>NC_136548.1:11375853-11975853 GCF_910591455.1 Pholis gunnellus
AGCAGTGGTCAACGCCCAGAAAGGTCAAATAGACCTTAGACAGTAGAAAATAGATATCACCAGCCTTAAGCAATACTCACAGGAAGTCACTGTGCCCTGCCAGGAAATTTTGTTCTCACTTTGTGCTTCACCAAATACAATAATGAACTGATTTTTCCTTATTTTTTTTTAAACTGGTCAAACATATAAGAATGTCTTTGGGAGTAAGAGGACACTTGAAATGCCAACATGAAGCTACATAATGAAACTTAAATGTGTGGTGTGTGGCTCATATAAGAAGCTTAAACTTAATTTTATGGATTTTGTAAGTAAAGGAAATGGAAATAGTCGAATGATGTTGCATAGTTTTAGTAACAATTCCAGTGAAATCTGAAATGTTGCTGCATAAACTGCATTCGGTCTCAGAAAAGGCTTTTGAAGAAAAGCAAATGGTCAGTGTTTGAACAATCTGGTAAAATGTAACATTTTACAAATAAAACACAGACTCAGTGTCACAGTACAACCTGCAATTGCTGCACCCTTACAAAGAGTGTATTCTTTAATCCAGCATACAGTTTGAGCACCACAGTTGAAGAATAGCCCTGAGAAATAAATCATTTCATAAATCAAATCATTTCTTTGTCAGAACTCATATCTGTTTAATAGCTCCATTTAAACTTGAAAGGCTGAGATGATGTCATGGGAATATTAACAATGTCAGATCATCTGATGTTAAGGGTTTGGAGGCTAGATTTATCCTCGTCTTCTGTGGATATCATTTTGCACTTTAAATATAAAACTCTGACCGGTTTGTTGCACTTCAACTGGACAGGCTATGTAGATCATTTCTATTTGATGTTGTCTTTGTCCGGGAGTGGCATTGGTCACCCGATGTAATTTAAAAAGGATAAAAACATCTTTCCAACTTATGTTAAAAAATGACCTAACAGCAAACTGCCCTCAGCTGTCGAAGTCACCATTTCTGCTTCTTATCGGAGAGAAATAGGTGAAGAACAGCCTGAGGCTCATCCCCATTCTGTCTGCATATTAATTCACACTCCTGAGGTGTGGACAACATGAAATACTGATCTCTTCCTTAATCCGTTTGTTATTCCTCCTCCCCTAATTACTTTCGAAGCATTCTCGAGATAAATTGGGAAAGGAAAATTTGGACGTATGCCCTTTTTTCTTCTATAACCACAACATGTATACAAGAAAGGCATTTTAACATACAATGTACCGTTCTACTTGTGTCCTCAAGTCGGCGTCATTAGACTGGCATGGCTTTTCATTCACATGTCACATACTGAGCAAACTGGAAGTGATTCCGCATTGCTGGGTGATGACATAGGCATGCAACGCAGACAGTTACAGTCTTACGACACAAATATTTGTAGCAACAATGGATCTTTCCAAATGATTATTTAATTACTTCTTCAGGATCATGCATATTGATTCAGAACATCATCCTCATGCTCTTCACTTGAGCGCTGTAGCTCCTAGTCATATTAGATTGGAGGATAGTTATTTAAAAACAGCATTCTTACAGAAGTCTATATACAGTAACTGTGCACATTTCACAATTTTTGCACGACACGCCTTGTACCATCAACATGTTATCTCTCGAGCTCAGGAGCTTGTGTCTGTCTTTCGCGTCATACAGGCGGGATGAGGAAATATGTTTCAGTAAAACCTCTGCCTTTTGTTTCCTTCTAGGGACCGCTTTTGAGAAAAAAACAGTTTACCTGCAGTAAATACAATACACAATGAATGACATCATAAATCACGCTCTGTGGAAACTGCAAATCATTGATTACACACCGATCTGATCTTTTTTTTACATATAATGCGAGTCATGGTGAATGAGATTTTACAATCATCAAATAATCACTAAGCTTCTCTAGACGTTTAAAATCGAGTAAACTAGTATGTTGACTGACTTATAGGAACTGCCCACAGCCCTGGAAAAATACTGTCAGTTATTTAAAGTGGTCAATACACGGTGCAAACCAACATATTGTGAAAATAACCGTCTCAAATCTAACGGTCACTCACTGCAGGGGCAGTTTGGTGAATGCAGAGGCTGGCCTCCAGGTAGACGCAGGATGGTCACTTTCACCTGAAACGAGAAATAATTGACCGGTCAGAGGACTCGTCACACATCCATCGTCACATCCTGGATGCTGAGTTGGTGTTTTGTGTGCTGCCACATTACCGTACCTCATTTTTGAGACACTTGCTCATGTACATGTTGAACTCCTCCACGCTGCCGGTGTGCAGGTCATTAACTGCCAGAATTTGGTCTCCTTTGTGAAACAGGCACACTGTCTGTGGCTGGCCTGTCCACACAGACACACTGTGACACACACACAATCACACATTCTGGTTTTTAGTTTCATCCTGTTGCTCTCATTCAGACAGTATTTGACATGTGCTTTTCAGTTTGTGTACATCCATGTCATGGACAAATACTTCCATATTTTCCTTCTATTGGAACTAACGGGCACCCTTTCCAGCTCTGGGCCCCTATAATCAGCACCACCTTGCATTTAATATCTGAGGCCACTGAATGTCTATTGAAAATGTAAATGTCTTTGTCATAATCTGCAGATATCTACTACTGTCTTTTCTACTGCAGGTTTGATGTAGCCTATGTCTTATGGCTTCTCTACACAAGAGACGTTTCAGCCGCGTCTATTTCTCACACGTCTGATGAAATAGATATGGTCACGTTTCACTTGCTCAATCAACAATCCGCGGAGCTGTATATCTACTCCCAGAACCAGTCTTGGTCTGTCTGTTGCTGTGTTAAAATCATTAAACTGTGTTGTCTTTGAAAGCACCAGCTCTGCTAATTCCTCCATCCTTTGTCTCTGTTAGTCTTGGTGACTTTTAATAAGCAAGCATTGTAGGGGTTCTTTGCTATTTATTTCACTAATTTTCACAGATTTTGTGGCTAGTTGGGGAGATAAATATTGCTTTTTTGTTTGATTCAGTAGAATAATGGAGTTTTTATTGTCTAGTGGGTGTGGCTTCTGCTGTTTGTTATTTTGGCCTTGGAAACCCTGACGTCTTATTCGCTTCTGTGAAAATATTTCTTTCCCCTGTTAATCATCTTCATATAAATAAGCATCACTCATGGGTACACTTAAAGTGCTTCAGCAGACTTTTCTTGCTTTGTTAGACCCATCTTGTTTTTCTACATCCTGAGAATTTGGATTTTGTGCGATTAATGCCAAGAGCAGTTACTAGATCTTAGTATAAATACATGCCCACATGTTCACACAATACAGCTGAATGCTCTGACTCATCCCCCACAAATGAATAGAGTCTATAGACAGACCCTGCCGTGCAGCATTAAGTCTGTCTCAAATTTCTCAAGTGGAAATAAGGACGTGCAGTATCGTGTTTTCAAACAATTGAAATGCTTGATTTTTGGGATGACAGCAGGGAATGTTAAAACGCATCTGCAGGGTTTCATTCATATTAATGAATACAAATGTGTTCAGGATCATTTGTGGAGCCTTTCCACTTATCTCAATCAAAGCAGTCCAATATCTGAGACTGACATTTTTTTTGTTATATATACACTGCAATGAAGTAAGTGTTCCTATTTCAAACTTACCATGGTCTCCCATCCACTTCTGTTAGCGTAAGGTATTTTATCAAATCTGCCTGCCGGATGAAAAGATCTCTCTCCCCGATGGTGATGTTGTCAAGGCTTGAAAGAAAAATACAAGAAAAGCTTTATTAAGGGTATTGTATGGCTTTGCTATAGATAAAAGCCAAAATCTCAATTAAAAATGTCAATTGAACTTGAAAGGCTTTCCTGAAGTTATTGTTTGAGTTGCATATTCATTTTAGTAAATCTTTAGTGAAGTGCTAGAAGTTGATAACTCCATGGATCATAGGTGCAAGAAACACCGGTCAGCCTGTGATGTGGTGAACAAGAAAGTGGAAACTAGAGTGTCTGTACAGATATGGACTTTTAATTTCCTCTGAACAGCTCTTTAAAATTCTGCGGGCAAAGTCGCCTGAGTTACTAGTGTTTAATGTCGAGCACTGCTTATTATGATCGAACTATCATCAAGCATACCATCAAACCTTCATAAACCACTCTAACCAGTCCAGCAACATGTCAACGCTGATCTCAGCATTCCTCTCCGGGTTCTCATTTAACCCAGTCACCTTTTTCTTCTCTGTAACCATGACAAAGCTGTTTTTGACTTTCTGATCAGCAAAAGCAGACAGTACCTCAGTCTGTGTTTCAAATGTGTCTTATTACTATTAAAAGTAAAGCAACTATTGAATGAGTACTAATGATAACTCTATGCTTCAGTTGATCATTACACCCCACATAAAATGTCCCTATTTGTAGTGTATTCTTACTACAAGAGAGGTGATAGCGCCCACTTGGTGGTTACTTCTTTGGATTCAAGGTCAATCTCACCTTTCAATAGAGCTATGTGTCTGCACATTTTGTCCCTCCAGCATTTCTACAGGAGAGATGGCATCGTTGTCACTGGAGCTGCTGCTGAAGTCTGACGTAAAACGCCTTCTTTCGCTGCAAAAGCAAGTAACGGCATGATGGGATTATAACATCAGATATTGGCGTGTGTTACATTCGGTTACCAGTCGCTGATGAACTCTTGGTTAACATCTAACAAAAGTCCATAAGCCAGCTTGGAGAGACAGTGGGAATAAACCACAACAAGGCTTTCGCGGAGCAGGAACCACGGCCAGCGCTCTACGGTGAGTATGAAACAACATCTGAATTATTCCAGATGTAAAGTTGATTCATAACAACAAGTCCCTCCTCGCAAGGGTATTCCAGCTTCAGTCTTACTATGTCTGGTATGACTGTTAGCTCATGGTGGCTAACTTTAGCTAATGTTTGCTAAGGAGATCAAGATATTGTTTTATAATGAGCACCACTGAGTTGGTGTCACGGTCCTGGTATTTTTCTTGTAGTCTGCTTTCTGCTTGTTTAACTTCCTGTATTTGAGAGTTTTCCCGCCTTCTTGATTGTTGGCCACGCCCTGATCAGTTACACCTGTCCACTTCGTCCTGCACTCACCACACTTCCTGCTCACTCCCCTAATTAGTCAGTCACCATTTATAACACCTCTGTTACTTTGTTGCTTGTCAGTTCGTCTATTGTTGCTGTAATGAGTTTTGTTTCCATGTATCGGCCAGCTGTACCTGCCCGTCTTTTGAACCTGTACGACTTTTTCTTTATTAAAGTATGTTGGCAGTATCTGCTCGTCTGGGAGTATGCATTTGCGTCCTTCCCGCCTGTCCTGCTTCAAGACTTTATGACTGCCCTATCTTGTGTTACATTTACACTACAGCTTAATATTTACAATGATCCCATACAAGGTCTATTTACCACATATTTACATGGCTCAATTGTATTTAAATTTGCATGATCAGTGCCACCTTGTTCGGGTAAAACCTCTTACACAAGATGAAAAGATATGCATTTAGTCAAGCACACAAGTTGCCAAACAGGCTCTGCGGTTTTGCCTTTCTTAGATTCTTGACTGGTCTCTTGAGTGTCAACAGTTCTGTGCTGTAAAAGTAACGCCCTCATTGTTGTCAGTTTAGGTATTTGAGGCAATGAGATTGCATTTATCTCTGACGACTGAGCTATTTCTGTATCTAGGGCACGGACAAAACACGTTATACAAAGAGCATAGGGCACTGAAGACAAGGTGAATACACACGGCCCACAAAAAAAATAGAAAGCAACCTTGCAATTAATCTCAGCTCTACCTGTACTCAGCTGCTGTCTCCTCATCGAATGAAGGCAGTGGGGAAAGCTGTGTCCTCAGCTTGTCAAAGACTTCAGTGACAGACCTCATCAGGGTGCCTGGGGTAACCTTCTCACCTTCAAGGTCCCTAGAAACATTTGGCACAATGATCTGCTTTCAGTCTTAACAATAATAAACAATTATCATCATTATTGGGAAACCTGATTTGTTTTTTTTAGAGATCTTTCACTCTGTAAATCAAACTTACGCTGCCTGTGCCACTCGTGCTTTCTCTCTAATTTCGAACATTGATTCATATCTGCAAGGGACAGATATTCAAAACAACAGACAAATAATATGAGATACTGTAGAGGTCACAATTTCAGCTTGTATCACTTGAACAAAGTAGAACTAGTGAGGATGAATGGGATTCTTTTTGTCCATTTATAACTGGAAATAATAACATGTATCGGATCAATACACTGTCGCATATACAATAATCAACACTCACACTGAGTCCAAGCTTCTGCGACGGGTCGAGGCATTTTTCTCTTGTGTTAAGTAGGCTTTCGGATAGTCATAGATTGGATTCAGAGGCTCTGATAAAGGCCTTTTGGCATAATCTTCACCCTGCTGGCCAATCACAAAGTAATATGACATACTGTAGGCAACCAAGAGATCACCTCCAATTCCCCATCATCTGACAACTCTTAGAGAAATCATCCTTTGAATGAGATTTGTGTTCACTAATTACAATCAAGTTAAGATGTCACACCTTTGATTTTTCAGAGTCGGTATTCAAAGCATTTGAGGACGGATCAGAGAACGACCGAAGTTTCAACTCTGCCTGTGAACGAAAACACACACATTAAAGCACCGTAAGGAAGAATTATGAGATATATATATGTATATGTTGCTGTCAGCCCATTCATCTCAGTGTCCCCAGGTTAGATGCATTGGTTATACATTAAGCGATACTCAATTATAGATGGGTCAGGTAACAGTGAGTGAATGAAGACCTGTATTTGAGATATTTTGGGGTTATTTCACTGAAATTGATCCGAATTTCCGATAAGAACAATGACAGCACCTGCCATAAGTTCACCTGGGTTTATATTTAATTTGTGTTAATAATTCTTACATTTTGGGAGAATTTCTGGCACTAAACCGCCGAAAACACCCAGAATGGAATGTTCTTATGAGTTAGAGCCCTATTTGTATTTCTTTACTATGATGGCTTAATGTAGCTACAGGTGGTTTCAACATTCTATAGACATGGAGGGCCTTCTCAGCGGAGTGTTTAGAGCGTATGCCATATAACCGGAACGTCCCGGGGTAAATTCCAATCTTGGAACCTGTGTAGCATGTCACACCCCTCTCTCTCTCTCTCTCTCTCTCTCTCTCTCTCTCTCTCTCTCTCTCTCTCTCTCTCTCTCTCTTCTCCTCTTCTACAGTGTCCTCTGTCAAACAAAGGTGGAAATGCTCCCAACAAATATTTGCAATGATGTAAACAGATCAACAGTGAGGATACATGGATTCACGTCTTTCCCCACACAAAAAGAAACCAACGCACCAAATATATTCACACAAAGGAATGCCGTTGACTGATGTCGTTTGTACCAGACCGACAGTATGCATGCATTTAGAACATTTAGCCAAATTGATGCAAGGCATGCAACATTGTGGACCGACCTCAACAGGCACAGCTGCAGATTTCTTTTTCTGCGAAGGGTGGTTTGAAAAAACCTGGTAAAATAGGAAGAAAAGTGTAATTCCAAAAGTCAAATAGAAAGTGGATCAGTGGTTGCTTGTTGCACTCGCGAGGGACACTGAGGGGATTCAGACCGAGCAAGCGTTGTGACAATCGAGGAAGAGGTGGATAGCAGGACATAAAGGGTGAAGACGAGTGAAAAGAAGATAAAAGCAACTTGTCGGATGACAAAACTTGTTAGCATTCATTTGAGCCAGGTGACAACAAGAAATGTGAAAAAAACATGAACCTAAGTTCAACATTTTGTAAAATATGCTTTTTTTTTTCCAAGAGAAGATTGATATCACTCTCATATCAGATGGAGCCAACAATCTGTTAGCTGAGCTTAGTTTAGCAGAAAGACTAGACTGGTTCTGGTCAAAGGTAACACAGTCTGCCTCCCATGTCTCATATGTTTGTTTTCATTGTTTTACTGGAATTGTTTCTTATCCAGGAGCACTGACTTCCTGGAGTGTCCTCTGGTTGTCTTGCAACTGTTCCCAGCCATAGTTCAGCACATACTTCACTGTAAAAACTAACTTTGTTTGTTTGTACTGTTCAACCAACAAGATGTAACCTGATAATAGAGCTGGTAGGTGGTTTTTTTTTAGCCTTTGGTCACAGCCGGGCGAGCTATTTCCCTGTTTCCATTCTTACTGCTAAGCTGAGCTAGCTGGCTGTTAGTGCCTATGTATTGTAATAATATAAGAGTGCCATCGATCTTCTCACCTATAACTGCCTATAACGAAATGACTAAACGTATTTTCCAAAGTATTGAACAATTCCTGTAAATGTGGTTCGTCCTTTAAATATTTACCTCAAGTGCTGGCTGCTCATTAGACATTTCCTTTCGTAGAAAAACAAACAAACATGATAGATAAAAACAAATGCAGTGTAAGAGACTCTTGGTCTCAATAAGCTGTTACAAAACATGATAAAGAACTAGAATTTCAATGTACCTCTGAACTCATACATTTATGTGGCCGGTTTTTCAGGGCTTCAAACAGGTCGGAGAACCAGCCGTCCACTTCCTCACTAGAAGCAAGCGGGGCAAATGAAACACTTAACATCATTTTGAAATTATGGCTGTTACGTTTATTTTAAAATTCAATTCCGGAATCAAATATAGAGTAGAAATAGTGAACATTTAAGCAGCAATTTGGTGTGAGCAGAATGGAAGGCAAAGCCATTATCAGCTGATAGACAATTACTAAACAGAAAAGCAACATCATAACTAAATTTTGATTGTTTGAGCTCCCAAAATAGTCGATGGTGTGAAGAGCATGGGGGAAGTGTTTTATGGGGTGTCAGCGGGGGCCTTGAGAAGTGAACTGGCCGACCCAGCTGTGTGGCCTGAATCCTGGTGACCTTTTAAATTAATGCAATCCATGCATCTGTCACGAAAATCCCAAACCAAACTCTTAAAAAATGTATCCTGATTTAAATGGCTGCATTTCTGCACGATGATTTGGTTGGAACAAAATGTTGTTTTATTAAATACCCAGACAAACTGTGATGAAATAGTCCAGGCTGTTGATGACAGGGTTTTAATTAAGATTTGAAATTAAAGTTTTTACAGTACAGTGTAGTAAAATGCATGGAAGAAAAAAAAAAAACAGCTGACTGACCTGTTCTCACCGACGAGGAAGTAGTCCCGCTCAGCTGCCCTGATGTAGAGCACACAGGATGGGGAGCACTTGAGGTTCTTCTGGACCCAACTCCATCTCTGGTGGTCTTCAGGGCTCACATACAAGAGTGAGATTCTGACAGAGGGACACAAATGACATACATGTTGGAAAAAAAAACTAAAATGTAATGCTGGATCTTCTCTCAAAAACAAAGCTGGTTCAACTGCATTTGAGCGCCATTAAATACGGTTAATTAGTGAATTTGTGAGAACATACTGTGATAATTCAATCCCTCCAAGGGGCTTGTCCTTGTCCTCTGGACTCCTGAAATACTTCAGGAGGTGCTCTTGCTCGCTGACTTTGAACAGCACAAAATACCGCATCTTCCATGATTTCTGCAGGAGAAACATGATTAAAAAAAGAGAGAAAAGAAATGTAATAAAACGCACATACACACATAGAGAGCTGCAAATCATCCATCATGCCAACTCTGTCACCTCTGTCTTCAACCGTTTTTGGGGAGGAGACTTGAGCAGGTATCCAGATCTTATTTCCGTCGTACCTCCGATCGGTTTGTAGAACACCGCATTTCCGCCTAAGGTCACAAGCAAAGCCAGATGTTTTGGGATCAATTTGTTAAAATCGTTTTTGTTTACAGAAATATATATATATTTTTTCTTTTTCTCTTTTTTTTTCTACAGTCATTCCACAAACGCACACACACATGACAAACCCAATAAATCTCATAACACAGTTCCCCATCTAACCCCTTGATCTATTGTGTGTGGTGGCTTGTTGATGAAAATATACCCCATAATGACCTTAATCGACCCCTCACTCACCCATTAACCGGATCACACACAAGATGGACACACACACACACACACACACACACACACACACACACACACACACACACACACACACACACACACACACACACACACACACACATCTATATACATTTTAGCTGGACCTCCGGTTCTCGCTCTTACACTCATCCGTCTAAACCTGTTATTCTCCTCAGTTTGGTTTTGTCCCCTTTGTTTTTGTCCCTGTCTTACTTTGAATAATTTATTGGATGGTATATGTGTTCATGTTCTTGTCTTCACTTGTTTTGTACTCACTTTTCGACACAATAATAATACTAAAAAAACATTAGCACATTCCAGGTTTCCTTCTCAAATAGATGTTTTGTGACTTGACAAGATCAGCTGTAAAAACTGTTTTTGTTTCGTAAGCAGTACCAAAGATTCCAGTAAATAACTACACTTATCACCTAAATCAGACCTCAAAGAAGATTACCTACTTGTGCTCTTTTGGCTCTTATGCATTGTGACACCACACCTAAACAAAAATAACACAGGAATGTATCAGTCTCTGTCACCTCAAAACAGCATAAAAATATCCATAAGGAAATAGTTCACCTTTTGAACTAACAATGCAGGTCTTAAATAGGCTCACGCCTCGGTCAAAGCAGAGAATGAATAGAGCTCTATACACGAAACACAGGCAACGTTAAGGGTTATGTTCATTCTTATCTTTGATTTATAGATATTTTCCAGTAAAGGCAAATCTGCCGTTATTGAAAACAAAAACAAAGTCTAAGTATCTCAGGCCTTTGTCAACTTTTACACAATTCAGCACTCACTTTTCGAAGACGGAATCAAACATGTGTTGGCAAGTGGACGCATATTCAATTTCGTATCACATCACAAAGCAATACGGCAGGAAAGACAAATATTTTGAACACATGACTCACTATATACGCTGGCTCTAACAGCAAAAACAACACATAATATTCTTATTCTTACCTGTGGAGCACCTTGAGAGATACTGCTCACCTCGCTCTCTTTGACTCAGTGTTGCAGCATGAGGAAGCTGGATGCTTCCCGGTACCTGTTAGATAGTAAAAATATACTCATGCCGGGAACTGGAGTTTCTGGTTCCTGGAGTTGCTTTAAGGTCTACCTGCGCTGTTGTTTAGCTGTAGAATTCCATGCAGTGAAATGTCTTTGTGAAGAAAGACAATGAGCATTTAAGGCAGGCACCACATTAAAGAGCTCTGGAGACAAAAGAAAAGATTGATGCCAACTATTGACACCGGATGCTTTATAGGTTGATATCTCATGAAGACTAATGAGTGTAGCAGGGACAGGGACTTAAATGTTCCCCAAAAACAGGTGACATTTGTAGGGTAATTCTGTTCAGTGGGTTATTCCAGTTCACAAATATGTCAGATTTAAGGAAGTCAGATAATTACTGGGCCATTTAAACTCCTGTATGTTTTTTTTAAAGCATCTACAAATAACAGTTTATGAAGACGCCAAGTCATCACTTCATGAACTGTAGATGTGTTTGTCTCGATTGTATTTATTAAAATCTGTGACAGTGGTCACAAGTGAAAGCTCACTGGCATGGACTGATATCCACTTTAACAAACTTTAACTTTAACCCTCTTATTTAGCTTTCATAAGCACTATATAAACATTTGATAAAGGGTTGTAACCCAACATAATGTAGTTGTAAGCATACACAGATACATTTTAAGTGTTTAGTACAGAATTTGCCTCTGCTATACAGACACAGTTGACATTATTACACCTATATTGTCATTCATAATCAGTTTATACCCCAGCCTTTATTTCTGGTTGGTGAAAAAGTAATTAATAAACACATATATCTGTGTACAACTACATCATAGTGTATTATAAACCATTTATTAAATGTTTACATAGGGGGGGTAAAGGGTTACCAATATGTTCATAGCTAGGCTAATATTCAGAAATTGGAGCATAGAAACACATGATTTGTTAAAAGATTAACAGGTGCTTTATAAGAGAAGCAACATTTCTCACTGACGTTTTTGGAGGTAAAATCCAGACAGTTAAATGATCTGTTTCAGATTTCAGATAATGAAGCTGAGGCCTTTACATCACATTCTCAGCGTCTCTCTCTCTATAGTGGTTGTCTCAGCAATCATTGATTTGGAAATTGTCCTGCAAATGGGCATGTCAGTTTGAACAATCAGTTTCCCCGCTTGCACATATGCACAGACCATTTGTGCTATGCAAAGGTCACACGGGTCACGGTAAGGAGTTTTAACAGGCATTGTCTGAGACTAATGTAACTGGCTCAGGGTGAAGATGCACTTCAGTCACCGTGCCCTTGTGATCAAGCACTATATGTGAATCATCCATGAGATACAAAAGCAACATCAATCTCCCTTAAACTTCACAAACTCCCCCAAATGTGCATCTAGGCCACGAGCACACACACACACACACACACACACACACACACACACACACACCTACACACATACATCAAGGTCAGAGTCATGTTGGTATTAATAGAGTTCTTACGGGCTTCTTTTTTAGTCGGACATGGATAACTCTTCCTCAAGTCGGACAGTTTGCCCTTGCGTTTGCCCTTCTCTGCCCGAATCTTTGTTTCCTCCCTGTTCTCTTCAGAGTTCAGATTCATGTCCTCTCCTTAATAAAACAAGGCATGTGCTTGTAAGAGCACCAGGACAGATATCTCAAGGCCAAAATGTGCCCCCCCCCCCCCCCCCCCCCCCCCACAACATAGCCTTCACGTGTGTGACAGGCCTATAAAAACCCTTGTGGTCGTGTTGCCACCAGTCAGTGGAGTTTAGTCTGCACTACTACACAGAAAATGAGCAGTAAGGTAGGAGGGAAGGCCACACATGAAGTAAGCACTTTCACTTTTTTTTAGAAGAAAAGCTAATGCCACTATTGACCCAACGCCCTTTTATCTGCAGTTTTTGATATTTTTATTTGTTTTCATGTTATCTGCCCGTCTGTGTTTCAAAGGAGATTCTCCTGAAACATCAGCAGCACCTGCAGAGACAAAGAGATGGCATCGCCCATAGAATGAAAAAGCTGGCAGCTAAGCAGGTGGAGATAACAGTAAGTCTATTATTATATTTTCTACCAGTGTTCTGTTGTGAGTAGAAATACAATATAGTGCAAATAGCTGACATCTGTCACTAGCTGATAATTTATCACCTTAATTCTTAGCCTGAAGGCAAGTAGCCAACACCTACAAAATCATACATGGCAGTCTCTGCACCTGTTCAACTTCGGAGACGAGGTACAGTTTGATTAAGGTCCACGCTGTTCCATCAGTGTCACTGTGTGTGAGCATTATGTTTCAAAACAGCCCTCGGGACATAGTCCTAAAAACAAGATGTGTGTTGTGTGACCTGAGGAGATGGGATTTATAGTTTGTTGTACTTGTTTAATTTGATTGTAGCTAACAGTGGTGCAGCACATTCACTCTCAAGGTTAAATGAGTTCCATCAACAATGGATTATTTCTTCACATAAAACTGGCTTATTTTGGTTTTGTGCATTCTGTGGACTCTGCTGTATGAAAACTTATTCTGTAGATATTATTCCATACGAGCCAACATACTTTGAGCTGAACTGATAATAAACTAATTGTCAGGATTTGCTGTTTTTCTTCATTTTATTTGATAGTAAATTGATTATTATGAGTTTTAGACTGTTGATCAAGCAAAACAAGCAGTTTGAAGACATCAACTCAGGAAATTGTAAAGACCGTTTTCTATTATTTCCGGACATTCTTAGACCAATCAATTGACCAATTATGTGAAAAAAAAGAAATCGGACTGGAAATGAAAACCATGCAAACCACCATTGCAGCTCTATTGTGTTCAGAGGTGATTATATCAGTGGTTCACAAAGTTAGGTTTGCTGATCATATACTGTAATCTGCTAATACAAATGCATTTTAACTCCCATGGCCCTCTCATTCTTAGAAAAAGACCAACGCAGTGAAGGAGAAAATTAAGAAAAAGTACGCGGACATGAAGCGAGTTCTGGATGAGGATCTTAGGATCACACTGTCCCAGCTGGACACCGAGTACGAGGCCACAGAGAAGTTAGTGGAGGACAGGATAGAGGACTGCTACCACCTCACTCAGGAACTGGACCAGGAACTTTCTAACATTGGCGCCCAAGTAAATACACAGAAAATTGATATTCAGGTTAAGACAAGGACAAGTTCAAAGACTTCAGATTTCATGCAACTTATGTTGCTTTTAATCAATTGTACTGTTTGCCTCAAGCTGTTTTGGCAGTAACGATTTATTCTTTTTAAACCTTCTACAGAATGCAGAAACAGAAAAAAGGTATGTTTACATTTTAGGAATTCAAAGCTTGATACAAATATGAATTTACAAGCACCTAAGTTTGAGCTCAGCAAGTAGAAACTCTTTGTTTTGTCTGAAACTAGAATATCTAAGACTCTGAAGCTGACTGACCCCGACATGATTCAGATGGATGAGTTCAAGAATGACCAACTACTGAGTCTCACCATCAACCTGCTACTGTTCATCAGATCCCAGGTCCCTGTCACCAAGAAGCTGTTTCAGATCTGTGAGTTCACCTAAAAAAAAACAGGTAGATTGACATGTGAGGCAGTCTTTCTCCTGGCTATGTCAAAGGTTACAGTTACTGCTGATTATTATACGCTGTTTGTGTTGATTGTGGACTTGTGGGGAGAACATGATGACTGGTTTCATAGAAGACACTGAATCTTCCTGATGTCTGTCACACAGATGCAGCAGACGTTGTCCTCGAAGCTGAAACTGCCCACCCAAAGCTGATCATCTCTCCCAAAGGCGACTCAGTCACCTACACGGACACCTGGCAGGATGTCCCAGAGACCCCCACCCGCTTTGACACCACCCTGAATGTAATCAGCAAGCAAGGCTTCAGTGAGGGCCGCCAGTACTGGGAGGTGGATGTGAGTGGGAAGACTTACTGGGAGCTGGGGCTCACCTACCCGAGCATTCCGCGCAAGGGCCGAGAGGAGGACTCCTGGCTGGGCCGAGGCAAAGAGTCTTGGTGTGTGGAGTACTTTAATGGAGACTACACAGCCTGGCATGGTGGTGTCCAGCATGAGCTGCCTCTGCTGGCAGGAAAGCAGTTCACTCGCATCGGGGTGTACTGCAGCTTCCCCGGGGGTTTGGTGTGCTTTCTTGGGGCTGATACTGTGACCCCCCTCCACTGCTTCTGCGCCGGGACCTTCACTGACACCCTACATCAAGCATTGTGTCCCGGTCACGACAACGAAGGCACAAACTGGAAGTCCCTCAAGATCTGCGATGCCTCTCGATCAGCTCCTGTTCTCTGAGGTGGAGCAGGAATGCCTCAGCGGCACAAATGGACAGGAATGTGTTGCGCTGTGGGACATGCGCAACAGTTGCCTGATCTGACGTTCTTAACTTGTGAAACCAGATCACCTGTCAGTAATGTGCGTGTCAAGCAAGGCTAAATTTGCTTGAAGGAATTAACTTTTCACGTTTTTCTTAATACAGTAGTAGACACACCAACGCTAACATGACGTTAGAGCTGTTGTGCATACTGCGAAGCGTTTATTTTCAAAAGCTTTTTTTAATGATGAATCAGGGGAATTGAAAAAGACAGTTGAGTTGGCAAAGAAAGTCTAATTAAGAAATAGTAATACTTTGGTAAGATAGATTTGCTTTTGGACAGTCGATTAATAAGTTGGATCAAATTGTACTTCAAGGTTAATGCTGGTGATATTCTACACTTTCTTTTCTTATGGTCAACAAATCCACTGAAAGTACCACAACCAACAATGGGTTCGTCCACCGCACATTTTGTTTTATCAGATGTTACTTTTTTGGTATTTTTATGACAGCTGGAAAAATAAAGTAAAGAAAAATAACAAATAACAGAAAGCTGAGGATGTTTGTCTACTGGTATGGGTTGCTGAAAATTACACCTAACAGTGGTTATAACTTTTTATATGGATTTTCTTTTTATATATATATATATATAAGTCTAAACTACTACATTTTGAGTGTCTTCAATATTTGTTTTCGGCAATATTCAGTGTAAAACCTGTTTTATTGTGTCTGTGTTTACAGATGTGCAAGAAATATGAAACAAAACTCATTAGAGAATATTTATGTTTAATACAATAAAGTGTTTACATAAGCATTCCTCTGTTTTTGAAGTTAATTATACAAGGTATTGCCCCAAATGAAAAATAAATTGGGCCTGATTAAACTTTCAATGTAATTCATTCATTCATTTTTCCAAATCTTCTCAAATATATTCCTGAGGACAACAGCATTTAACACCAGAAAGCATTTTAAAATTTTCCCCGTAAAAATATTTTCTCTCCCTCCCTCAATTCCAATCAAAAACAAGTGGAGCAAACACTCCTTTCAGCACAGGTTGGGCACCACACCGCTGATCAGAGATCCATGTGTCGAGTTGTGGCTGTATTGGACAAGTGCACTTGGTGTAGAACGGGACATGTCTATAACTTAAGCCAACATTGACCAACATTCTGGCAACTAGAAATATGATGTAAAAGTGTTATCAAAAAATAAAATAAAAAAAAACTGATTAAAAATACAAGTGAAAAGGGGAAAATAAAATGACAAATTAAAGCTCTTGCTTAACTTTTCCCCTGTTACTGACACATGCAATGGTGTGAATAATGTAAAAACTTTGCAGCAACAAAGATTGTGTATTGCCGACATGTGGATTGTGTATGTTCAGACTTGTCACCACCAGTAATAGCTGCCTCTGTGATTGACAGACTTTGGCACATTAACACAGCGTATTTGCAGTAACAAACTTTGTGCAAGTTGAAATGACCATCAGCAAATGTCTACAATATAAAACATATTTTATATTTTACCACAAAACTCCATCATAATAATAAATGTACTAAATTATGCAAAATTGTTTTAAAAAAACTTTTTCTTTCTTGATGATTTGGGTCTTTCTAAATCAAAGGTCAATTAAAAAAAAAATACAAATAGGAAGACTTTGCTGGGTATCTCTTACCAGAGTGTAGTGTATGTTATGACAATGTACAACACTAATATACAGTGAAATGATGTGGTTTGGGCCCTAGTCCAGCTTCACAATATAATATTTCCCAAATTCATGACACAGTTTTTGACAGTTCTCTTTCTAGTGTAAAAATCATACCGCATGTGTCCTTTTATTCATCAAAGTTAATAAAGAGGAATGTCTGACTTTAAAGATTAAAAAAAGGGAAATTCATAAACTGATTTGTTGGACCAAGACGAGTGCGTAATTTTGATTGTATGCAAATATACGAACTTCACTTCCTTTGGAGTGAACAACAAGCAAGTGAAGTCTTCAACATCAGGCTAATAAAATTGGCAAATTGCAAATAATCCTTGCTTTTGTGGGAGTGGACTATATACTATGCACTTGACCCAAGATCTCATAGAACTAATCACAACACAGCAAAAGATCACACCTTCCTAGCCATACGTATATGACATTCTTTAACATTACAATAACCCACGTCATGGGACATTAAAGAACCTGAGGATGCCAGCATGCTGCTACCAACTTAAAACTTGCTAGGAAGGCTGAGACACTGAGCCTTTGGCAAAAGTATCGTCACATGTTTCTGCTCATTGGAGTGTTGTCTTTTTTCTGTTATCTCTTTTTAGGTATCTGACAACTGAAAACATTGAAACACAGATAGCTGAAAATGATCTGATCCATTTTCCAGATGCTTTTCCCCCTCTCATGCATCAGACATGGTTTGTAATCAAGGCCGCTCCCTCATCAATTCCTATAGTGATCAAAGGGTTTTAAACACTCTAATCACTTTCCTGGTGGGTATATATATATATACTTTCTATAGGCTTTTAAAACATTCAACTGTCACCTGGTTTCCAATATATTTTACTGTGCAATGATAATTACACTTTACAAATGCTTTGGGCTGCATTTGATCTCTCAGACCACTAAATGTTAATTATTTTTAAACCCATTTCATGTAATAAATACAAGAGCCATATTTAAGTGGAAGACTCCTGTCCACTCTCTACAGTTCCTTTTCGACATCTATTGCAAATGCTGGAAAATGGAGAGACTCATATTCAGATATGATTCCCCCAAACCCACAAAAAGTGGCAGCAAATTTTTCCGGGCTGGTGGAACAACATGGATATTTCACATGCCTGTCAAAAGAAGATCAGATCAAATGTGACGCCATTATTCCGAAGAATAACCTGAAGAAGAGGAAGAAGTTTCACCATCAGCACATGAACGCGGAGTGCCACTAATAATATTTTTCTTTCTCACGGAGTGCTTGTTTTTCGGGCCCAACTACACATGTAAAATGTCGTATGTGCTCCAAATGTGCAGTGTCATGCTGGGCCTGAATCATCCCTGAATGCTTTTAACGCTAAGTCGCTACCTGAAACGGTCAGTCAGTCAGTCGGTCAGTCAGTCAGTCAGTCAGTCAGAAAGGGCTGGCGTTCAGTTGAAATACAGTTCTTTCGTCAGCATAGAGACCACGCAGGGAATCTGCTTCTTCTCACTGAAGCGTGGGTCTTCAGACCAGGACTCAAAGCTGGTGGCCACCATGTAGTTGACCCGTGTCAGGATCTGCATTATCTCCAGCTGCTTGCCAAACTCGTTGAGGACGTTGCAGAGCGCCTGAACAAACCAGGAGCCGCGCCCAGGGTTCCTCCATGAGTAATAACCTGGAAAATCAACATGAGTCAGCACTGAAACTAATGTCTGTCTCAACCGATACATCCAGCACAGCACTACTTAAACGTGAAACTGTGTTTACCTGGCACAGTAGAGTAAGCAAAGAGGAAATCTGCCTCTACAGGGATCTTATGTCTTGGATTTGCATCCGTCTCCAGGGTATCGTTTGGCGGACCCGAATCTGTCTGTATACCGTCATCAAATTCGGAACCCCGGCAAGCCTGGTGAAGTAAATGAAATGACATTTCATTGTGATCCTGAGTAGCTTTCTCAACGATGACCTGGTGAAGCAATTCAAAATTAACTGTTTTTAAAAGCTGAGATGGGGCAAAATGTAACACATTAGCTATCATCTGTCCGTGGGCAGCAACTGAAAGCCTTTTTAATCTGTCTTCTCAACAAAAACACACGTTTAAGTTACATGTTTGTTTGACCATTTGGGTCCAAAGGGCTGAACGTGACACAAATCTACAAGATAATTTACAACTGTACAACATGTTTTTATATCACACCATCTTTCATAAATGAAACTCTTCAGAAATTCGTACCTGGATGAAGAAGAGTTTTGGCTTTCCGACTAAGCTTTTGCACATGTCCCCCCTGAACAGTGAGGTCATGGACTTGATGGGCATGGCTCCGTCCGTTCCGTAGATCATGCCCTCCTCACCATGGCTTAGCAGGATACAGGCGAAACACGAGCTGTCACTATGGTCTTCCTCCGAGGCTGACCCATACACACACAGACAAACACTCAACTCTTAGCTCGGCTCAGGCCTCATTAAACTGAGATATATTGTGTGAAAAGTTGACATTTTAGGGATCCGGAAGGGAACAGAAATGTGCCGGTTAAACTGAATGCCAATTAGATTTAGACTTTTGAATTTCTGGGCGCACTATAATGGGACAGGATATTGACACTCAAAGAAAGGTCAAGGGGTCACCAAAATAATTAGGATTAACCCGAAGAGGACCATGAAAGGCTGTAGCAAATTTCATGGCATCTATTCTGCGGTTGACGAGGTAACTTGCTTTGGACGCAGCGTTTAAATGAGGGTCGGACCTGAGAAAAAAAAACTGACTATCAGCTAGCCTCGCTGCTAGCTGGACAACATATGTGCAGATTCAAAAGAAAAGCCATTAAAATGTCATATCATAACACAATAAACAAAAAAATCCATTTGTTTCCCCAAGAGCGTATGGCCTGAGAGGTGACTTGTCCATCTTATTATTAGACCTAGCCAGTGGATGTGCAAGGGCTCTTATCAGTTACACCAAAAGTATTGATATTTTGGTCAAATTGGTAGCAAATTCATTAGGATGTGTTTAATTACTTTTACAACAGCCCCAGCGGCTGTCTGACCTGGCGGTTTTAAGAAACAAATGTACTATAACAGCACTCAAGAGTCTCTTGAGTGCAAACTTGTGCATGTAGATCCCACTGCAACCTGCAAGCGAATTAATCCGGCAGAGCTAATGTCTGTCTGGTATTGAGATTCTTAACTTTTCTTAAAATTGAAACATTTTCACATGAATAAAATAGGGTAACCAAGATGCTGTTGAAAGTACTATCACTGTACTATGTTTTACTGCCAGTTTATTAGATACAGATACTTAAACTAATCAAGTGAGGTACAACAGTCCTGCAATAAATCCTGTCTTCATGAAGTTAAGAATGATGAATGTTGTTATTCAACTTGTTTTGATTCAGTTGTATTGTGCCATACTAAGACATGTTTGTCCATCCAATAATATATCAAAATGAGTAGATTAAATATAAGGAGTTCTCCTCTTAACGTAACAAAATACAACTAAACAGCACTACAAACTGGAGCCTCTAAAATGACCACAAAGTGAAATCAACTTCTCTCCATTATCACCTTTGCGGTGGAAGGATTCTATGCAGAAGCGTTGGATTAGACCGCATTAGTTTTGGTGTATTAATAAACTGGCAATTGATTATATGATTGTTTACGGCGTGACTAGAATGTCAGTATGTGTATGAAGCAAGAAACCCCCCTTCCACCACTGAAAATGTTTTTACGGCATCTCCAAAAGCTTTCCTCTATTTCTTATTTGTTAGGATCGGTATTGGCATCGTATTAGTTCAACATTGTTACTTACCCCCATGAAAGAAACATGTAAAGTGTAAGGACTTCACTACTCACCCTCTCTGAGAAGACTCTCCATCTTCTCACATGTCTGATCATTGTAGATGAAGACATCGAAGCCCAGGCTCTTGAAGCATTTGAACAGCTCTCCTGCGTCTCGGTCCGTGCCGTTGCGTACATTCATCCCTGCCGAGACAATCTGCTCAGATTACGCGCTCTTTTTGAACCAGGTATACACTGTGTTTGAAACATGTCTCGCCGTACCTGTCTTTTCATCAAAGTTTTTGTTGTTGATGATGATGCACTTGCCCACTCGTTGGTGGCTCATCTTATACTGGAATGTTGGTGAAACGATTCTGTAATGGCTTTCAGAAGAGTAGTCCTGCTCCCGCGTCTTGCCATCCTTATTCTTCTTACTAAGAGAGTCAGGGAGAAACAGGGAATCACGGACAGTTAACACTTCATGGTAGCGTTGTTTGAAATTTAAATTTCTGCAATTTTATCTACTTTTGAGCTGTACTTAATGCTAAATGTTTTAAGTTCAGCTGGTCTTTTGAAAGCCTGCGACTTGTGTGGACATAAAGTTGATGTATACAAGTCACATAAATCAAATCTATGACATTATTACACACAAAAACACACACAAAAATAAATAAGAACAGTAAAAGGGATGTAAATAACAATGATGATAACAACAAATGGACAGGCCATTTGATTTTTCAACTTCCGTAATGTTAACTTTCTTATCTTACATGGCAGCTTCTTGCAAAAGTGAAACATTTTCAATAAAATATTCTCGACTCTTAGAGAGCCAAGCCCAAATGTTTCCACACGTAACAGTTACTTCATCATAAGCAAATGTCAAGACTTCCAATGCAAAGAAAACTCACGTGAAACTGACTCACTCTGATCCACTTACTCAGAAACCAAAGAGTACATACATTTTCAAATAAGGCATTAAAGTCACAGCCACATTTGATCGCAGTAATCCACCATCGGAAGAAAGAAGAAACTAGAACATTGTTGCTCAGTGCAGATACAAAAAAAATCCTAACCACGTCAAGGCAGATCGAGCGAGAGTAAATCTTCCACGGGAGGCACTTCTCAAAGACCTGTCATATTTCCATTCTTTAAAAGATGCATCCAGACAGCAAAGCCAACAGTGACCCGTTAGGGGCTCAGAAAATCCAGGCTTGTTCCAGAAGAGCCTCGTCATCAAGTTACTCAAACACGGGAACAATGCACGGCAATGCGCACCAACTGTCTCATGCACATACTCACAGGCAGCCCAGCCATATACAAATCAACATGTGATCCAGAACTTTTTGCAGCCCCCCCCCCCCCCTGCTGTGGGCTGGGCATGGCAGAAAGAGTAGCAGGTGGGAGGACGGTGAAGAGGAATACGAGGCGGTTGTGTCCTTCTTACCTGGGTTCGTCATTAAGCGCTACGCCACTCTGCATCTGAAATGCGTTGGGTTTTGTCTCCTTTTTTTTTTTTTTTTTGCCCCCAAAAAAAGTTTGTTTCTCCAGATCTGGCAGCTTAATTTTTGGCTGTGTGCTAGGATACTGACATGCTCTCTGTACTGGATGGACACCTGACTGGGCCAGCGGGTGCTGAGGACAGGGGCGGCGCACTGTGAGCCCCCTGAGTCAGCAGCCTCGCCACCACACCAGTGCTTTCTAAAGGCCTATTCACACATGGCCCCTGTGCCTCGATGCCTGCTGAGGTCAGACAGGGCAACAAGTTGCTCCTCTGCTGACAGGGACATAATCCACCTGTACCGGCACACATACATGTGAGAGCCTTATCACCATCAACTTTAGAGCTGGATGCACAAGAAGATGTACAACTAAAAAACATCTATTTCTGCTTGCTAAACACCTCAACATATGCAATAGAACATCTTAGTTATCAATCATTACAGTCTTGGTTGAAAGCAAGATTTAGCCTAAATCCAACCAGTTCAAAAGATACTTTCTAATGAAAGACACACACGCAAGTACTGTAGATAAATTGGTATCAGTTTTATGTAATACTTCTAAATATGGAGGTCATCTTTGCTACCAGATAACCACGACTAAGTGGCAAACAAACAAACCATTCAGCAGAGTAGGCCTACGTAACTCCTTGATATACAACGTGTTGTCTATAATCAATTCAGCCTATTGGGCACTTTTATTTGGTTGCAATCTAAAATGACAGATGCTTCTTTAAAATGTAAATGCCAGTCAGAGCACACAGGCTCTTGTTTCATTACCACTGTCTGGGAGAAACAGTTGACAAATGTTCCCCCACTGCAAAGGTTCACAGCGCCACCTTGTGAATCAAACAGGAACAAACAGAGTCACTGTCACACTTTTAAAGCGGACAGAGGGCCCACATTCTATGTTATCATACTGGATGAACATATCCACAATTTTAGACTTTGTTGTAACACAGTCTAATTTTGAGCAGCCACTTGAGGACTGACATCGGTCCCAAAATTGACTTTAACATCATTTCAAAGCTCCTTGCCCCGTTACACTAATTAGGCTATCCAAAACTGGGTTGCTGTGTCAAATCAAGGGTAATAATTTGATATTTTTCAAGCTTTCAAACCAGTGGCGCTCTCGTGTTACACGCAATCTTACCACAGTGACGTTTTTCATCTCTTGTTATTAGTCATTGTGAATAAGTAAATGTTTGAGTATTTAAA
Organism: Pholis gunnellus; assembly: GCF_910591455.1. Taxonomy (NCBI): domain Eukaryota; kingdom Metazoa; phylum Chordata; class Actinopteri; order Perciformes; family Pholidae; genus Pholis; species Pholis gunnellus. Next base: position 11,399,345 of record NC_136548.1, read on the forward strand.
CATGAGTGTGTGTGCACATATAGTTTATTTATAAGTGGTATAGCACCACAGCAATAGTTCTACAACCATCACTTGAGAAATATGTGCATTTAAGATATGAGAAATATATAATTGGCTAAACAAATCACAGTTTCAGATTTCAGATTCTCCTAAACTGGAGAAACAACTGCACTAAAACAATGCCAGGGGTGAAAATCGGAACAGAGGAGGAAACTGCCACGAAAGAAAACACGAAAAGGCGGAAGCGAGAAAAAACAAACAGAATGTGAGATAAATAGGACCACAGCTGCAATATTTTGCAGGACTTCCTCTCAATGATGTATGTCTTCACATCTTCAGACTACTGGAAATGTTGAAAAAGGAAGTCACCCAAAGATCAGAAATCTTCCTCTGCGGTCAGGTTTGGCGTCTGTCTGGTCTCCCGTCAGCTCAACTTCCTCCACTTCAGCTCCAAGATCAGTTGGCTCAGCAGGTTCTCCAGCCATCTGCAGTCAGGTTAACAGATGTATTTACTGTATATGATGCCACCAGTTTAATCCCCTGTTACATCCAACTTGTTAGCCGAGTGTCTGATTAAGTTAGCTCAGCGCTAGAAACGCGTCAGCCAAAAACAGTTTTCCGTTTAGAAACGGTTAAGACAGCATGAACGTGCACTCGTTCGTGTAATATGTTATGTCACCTTAAGTACTGCACACAAGTTGATTGTGGATCTTTTTTTCCTCTCCAAAGGTTTTCGGCCAAGTTTCTGTTCCTTAGAGAACTTGAGAAAGCGAAAGTACGCTGAACGTATTCTCAGGAGTGCGTAATTACGCCAGAGCGCTGCGTCAGAGCCCTGCGTCATATTCATATTAACCTATGAAATTAGCATGTTATCAAACTCCACAGTTTATCAAACATATCAGGTATGATATACAACTGTAATAAGCAGAATAAAGAATATGCAGCCTATGCATATGTCAAATATTGTTGATAAAACATGAGAATACGTCATAAGAGTAAAGAAATAGGCTTCCCCATACCATTTTAGTTGGCTGACTACCATAAAGTCCCTGATTTACTGAAAAATACTGTATGTCTTGTACTTGTAACCCTAGTTTACAGAAGTTCCCTAAACCCCGATGTTACATTTAGATGTTCCCTATTTGTTACATGAAGAAGCTAAGTAAAACTATGACATAATGTATTACGTTTTTATATGTTAGTGTCAAGGCAAGATGCCCAAAGTTGAACTAGCTGTCCAACTCAGGATCATTACACACATACACTGACATCTGACCTAGCTGTCTCTCTCTGTAACTCTCTCTCTCTCTCCCTGCAGACAGACAGCTGGACTCAGCCAGTCTTCTAGCATGGTACATGGAAGGGGGTTGGTCCATCGGGGGACATGGTGTCAAGTAAGAGACAGGTTTAAAGGTTCACAGTCACTGCGCTAAGTTTACCACCACCAGAGATATACTACCAGGACTGTCCGGGAATCACTGCCAGTTCCTCCACTAAACTGTTGCCTGTCTGTCTGACCTGAACATTTCTCAGTAGTTCACGTCTTCTGATATTTTTTCTGAAGGTTTTTGGGGAAAAGGACAAGCGTTCACCATGCAGTCCTGTGCCAGGTGTGGGTTCGTGGTCTACCCGGCTGAGAAGATCAACTGCATTGACCAGGTAACACACAGAAACATTGTGATCGCGAGAAAGTCTGTCGTGTTTCTTTGGGCATTTAATCTTACAAATACATTTCAAAATAGTTCAAACTGCTGTAAAAGTAACAAGAGAGTCAGTAATTACATCAAGGTATGGTACAAACGTTCTAAAGACCTGAGGCACTGGATTTTTATATTTTTAATAAACACATTTGTAACTTGAATATGGGAACATTGAACTTGTTCCAAGGATCTCTTCATGTCAACACGTGTCTTGGTGTGCAAACAAATACAGTTTCTGCCAATAAACTGCTTTTTAAAAACACATGAAGTGTATATAAAATGACATAATTCTTAAAGTAAAGTTTTAAATGTGCTATAGATACGAGCATACACGGAGTAACATTCAAATCGCTTCGTTAAAATATCTGCAGCATGAAAGCATCCATGTAGCTCTGAGTGGTGGCTGCCATATAATGTTATTTTTAAAAAGGTTTGTGAGGCGAAAAGCAAGAGGTATACAGTTTATCATTCACATGAAAGATATATTTAAGAACAAGTCAGCGTGACCAGTTGATGATGCTGAATAATGTCGTTATTTTGGGCCTTGTTCAATGAAATTTGTTTTGTTGATTTGACGTTATCAGAAATGACCTGTCCAAGTTTTAAACTTCTTCTGTCGTCAGATAATAAACTAGATTGAAATCTGAATTTACAGATTCAAATTCTGTTTGAAGGACCGTCTAAATTATCAATGTGATTTGTCTTTTCCTCTGTCAGAACTGGCATAAAGCGTGTTTTCACTGTGACGTCTGTAAGATGGTGCTCACTGCCAATAACTTTGTCAGCCACATGAAGAGGCCATACTGCTCTGTGTAAGTATTACCAGTATCACCTAATTACATAAGTTATTATTTGAGCATTTTCCCAAAAGCTGATCAAAAATCTATCTTCAGGGGACATTTGAGTGTGAAAATAGATTCCATGAATTTGTTTCCATGAACTCAAAATTGGCGATTCAAATGATGACCATTTAATAAAAATATGTATCTTCCATTTAGACACAATCCGAGGAACAACACATTCACGAGTGTCTATGCGACCCCCATCAACATCAACGCAAAGAAGCAAAGCAAGGCGAGCAGTGAGGTGAGATGATGTCACATGCAAAAACACACGAGCAGCAACATGAGACAAAATATTTCGGCCTTGATCTGAGTCAAGGTGCATTGTTGACATGCTGACATAAGTCACTGTCTATGCCATGAGGTGAAATGAGCATTTATCATTGGTTTGTCATGAGATTGCTATTCATAGTGGTCATTGTGTTGGTTAAGGTTTTAAAAAGAGATGGATCCATTACAACTGAATTTAAATAGACCCGTTTACATTGTTTTAAAATCCCCAAAATGTAGTCAGAAATGGACAATTCTGGTTTACAATTCATCACCCAAAACCAGTGATCTGACCCAAAGCAGATGTATCCATTACACTCAGAGAGAGAGGTGGTCGGCTGCTCGGAGTCCACGGTGACGGCAGCGGTGTGGAATGGACAGTGCTGCTCGGGTTATTTCTGTTCCCGTGACAGAGGCGAGACAACCCCCTCTGCTTAGCCCGCTTCATGCTCGGGGGGCTAAAATTATACGTCAGGAGTAAAAAAGCCTCACATCCCTTCTTCTCATCTGCCCTGCCACCTGTTCCCGTCTCTCTGTAGTTCATGCAATGTGCTTGTGCTTAAAGCAGTAAGCTAGCAAGCCCATCAGCTACTGCTCTATGTCACTACAGAGATACAGGACTTGTTGATATTTGGTCTGACCATTCGGAGTAACCCACAACCTTGTCTACTTAACACTCTCAAATATTGTATGCTGTGGTTAACATGCAGAGCTTGTCTTTTCTCGACTTATTTTCAGTGAGTTTCTGTGAGTCATACTAAAAGTCCTCATAAAAACCTATGTCTCATGTTTATTGTTAGCTCTTTAGCGATGATGCTTCAGAAATGTTAGTGCTGTCTCTTATGCCGGGCAATGAAGCTATTCTAATATTAGTTTTGAACATTTTTACAGCTTAAGGATCATTAGCAAACAGCTCAGAGTTTCACAACTCAGTGCTCCTCTCTGGATCATTCTTGGCAGGTCCGGCTTCTTTTTAGTTATTAATAACAGCACACTAATTTTATCCCTTCATCGTGAAGAATGTGAGCTGAGGTTGTCGGGTTTAAGTTGGCAACGTAAGAATAGAGGGATGTTTGGCTCTGTGGATCTGAAGTCAGGGTAATATCACTGTATGCTGATTTTCTTTTCATTATTTTGATTTCATGCATTCGACTAACAAAGTGGATGCTGTAAACACACGACTTACGATTGCATGCGCAAATGTGCGCTGGCCTTGGCTTAATGCTCGTCGTCTGTGTGCACTTGCAGCTGAAGTATCGCGAAGATGGCGAGCGCTTCATGTCCACCTTCCACCATGACCTGAGGTCCATGGAGCTGGAGAAGGCTCGCCTAGCCAGCCAGATGGCCAGCCAGATGACCAGTCAGATGGCCAGCCAGGTTACCAGTCAGATGGCCAGCCAGGTGAGCTCCTGGTAGAACTGTCCCTTACACTTAAAGAGAGTTTCAGCCTTGATTATGATCTTTCCTGAAGCAAACAATCCTACTTCTCTTTGTGTTCCTTGTACTGTTGTCCTTCTTTGCAAACAGCAAAGTTATTGTGCGCAGTGATCCCAGGTCTAACTCCAAATAATAAATAATAAAATGTGATTATGTTGTGGAAATGTTGGAAACTGTATAATTTCAGTGATCATGGAGGAGGGTAGTCAAGGAACTTATGTTATCAGGCGGTCACAGTTGGTGCATTGAACCTCATCTTCTCTCTCTTGTCTGCGCTGACAACTGCGTAGACAAAGATTTATTTGCAATGTATTAAATTGCCACTTGTTACCATCACTTCACAAAGGATAAGTAAAGCAGGGTTGTGTGGCTGATTTAAATAAGGTCCAACAGGCATGAAAGGTAAAGTGTTACATGTCCCGTGAATGGCTGGAAATGATCAAGTGTGTCCCCCATATCCATACAGGCCTTTCAGTCTCAGTCTGAGTTCTCACAGCAGCAGACATACTCATACTCAGGCATGGTGACCAACCAGGAGGTCGTAACGATGTCTCAGGCCGAGAAGACCCTCAATGATGTGAGTACGCTTTTTCTTCCTTCTTTCCTTTTTTTATTTTTCATAAAACCTAAATATGGTGTCTTTAAATAGATAAAGGAGCCCAGTTGCTAGTAGCTTTGCATCAATATTGGTGAAGTGTCTTGATTGATTTTGTGATTATTTGGCAGGTGAATTACACAGAGGAATATGAGCAGTCAAAAGGCAAAGGAAGCTTCCCTGCTATGATAACACCAGGTTACCAGGCTGCTAAGACAGCCAATACTTTGGCCAGCAACGTAAGTGAATTTCTTGGCTCACACTCTTCTGGACCAAAGAGCCAAAATCCAAACTATTTGTTTTATGTGTCTCTGTCAGTGGTTGTTTGAGTTTGACTTTATAATGAGCCAAATTAAGTTCTTTGTTTTCTTTATTTGCAGCTGGAATATAAAAAAGGACACGAGGAGAGAGTTTCAAAGTACACCACGTTTGTTGACCCCCCAGAGGTGCTTCTTGCCAAGAAACAAGGACAAATTGTTAGCGATGTAAGCTGTAAGCCTTTCATGATGACTTTATGATATCTTGGTGTGTTGTCTCTCACTTTGGACGAAATGTCGCAAACAAGACCAGTTGAGTATAAGGCAGTTTGTCCTATAGCCTTTAGGTAAGTGCCTAAATCCCTGCTTTTCTTCCTCCAGTATGCCTACACAGAAGAGTATGAGCAGCAGAGAGGTAAAGGTAGCTTTCCTGCACATATTACACCTGGATACCAGATGTCAAAGAAGGCCAGTGAGCAGGCCAGTGATGTAAGTACAACAAATTTACACGTACATGTATGCACACAAACAATCTGGCAGACCCCCCTGATAATCGGTTGTTAATGGATTTCATGTCCCCACCAGATTAAGTATCGTCAGATGTATGAACAGGACATCAGGGGTAAAGCCAGCTCTGAGGCAGGGCTAGCTGAAGCAGTTCACGCCAGAGAAAACGCAGAGAACTTCAGCCAGGTATGGAAGTTACTCTTGCTGTTTTTATTAATATATTTACTAAAAACTTCTAATTCCTGTATCTTTTTGAATTACAAATGAGCTATCTTCTGTTTACAGATCGCCTATACCGAGCAGTATGAGCAGCAACGAGGCAAAGGAAGCTTCCCTGCCATGATCACTCCCAGTTATCATCTTGCAAAGAAGGCTCAGGAAAATGCTAGCAATGTGAGTATCAACCTGACGAATAAACACAGTGCAGTGCTTAGTTATAAACACTGCAGAATATTTTTGATGAAGATACAGAAAGCCCTTCATTAGACTTCACTACATCTTGTGTCGAACACTAAAGTGTTTAACCATGTGAGCTGGTTGTGAATGCTGTCAAAACATAACAGAGTGTGGAGTGTGAGAGCTTCAGCTTCATCCGTCATTTGGCCTTGTCATCACTCATAGATGAGGGACTACAATGTGAAAGCCTCACCATGTCGTCATTCTTAAAACTCTCCTCACCGACTAAATTAGACTCTGTGTGTGCGTGCGCCGCTAATCTCCTGATCCTACAGAAACACAACATGTTGTCCTCCAATATGCACTCAATCACCTTTCATGCCTTTGCAGCTAAAATACAGGAAGGACTTAGGCAAGATGAAGGGCACCTCACACTTCCATAGCCTGACATCTGAGGACAATCTTGCCCTAAAGAACGCCCGGAAGATCAACAAGATTGTCAGTGAGGTGAGCTCGTTTGTGACCGATTGTCAGGCTTTCAAGGCAAAGATCGGACCTTCATTTATGTAGTACTTTTGAATTTTATCTTATTTTTAGCTCGATAAGGAAGCATTTCCAGGTAAACATGTTGCTGCTCAGTGCATGTGTGTGTTTAAGAGCTTGAAATATTGGATATACTGTGTCAGCTCCCAGCAGACATAGAGCCACCCAACTTGCATTTTCGGCATCTCTGACATGCCTGTCCGGTGTGGTTACAGCTTACCTCCAAGGCCACGGGACCTCCCGTCAAACTAATATTACCTCACACAGGAAAACAGTGCATCACTCTTGAGCAACAATTCCGAGCCTTGGGAATATGACTTAGAAATGTCACAATTCCTTTTGTTTGTCCGTGAGCAATGATCTGATTGAATGCTTAAAGGTGACAAAGGTCTGCCTGTGTTGTATTTGAGTGGTAACGCTGACATGTTAAATGGTGTTCTGCTGCCATTTTTAAGCTCAGCAAAGCATATGTATTTGGATTAAAGGTTTGTCTCAGTGACTCTTGAGTTATGACGGAGTGTCAGTGATTGTGACTGTATATATTTACTATATTTAGCACATAAGTGCCACAAAGGACAAGCTCTGACTGGTCAACAGCAAAAAAATACATTTTCTATGACAAATGTTTCAAAGAAGCTGCTGTAATTTTTCATTTTAAACTGTGATGTACATAGCTATAATAAGAGACATGCTAAATGGTTACACCTGACAATGTTTCGTACTGGGCTCTGTCAATTCTCCGTTAGATATAACTGGCTCAGTTATGCAACAGTTATATTCAAAATGAATTCATTCAACTCACTAATTCATTTCAAATATTGTCTTACTACTCTCTTATTATATTATTTATTTCAGGATTTATGTTTCCTACTTTATGTTTTCTTATGTTATTTGTTTTTTTTGATTATTTGACTTTTGTTTACTGAGGTGAGATTCCTCCTATAAGCCTCAAGGTTATTTAAAAAAAATCTCCCCTGCTCAACTTGCTTCTTTTCTTTTGTTGTTGTGTTTCTGCTGCTTTGTGTTATCATGCAAACCAAAATAAAAACCCTCATATTTTCTACCAGGTGGAGTATAAGAAGGACTTGGAGAACACCAAAGGTCACAGCATCAATTTCTGTGAGACACCACAGTTTCAAAATTCTGCTAAAATCCTCAAGTTCACAAGTGATGTAAGTATGACAGGCAACATAATGAATTTCACATTGTTGTTTGTGTAAATGTATAGATTACAAAAAAGTACAAGTAAACTATAAAAAACATCTGTTTGGCCTTACTGTAAATGTCATAAGGAAAAACATATGGACAATCCTGCATACTGATTTTTCTTAATCTCTCTATGCTCTTCAAAGAACAAGTACAAAGAGAAGTACATCAGCGACATGAAGGGCCACTATGAAGACTCAGGAATCGATAAGAAGACCATGCATGCCATGAAAGCCAGGAAACTGGCCAGTGATGTAAGCCTTGTTTTTCATGGACTCAATTTATAGATTTATACAAATGATCAACTCCAGTTTTGCTTTCAAGACCCATCATGACATATTGTATTTTAAATAGCTATTCGCCTTCACCTGCTATCCTGTTTTTCTGACAAAAGAGCACAGATATTAGTATTAGATTTATTACATAATCCATGGGCAGATGTTTAACTTTAACTAATGGTTGAATTATAAAACTAACTGCTCTTGTAAATTCCAGATTTCTTATAAAAAAGGCTGTGAACAGGAGCAGGGTGAATACAACTACCCAGCCACGCTCACACCAGGCTACCAAAGCCAAAGGAAACTGGACCCACTAAAAGACGTGAGTTCTCTCAAATTGAATCCCAAAGTGTCTTATTTAAGCTAAATTGACATTAGAATAACAATGAAAAACATTACACTTGTAAAACTATTTTTACAGTCCGTATCATCTTATGTGATACATTCATTATTTGTGTAACTTGTTTCCTATACGACTGCAGAAGAACTACAGGCAGCACATCGACCAGGTCAAGTACAGCCAGGCAACAGACACACCTGAGATTGTTTTAGCAAGGAAAAACGCTCAGCTGGTCAGCAATGTAAGTAAACTGCATTATATTAATCACTGCCAAGGCTTGATAATGATCACACCAACCTCATCAGCACCTTTCAGCTGCAGACTGAGCTCTGAGCTGACTGTAGAGTTTGAACGTGCGATTCATGTGTCTTTTAGCAAAACTACAAAAAAGGCTATGAAAAGACCAAACATCAGTACACGCTGTCCCAGGACCTGCCCCAAATCAAAGCGGCCAAAGCCAATGCTGCCTTGTGCAGTGATGTAAGTTAACACACACACACACACACACGTACTTTGCATGCATGTACACGTCCGAGCTCATTCACATGGTGGCAGAAAATCACTTCTCATTCTTCAAGTGATCATTTTATTGTGTTACTCCAGATTAAATACAAGGAGGAGTGGGAGAAGAACAAGTCTAAAGCCTGCGACATGTCAAATGTCATGAGTGTCAAAGCTGCTAAGGCTTCCCGTGACCTCGCCAGTGACGTAAGCAAACTCACACTCTTGTCTTCCGCAAGGAGATGCAATATAACGTTAATGCCTGAGCAAGATGTGGGTTCAACAAAAATGTAATAGCTGGCAAATTAAATTAAGTCCCAATGTGCATGTGTTTCAGATTAAATACAAAGAGACCTACATGAAGAACAAGGAAAAGGCAGTGGGCTTCAACATGAGCGACTCCAGGACTCTGCACTCTCTTCAAGTGGGCAAGATGAACAGTGATGTAAGCAGAAGTCACTTTGATCATTATTTACAGGCATTAAAATGCATTTTTTTTTCCACACATATAACACTTTTTTTGCAGCTGCAGCATACGTGCTGACTCAAAATGAATCTTTCTTTTTAATCGTTACCACTTCAGATTGAGTACAAGAAGGGCTCCAAGGAGAGCCAGTCCCAGTACAGCCTTCCTCTGGACATGATCAACCTGAGCCACGCCAAAAAGGCTCAGGCCCTCGCCAGCGACCTGGAGTATCGCACCAAGCTGCACGACTACACCGTCATGCCTGATGACATCAAGGTCATGCAGGCCAAAAAGGCTTATTCCCTGCAAAGCGAGGTGAGAGACGGGAGAAAGGAATGAGACCTAGTCTGCTATTCAGATGGTAAATGCTATAGAAAAAAAGAACTCCTCTGGTTAATGACTCTTTCGGTTGCTCAACAGAACCAGTATCGTTCAGACCTGAACTGGATGAAAGGTGTGGGCTGGGACAGTGAAGGATGTCTGGACATTACCCAGGCCAAGAAAGCTGGAGAGCTGCTTAGTGATGTCAGTAATTGTGTGTTTGTGTGTGCATCTTTCAGTTTGTTAATTAACTTAGCAACACTGTTTATTTACTGTACTCTGCTGCCTCACAGACTAAATACCGGCAGAAGGCAGACAGCATCAGGTTCACCCACGTGGCGAATGATCTCTCCATCGCACACGCCAAGAAGAGCCAGGAACTGCAGAGTGACGTAGGGTCTTCACTTTAAAGCTGTAATCGTATACATTTTAAATTTGGTGCACTCTTTTATGATATGTCTACATGTGTTTGATTTTCAGCTGGCGTACAAAGCAGACAAAGAGCAGATAATACACCAGTACACCATGACAAATGATGAGCCCCTCTTCAGACAAGCAAAGGCAAATGCTAACCTTCTTAGTGCGGTAAGTTTAGTGAAGTGAGCAGATATATGAGCAGAGGAAGTTACAACAAAATAAAGGAATTGTTCAGATTATAGACTTAAATATTTGTTTTCTAACATCTCTTTATCTTTGTAATATATTTCATTGAATTGATCACACATTGCATACTTATTCCATCCATGCAGCCTCATAGTATATACCTTATTTTGGTTAAGTATTGGACATAATCATTTTTATTTTTATAATTTTTTTATGATGATGATGGTCTGGTATACCTCAATAATGGCTTTGCAAAAATAGACTGGATTTGTTTTTTATGAGAATACGGTCATTATTTTTGATCAGTGCACTTTAACCTTTACCGTGATGCTCATGTCATTTATATCTTATGTTTATTATGTAAAGATGATGCAGATCACGACCCTTTACTTTAATTGTGGCTGGTCAACAGTTACATCAGACAGTTCTGATTCAGAGACCTCACTACTGGTTCAACACGGCATGTGTCTTATCTATGAGCTTCAACACTCTTTTTATTTATTTAGTGTTCCCATCATGCACAAAATAAAGTTGATTATTCAAGGACTTAGTCCATTAATAAGAAATTAAGAAAGAAAATCAAGCGAATCCTAACTGATTTGATGCACTTAAACTGCCTCACTTAATTAGACCCACACAACCTGTCTGTCTGTCTGTCTGTATGAAGTACTCTAGATTTTTACTTATTTCTTTTCAGAAAGTGTACAAGAGCAACTGGGAGAAGCAGAGGGAAAAGGGCTTCGAGCTGCGTCTGGACTCTCTCTCTATACTCACCGCTAAAGCCAAAAGAGACCTGGCCAGTGATGTGAGTTATTCTAAAAAGAGTCTGCACCCTTAAGGTTGGCTTGATGAGAAAAGTAGATTTTTTTTTGTGCAATAATGTTATAATATCATATATTATATACAGTATATATAACCTTGAATAGGTGCAGATTAGTACATGCCTGTAAAACAAAAAGCTGATTCAAAGACTGGCTTTTTGGAAAATCCACTACTGTCTTGCAGGTCAAATACAAGGAGAAGCATGAGAAAAACAAAGGCAAGGTGATCGGCATTAAGTCCGTCAGCGGTGACTCTCAGATGGCACACTCCGCTCTGGCTACCAAACTACAGAGTGGCCGCTATTACAAGAAGGACTATGAGGACACTAAGAGCAAAAACAGGTGAGGCTCTAGTCCTTGATGGAGCATTTTTAATGCTTGTCTCCAATCTTGGTCCATCAGACCCAGATTTTAACCTTCACACCTGAGACACAGGGAATACAGGTAACTGTAGTTAAATTGTTGTTGTTAAATTGCTGAGTGCTGTGATGATTTTAGGAGGTCTAAAATTCCTAAAGAACATTGTCTAAAAGAGGTAAAGGGTTTTAATTTAGCATTCAAGGTCATATTAGAGGTAAGTATTGTAGACTTTTCTTAAAACATAGATCCAATGGTTATATCTGCATTGTTAGCAAACTCATCAGTAACGAAAATTTCTGACATTGCAGCCAATAACGTGCCTTACGGTCATGCCAGCAGTCAATTTGACTCCTTTCAAAAATGTTGCAAGCGCTTAGACACTTTGACTTACATTTAAGATTTGCTGAGCCAAAAGACCCCACATGCCTTCAACTTGTTAAAGTCCAAATGGAGATTAAATGCTGTAGTAAGCTCCTTTTTTAAGTGGGAATGACCCCGATGACCAGAGAGCACTGCTTCAGCATAAAACCACGAGAACTGGCCTTTAATCTTGTGTCATTCAAACTCTATTTACCCAGCGTTCATCTGGATATGCTGAACATCAGCCATGCAAAGAAGGCTCAAGACCTGGCAACTGAGACCAACTACAGGACCTTCCTCCATGAGTATACGACTCTGCCAACTGACATGAACGTCGCCTGGGCCAAGAAGGCCTATGGACTACAGAGCGAGGTAAGTCTCATATAACAACTTGTTTTATGCTGAAATGATTAATTCACTACAGGACTGTAAAAAGTGAAAACTGTGTGTTTTTTATTTAGAACCAGTACAGGTCAGATCTGAACTGGATGAAGGGCGTCGGCTGGGAGGCCGGAAAATCTCTGGATGTCCAGCAGGCAAAGAAAGCCGGAGATCTTCTCAGCGAGGTAACTTCCCAGAATGCACTGCTGAAATCAGCTGCAGGTTAACCTCTGAGGTTGTGGGTAATATTAATTAAAAAAGGGAATTGTCCTCACTTATAAGGTTAAATGCTTTCCCACAGCAACAGTTTCCGTCCTTGACCTTTGTTCACATTTCATTTATTTCTGGAAATTATATTGGAAGTCAAATGTAATTCAAACCAAACCATGCAGTGTAAAATTAACCGCACTGAAGTGCTATTTATGACTAGAGCACTATGTAGGTAAATTAGCACAGAGAGCATGAGAAAAGGATAACCACGATTGTGTAACATGTGACTGTAGGGCACATATCAAAGTGTACAGCTTAAGTTAGAATACATTTAAAGAGTGGCGGACCAATCGTGGTCGGTGGAAACTGGGTTAAGTACGTGGACTCCACTCGGCTCTAACAAGTGAGCAGAATGATTATAATAACTGAAGCTGTTACATTTAATTAAAGATTCAACTTCACCAATTAGTGCTCCCTCTCTCCTTGTTGCTTTCGCTTTACAAAATTAATTTGGTTTGAAAGTCCACATTGCTTACAGTGCATTGGTACATTGCTTTATTTTAATAAGGTATATCAGGAAACGCAGGATGGTTTGTGCCATCAAGACGTTCTAAGGGAAAGCTGTTGCACATCCCCCAGTAATGTCAAGTGTCCAGTTTCTTGTGCATTTGGAAACAGGGCCCAGCGGCTTTATTACAGAAACTTCAAACCTCTGATATCTTATCTGTTTATGAATCCTAATAATTTCAACAAATTTACACGAGAAGTCATTTTGAATCACTAATGATTCAAGAATCTGTTGGATTTCTATAGATATTATAATCTATCAACATTATTGTCCCGCAAACTCCTTAAACCTTTTTCCTCTTTCTCATCCACAGACTCTTTTTATGAACGCGTCTTTGTAAATGCACGCAAATTGTGCTTAAAGATATGTCTGTGACACATCTAGTGCAGACTGGAAAACACCAGCCTCTATTCAAAACCTCTTCATAAGCAGCCACTTATTTTTAACCTCACTCCAGTCAGGGTTTCCAACAGTAGACCATGAAACGACAGACAGAACGTAAATAGAACAGAGCCTTGAGTTACTCCTGAGCAGACTCCTATATATGTATCATATAGCTACTAAATATGTCTCTGTAAAAATATGACCAGTTTCCTTTTGTTTTATTTTTGCCAGGTAGTTAATTTGTTAGTACACTTTTTTTTGCTATGATATTGTGCCCTCTACTGTTCGTCAAATGCATGTGCACGCATTTCTTTTTAATGGCTTCATCTTACCAAGACAATCTTTTGACATTCGTCACTCATTTCTTTAATCTAGAGAAAGTACCGCCAGGGTGTGAGTGGTCTGAAGTATACCAGCGTTGAAAACACTCCAGAGATGGTCCAAGCCAAACTCAGCAACAAACTGGCTGTTGATGTAAGTGCAGCTGTCATTTGTTTAATGTACCGGATAACTAAAACAAAGTACATCTGATGCATTTGTGTCCCCTAGAATATTCTGATTTGAATGTATTTTTGTGATCTTGAACTTTGCCAAACTTAGCATCTCTTCTGCACTAATGGCCTCCCATAAGTACTGTAAATATGAAGTATACATTGGATGCTCAGCAATGCCTCTCGTTCTCTTTTACAGAGGTTGTACAGGGAAAAGGGTGAAAACATGAAGCACAACTACACACTCACCGGAGAGCTGCCTGAAATGGTTCAGGCCAGGCTCAATGCTATTAACCTCAGTGAGGTAAAATCACACTCGCAACAACTCACACATACACACATGTGAAATCCATCAGACTGCCTGCCAATCAATGCATCCAGTCAGCTGACTTTGTGTGTGTGTGTGGCCTTCCATGTTGAACTGAGTTTATACATATGTGAATTTTCAGAGCTGTTACAAGGAATCTTGGAAAAAGGTACGTGATGGCGGTTACAAGTTGCGTCTGGATGCCATTCCTTTCCAGTCTGCCAAAGCGTCTGCAGAGATCCTCAGTGATGTGAGCTTGCAACTTCTTGTTATCGTGTCATAACATTTTCAGCGTGGGCCTAAAATATATATTTGTCTGCAGAATTTACAGATTATTTTCTAACACACAAAGAAGCATTTTTAATTGACATGACATTCTCAAACGAGAGAGCTTCAAACTACAGTAAAATCTTGTCTATGTGATGGATTAACAGCAGATCACTGATACATTTTTGGGTAGTTGACTATTGAACAGACTGACGGATTGAAACGTTTTACACAGCATCTCACTTAACTCATCTTACTAAAATTGTGAATTATTTGTCATTTTAGCAAAAGTACAAAAAAGAATTTGAGAAGACCAAAGGGAAGATGATCGGACTGAAGGGACTGCAGGACGACATGAACATCGCTCACTCGGTCCATGCCAGCGCGCTGCAGAGTGATGTAAGTGCTTCTTAACTGTAACTCAGAAGATAAAAAAACAAATTCAAAAAAAGATATTAAAATGCAAACACCTCTCCTCTGTACTTTTGTACCTCTCCAGCTTAAGTACAAGCAGGACTCTGCAAAGGAGCTCTCGAAGTTCCACCTGTCCATGGACATGCTGGAGGTCTCCCACGCTAAAAAGGCCCAGTCGCTGGTCAGTGATCAGGACTACAGGCTCAACCTGCATCAGTACACCTCGTTTGCTGACGACATGAAGGTGGAGGCGGCCAAGAAAGCGTACGCTCTGCAGAGCGAGGTGAGACAGAATAAAAAACTATTATTTTTTTGAAGTTGCAACATTAATTTGTGACGTACACTTATTCAACCAATGTTTGATTCCTTTGATTAAAGTGTTGCACACCTTAGCCTTCGTCTTGTTTATTCCTGAAACATTTTAGGAGCAATAACTTTTTTTTCATTTCTTTGTCACAGAAAGTGTATCGCTCTGACCTGAACTACCTGCGTGGTGCAGCCTGGATTGGCACCGGGGCTCTGCAGATTGAAGGCTCCAAGAGGGCCACAGACCTCATTAGTGATGTAGGACAACTTATTTAAAAAAAAAAGTTCTCTTGCCTACATTTGGGTCTAGATCTTACAGATCTACAGTATATAATTGTGAACATATCTTGTGTGCTGATATTCATAGATATATTTCTTGATATTAACTGTTGAGTTACTTGTTAAGAATACTACAAACACTCACTTTGTTGTTTCTTCTGAAACAGAAAAAGTACCGCCAGCAGCCGTACACCTTCAAGCACACCTCTGTCACAGACTCTCCGGATATCGTCCATGCCAAACTCAGTGGACAGATCACAAATGAGGTGGGACATTGAGCTTATTGCTTTAGTTCCATTCCAGTTGCTGTTGTTTCCCGTTGTTTCAATAGTACACAGCTCTTTTATATTTCTCTCGCAGCGTTTGTACAAAGAGAAAGGGGTGAGTGACCAGCATAACTACACTATAACAGCTGAGAGACCAGAGATCATGCAAGCAAAGATCAATGCAGCCAACTTCAGTGAGGTACTACAAGTTCCTGTGACCTGTGCACCATACAATATTCCGTGGGCTTTTCTTTTTCACAGTGTGTGTAATTTTAAGGTTACTGATCATTGGTTGTTTGTCACTCTGCTCCAGATCAAGTACAGAGAGTCCTGGAACACTCTGAGGGCTCAGGGCTACAAACTCACCATGCAGGACATCCCCTTCCAGGCTGCCAAGAGCTCCACAGGCATCGCCAGTGACGTAAGAGC
The DNA here is from genome assembly GCF_910591455.1 of Pholis gunnellus. Taxonomy (NCBI): domain Eukaryota; kingdom Metazoa; phylum Chordata; class Actinopteri; order Perciformes; family Pholidae; genus Pholis; species Pholis gunnellus. Next base: position 11,415,450 of record NC_136548.1, read on the forward strand.
AGACTAGACTCAAATACATGAAGTCAAAAAATGTGACTAACATATGCACCTAAAGTGCACCACATGCATATACCAAATACCTATAATGCAACCACATACAGCAGCACAACATCATTTTAAAATGATCATAGAGTTGAATCAACAACCTTTCAAAATGTGCATTCGAAGCTTCATAAAAGTAGGATTTACAACATTAAATTGCAGTAAACTACAGTTATTACCTCTGTGTGTCTGCAGAACAAGTACAGACACGACCACCTGCTGGAAAAGGGGAAGCACATTGGGTCCAAAAGCGTCTTGGAAGACCCGCTTCTCCTGCACTGCCAGCAGGCGGGCCGACTGGCCAGCAACCAGGAGTACCGCAAGGACGCGCTGACGTCCAGCGGGCAGTACCACCTCACCCCAGACATGATTCACCTGGTGACGGCTAAGAATGCCCAGGCCCTCGCCAGCGAACAGGACTACAGGAAGAGACTGCATGAGTACACAGTGCTTCCTGATGACATGAAGGTCAAGTGGGCCAAAACGGCTTACGACCTGCAGAGTCAGGTGAGAGTTGTGGATGAGGAAGGGGAAATTACTGATGTGATTATACTCGACTGACACATTTTATTGTCTTGATGCCTAGAATCTCTACAAGTCAGACCTCAACTACATGAAAGGAGTGGCCTGGGACGGTGTGGGTGCACCTCAGATGGTGTCGGCTATGAAGGCTGGAGAACTTATAAGTGATGTGAGTAAAGTGGTATCTAGTCTACCATCACATACAGGGCTGTAGCCAGAAAATACAACCATGAGTCCTCCAACACACGCCTCACTGACTTCTTAATATTATGATCAGACAGAAAAAATATATCTACATCTTTTCAGACTGCTGAAACATTTGTTCATTTATTATTTTGTTGAGCTAAATCTGGTCTAATTATAAATCTAACTTAGAATTAAACTCAATATAAGTTGCTAAATGGCCTTTCCTCTTTAATATTTCCAACATTTTGGTGATGTATTTGACTTCTGGAACCCAATTTAACTGAGAATTGTAATGCACTTTACTTTTTCACAGACCATATTGATTTCTTCTAGATTAAGTTCAAGGAATCTAGCCTACATTACGTTTCACTTTAAACATGACCTATTACACACTCAGGGACTAAGTCTCAGCCATCTGTATTCCCTGCTGTTAAAGTGTGTGTGTGTCTTCCTTCATGCAGAAGAAGTATCGTCAGCTGCCAGACAGCCTAAAGTTCACCTCAGTGACTGACTCTCCTGATATTGTCCACGCTAAGACGAGCTATCAACATTGCAGTGAGGTGGGTTGAAAAGATAACCATACTCACAAAATAATACAAAATCTCCCTCTAAGTTTCTGTTGTTTTTACTGTTAACTCCTCAATAATTGTGGGTGTTGTGCGATGAATGTTTATATCACTCTCATGTCTCTACACTACAGAGGCTTTACAAATCTGGAAAGAATGATGACATGCACAAGTACACTTTACACTCGGATGATCCAGACTTCGTCAGAGCCAGGATGAATGCCCAGCAGATTAGTGATGTAAGGCACACCTCAGACACTTTCTCACAATCCCAAATGCAAGCAAATGATTATAAATCCACATCAAAAGATGCCAGTATGACATTTCTATCTTCAAAATTCTTCTTCCATGAAGAAAGTTTACAAGGCGTCTGGAGAGCAGGTGAAGACATCGGGCCATGACCTGAGGCTGGATGCTATTCCCTTCCAAACGGCCAAGGCCTCCAGAGAAATTGCCAGTGATGTGAGTTCATGTGATAATGCAGTTTGTGGAAAGATTTGACTCAATTCAGCCTTTCTCGAAGCACATATTAGGATTTATTAGCAGCTCTTACTGTCTATGCACCTTTTTGTTATTTGAAAAGTGCATTATAATGTAGTGAAAACACAGTTAATCTTTCATTTTCACTTTCTACTAAGAGCTTTATTTATCTACAGTCATTTTCAAGATTTTATGTGTACAGTGGCCTTTTTATTGCAGCACAAACATTATTTACTTCAGAGGTTGGAAAGTTTAGCTCACGTATTCTGGATGTAGCATAATCAGCATAATCAATATATTAAACCCATTTTAAGGCATATCATTCAGGAGTTACTCTCTGTAATCCCTTATCCATAAAACTAAATTTAGTTACAACTTAAATGATGCTGTAAAAGTGGTATTACAATTGAAAACTGTATCTTTCTGCCTCCCACAGTTCCGCTACAGGGAGTCTCACCTGAAGGAGAAGGGCCAGCAGGTGGGGCTGCGCTGTGTGGAGGACGACCCTAAGATGGTGCACTCCCTGGCAGCCAGCAAACTCCAGAGCAACCTGGAGTACAAACGCCAGTCCAAGGAGGACCGGGGCCACTTCAAAATGCATGCCAATCAGCCCGAGTTCCTGCAGGCCAAAAAGAGTCAGGCTCAGGCTAGTGACCTCACCTACCGCAGCAAGCTCCACGACTACACCTGTGACAACGAGCAACTCAATGTCAAGCATGCCAAGAAGGCCTACAAGATACAGAGTGATGTGAGTCACACTCCATGTGTAGAGTTTATTGTAAAACCTTTTTTTTCAAGTGGCTTTGATACAGCCAGTGTCATCATTTAATTCACATTTATTCACTATATATATGAGACACTAAATCATTTTATTAATCATGAAACTTGATGGAGAAAAACTGCAATGAGGAGAACCGAGACCCCAGCCTCTATATGACATTGACTTTATGGTAATTTGATTAATTACAAATTGATTTAGTACTATTCACCCCTAAAGAAAACAAGTTGTAGTTTTAGCCAATCCAGATGTCCTCATAAAGCAGCCCTGTATCAAAACCTATACTTTAATACCATATAATTCAGAGGATTTTATGCTTACATGGTGCATATCTGTTAAGCATCTACAACCACTCTCATGTGTGTCCTTTTCAGTAGACAGCCCCAAATGGTGAAAAGACAAAGTTAGCGACTAGCAGATGAACACAGTGGCGCATTTAACAGCTAAATAACCAGATACATGGATGCCCCTCAGGAGTTGGTGGAGACCAAAAGCAGAGATATGAGCAGAGTGAATATAGGACATATTCATCAGGAGGCCAGAAACACACCTCCATGGTGAATGCGAATGTTGCTCGAAATCAAAGGCAAATAGGCAATTGTTTCTTTGCTGTATGCCACAAACTCACTGACGTACAGTAAACCTTGGGCAGTGTAGTATTCATGTGTAGAAATGCCGGTTGGTTTAGGAGATCACTTTAATTTTAAATATCGAGAGGGTCTTGTAGGCCTTGATTCCTAAAATATAAATGTTGCTTCCTTTTGTTACAGGTGGACTACAAGTCAGACCTGAACACAACCAGAGGAGTTGGCTGGACCCCTCCCGGCTCCCACAAGGCCGAGCTGGCCCGCCGGGCTGCAGAGCTGGGGCTGGCTGAGGGAGTCACCACTGACGAGGCTATTGCAAATTATCAGCACATGATGATGGTGAGGGAACATGAAATCTAGTAATTTAGTACGAATAAAGTTTTTCTATATGGAAAAAACAATTCACGTTCAATAAAGTGCGCAGGTCCTTTAAAAATGATCCTGTTAACGTTCTCCACGCCCTTCTTTCAGATGCATCGCCAGCAGCAGATGGAGCAGATGGAGCTGCAGCAGCAGCAGCAGCAGCAGCAGCAGACTTCACAGCAGGTGGAGACCAGCGAGGAGACTAAACAAGGCGTCAACATGGACGCCATGGAGGTCCTTCACGTCAAGAGGAAAAAGACCACCCAGACCGTCCAGAAAAAGTCCACCAGCACCATCTCATCCTCGTTTAAATCCATGGAGAAGAAATCCAGCACCACCACCTCCTCCTCCTCCTCCTCCTCATCGGCTGCCATCCAGAACATAGTGAAGACATCTATGTCTAGTAAAGCTGCTGCGATAAAGGAAGAGTGAGTAAACCCAGATTAGTTTTTATAGACGATAGTGTTTAGAGATGGCCACTTTCAGAAAGTGTGGTTAACTTTACAAGTGTTATTTGTGGTATCTACTTTGACGAAATAACTGTTGTGACTCTGTAGTTACATGAGATGACACATCGATGTCTAACGGAGCTACTGCAGGTGCAATAATGAACTGTAAAAGGAAGTTGAAATGATTTCTGAGGGTATTACGCATGTTGAATCAGGACAGGACTTGTCAAGTCAAAAGCATTGTCAATGTATGTGGTGAGCAAAAAATGAGTTCAGAAAGAAAGAAACAGATTGAAAGTAAGGAATTGTTGTTTTTTTTAAACTTAAATGGTTTTAAATTACCTCTAAAGAACCATGTTCAACACCAGCTAAAGGAAAACATCAAGAATACCAAAACAGATTTGAGTGTTTTCAGGACAAAAGTGATGCTGTGTGAAATATGAAAGTTTGAATTCTGTATATCAAATGTGTTTAGAAGTTATGTAGCTGGGCTAGCTGTATTGCCGGCACTGCAGAGGATTTTTTCATCATTTTTTATTTGATCTTTAGAGATGAACACAGGCTGCGAGTTGAAAGGAACAAGGCGCAAACCTTGTTGCAGTTTTCTTATGAGGTCTGCTAATCTAGTGCACTTTGAGCTAGGCTCAGTGAGAAAGAAGTAAAGGCCTCCTGAAATGATGTGTGATCTACATTTTGTCTGGCAGGTTCAGCTTTTTGAGTTTGTATCGATGCCCCTTTTTAATAACTCAAAGCTGGGCTGGGAGTAAATATTTGGTTTTATTGCTGATAAAATAAACTTTTCAAGGCAAACTGAGCTTCAGTCTGTTTTTTCCCTCCAGGGCAAACCGCACAGTTATTACTGAACTAATGTAGTTCAGTTGATCTTTCTTTTGATCCAGCTGGTAAACGCATGGACTTTGGCGTAGACACCAGGCTTGTCCCTCTCAGCGCAGCAGACACCCCAGCTCACCACACCGGTGATATAGTGTGTGCCATTTTGCTCACACACCAGGGGTCCACCTGAGACACCCTGTAGAGTTTAAAAAAAGGCAAGTTAATAATATTATCTGTAGAGGGCTTCTGAGGAAAGAAATAATGATGCCAAACTGATGCCAAAATAGGGATGTCTAAAACATACAATCTTCAAGTTTTGTATCATGTTTCCTTTCTTTAACAATGATGAATTTAATATCAATAGCTTTGAAAACAGCCATGTGAATGTATTAACAGCCCTTTCATGCATATTCTTCACATTCATAAACATACACACCTGACAAGAGTCAATACCTTCTTGCAAAGTCCCTGCACAGAACACGCTGCTGTCCAGGACATTTCCGTAGACCTGAGGAGTTTTCCATCGCTCATCAGAGATCAGGAAAGCACGTGCGTTCATCAGCTGGCTGCTGCACCTCTCTGAAAAGTGGAGTTCAAAGAGCGAGAAACTGACACAAAAGAACTCATTTTGACATGTGACAGTAGGAAGAGCAAAGGTGTAACTAATAGACTATAATGATGGCTGAATTCCATTTTGCTGCTTCAGTTTCAGGGTCCTGGTATTGTGCATGCTGGCTATTGCTTACTGGGTCACTTGGTTAGAACAGAACCATTGGTAATAGTAACACCTGTGCTTTTCCTACTTTGACAAGTCACAATGTGAAAAGGGGAAGGTTTGCTGAGACTCCAATTGCATTAGTTAGAGCAAATGGGGGCACTTAAACAATCATTTATCATTTATTTAACCTTGTCTTATTTGGCTATATATAATGCAACTTTCTCAGCAAATTTCACTTTGCGTCCAGTAATCGTGAATAAAATCGCCAGTATTGTTTGAAATTATTTTATCTCATTTAGAAAATAGACCAAGAACAACTTGTTCAAGTCTCTATGTCACGTGTAGCACACCAACGATAAATACTTAATTAATTCATCCTGAGGTGGTACTCCTAAGGCATTCAAATGCAACATACTCTAAGCTCATGATGACAGTTTTATGCAAGAAACACTGCATACAATACGGTGGAGTAAATATTGACTGGCATTATGTTCAGAATTGTAATGTCATTTCCTGTTTGTGTTTATTATTAAATTACACTGGGCCAGAAAACACACTTGCAGCTCGATCTAATGTTGTAGAACTGTCATCGCAGAAAAATTATACAACACTGCCAATGGGCATGGGCAGAGAAAATGTCTCTTTCACATGGTGCAACCCTTCAATCTGTACAGGTAGAAGACCTTTTATTTGCAGAAATGGTTGGTGACCATGAACCATGAAGCATGGCTGCACAGTGGAAGTATAAAGCAAAGAACGGTGCATTACCAGGTTACTAGTACACTTGTCCTACTCCTCGTCCAGTTGAGACAGCCATCAACCCACAAATAAAACCTCCAATTTGTATTCATGCATTTTACAACCCTGTCTAGTCCCCCCTTTTCAAATGTTTACCTATTCACTCAAACTCTTAATTGAGGTCCAGAACACAATACTTTAACCCAATGAATAAAATATTAAAGAACACCTTTCCTCTAGGTTACCTGCATCAGGACAGACCTTAGTGCTATTTGTGCAAGAGTTTGTGCTTGCCTAACGATAACCGCAAAATCTAGCCCGCAGGCTTTGATGAAACCCCCTTTGTACACATTCCTCATTATCAAAGAGTCGTTTGTTGCTGAAGATACATTTAATATCATTCGAGAGGCATTTTTTCATTATTAAAGATGTTTCATTGTAAAGATACTTGAGATTGTTTCACAAAAGTAAATATTTCAGTATTATATGGTTGGGAACTTGTTCCCTATCAGCTGAAATCTTGGCACGCCTGTGAGGTAACGTGTCACAAGTTTGGCACTCTGGGCACGGAGATCTCAGAACATTACAGAGTCAGTGGCATCATGTCAGAAATTCTCATATACATTATGGGAGCATGTATATCCTTATAAGAGTAAATGACGAGTGATCCAGTCAACAAATCTGCCGGCGTTGGCGTAGACACCGGGCTTGTTCTTCTTGGCGCAGCCGTGGCCCCAGCTCACAACACCAGCAATATGGTGGGTCCCATTGCGCTTACACACCAGAGGGCCACCAGAGTCACCCTGCAGGGACAGAGAGGAGTCATTATCTCTTTTCTTTATTCTCATGAATACAGTTACAAGAATATATAATGTAAATAAATAAGAAATCACATCTCACAGACCTGGCAGGAGTCAACACCTCCACTTAGGTAGCCTGCACATAACATGCTGTCGTCCAGAGCGTCTCCGTAAACATGGGGAGCTTTACATTTCTCCTGAGAGATCAGGCGAACACGAGCTTGCAGCAGCTGGTTTGAATGGTATTCTGAGAGAAGGCGGAGAGTCGAATCAAACTGACTGTGTGTTCAAATGCATTGAATGACACGTTAAGCCTTAAGGGATATAGTTCGAGAAAGAAACCGCTTTCATGTCGTTAATGTGGGTGTTCTACTGCTTCAGTATATACTCATAAATTGCTTAATTTGAAATATCATGAATGTTGACAAATATGTCAGGTTCTGCAGGCACGTTTGTCTTTTAAACTCAACACTTTATTATTGTTTGTCCTCGCATCAGATATGATCACATTCTTCACTAGTGATCAAACCTAAATCTGATGCAATATCAAATATTTGAAGGGCTCTGTGAAGCCGACTTTAATTTAGCTCCTGTGGCTATTGAGTATGTAAGTTACTGTTTATTTTTTCAGCAATTTCTTTTCAATCTATTCAATAATACAGTGCTTCTTCTTTGTCATCAGTTTGTAAAAGAAAACTCTATAAATAAAGTATTAATATTACAGCACTTGAAACCAAAAATGAACGAGCAAAAATACGTGACCCTGTTTTCCGATGTAAATGCGTGACATAGGTCTAGGTGAATTGGATGAATATCCATGAGCTGCCAAAGTCCAAAACATTTTCCATTTTATTGGTTTAATCTCATAACTGGCCAGTTTTTTTTGTTCAAATCAAATATACTTTATTCGTTTTGACTAAATATCAACTACCAATCTGCAAAAGCTGACCTTCTTAACTTAAACTGATCATGATGTTATGACAGTATGACAGACATGCAAAACAGTTTGTTAAACAGTCTGTAATAGACGGTGCAAAATAAAAATGATACTTACTATTTTCAGTCTCACCCCATCCTGAGATCACACACTCCGTCCCGCTGTTGAAGAGCTGGTTTGACAGGCAGGCTGTCTTTACATAGCGGGTCTCTTTGGCACAGTACGGTCTGTCCATGACTTTCAGCTGAAGCATGGCTGCACAGGAGAAGCACAACGCAAAGAACGATGCATTACCAGTACATTTAACTTCCATTTTTACGTACAATCAATAATTACATTTATATATGCAACTATCATTGCACCTCACCAATATCATTATGAAGAGCGACGGTGGACTCCCTGTAATCCTCATGCACGATGGCCTTCTCCACAGGAATGACCTGTTCGTATATTTCATCCTTCTCTAGGTCCACTCCTCCCAGCATCACCTGCATTTCCACTCCACTTTTACTGGACAAACACCAAAAGAGTTAAACAAAGGTCAGGTGTGTGTCCATGTAATGAATGAATTCACATCTGAAACTGCTTTAATACATCAAATCAACACTGGAGCTTACATGCAGTGTGCAGCAGTCAGTACCCAGCAGGACTCGATGAGGATGCCTCCACACCAGTGTTTGAAGGGATCTGAGGAGCCTTTGGATCTGATCTGTAGGGAAACCTGCCAAGGATTAGCCCCAGGAGGAGACTTCAGCCCTCTAATGATCCTTTTCCCGGGGTTGGGCATCCCACACTGGGAGAACTGGGCAGCAGGGACGTCCGGCTTGGCTGGAGTCGGATCTATTTCATGAATGGGCGGTGGGGTGGCTGGTGCTGGGAGGGATCAAAATGAGATATGCGGAGGCCAGGATCTTTCTCTGTGTGTGTGTGTGTGTGTGTGTGTGTGTTTGTTTTACCTCCGGAACATTTCCTAACGTTACAAAATTTCCACTTCAGTGTGCCGTTTTTGTTGATATAGCACCAGGGCTGATCATCTCCATCAGGGTTCCTTGAATACAGAGATTTTAAAACGCGTATTTAAAAGCTCAATAGCATTAAATTATACATTAAAAAAAAAAGTTACAACCTGGCGGCCCAAAAGTTTTTCTTGACTCTGAATTTTAACAGCCTATTACTTACTGTGTAAAAAAGACTTTGATTAACTTAACAAACCAGTTACTGACCCTTTGAAAGCGTGCCAAGAGTTACTAAGAACGGCTTTGAAGAAGCTGCAGAGTTCATCACTAAACGCAAGGTTACATAAACAGTAGGTGCCTCACATGTACTGTATTGACATTTACAGACAGACAAACATGGTAATGTCAACATGAAGTACATGTGCAATATTTACACAAGACAACTCCTCACCTGCAGTAACTGTGTGGTCCAATTCCATCAAAGCCTGGATACTGTTTGATGGGATCTGACCATCCTTTCTGCACGATGAAATAGGAATTCCAGTCCAGACACTCTTCCCCTTCAACTGTTACACTCACCATGCCGCGGTAAAACTCTCCATCCTCTTGGTAACAGTCGTTTGGTCCTAGGGCAAAAAAATCAATTTTCTTTTTTTTGCCAAAACACACATATGTGTGTTTTTTCTATTTAGGACAGAGAGAGAATTGTATTCACCAACTTCGCAGAACTTTCCACTATATCCATGAGGACAAGAACATTGGAAGGAGGAGCCTTTGGGACCCTTCATGCAAGAGCCTCCATTCTGACAGGGATTGGGCCTGCAGCGAGAAGCTGTGAACACAGGCAAGAAAATCAGCTTATGATGTCCAGTTTAAAGGCATCGATGCAATATGACTTTGTGAGTGTAATATAATGAGAAAACTAAATCAATAACATGCTGCTCTATATTCCAATATGAATTTCTAATCAGACCTTTAGTGCAGTTGGGTGGTTTGTATGGATGCTTGCACTTGCACTCGTAGAATGGAGCAGCAGATGTGACCACACAGCTTCCATGGCCACATTTCACGTTCTTGCAAACATTAGTCACTGAAAAACACACGGTGCATTTAGTTTACATGTAATAGTACATGTAGACCTGCTATCACTATTGCTTTGTCTGCTCTCATTTGCTTAGCTTTTTGTCTGTTTATCAGCCTCCTAGTTTTACCTGTTTTCTGTAAAGCAATTTTATGTTGTGTGTTAACTTTCTGCTTAACATCGTTTTGTATTAATTGTCTGCATTGTGCATTTTTCTACTTATATTGCTAACACGGTCTTTTTGTTACTACTGGGAGGCATACAAGTCATATTTATTTTAATCCTCTACAAAGTAGCTTTAACTTAAAGCTGAAACAAAAGGAAAAAAGTAAAATCTGTGAAATTATTATTCTCCAGGTATCATGATGCTTTTACCTTAAATCTCAGAATTCATTAGGTTAGCCTTTAAGTGCAAAACATTGAATATTATAATTAAGGCTCTCCTATACTTGATCTCAGTCATACTTGTCTGACACGTCTTCCCTGAGTACGGCTCAGGGCACAAACATCTGAAGCTCCCATCAGCAGCGTGGTCACAGCTCGCTCCGTTAAAACATGGGTTTGGATCACAGGCATCTAAATGAAGACAGAAACACATCAAATGTTTGCAGTAAAGACCTAACATGAAGTCTCACCAGTTACCACAAAGAGCAATTGATTATGTCTGCATCAGTGGATGTCTCGATCAATACATTGTGAGGCAGAGGGGATATCTGACTTAGTTAAACTACTGCATGCGTTCAGCAAATACAGGCAATCAAACCAGAAGTAATTTACCTGTGAAATCCATGAGTTCATATAACCAGTCATCTAGAGACAAATCAAAGTCTTCTGCAGGGATGTCGGGGGTGTAATCGTAATAATAATCATAATCTGTGAGGGAAAAAGAGGCATTTAGGCATTCCAGTCATGAAAGACTGAGTCAAGTTTTAGTTTACAGCAAAGTATAATTAAGTTGTTTTTTTTTACCTAAAGAGTCATCTATTTCTGTGAAAACCTGTGAAAAACAAAACATTCTTTATTAAGTTGACTCAGTTTAAGTTTTGCATCTCTTCCAAAATATTAATAAAAATGGAGATTCCATGTTTCAGAGAAACTCTTAACTCTTAACTCAAATACTTACATACAAGTCCTGTCCGAGGGCAGCGATTAAAGCTATGAAGCAGACAGTGTTGATGTAGACCCTGGCCATGATGGGACCAGTGAACGTCTATGGTATTCTTTTTGCACCGACAGTCCTAAATAATCTCTCACAAACACAGAGACCCCAGAAGACGCCACCCACCTGTTAATCATTAGTACGCTACATTGATTTTACAAGAGTTGCATGTTAAAAACGCACTGTGTAAAGTTCTCCCTCATATCTTCTGTAAATAGTTTGTAGTCATCAGGTTTGATTTTTGTCAACATTACTGAGTGTTTTTTCAATATGTAAGAAGGGAATTGCTTCGCTAAAGCGAACAGCTGAAGTTTTATCACAAACTCTGGTCTACAATTTACAATTTTTATGAAATGCTTAATGTTTTACAATATGTAAAATACCATGACTCAGTAATGCACTGTACATACATTTTTACAAATTCCTATTATGCTGTAACATACTGCACGACTATTAAAATGTGAAAGTAATGCTACTATAATTAAAGGGACCATACTGGTGTTTTAGTTAATAGTTTTCCTTCTTAAAGAGAATATTAGTTTTTAGATAGTATAAATGTTGTTTTGCTTTCTTCCAAGCAACCACTCTTAGTTTCATGTTAACACAACAATGCATAAACATGAGCTTGCACAGATATGCAATGTATCACATTTGAACACAGTAAGCATGTTTTTCTTTGTAAAATGTGCATTATTATTGCATGGTAAAACAGCTGAAAGTCTAGATTTTAAAAGTCTATCTTTGTTAACTACTGGCAGCTTACATCACTTTGTTATTTGTCATTAACAAACCTACAACTGGAATGACCCTGATCTTGCACAGCAGAGGAAAATCAAACAAAAACATTCAGTCGGACTTTGATTTGTTAGCTGAGCTGTTTTTTTATTCAGTGATCACTTTACAGTGGGTGCAATAGCATATTCTCAATGAACAGCACTATATATAATGTACAGAATGTGGAGAAGTCAGAGTTCAGATCAGACCACAATCTTGCTCTTGCTGTTCGTTACCCTCCTCTTACAGGTACACTGGGTCATCGCCTGTTTGCACAGTGTCAACTCAGTTAAAAAGTGTACTCAGGTTATTGACAAGTGGAGTGCTAGTAAACACTTTATCATATGCCATATGCCATATGCTTTACCCTGGCATTTAATTCATATGGTCTATATTCATATCATACAACACTCCAAATACTTCTTGATGGCTGCACAGACACTTCAAAACTTGCAACCACTGGATAATCATCATAAGTGCCTCAAACCTTGATTGTTGAACTGTATGGTATAGATTCATCTAATACTCATTCGTCATTCTAGTGGCGTAATGAACCACATGCAGAAACAAGTCCTTAACACAGTGCTAAGCTCAGTCTGTTTACATACCACTTGGTGATTGTTGAGAAGAACCTGTCTGAACCCAAAACATTCATATTTCCATTGCAATCTCCCAATGCGCTAACCTTTAAGAATGTTCTCTTAAACATACAATTCACTGTCTTCAGCACCAGAGAATATGGCAAACAATCTGGTGCAATTCACAGGTTTTCCCCTGGAAACAAGAGGGAGTAGGGTGCAGTTTCCAGTAAGTAAAAATAATATAAAAAGACTATAAATATGGGCATATAATGCTAACTTTTAGGAGCAGAGTCAGCAGCAATAGTCAGTCCTTCTCACTATCAAAGTCCATGACAACAGATCAAAAATAAGTCACAGATGCTTGTTCGACGTTTTGTTCTGTCTGCTCGCAGAGTGAGACTTCTTCCAAGTCCAAGTACAGTCTCAGGATAAGACTTGCTTCATGTATATTCTGATTTGCGGATGTAGTTGGAAGGCACGTAACCTCGCCGGCCTCCTGCCTCCCCCAGCCACCAGTCACCGTTGCCGTTCATGTCCTTGAACTCCAGTATCCGCAGCCGCTGATTGGCTGAGATGCTCAGTTCATTGGGACAACGGGCGTCGAAAGAGTAGAGAGCGTAGTAAATCTGAAAAACAAATGAATACAAACAATGTCATCGTTAGTTTGTGTTTTATCTTTTTCTAATTTAAAAGCAGAATTGATTAACATGTTTGGCCCATCTGGTGGTAGGATGAAGGATGGCCGTGACAGACAGCACTGCACACCCCACTGCACCAATGTTTACCAGGATTGTTTCGTGTTTATACAAATGGGATACTCACTCATCAGAATAACTCACATTAAAGTTTAATGCTAGTTACTACAGTCAATTTAATAAATGGTCTGCCCTTGTTTTGTTATGGTAAATGTTTGAGCAGTCACACTAAATCTCACCTGATGACTATCTAATTCACTCTCATCTTCTGGTTCTGGTTCTGGTTCTGGCTCCGGCTCCGGCTCGATGTACTCCTCTCTGGAGTTAGAACCTTTCTTCTGGCCACTACTATCTCCATTTTTCCACTGGTATGAGCTGTAGGTTTTGTCCGTGTGTCCATACCGCTGTGAGCGATTGTTTCTGAGTGAAGAATAAGAATCTGTCTCCGAGAGGTCCGACATTTCTTTGTGGCTGCTCAGACTTGCGTAACTCGCATCGTACGTGTCTCTGTGATTGCCTGAATGCCGGTAGGAAGGCTCCGTGTCTCTGTGACCGGAGGAATTCCGATGCGTTTGGTCTGAGTATTCCTTGCGATTTGAGGGATTTCTCGGCGAGGAGTTTATGGAGTTGCTCTGACTGGCAGACTCAAGGTTGGGTGCATCTCTGTGCTGACTCCTACGAGATGAGGCAGAGTCTAGCGACGGGTGCGGCGATGAATGAGTTTGGGGCTGCGATGTGGAAAAGCTGACGGTGGCCGCGTCCTGGTTAAAGGTCAGTGTGCTGTTGCTGTTTTGGCGGGAGAAAACAGGCGAGGAGCCGCCGTAGCCTGACTCATTAGACGATTGGCTCTCGATGGAGACGTCTGAATGGCTCCTGCGTGGATTGTAGGGTTTGAGGAAGGAGCTGTACACAAAGCCATTGCCGGCTGCAAAACAAAAAAAAGCAAGAGAAGACATGGAAATAGATTTTATTGATGTGTCACAAGTCAAAATATGATAAATTAAAAACCGTACAGTACTTGCAGCACAAATGACCTACCTCCATTATCAATTAGCCAGCGGTTGTTGCTACCCATGGGGTCCTGCTGCTTGATGACACCCACAAGGTCTCCTTCTAGTATAGAGATGTCCAGATCCTGCGCTGCATTAAAGTTTCTCTCTGCCTGGAAAAGTTTCTCGGGACCATAGCGTACCAGAAGTCCTGCACGGTGCTCATCGGTCTGCATGATGTGGTTGGGCTGAAAGCGACCAGGACAAGACTCACGGTTAGATCACGATCTCCTCGTGCATTATTCATTACATGTGTCATTAATCATAAGGTATGGCACAAATGGAATGAGAGCTCCACTCACAGGCGCCAGCAGCTTTTTAGAGATCTGCTTCTCAAGAGTCTTCTTCTCTAAGGTCTTTTTTGCGGAGGTGGCTGGAGGGAGGTTCTCTGGGCAGAAGCTAAAGCTCTGCAGAAGTTGGAGAACTCGACCGTACTCTTCTTGGAACTTGGCGATCAGGTTGCCCTCTGTGCCAGCTTTGCTAGAAAACTGGAGACAAAGGTAAAGAAACAGTCTGAGTTATTTAAAAAAAAAGGTTTTCTAATCAGTTCCCCCTATTCATAAGAAAATGTCCCTTTTCCTTCAAAACCCTCGTAAACAAAGTTACTCACGGCCTGGAGGAGGGGCCTCAGCTCTCCCAGTGTCGTTTTCGTGAAGTGCTTCTGGGATTGAGCGAAAGCTCTCACGCAGCCAGTCAACAGCTCCTCTGCTGCACCGTGGAACTTGGGGAGCTCGTCCAGAAGTTGGGCGTTGAGCGCCTCGTAGTTGTTGCGCGCCGCCTGCAGCTCATCCTGTACACGGCGGTCCTTGAGTCGGTCAGCGCGCTCCTTGCAGTTGTCGTAGTCCAGCAGCTTGTCGAAGCGCTTTTGGATGAGTTTGTGCGGCCCGGCGAACATGAGGAGGAGCTGGGTGAGCGGGTTGATGACTAAGGCCTCTGTGCGCTCCTTCTGCTCAGGGAATGGGGAAGAGGGTTGACAGACAATGTGATGTGATCAGAGGTCATTCCCAATGCACTTTTACAACAACTAAGTGAGGCAAAAACAGAGGAAGAAGACTTACAAATTGTGTGAACTGTTTGTCGCTGATGCTGCGGTGAGCTCTCTGGAAGCGCTCGGGGTCGAGGACACTTCGCTCTGTGTAGATGTCACAGAAGCTGATGGCTGCCAAGACCTTTACAGATGCTGATTCCTAGAGAGATGCATTGTATTGCAATCCATGTTGTTCAAAAATACAAGTAGTTCAAGACAAAATATTTATATATACACTTAAGTGGAATATGTGTTGAATGCACTGATTATGTTAATTGCATTAAATTAAATACATTTAAAATTGTTCCCTTCTGCAAATTAAAAAAATTCTTTACAGTACTATTTTTATGAACAAAAGTCTCATAAGCTTAATATAATACTGAGTCATATCAGTATAAATGATATAAATACATGTAGAATTTGCAATCAAAATGGCATGAATCAGACACAGTGTGTATTTCTAAGTTGATCTACTTCTGATATGGTCTAAAGAACAAAAGACACTCAGTTTAGTTGTTCCTGTTCAATGCTCCTACCCGTATATGTTGCAGGTACAGGGAAATGTCCCGGATAAAAGACTTGATGAGTCTCTCCTGCAGCCTGAACTTCTTCTCAGCCTCATCAAACGCTTCATCTTTAATCTGAGGACAAAGGTAGAAAGAGATCAGAACCAGCATGACGTTTTCATGCACAACACCACTCGGGTTGGCAAAATGAGCAGTGATGTACCTGGGGTGAAATCCCGGTGAGGTGTTTGAGGTGGCTGCTGACGCGGTTGGATTTTTTGATAATGGAGTGCATGCTCAGCTTGGAGATCTTGTCGATGAACGTGTCCTCGTCGACTTTCCTGTACTTAACCACTGTGGGCAGCAGAGGGAAGACAGTTCAGACTCTGTACTGGATAAATACTTTTCCAAAACAGCAGACTTTAAGTATTTTTTTTTTTTTTACCAAGGTCCTTCCTGCGCTTGTACTCATTGATGTTTACGTTGATCTCTTTGATGGCCAGCAGAGCTTGAGTCAGCTGGGGCCGGTCGTGGTGGCTCTCCGGCGTGGCCCCCAGCAGCTCCATCAGCAGCAGCGGGTAACGCATCACCCGCTGCACCGGCTTGATTAAGAAAGAGCCGAGGTTGATGTAATTTGTTTTCCCCCTGAAGAAGGGACGGAGACAGCAGATAGTGTTTGGTTGTCGGGGAAAATGAGAATATGTGAAGAGTGAGAGACTCTCATGCCACTATCACAGTCACAGCTATTGATTTATGTTCCCATGGTCATGTAACACATGATCCAATGATATGTAACCATCATCACATATTCACATATTCTGACGATGATCAATACAGTTTTGGGGAGACATAAAAGAACAGGGAAGGCACCATGAACAAGAATATTGATTTGCTTAGCTTTTAATGCGATCGAGAGGACAAATTCATTGAGCAACCAACTCAACTGGTTGTGTGATCACTTTCTTCTAAAGTAGAAATCTTTTCTCATTATTAAAAGATAAATTCTTGCTATTAACATAACAAGGATAATAAATTAGTGTTTGATTTATGGCATCTTATTATCAAATTCAAGATGAACCCATTTCCACTTTCCAAACAGTAAAACATGTCAAAACACATATTTTTCATATTATTTATGGTGTTAGAGGTGGATTTTTGGTGACCAGATTTTCTCTATTCCCCATAAAGAGAACTTTCAACACTTCATGTAACAACATTCTCATAATATTGAGAAAAGATCAGTTAATGCAAAAATGCTGTTGCTGTTTTAATCCAGAAGATGGCATTAGATGTTTCCCAGAATCAACAATTACTTTGCATGTCCACAGAAGAGGATGCATATTTCTCTTCACAGTGTGCAGAATTCACATGCACGTGCAAAAACACAAACAATAAAATATGAGTTCATCTCAGTCAAGCAGAGAGAATTGAAATGGCAGCATAGATGTTTTAAGAATCCTCCACACTCAGTGCACACAGACACACACACACACACAGAGGTAATTTCCAGGGGGGGGTTAGTGAGCAAAAGGCATGCGATTCTCATGCTGGAAATCATGACAACACTCGTTATGGAGACTTACCACTCGCGATACATGGCCCTGTTGAAGGGAAGATTGGAAAGAGATAGAAAGATAACAAAAACAGGATTTAAAAAACCTAGGACCTGATGATAATTTTCATGAATGTCACATTTTTCCACAAGTGTTAAATTCCGCAGTACGCGTATGCAGAGACTAAATCCACACAATTGACTTGAACTTTGCGAGGTCAATAAAAAAGTCAAGCCAGCTGCACCCACGGTTGTTATGGTTTTGTTTTGTGAATTGTCTCTTGAAGCTGGACAGAAGCCCAGTGTGGCAGTAAAACCTGGCAGTTTCTAGTAGGTGGCAGAACACGTGACCTTTTTAGAGCTCAAAGGGCTGCAACATACGCAGACACACTTTAGAAAAGACGATTGCAACATTGTGGTTAACTTACAAAAAGACAGGAAAACTGTATTTCAAGAGCAAAAGTACATCTAAACAAAGGGTTGACAGCACACGCAGCTGTACAAGCTCCTGATCCTTTTGTTTAAGAAGACTCCCTCTTGGAACCAGAACCCTTTTTTTTCTACAGCTTCTGGTCAAACAAAACCTGTGTTTATCTTCAAACACGGATTGCTGACTTTAATTTACAACAGCGTAAAGTCGAATGTATGAGTCACTGATGGTGAAACTAGACAGGTGAAACTAGAGAGGGCACATTTTTGTCACTGCACTACTTCACTGAGGAGCAGTCAAACTGCTTCATCTAATAGGGTTCCATGTGTTGCATGCACACAGCAGGAGTGGAGTAAAGGTATTTCCACGGACTGAAAAGGTCCTTCTTATGTTTAAAGATTTACAGCAACGGCACCTTCTCTATCAAAACTTGCCCATGAATCATAGTTCAAAGTCTGCTGAAGAATCCCCGTCATAAATTAAATCCATGCGACTATCAGCTAAAGGAGACCTCACTGTGGTCTTGAACTCATTTACAACGTGACTGCAGTGCCTTACATGTCTACAAACTCCATTTCAAAGTTATTATTCTACTGTAAAACCTGTTTAAAGTGACATTTTGAAAAGGGTTTCATATAACGCATGCTGGAACAATACAGCTGCCATTACTACAAACAATAAGTGATCCATAACCTTTTATGGTTCATGTTTTATTTCAACTGAATATTTATATTAGTGGCCACTCTTGCTTTCATGTTCTCATGCTTTTACACACACAAACATGCAAATCGTTGGTAACTCAAGTGCAAAAGATTGTTTTTAAAGTGAAACACACAGGTCCAAGCTGAACTCTAAAACTAGTGAGCGACCCCCTTTTTCAGACACATTTCCCTCCTCTCAGTGACTCACCTCAGTCTCTCCAGACACTCCAACACGTGACACTGGATGTTTTCGTCCTTCTCGTAACTCTCGAGCAGAGAGATGGCATCATCATGGTTCTGGCAGTAGATCTTGTAAACGTCTTCCAGCTCCGCTTTGAAGTCAAGGAATATCGTTCCTGAGACCAGAGGGAAGAGAAACGTAAGGTCATGTGTTCATTTAAAAAGGGAAACAAGAGAGGAAGAAGGAGGAGGATACTTACACCCAAACAGACAAAAAAGATGAGTAAGTCTGCAGACATATCAATTTGGGGGAAACCTCAACTATGAATTAAACTTCCTCAAACGATTTCAACGTTCAAAGTCTTGATATTTGACAGATGATAGTTTATGGTTGAAACGTGAATAAAGTACAAAGCACAGCAAGGAGGAAGAAGTCGCCGGTAAAAGACTTGCGTCATAGGATATGCATCTTTTAAAAACTGGCTTCTTACCAATAGAGTCTGTGTCCTGCAGTGTTTCAAACAGGCGTTGTGACAAGTCGATCACTGAGCTGATGTTGCCAAAGAGCCCGTCAAAGTCCACATTCTTCACCTTTTAGGAAATGCAGATAGACAGTTTTAAAACAGTGATAAAAGTTCCTCTGTGCTGTTCAGTGAAAAAACACTTTATGTTTTTCTTTTGAAGCATCCCGGTTATGTTTTGTTTCAATAGACTTAATTTAGAAGCCTAAAAAATGAAATCACATCCCAAATATGCTCAAAACTGTCACTTTAAATGATCTGATGTTTTCTCTTTGCCCTTGTTGTCTCAGTAAAACTCTATCTGTTTCTCTTGGAGCTGAATAATATTTCAGAGGCACCTCGTATCAACATAACCCCACAAATCCAAACATATGAAATATAAGTGTGTTAAAATAAACGTTTGTGTGCTGTGCTGTAGAGAAAGTGACACCATCCCTTGTAAAATGAAAACAAACCCATATTTTACAGTGTTTCAGACTAACAGTGTTTTCTACTATATTTCGAGCCATGCTCTTAACGTACGCCACCTCCCCTGCGTCTAACATCTCTTTACCTGCTTCCTCTGCAGGGGCTCGATGATCTCCTCGACACACATCTGCAGGTCTTTGATGTAGTCCTTCTCAGTCTGCAGCAGCTCCTCGATGACCTTTGACCTCTTCTCCAGCATCCTCAGCTCGGGATCCTCGGTGCCTGTGCCGGCGGCGGGGGTCGAGTCCGAGGTCGGGGTTGAGTCTAGCGGTTTGGGCTGGGACGACAGGAGCGTCATCTCTGGGGAGACAGGGAAAGGAGACGAGATTTAGGCTCCGTCTAAACTGAACTGAAAATGGTTTTCAATGTTAATCTTCTCTTTTATCATTGTAATATTTTTAATAAGCAGTATTTAGGATCAATCTATCAACTTCTGCTGATTAGCTGCCATGAAATTGGCACAAACACAAAGCTTGTTGGAACAAAAAACACAAAGGGATTATTCTAAAGATAACAGAGTATAAAAAGGGAAATAGAAAAACGTTCCCAGCCCATGTCTCCATTCATTGTTTCCAAACATACTCCTGCCCGCCCACCCACCCAGCCCACCCTTTACTCTTCCTCTTGTCTGACTAGCTTTTGATCAATGTCTGTCCTCTCACTCCCAGAGGGCTGATCTCTGGGGGTGCCTGGGACTGGAGGGAGAGCCTGGTTCATGCACCACTGCTTTTTATGAATGGACCCAAAACTGGAGTGGACTCAGGCTCTTTGTGTGTGGCACAATGGCCTGTGACAGCAACTACAGACGTACAGGCTCTCAGGGACCGAGCAGGCATTGAAGAAGGGGCAGTTAGAGGGGGACGGAGGGTAAAAAAGAGATAACAGCACTGGAGAGTGATGATACATGTTGTATATGTTTCTAAAGTGAGACATGAAGCTCTTAGGTTGAAAGGAGATGTCTCGTGATATTCTTCTGTTATTGTCAACAAATCCCATGAAAAGAAAACTGAATTGTTTGTGTATCCAAAGTCTGAGCTTAGTCCTTTGTGCCATCGACCTCCATTGCCGTCCAAAAACTCATCAAATCAATTAAGCCACACTGTTGGGACTTGCTGACATGTTCCTTTATTACCATGAACATCAATCCCACATACACGCATGCACCAAATCTGCAGCTGAAAAAAGTCCCCCAAAATGTACTCCTGTTTAAGTAACGTTTGCGAAAACCTGCAGTTTTATAATATAAGTTACGCTCTATAAATTCGGAGAGTTTTTATTCAAGGCCCATTGTTTAAGATTTACGAATTCAGTAGGAACAAATGTCTAAGGTGGTCATAAAGTCTCATGAGACGGACTAACACCGTGTTAATGTCTCTTCATGGATTTGTGGACAAAATATAGATTATTAGCAGCCTTATCCTGGAAGTGTGACTACGAAGTGTTCTGAAGCAGCAGAAACACGTGTGCTACAAGTTAGATTGATATATTTTGATTGGATCAGTGTGATAAATTACCATGAATGAATCTGTGGAGAGGAAAACACTGCTCTAGTTCTGTTACATCTCAGTAGCAGAGGAAGCAATATGTGCTGCGTTGTGTTGACGGACGACGGTGACGTCACCCTTGCTCCTTGAACAGATGCTGTCAGGGGCTAATGAAGTTAACTCTGCTTACCCTCATTACACCATGCACTTGAAAATACTTACATGCCACACACACACACACACACACACACCTGTTGCACCGTCACAGTTTTGTTTGAATCACATAAAAGCAGTTATTTGAAATTTTTGATCCAAACTGTGAGCACTTCTCACGAGAGTATCGAGTTAAGATCAAACGTAAGACCTTGCAAAACTTAGTTGCAAAGCTTTTTACATTTTGATGCAAACAAAGATTTTTATTTCATGACCCGACTGTGTGTCTGATCCTCGGGCCACCTGCCTTTTGTCTCCCCCCCCCTCCACCCTGACCTCATCTTTCTTTCTTCACGTGACTTGGCTAAAGCTCGACTCAGAGGAGCTTTTCTCCCCGTCACTGCTGCTCTGCCAACTGACATTACTCCAGCATTTCCCCACTGGTGAGAAAGTAGCTCACTAATGGGTTTTAAAAGTCATACAGTAGCAACACAACACAAAGAGAGGCTGAAAACAAAAGACTCAGAATATAATTGGAATCAATCGGCTCATTCCCATGTTTGATCCTCCACACACACACACACACACACACACACACAATTACATCACATGCTCCACTTCACATGGTTAAATACGCAGCTATTTCCATCATAACCAACCTGCGAAACAACATGACCAGAATGTGACCCACTTCTATGAAATTCCACTTTTCTTTGTTCTGTGAAGTATTATTGTATAGATGGAGGGTACAGGCATCTTGTTTGCACAAACACACACACACACACACACACCAAAAGGCTTGAACTATAATACACCTCATTCATTTCAAATCTGTTGTAACTACTGCAAACTGTGATTTTTAGTGTTTGAGAATTTATTCAAAAATATTCTTTATCTGATTACTGGTTTTGAAAGAAATACATTACATTAATTAGCCAATCACGCAATCGCAGGTTCCCGTAACATGAGGTGGAACATAACACTGTCAGCCTGTGGAACTGGATCTGCCCGTGTCACTCAGTCTGCAGTAACAGGAAACACCCACTTAACAATCACTTCTAATGAAGCATTAGCATCTAATGAATCACACACCCGTGACTGGATGCCAACAATCTGAGATTAATCAATCAGTGCAAACAACAACAAAACATGTTTGATTAGAAGAAAACTGTTTGATTAGATCTGGGTGCGTATGTTTTGCGGGATCATTATGTGTTGTACTTAATACAATAAGCCGTGGATGCATACAGTATATTTAATCACCCACACACACACATACTGAAGAAGTGACATGGATGTAACTGTACGATCAACTCTTTATGGGGAGCAAACATCCAGAAGAGGAAAAACAGGGATCATGACTCTGCAGGGGGCTAGGAGGTGTCAGCACAGAAAGCAGGCAGCAGGAGGGTTAATGAATGAGCGCTGACCTGGTTACACATGTTAGAGAGTTTGGAATAATAAAACAAAGACACGCCTGTGTAATGTCTTGGTATATAGGGGGGGGGGGGGGGTTATGGGTAATACAGGGGATGAGAACTGATTATTAAATCCATTGACGCTGTCGATGAGGCTCTGATGCTCAGACAATTTTAAAAATGTTGAAGTTAAAACCACTTGATTGCCATCACCACTCCTTTATGTTCCACAACACTAAGCTTATAGTTAAAAATACACCGCAGCCTGGATCTCTGGGACGGCCACAACAGGGAGTGTGCTTAATAGCACTATAAATCGGTGCGCCACACCTCCAATCTTCCAACACTCAGTATGACTGCAGTTATAGTCACACACTGACACATCAGCACGGGTCATCGAGGATTTAACAAAAGACAACGGTGCATATCTGGTGGCGCAATCAAAGAACAGCCCAGTCAGAATGCATTGCTTAAGGTTGACCAAAGATTAGTGAGATTGTGACTGTGACTTATGGTTAATATGCATTGTCTAATTTATATGATAGCCTGTGTTTTTCGTTCGTTTGACCGAACGAAAGTTTTACTTAACTTTTACCACTTTTTCCAGCTTCGCCTGCTTTAATGCATGCGATGATGTTCATAATATTCATTTGGATTCACAAAAGAAACAATGAATTTTCGGGAGAATATCCCTTGTAATGTTTGCTCTCTCCAATGCACTATAATTCGCTGCCCCGTACACAGACAAAAAGAGAAGACGCAAGGGTTTCACGCACCTGCTGCTCGGAACTTTCTTCAAACCCCTTCAAAAACAAGCACACACCCCTACACACACACACACATAGTGGTTCAAACAACGACACCCATTCTACGATAGTCCATTGTCAATCTGAAGTCCAGCTCCTGAGCCTTGTAGAGGACTGCGTGTCCCGCTGCAGAAACTCCATTCCAGACCTCCAATTACCATGAGAATGGATGGGAACCCACCATCATTAAACACACACACACACACACACACACACGCACACACACTTACACGCACAGACACCACGGAGGACGACCACTCTGGCAGAGAATAAAACCTGGAGCTGGACCGTCGCTGCTTGTTGCTTCGAATGAGATGAGAAAACAGGTGTCCTGCTTCAACACGCTGCATCCCAACCACACTACATACTAATGGACATAGTACACGGTGTTGGCTAGTATGTAGTGTGGCATTGGGACAATGCACCTGCTACGCTAGCCTCTATCCTCGCCTCTTTTAAAGTTTATGTCTGACATGACAAACATCTTTGCTGTGGCTAACTTTATATCCTGACTCCACATGTTGGTTGTCTGTCCTTCACCTGTTTACGCACCATCAGGTGTCACATGAGATTCAATACTGAGCTTAATTAATCTATTTGTTAAAAGGCATCTAATTGAATGTCGTATTTCAGATATTAACGTATGATGCCTTGTTTATCTGGTCAGATTTTAATGCTGCTATTATATAATACAGCGCACAGCTAAATGTCTGAGCTGTTACGCCTCATGAACTCACATTTGGCTACTATAACATTTGTTCGGGGGTTTACTGAGTAGCATGGATTAAGTCCAGTTCTTTGATTAATCCGTTTCATGTTTCACAGTTTACTGACACTCCTCCTCTGCTCTGAGAACCTCAATTCTATCAAAAATTACAATGCCTATAGATGCCACATCTTCCCCTCAATCCTCCTAAATTATCTTGCACTTCAGCATATTTTCAACTCTTTAATTTCCATAATAATCCAAGTAAACCTCTTTACAGAAAATGTCTCTCTCTTGAACTGTGACTTTGTTGCCCGACCGTAGCAAATCCAGTTTTCAAACAATACATGTCTGAGTTCATGGTCTGCAGTCAGCGTGCTCCACTAAAAGCCGTGTAAAGTCAAAAGTTTTGGCCTGCACGGAGCGCTCTGAGGTCAGACACACAATCAGTGCTGTGTGTGTGCGCTCTGCTCCAAAGTTCACAGCCGAATGCACAGTTGCCATCGCAACCCAAATAGCGGGGGGGGGGGCCTCCTCACATCGAGCCAAGTTTTGTAGAGCAAGGAGTGGCTTTGCTGACATGATCACATGGGAAACTCTGCGTGAGTGTGTTCAGTTGGGTCATGAGAATAAGTTGATACACGCTCCTAAGACTCCTTCTTTTACCGAACAAGATGCAAGCCATGACTTGTAATTAATACGTTATGTATTAAAAAATAATCTGTGGCGCTGGCAACCGGCATAAGCAAGGTATGTCAGCACAGGCAGAGTAAATATTAGCAAGACTCTTAAAGGGCATCAAACTGTTGCACAGGTTGACTTTGTGTCTTAGAGAAAGAGGCAGCGCTTATTTAGTTTCTCTGCAGAAACAAAATCTTCATTTTTGAATCAGCCAATTTTGTCCACATTTCTGCCATCAGGTAGAAGTTCCCTCAGAATTGAAGAAAGGGGAGTTCATTCAGTGACATACAATCCAGTTTATCTCTTTTTAGGGTCAAATGTCAAAAAGGTCACATTCCTGCTCCTGGCAGAATCTCTCAGCAACCTTTATGTAGCATTGTTAGGAATTTCTTGTAATTACAGCCCTCCATTCAGTCATTAAAAAAGCAGGTTGTGTGAGACATGTAACATTCAACATGTGATTTTCTCAATCAATCCTGTGTTTAGAGATACAACTCTTCTTGTCTGCAGGTGGATAAGACCACAGTCTAATTAACAAGTTGAATAAATAAGTTGCTACAATGCTGCATGGCAAATGGGACCAGGAGCGGGATCTCTGGCTTCCTTGGAATTTCTCATCTCGTCTCACTTCTATGACGAACAATGTCCAATTACTTCAAGAGACCATCAGTTTTGCATATGTGCATAGAGAGCCATCAAGAGAGGGACCTATTCAAAGAAAAAGCTGTACCGTCTTCAAGTTAATGGAGAAGGAGAAGACAATGGGTCTATTGGGTCTATTGGGTCCCACAGGTGCTTTGTTGATACAACATATACCAAAAAATACTTTAAATACTTTTAAATGGTTCCAAATGCAAAGGAGAAGCTGTACATTGTATGAAATGTTCTCTATTTTATGGCCATTTTGCATACAGTGTGATGACTCAGAGACTTTTACCTTGACTGTCTGTGTTGCTTCAGTGCAACCTGAGTGTGAGAACTTTCTTGAGGCTTTGAGATGACTGAACTTGCAGCATTATATCTGTTGCTCATTGTATGACAAGTAAAGACAAAGATCTGCCTGAGGGCTTTATGAGTTTCCCCACAAGTAAACAAGAGAATTTGCCTAAAACTGTTCTGGGCATTGTGCAATGATCCACCGAAAGGTAGCCTTTCTTTATATTCCTTAAAATACAACCACACATTGTATGTATTATTGATATCATCAAAAAGGTAAGCTACTGAATGTAAACACTCTCTAACAAATGCATGAATGCTATATGGTTCACTATAACATTCTGTTTAGTTGCTCTGTACAGCTGTGATGTTCAAAGTCATGTTAGTTGCACTGGAGTTGGACAATTTGAACAATCTTCAACTAATAAAGCTATCTGACACTTCATGATTATTAGAAATCATTTAAAAAGACAAGCAATAAGGATGAACCACAAAGAAATGCATGCACAACATGTGAGTGTGATCACCACTGACTCATGCAGACTTTTGGACTAACGAGCTAAATGTTTTTCTTTGCTGGCCAGCAGCGAGATAAGACGTCTTTAGAGCAATGTTGTCAGGCGATTTGAGATCTTGTTTTAACCCCTAACTCCCCCCGCCCCACCCTCGTACCGCCGCCCACCAATAGCACCGACTGCTCCAGGATTACAGAGCATACGCTGCCAGATCATAGCTGGATGACGACACTGTCCATACAGCAGAAGACAATTTTCTTTTAAAGTTCAAGAGTGCGACCATAAACAGAAATCCAGTTGCATACTTACACCCAGACACACACACACACACACACACACACACGCCTATTTCATAGGTATTTTGTTTCAAACAAGAAATAGATTAGACTGTTATGCTATTTATTCCTGAAAAAAACAGCAACCATTTTGCCAATTTTGTTGCCTTCTTTGGTTAAACCTACAAAATGTAAGCCTGTAACAGCAGCACACGCACGCACACACACACACACACACACACACACACACACACACACACACACACACACACACACACACACACACACACACACACACACACACACACACACACACACACACACACACACACACACACACACACACAAAGTTCATAACATAATTATAACTAGACCCAAACTGTAATGTTACATGTATGTCATCTAAAACATTAGTTTGTAGCTGCAATGTACTAAGCTCTATAGATTTTTCTGACCCAGGGAGAGGTCTCATATATCTAAAACGTGGTTACTGAGAACAAATGCCCTTAAACACGCTCAGAAAGCCTCGGCCATCACCTCAATGTCACTGAATCACGGCGTAAGCGCTGCAGCGAGATGGCCTAATGTTTTTAGCCGTGCTATCTAATGCTTTACTCGACCAAACCCCTGACGGAGCTGAAACAGTTTAACAAGATTAAAGGATGACAAGACACTGCAGAAGGCAAGCATGGTGCATGTGTGTGTGTTTAAAAATGGCGTCATCTCTCAAATAAGCCTCTGTAGGACCTCGCAAGCACACACACACACTGAGATTCAGTCTAGTCTTGCAGTGAAGGAGTCAGCCTAGTGCTGGCCACCGCCTGGCACCAGACAGACCCCCGCCATCCACACACCATGCTGACGCTAGGGATTAATACTTGGACTCCCGAAATGGATGTGTGGTGGGGGCCAATGTGTACTGTGCGTGTGTGTGTGTGTGTGGCCGTGCATGTGTGTGTTTCTAGGTAACTGGGGGATGGGTCACGGGGCGCCACCTGCTTCTTCTCAGACACAATGAAGCGAGTCAGAAGAGTGCTCTCTCTTTCTTCGATTCCTCATGAAACACACTCAAACACACACACAAGCACACCTACTTTTAGATGTAGTTTTAGTTTGTTTTCATGTTGACAGATAACTGCACTGTCGAAGCTTTTCTCAGTGTTAAAAGGTGATACGATCATTGCCCTGGGGCTGAGTATTTAACATCAACACTTTGAGTGCAGACCAACTGAAATATGTAAGTAAGCATCACATGGCGGATATTTTCTCATCTAAGTCAGGAAACTTGTATTACTTTGGACTATATTTCATTCATACGTTTTTTGTTTGACTGATGCAAGGCACAGTTTAAAACTTTCTCTAAACCTTCCCTAGAAGTGTCAAAATGTTAAAGTATTTATAGTCCGCAGAACTTCATAACAAGGTGGACTTTGTAACATTTAGGTTTAGGTGTTTGTAGAAAATAGTTTAGTATACAAGACATACTTGCAATTATCTCTAAAACAGGGCAACTTCACTCATCATGAACTGCTTTATAAAGATAGTTTTAAATCGTACCCCTGGCTGAAAACAGCCATCAACTGAAGGGACTTGTTGTGGGTGCACATAGCATCAGTGAGGAAGACTATGGCAGCAAATGAGAGAGACTAAAGAACACAAGAACCCACAAAACCTGTCCTGCAGGTCCTTACGCCTACAAATTCCTGACAGTTCACCTTCCTGTGAGATAGGTGATACCGTCATATGCGCGCACACACACACACACACACACACACAGGTTCCAGCACACACTTTCTAAGGAAGTAAGTCAGGCTAGTCAGCACTTTGAAGCCCCCAGCATTGATTAAAAGAGCACCTCTGGAGGTCACCAATGATAAGAAGTGAGACACCAATGACTATCGACCTCTCTATCCTGTTTTATCTAAAGGGATTGGGAATGAAAAGAAGCTTTGCAAACCATGTTCCCTCTTTTTTGTCAAAATCTGTTAAGTGAAGTGGAGTTGTACCTGCGCATTACATACGTAACCCATGTTGTGCAAATACAGCATGTGGAGTATATTCTCTCACATGACAGTATCCTTGTGTTTACCTTTGTTTTGTTTCCTGGTAGTGGCGAAATGGGACTTTTGCAGGGAGCTCGGGGCTGTCTTCCTGTAGAAGCTGTTACGATCTAGCGAGCCCATGTAAACAGGCTTGCGACCCCGTTTTGAACCAACGCTCCCAGCGCTCGAGTCGTATCCCCTTTCCTGATCTTCACTGTGCCGGTATATAACGGGATCCTCAAATGAGCGCATTTCCCTGAGCGCCAACTTCTGGTTCTGCTGCTCAACCCATTGCTCACAGTGTGTCTTGGGATCTTTTTTAGGGTATTCCTCGCATGGCGAATCTACGGATGTTGAGCGCAAATCCCGATATCTGTCTCTGGCCTTGTAGTGGGAACGATCACCTTCCCTGGAATTGTAGCGGTCTTCATCCTCATGGTCGTAGTTGTCCACAGTCCTCCGCTCACAGTGCCCCTGTGCTCTGTAGGGGTCTCTCCTTCTGGGCTCATCTTTCCTGTCATCACCTGGATCCTTGTACCTCTCCCTGTAACCACTGTGCTCGTCCAGTTCAGAGTCATACTGGCCCCTTCCTTTACTAGAGTAAGTTCCCTCAACCCTTCGATTATAGTCATCTCTGTCTTTGTAGTTACTTTCTCTGCGATCATATCGATCCTCTGCGTGCGGGTCATAGTAACGGTCCTGACTTTTTCGCTGATCATAGTAGCGGTCCTCCTCTCTACGCTGGTAGTGTTCCTTATCTCTATAGCGATCGCTCTCTTTAGAATCATAATAATCCCTATCATGGTCATCGTACTGATCATTGTCCCTGTAATTGTCTCTGTGAGCGTAGGTGTCTTTACGATCATAGGAGTCTTCATACTCACTGTTGTATCTGTCAGGTTCTCTGGAATCATAATTACGGTGTTTCCTGTTGTCATATTGCTGATTTCTGTCGTCACAGCGCTCGTATTTCCTGTCATAATGATCCCTGTGGCTGTATTTGTCCTTACGATCATACTCCTCCAAGTCTCTAGGATTCCTGTAGTCATAACGGTCATTGTCTCTGTCCCAGTCGTCCCTTCTTCTTCTGTCCTCGTCCAATTTACCAAACCCTTCTTGAGTTCTTAAGTCATTATTGGCTTTTTCTTGTGGCACTCTGCTGTAGTCCTGGTGGCTGTAATCCTCAGGGCCCTGGTAAAAACAATTTCCACCTTTCCATTCAGATATCCTCACATTTAGGTGACCGTCCTCTGAACCAGGGTGGAAGTAAACGTCCCGGTCTTGGGGCCTGTTCTCCGCCTTGTGCAGGTCATCATACTCCCGACTGGGTTGCTGGCAGACATTGCCCTGTCTAACGGGGGCTTGGTTCTCCCATTGTGCTGGCCATGGAGCAGGCACATGCACTGGAGGTGGCCCCGGCCCACCTACAGGCACCATCATGCCGCCATGTACTGGCATGGGGCAGCCTGGAGCTGGAACTGGGTCACCGGGGCTTGGCACCATGATGTGACCGGGAGGAACAACTCCATATGCAGGATATCCAACCTGTTGCTGCTGAAGCTGAAACTGGTGTAGTTGTTGAATCTGTTGCAGATGGGCTATCCTCTCTCTCTCTCTGGCCCAGCCAGCATCGCCCAGCTCGTCCACACTCTTCCCTCTCCTTACCGGGGCACCAACGGCATAGTTCCAATCCACTGGACCAAACATGACTGGGTTGCCATACACCACCGGGCTCTTCATGGCTCTTGCTGTTTAAAATCAGCCTACCCGGTGCTGAGACAGTTTCCTGTTCAACGTGGCGTCGTCTTTCTTTCCAAAGTCCTGCATTCCATAACAAAGCGCTGTGGGAGACTCCACCTGTCAGGCATATTGTCTGTAACTCTCCCACTTGTTTTCTCTGTCTCCTCTCCAATGCCTCAGCAGGACTGCCTGGCCCAAGCACCTCCCAACCCTCAGTGTAATCAAAACGTACCCTCCCCGCAGCTATCTCAGCGAATCGTGGAAGGAGAGGGGGGGAAGGTTATTGAAGGAGGAGCCTCCTTGGGTTAATGATTCAGTAGAGTCACATGAGTGGAGGATTAGCCCAACAGCCCCTCCCATTGTTTCAATTGGCTAGTACCTCTGTCTGCAGGAAAACAATCTGCCTGTAGATTTTCTTTGATGGAAGATGAAGACTAACTTCACAGTATGCCTTTAAGGGGCCACAGACTTTGGCACCAAATGTTTTTTTTTCCACCACCATGAACAATCCTCCATCCTTCCTTCTATCCTGTTTTCTTTGTGTTTGCTATTTCCTGCTGGTTTCACTGCTATGTTCACCAGGTCATTAATGCAGCCTGTGGTGACAAAAGCTACTCATTCCTTTCTGTGTTTACAACCAGCTCTAACTTACATATTCTAACTTCCAACACCGGTCTAAAAGATATTTGTGGGTGAACTGAAACAGCTCAGTCTGTCCGTTTAACTTTGCCCAACATTTCAGGAAGGAGACAAAATGTACACATGAAGACATCAACATGATTTGGTTTGAAACTAGTTGTATTTTGAAGTATTGCTCGAACGCAGAGTGTGACGTAGAAACAAGTGAAGTGAAAGATCTGCATATCTATTATGTTTAGATGACTGTAGAGAGGGAACGATTTTTGAGTCTTTATTAGTCCAGAGCAGCTTCTGAAAAAATAGCTGCTGGTGTGTACAATGAGCTTTTGTTGAGGACTGTCCTCACTCTCAGGAGAGACATGATCTTTTAGTGTGAGAAAAAAAAAAAACTCAGGCCTATTCATAAAGCCGGAGTATAATATATCCCTCCCCCTCCTTAGCGCTCCATGAAAAAGGGAGGCACTAAAGGGACAGGTTTAAAGGAATTGCATACACTCAAGTGCACGTGATACACACAGACACATACATGTCGGATAGTGTCAGTTTACCATCAATTCAAACGATCTAAAACTAAAGCCGGAGAAAAAAAAGTGAATAAATAAATAAATAAGTGAATAAAAAGTAAAATTCCTTTCCTGGTTTGATTAAACTGGTGTCAAGTTAGCCGAGTCCAGATAAACCTTCTGAAAAACCAGGAAAAAGAACTAGGAAATCAGAAATAGGGTAATTAAACTTGAAGACAATCTTTTACCAATATCAAGAAACAGGGAAGAGACTAAACAATAATTTTGACTCAAGCAGGCTTTATATTCTCTGTATACACTACAAAATACCCTCTCACTGAATGATTGTATCTTGCACCCTTATGTGTCTTGTTTACTAGAAAACTAGTAAAAACCTGCTTGTAATTCTTTCTTTAAGTCCAGTGAAATTTGCAAAAACCCATTTGCAGTGCATAGTTTCACACGGTAAGGCTGAGCATAGAAACCTTACTTAGACATTTTCCTTTTCTTACGTAATGCTGTTTAATTATCAGTGTTCAACATCTCAGCTTTCAGTAGCTTAGCACAACCGAAACTGTGTTTGTGTACGTGTGTCGACTGTAGGAATGTCAAATACAACATTCCTCTTTGTGGCTGTGAAGAGCTTGATCGACGTTCGGTACATCTCGGAAAAGTGGTGTGATGTCCAGGAAAAAGGTCATATATCAGGCTGTCTGCAGCCTAGAAGTCTCTATGTTTGTACGGCTGACTGACGGGAAACTTGAAGCCGCAACAGAGCCTCAAAACAGTGTTAAATAGATCAGGCTGTGGTGTCATGGAGGCTGATGGAGGCGTTCTAATAGTGGGTTTAAAGAATTAAAAAGGAGGCTGAAGGTCAAAGAGCTTAAACAAGGAAAGAGGAAACACAAAGAGATGGTGGAGACAGAACAACCTGCACCAATGTGTGAGAAAAATCCCCAAGTCCTACAGCCACACACACACACACACATAGCAGCTAATGTTCAAATAATCAGACAAGGTATGAAATATATAGTACTCCACTCATCATAACCCTCAGACTCTTTAATGTTCTCTCTTAAATGAAAATAACAATGAAATTAAAAGATACGCTCTGTTAGCATATGTATGACTTTCTGTTTTGCTTCAGTATCACACCTCTTTCAGCTTCTATGAGGACTTTGAACTGGCCTCTGCACTGTTACTCCCTGCCTTGCAACAATAAGCTGCCATTGTCTTCCAAATGTCACACCCTGCAAAAGCACGGACAAACACTCACTCCTGGGTGTGTGTCTGCGTGTGTGCGTAGACACATAGCAATAGGATAACAAACACATTTTATGCAACAAAGATCCCGAGGCTATGTCTGATGCGCACATGTCTTCCTCTGAGCTAAGGAACAAAAAAAGGAAAGCAAAGGGAAACACAACATCCGACTAACAAATCCCACTAAAAAGATTGTGTGTCCGAGTAATGTGTTGAGAATTACCATATCAAATATTCTGCAATGGGAGTGTGCTTGGCTGTTTTTCCTTGCATATGCCGAATCTTAACTCTCAAAAATCAAGTCACTATCTTTAGTCCATTTCCACATCTAACAGTGTCGCAAATGCCAAAGGGAGACTGATTGAACATTTGATTTTATTACTGTGAGAGGAGGGTGTGAGAATTCCTGTCGTGTGATGACTGAATGGAAACTATGTGGTTGCATGACCCTTAGAAGGTATGGCCTTAGAGGCACCTGTTGCCAATGGGATGAGTTTCCTGCCCTCAGGCTGATACCTGTCATTGACAGCCATAAAGATCATCTATTGAGAACCATTGGAGATTGACAGATACAATCTAACAGGATATGAGTCATTTGAATGCAACAAAAATAGAAATAAACACAGGCATTTACTGATTATTACTTTACTTCTATAATGTCTAACAAGATTAGGGGAACAGTATTGAATTAGAATAGGCTGGAAACATCTGGTAGTAATCAGATTACCTTAGCAAGATATGTTTAGAGTAGGTAAACAATAGCCTCCACTGTGGCTGACTGATTAGTTTTTGATCCCCAACCATTAAGACACATTCAATTAGCATGAATTCAATGGGAATGCAATAGAACTGAAACTGTGAGTACAGTGTAACATGAGACACATTAACATTAAAAAGAAACCTGCTAGTTGGCAGTGAATAGACTCAAAGCTTCTTAATAACACGCGGGTGTGTAAAAGTGAGAAATAGTGAGCTCTGCTTTCGGAATGTGAAGACACAATATCATAAAATTAAAAAAAAATGAGAAACTCATATGAACAAATAACAAGATATGAGTTTTTAGTTAAACTGCCAAATGAAATACCTTAAAATTCAAGTTAATTCACTACACTGATGAAATTATAATAATGAAAGAATCCAATGAATTAATCCAATCTACACATGCTACTGAAATTCGATTTAATTTTTCCATTTAAGAGAAAATTGTCAAACAAACAGACATCATGAAGCAGAACAAGCCACGG
The DNA here is from genome assembly GCF_910591455.1 of Pholis gunnellus. Taxonomy (NCBI): domain Eukaryota; kingdom Metazoa; phylum Chordata; class Actinopteri; order Perciformes; family Pholidae; genus Pholis; species Pholis gunnellus. The sequence continues at coordinate 11,449,535 of NC_136548.1, forward strand.
TCACACTTGACCAATCAGGGATAGATAATGCAGTGACTTTAATGTGATAGCCACCACTGTACAAAGAGTATCACTGATGGGTAACAAATTATTTTATCATCTGATGGTAAATATCCTCATGACAAGTTCAGCTTTTTTTTTTTTTTTTTATCACTTTTTTTAATAATTAGTAACATCATGTCTCTAATGCGGTCATAAATAAAAAGAATCGCCCAATAGTTTACAACTAATTAATATTTCCATCCTGCTTCCCTCATAAGGTATTGCATCCATACAGGCAAAGTCAATTTGAAATCTGTTTTAGTGCCTTTGAGCAAGGCACTAAAACTACTGCACTGACTAACTGACCAGTGAGAACTGCTACTGTAGCAAGCAGTTCCCAGCTGTGGCTCTGAGAAAACGTGATGTTGCAAAAACACCCACAATGCTCGGCCCACCCTGACAACACTGACTGATGAACACCAGCTTGAGCTCAAGCCTACCTGCCACTCTGTTGGACCCGGCCTGCTGATGGAGTCCAAACAGCGTGGAGAGATGTGCCACAGGCCATGTCACCGCTCGCCACAACCACACTCTGGGTCGCGCTCTCGAGTGGGCCATTCTCTGTCTGTCTCCACTACTGCAAAACTCCCAACACACACACACCTGATGTATTCCCTCTCCTCACAGAACAGATGATGGAGGAAAAGGTGGAAACCGTGATGAAGGTGAAAAAGGACATTTGGATAGCGGCAGAGGAACCAAAAGAAAGAGAGAGAGAGTGGAAAAAGAGACGGAGGCCCACGTGCTTTGCCTCCCCTCTCACTATGTGCCGGAATGCACCTCGTACCTACGTGAAAAAGTGTTGGGCTGCCAGAGACAGTATGAGACGGCAAAAACAAATCTCAGCTGATTAGCTTTGGCGCTACAACTATTGTTGTTGGACCCGTTGACTATCAATTCTTAAAAACGTAATTAAACACGAACAGTACCCGACAAGGCTTACCTCAAATTCACAATTTCCTGTTACTCCACCTGAACCCTGCAGCAACACGCTGATTCTGCCACATTCAATATACTTTTCTAAATTGGCATTGTAGTGAGACAAAGCAAAATATGCACGCTCACACAGAGTTATGATAACCCTTCATTTACATACACAATCCTCTTTCCGCTGATCATTGTGGACAGTAAAAAGGATTGTCTTGTTTGCATAGTTTACAGTGGAATTCAAATAAATAGTGTGTGTGTGTGTGTGTGTGTGTGTGTGTGTGTGTGTGTGTGTGTGTGTGTGTGTGTGTGTGTGTGTGTGTGTGTCAGGATAACAAGTCAAAAAGCAAATCTGGTAAGCACTAATGGCTCATTTCTAGATTCCTGCGATATTACATTTTAGTCTTCGGTGACTGAATATTACGTTTTGAAGTAACCTGCAGGCAACAGGCCCTCAGAAGTAAATTATGACATCAGGCAAAACAAATTCTACTTTATTTGTCTTTTCCAACTAACCCTTGCAGCTACAGTAGCTCACTGACTTCCGAAGGAAAACATCTACATTGGTGGACGTGGTCTGCCATCTTTGATGCTGCTTGCCTGAAAGCTGATGATGTTTTTTATCTCAGTTCCTTCATGTGGTAGTTTGAGTCCACTGATGAGACATTTTAAGTGATCAAATTTCACACACCCGAATCCGTTTACAGGATATTCTTGTGTTGACATCAATACCTGCAAAACGGTTTGATGCTTTAAAACATGATTAGAACCTACATTAAATAAAACAAATTATAACAACCGACAGTCTCACCTTGTAGCTGCTGCTGCTCCAGGGCCAGTGTCTCCAGCGTGTAGTTGCAGAACTCCAGATTCTCCATGGCTTGCATGCGGGCTGTCTCATCCTCCTCCTCCTCCAACATGTTCCTGAGTTCCTCCGCTGTGTGTGCATAAGCCTCCATGTCGTGCTCCACCTCTTGTAGCCGAAGCAGCAGCTGGTACCTCTCCTCCTCTTCCCTCCGTCTCTGACTCTCCAACTCCATCTCTCTCTCGAGCTCTTTCTCGGCTTCCAGCTGACACAGGATTTCATGTTCCTGGGCGGCCGCAAGGTCACCAAACTCAGCCCTCCCTTCTGTTATTTGGTCGAGGAGGTTTAGGGCTGGTTCGTCAGGGGCGTAGAAGATGGTTGGAGGAGCAGTATTTTGTCTCGGGCAGCGAGGAGGGGCGCGCGGAGCAGGGCGGGCTGGTTTGTATGCCGGCGGGGCAGAGGGACGAAGGACTCTAGGACGAGGAGGGGGAGGACGAAGGGTCCTGCGCCTCTCTAGTGAGGACGAGGCAGAGTTGGACTGCAACAGCTGGGACACCGGTGAATGGGAGGAGCCTCGCATGATATCGCTTTCATCGCCGTAGTCCATTATGGAAAAGTGGCGCAACATACGTGACTGCTGGCTCAGGTCACCTACGGAAGACGTGTCCCTGGGTGGTGCACCAGAGCTCACGTTAGTATCACTATATGAAGAAGTCAAGCTTTTCTCAAATTCAAAAAGCTGCTGGGATAGCTTGGCCTCCAGGTCACCTGCCGAGGTTGCCAGGGCATCTAAAGTGATGGATGTCGGCATTATACCATTGGAGCCACGCAACGTCAGCTGGGAGCGCTGCCGTGCCTCAGCGCTGCCCGTCATCATATCGGCATCACTGACGCTAGCATGGCGTGTTAGCTTCTTCTGCCTATGGCCCTCAGCAAGGTTAAATAACGCCTTGCCAAGACTGCCACTCCTGTTACTTGAGGTGCCACCATCTTTTCGTGGCCTCTGGTGGTATCTGCCGTTTGCAGACCCACCAGACTGAGAGCTAGGGAGGGTGAGGCTATGAGTTAATTTGGGCTGTAAGGATCGAGTGTTGCCGTTTGTATAGCTCGACCGGTTTGTGCCAGAAGATGGGCCGTGGTGCCTATGGCTACCTGCAGGCGGGCTAGGCCGAGATGGGAGTCTGGGCCTTGCTGGGGGAGTGGATTTGGGTCTCTCAGGCCCTTGCTGCGCTGGGGCGACAGGTCGACGTGGCTGAGAGTCAGGCCTGCTACCCCCATCTCTCTGTCCTCTGCTGTCAATTTGAGCTCCAGTTCTTTTGTTTTCACTTTGCCACCTCTGCTCCTCGGTCCGCTCAAAGTAGTCCAGGTCCCACACTGTATGATCCTCATACGTCCTCCATTCAGGATCATTCTCTGACCCATTAGGACATGCGTGACCTGAGCTGTAGTCAGAAGCACAGCTGTTCTCCTTGTCTTCTTCTTGTTCAACATTTGTTTCCTCTGCCGTTTTCTGCCCGTCGTCCTCTATTTTGACAAAACGATGAGGAAAAATACCGCGTCGCCCTCGCAGCTCCCCCTCCAGCCAACCATCCTCCAAAGTGCTCAAAAGACGTATGCGATCCCCCATATCAAAGTCCAACTCGCCTGGTTCAATGGCCCGAAACTCATAAAGTGCCACTACATAGACACCACCCTCCTCTTCCTCCTCTTCTTCTTCCTCTTCTTCCTCCTCCTCCTCCTCCTCTTCTTCTTCTACTACTGCCTCCTTCTGCTCCTCGTCATTTCTCCGAAAAACCTCTCTTTCTTCTACACCTTCCTCCTCTGTCCCCTCTCCTGCATCGTAGGGGTCCTCATAGCTACATTTTTCAGTATCATTGGTCAAATACTGGCAGTCCACAGGCTCCTGAGGAGATCGGAGGGATCCCTGGAGCTCCACAAACCCCTCCGGGAAGATGCCCCTGCGGCCATCCAGCTCCCCCTGGAACCAGCCCGGCTCAGGCAGGCCGGTGATGATGATCAAGTCCCCCTCGCGGAAGTCCAGCTCCTCATTGAGCTGCGCGTGCAGGCTCATGAGGGCCCGGGCCTGGCCCAGGGCGTAAGGCGGGAGCTCTGAGGCCTGGGCCTGAGCTGAGCGTTCAGACAGCTGCCTAGAGCGACCTGAGAGGGTCAGCTCCGTCACACATGATGTGGGGAAGAGACCGCGGACGCCCCAGGCGTTACAACCTCGCTGCCATGTTTCTCCGAGGTCCGTGGACCCTCCAGCCTCACCGACTACCACATCACCTACAGAGAGAAAGAAGACAGGGGGATCACATTCACATGTAATGATGAGAATCATGTTAAAGGAAAATGTTTTAAGTTAAAGTTATGCTAAACCAAATGTTTCTATTATTGCTCAGTTCCACCAGTTTTAGTTTTTATCCCGCTGATTCTATTACCCGCCAATTACATAAAAGATACATACAAAGAACACGCCTATGGGTGCTGCTTGTGGGGCCGCCAACAGACGCACCTGGCTTTCATTTTTTCGCACGCTTTGCAGAGCTGGAGATAAATACTTAATTAAACCAGACTGAACAGAACTAGATTGAACTGACTTGACTCAACGTGAATATAATTAAAGAACTGCAATGAAGTGCTCAGGTAGCTTTAGTTATCTCCAGATTACCTTCATTATTGCATTCTTAATAACTTTGCTCTGCTGCTAATATATCTGGAGAACGAGGGATTATAGAAATGTTGACCAATATATTTACTTATGGAATGTAATATAGGTTTACAGGATGTTTACTTATAGAAGATATTATATGTTTGCAATAAGTTTACTTGTAGGAGTCTTTTAACATAATCATTGGAAGTGTTGAACCAAAGTACAGTCACATCGTTATGGGGGTTCTGAGCCATGAGGCAGAGAGATCAAAGGGGACACAGAGGTGCTGGACAAATGGCCAAGGAAGGAGGAGGAGAACCGGAGACAACTGAAGGGAAGCAGACGGCCATAAAACAGAGAGCACTCCTGGGTAAGACCATGCGGTCCCAGGTCAGAGGTGATGTCAGAGGTGATGTCACAAGGGGTCTAGCCATTGAGATGAGCAGTGGATCGATGAAGGAGGCGTCAGAGCGATTGGAAGCCAATCACTGACCCCAGAAGACGGCCTTTGTGTTTTACGACAGATTTCGGACACTTTCCGACCATCAAAGGACATAAAAGGACTGTTTGCGAGGACGTGCGCCGGGCCATGGTAGTTCGCTTTGCAGGATCCGACTTGGTCGGGCCTGTGAGGGGAGTTGCACGTGGTCTCTGCTCTCGAGATGCATACTATCGATAGTGTATTATAGATTGTAATTGTCATCATCAGTTTACAGTCGTCATTGTTTAATTAAATACTGTTTTGAATTTGGACCGGATCGAGTTACTTTATGATGCGCCTGCGCAGAAAGAAGTAAACACAGCAGCGGCCTTGCGCTTCCTCCACCAGTTTCAGCCTCAACAATTTGGCGCCCAACGTGGGGCAAAGAGGATTCTGAGAAGGCTGAGGAGACGTGGATCGGTGGACACTTTCGAAGTGCGCACGAACTAAAGGTACGCAGAGCCGTTTTAATAAAAATCTGCATAGGTAGACTAGGAAACTTAGGCGAAAGTGTCCCGCGATTGATGTCTCCTGAATGCTGGACACGAGGAGGAACGCAAGCCGGTAAAGTAGAAATTTAGAGTGACTGTAATACTGTATGAGGTGCATTTGCAATCTGAAATACTTATTTAACTAGTGTTGTTAACGCTATGAGCTTCGGGCTCTAGATATTGTTGCGAAATCCTACCGGTGAGGTCCGTCCAGAAGTACGGTCCGTCAAGAGAACGGAGCGTCAAGAGAACGCAAGCTTTGAAGAAGCTAATATAGCTACGGGCTAATAGAGTGGCATAAGCGGCTCTGAGTGTCGAGTGATCTTCGGTGAAACGACGACTCTAACGGGAAGGGTACAAATTGAATACGAGCTTAAGAAGCCGAAAGAACGGGTCACGTTTTTGTTAGCTCCACTGGTTGGAAGCTAGCTGTCGCGAAACGCTGGTATGACTGAGTTCTAGGGAATTAAGACGAACCGTTCGCCAGAGGGCTAGCTATCTGGATGGCTAGCCGCTCGAAAGCGCAATAATAACTGAGTTCTAGGGACCAGTTCGCTAAAGGATTTTGCACTTTGGATTGAGGCTCAATCGCTTAAAAGCGCTATAATGACTGAGTTCAGGGGAATCTAATTTGGGGGTTGGTAATAGGTAATGAATGGGGCGAATTGTACATAATATTGTTTTGTAACGGCTGTATTTTGTGATAAATGTTGTAGTGTTGTTGAAAGTTGTGTTGTAAGAAAGGGTAACGTACGGTGTGAATGAATTGTTTGAAGCCGGGAGCTAAAGGCCTGCTCCGGTGCTTACTATAGATAGTTGGATAAACGAGGAGATTATAAAATAACCGGTGCATGTGGAGAAGTCAAAGCACGGTCTAGCAGAAATATAGTGTGTGAATTCGGCACGTTATTGAGTTCAAACTATGGTGCTTTGTGTAACGTTTTCGCCAGTTAGCTTAGCTTGTTTCGTTAGAAGACGAAGCGAGGTAGCTGCTAGCATTAGCTACAAGCTGTTTCCGGTCACATCCGGTTGAAAAACCATAGAAGAAGAAGAGAACTCTGCACAACTAGCGGTTTGGATGAGTAATTGCATGATGATTACAGAAAACTCCATTACCCAGAAAACCTAGAGATGAAATCTGTTTAGAACTGCAAAATAGTTAACTACAATACGCCACCCAGTAGATTGGTAGATCGATTACAAAAGTAAGTTTTTGATGACAAACTTGTAGCATTCATTGTTTTTGACTCTATAATCTTTTAACTTGCATAGTGACTTCAATTGTTGCTTAGCATCAACACAGCATTTTAGACTACCGTAGATAATTTTACATGTACTTGTTCGATTGGTAATTAGTTTCAATTCAATAATTTAACTTCAGATGGTACGTTTAGCTTTAATCCAATATTTTGACTTTCAGTTTTAATTCAATTTTATTCTACAATTGTTAACTTTGATTCATATTTTAACTTGCATAGTTGATTTAGACTTTGATTCCAGCAGTTGTAATTTTTTATTTTATATTTTAATTCAGAATTTTAATTTTCATAATTTTTAATTTTACGATTTTTAATTGTAATGAAAAATAGAAAGATACTTAATCTTTCACTCAGTCAGGGCTACAGTCAGAATAGAGATTCGAGGGTAGACGGAGTAGAGAGTTTATTGAACGCTCCTAGCCTGCATAATGTTTACATCAACTTCGGCGAGAGGCTCATTTTATAGCCAAGTTGACTTAGGAGTACCAAGGGGGGTGCTTAATTAATTTAAAGCCAGAAATCAGATTTCTTTGAGATACTGAAATTTGGAAAATTGACTCTGATAAAAAATTGGTTTGTTTGTTTTGGGTTTTGTTCATTTTGGGGTTTTGTTTTGTTTTGTTTGTATGTTTTTTGAGTAAAATTGGGATTTAAAAGTGCACTGAATCGGGACATAGAATATTTTTGGTAATATTCATAATAATGTTTCGATAATCAAATAATTGGGAGGGAAGCAAATTGGGGTTCCTTGAAAAGGCAGTTTTTGCCTAAGGAAAATTGTGATCAACTTTGAGTGTGCTTGGAGCAGAGAAAAAGGTGAAGCAAATACAAATATATTGATGTCCAAGAGGGAAAGAAAGAAATGTAAACCGTTAAAGCAGAGGTGGAGAGAGACGAATGCAGTGGTGAGACACACACACACACACACACACACACACACACACACACACACACACACACACACACACACACACACACACACACACACACACACACACACACACACACACACACACACACACACACACACACACACACACACACACACACACACACACACACACACACACACACACACACACAGAGAGAGAAATCTAAGAATTGGATTGTCATTTTTAAATTTGATCTCAACATTGTAGCCAACTACAGATTAGTGATGTATTCTAACTTTTACTGCTGAACTTTGGGTAGTTTTTTGTTTTGTTTGTTTTTTAGTCGAGGTACATGGTCGAGTGAATCCTGATCTGGGATTCCACTTCGCTGCCGTATGCTCCTCACCCACAAACAACATGGACGACACCACTCAACATGCCGAGGATGAAGAAGATGAACGAGACTCATTCAAGATCTACAGTGTCAGCCCTGACCGAAGACTTTCCGCCATCCATGAGCCTGGAAAACATCATACAGGAGAATTGTGTGACATGGACAGAGAAGTTTCAGCAGCACAGATGCAAGGATGCCCAGCTGATAAGGTATCAGGCCATGAGAGGAAGCTGAAAGGGGGGGCAGAGACTTTGAGACTTTGACACACACCAACTGAAGCCTTTGGGTGCCATAAAAGTGGCAGCTTGAACATCAAAGAAGAGGCTGCTCATCCTCCATGAACAAGGAGTGGGTGAAAGGATCGACAATCAGCAATCAGACTGGGGGGGTGCAGCAGGCAAGCGGAGTGGACCCCTAGTGATGGTGATGCACACAATACAACAAAGAGGGTGAGTTAACTTTAGATTCTTAAATAACAAACTCGTACATTTAATACACGCATTAGAAACTAGACAAACAACACTCATATCCACATAGCGCATGTATTCGAATGAAATTGAAGGATTTGGAAAGTTAAGACAAGTCACGTTAACTATTAAGGTATAGATGTTTGGAATGTCACATGCAGGCTGATTCACTTCACTGCACAGCACATATGTTACGTGAACTAGAGGAAGTATGACTTAGAGAAGTGGAAAGGTTATGTTATAATGAGTTTATTGGACAAAAAGTACTGCTGCTGTCTCTGTTTCTCTGTCTCCCACACAATCTGAGTTGTAAGAGGGGGAGATGTTCTGTTACGAGGCCCAGGAATGCTGTGATGTCTGACCTGCAGCAAGTCAGACTCAATACACTGACTTCAAAAGCACAAAGGATCCTGATAAACAACAGTAATAAAGATTGAGAGATGCATAACAGATTTGTTTCTCTTGAACAGGAATTTCTGCAGCTGATGCCTGTAGAATTGTGCCTTAAGTGTGCCTGCAAAAATATTCCTTACGTGTGATATTCAATTATTATAAAATTGTGAATGAATAAGCCTAGACAATTGACATGTGATCGCTTCCATTGTTACGCTAAATTAGTTTACAGCAGAGATAGCGTGGCAAAGGGGGGATAATGTAATGTCATTTTGGAATTTTGTCTGTAATTTTTGATTTTGTTGTAAAGATAGATCCACATTTTGAATTTAGTAACGTCATGAAAAATCGCAACCTTTGAATCAAGATACGACCAAAATCCAAGTCTTTTAACTCAGTGATAGGACTTTAGGAGATAGGACATGGAAGGAGATTGAATCTTATACTTTTATTTTGGTAACTGTACAGTGCAGGTTATAATCTTGATGTATGACTAAATTGACACGAGTGAAAAGCAAATTCACCACCGTTGGACGACGATGAAACACCTGGAACTAAGTGGCCTTAGAGGCACAATGTGTTGTCTACTGTTTTTACCATGTAAATTGTAACACCTATTCTGCTTACACATCATGACACCTGTGTAAAGAATGATCCTTTTCCCTACACAGCTTGTACTTATTTTAGAAATGCTACACGAGAACTGTTAGAAATGCTTTTGAATGTATTAGCCTCAAGAATTGTTAATGCAGATGTTCAAGTGGATTCCTGCAGAGATTGGTTGACAATTATTGAAACAGATATACAGGGCAACAACCAGTTATGAGTAGATGATGCATTGATGGATACAACTGTTTAATGTTCAATTGTGAGGGATTGTGTTATTCCAGGGAATTGATTAATTCGCTGTGAACAGCGAATTAGGGGGGATTTGTGGAGAATTTTAAGAATTAAAAGCATTATTTAGTAGAATTTATAGCACCCCTAGTGGCGAATGAAATTGTCACAATGATGAGAATGTAAATTATGTTAAGAGTCACAATATATTTACTTATGGAATGTAATATAGGTTTACAGGATGTTTACTTATAGAAGATATTATATGTTTGCAATAAGTTTACTTGTAGGAGTCTTTTAACATAATCATTGGAAGTGTTGAACCAAAGTACAGTCACATCGTTATGGGGGTTCTGAGCCATGAGGCAGAGAGATCAAAGGGGACACAGAGGTGCTGGACAAATGGCCAAGGAAGGAGGAGGAGAACCGGAGACAACTGAAGGGAAGCAGACGGCCATAAAACAGAGAGCACTCCTGGGTAAGACCATGCGGTCCCAGGTCAGAGGTGATGTCAGAGGTGATGTCACAAGGGGTCTAGCCATTGAGATGAGCAGTGGATCGATGAAGGAGGCGTCAGAGCGATTGGAAGCCAATCACTGACCCCAGAAGACGGCCTTTGTGTTTTACGACAGATTTCGGACACTTTCCGACCATCAAAGGACATAAAAGGACTGTTTGCGAGGACGTGCGCCGGGCCATGGTAGTTCGCTTTGCAGGATCCGACTTGGTCGGGCCTGTGAGGGGAGTTGCACGTGGTCTCTGCTCTCGAGATGCATACTATCGATAGTGTATTATAGATTGTAATTGTCATCATCAGTTTACAGTCGTCATTGTTTAATTAAATACTGTTTTGAATTTGGACCGGATCGAGTTACTTTATGATGCGCCTGCGCAGAAAGAAGTAAACACAGCAGCGGCCTTGCGCTTCCTCCACCAGTTTCAGCCTCAACACCGGTCAGCCAGAAGTCATGGGGGTTACATTCCAAAGACCTGCGGCTCCACCTCCCATTGTGTCTGGGACCAAAACTGGAACACAGCCAATAAAGACCACGGAAAATCATACTGGAAATGAACATTTAAACTCTCAGATGGCCAGTAAAAACTGTTTCCTATTTTTCCTATGATCCAGGAAGTGTTATTATGATGTTGTTGAGTTAATTTGTTCACAGGTTAAACCAAAATAAAATATGTATGTATGATAATAGGACACTAAAACATGCTTTTAATGAACAAGTCAATTCCTAACGCTTCAACTACAACTAATGACATGACAAGACATCAATGAAAGGTGTTACCGATGTAAAGGAACTTTGCAAACATCAGGGTTGCATGCATGAGGTTTTTGTTGAAAGACAAAAATCAGAAACAAGTAATGTAATCATAGGAGAGAATTCAGGAATGTAAAAAGAGAAGCCAGTCTACTAGGTTTTAGTTTGGTATTTGGGGACATCTAGTGGGGAGTTCTGGAGACGTTGTGTGTTGAGAGTTTATTGAGTCATTATGTGGTGCTGTTGTAATGGGAAATCCACCAAGGTTTTATCATATCGTACATCTTTAACCACCAGAGAGTTCTTTGTGTTTTGCTCAAGAGAACAGGACAACATTATTAAGTTTTAAATGAATTTGCAGAGAAATGTCTATCATCCCAGACTGTAGGTCTTTTGAATGACACATTTAAACAGCAGCAGGCTCAAATAGATGTAGAGGGCTGTAACAGAACTGTAAAACTGACAATTTAAGATTTATTGTAACTGATTTACTTAGAGTTCAGGTTCTAAATTACTGTTAAAAAAACATGTAAAATGCTCAGGAATGGAGACGGAAAAACAAATCTTGCTTTTAAAAAGACATCTTTCTTTATCTGAATAAGATTACTCCATTTCTGAACCCTTTCAGTCAAGAAAGACTTCACAAAACAAAAAACGAGGTTTAGAGTTAGAGTTGATTATGTATATTTAAAATGAATGTTCTTAAACTGAGATTCCCTTTCTAGGAGGAAGCCATCATGGGAAATCAGCGTCTTGTCTCCATTCACTATGATCCCTTTAATCAGGGCATGATTTGTATAAATAATTAAGTTTTTAGAGTCAATAATTCTGTTGTACAGTTATTAATATAAAAACTTAGTTTGATTTTTTATATCTGGCAACATTAAGTGTGTGTGGGTCCCAGTTTGTGTCAGTGGAGACAAGGTCACAATGTCCAACACAACTACACTACAACACAAAACAAACAATTTACCTGAGCACAGCGACATCAACAAGTAGCGTTAAGCTATGTGAGAAAACACGACCCGTTAGAATTGAACAGAAACAGTATTTAGAACAAAGTTGTGTTACAGACAGTATCCTGTGCAAAACGATTAACAGATAACAAAGCCCATGTGTGCTCTGATGAAAGTCTTTCTATTTTATGACTTAGACTCATAAAGACGAGGAGTGGTTCATACTTTATAATCTTTATTCTGTAAGTCATGATTGCCTGCATGCAGGATGTCCGTACCTCTCTTCAGGGACAAGTTGCCCGGCTCGGCTGAGCTGAAATCATTGGTGCACACAAAGAGTCTGTCTCCAGGCTTGGTGCTGGGGATGGTAACCTCTTCCACGAAGGTGCTGGGAAACTGACCTGAAGACGGGACGGGACGGGACACAGAGGGACGAACACAATCTGATGACTACAGTGAACACAATGAAAAACATCTCCAACATGTGCCTGACACCTCTGTCTCCTCAAGACAATGACAACAAGACTGAATCCAGATGTGTCTCGTGTTCATACAAGAGATATACATTGTTAACTGGATGTAGTATCTTCATCCTAATTTCATAATTTCGTAACAGTACAGGGACAAATTCAGGTATTGTTTAGTACTGCAATCCTCAAATCTTATCAGCAAGAAGATCGTCTGAACAGGTTATAAACTGTTCTCCTTTAGTTTCCAGTTTTGGTCTTTCCAGGAAAGTCCTTCCATAAATGTATTGATATCATCTGTGTTTTCCACGTGTGTTTCTTCTCCTCTGAGGGATTCCCCTTTCTCATCTTAAGTGCCTCTTGGAAAACCAAAAGGCAGAGAAAGCCAGGAAGCAATGATGCACACTTCTCGTCTTACCCAGAATGCACTGTGTTTCCTCTGCAAATTGTACGATCAAACATCAAGCGGTCAGTGAAACAAACACTTTTTAATGTGTAAGAACTTATTTATGAATTTTGAAAGTATACTTAATTAATTCCTCACATTTCAGAGTAGTTTTCATTGATTATTCTCAATTATTAGACCTGATCAAGGGCAGGAATGTTTCACTTGTAATCCCAAGTGGCCATTCATGTATGTATTGTGTAATGCATTACAAAACTCAGAGAGGAAGTAAACCAGGCCGTGTCAAACTAGTATTAGAAAGCATTGCTTTGCTCACACAAATTTAAAAAACAATAAGTTTCCCATATGTCTTGTTGCTACATTTCTTTGTGGTAAACAAACTGCAACTCCTTAATAGAGATATTCAACCACAAAAATCTATTTACAGTAAAACAATAACACCTGACGCCTTACCTGTGACGCCATCTTTGCTGCCAAGCAACCAGAACTCATCCACGACACCGAGCACCTCGATGACATCGCCGGTGAAGAGCGGCAGCTCCTCGGAGACGCTGGGGAGAAACTCAAAGACGGCACGCACCACCGATCCTGCTTCCATTACTCATAACCTGTTGAGATGATAAAAAAAAGAAGAGATGAACAGATCATACCAAAGCTGTGTTATATCAAAAATACATGAAATCCTGGAGACAAGTAAAAAAAAAGTTAGGATTAACAACAAGATGCAGAAGTCTTTCCCATGAGGGAATGTGTCTCCGTTTTCTAACCGAGGCACACTGGTGCTATTCAAAATCCTCGCCATACAAATCAACAAATGCCTCACGGAGAGTGAGCTTTTGTGAAACAACCGCAAATGAAAGGGGGAGTGAGGGCGTGAGAAACCTGCAATAAAAAAGGAGACCGATAAGCAAAAGAAGCTGTACTTAAGACATTCCTCATCACTCTTCTGTCCTTCTCCTGTTTCTCTGCTTCCTCATGAGGGTTCAAATGTACACTAACTACGCGTCTGTGTATTCTGGGTGACTGGTAGAAGCAATACTTAACACTAGATATATTTTTGGTTAAATGAAATGAATGCGCCACCTGAATAAATTATACCCAGTTTCGGCTACTGATCTTAGCTTTATTTTGAGATTAAGGACTTCATTTAAACGTGTTTCCTGCAGTACAATGAGGGGTTCAAATCCAATTCAGTGGAATACAATAACATTTACCAACTGCTCTTCTTAAAGGAGCATTCAGGTCATCCAATTATGATTAAATTCCCTAAAAATGTGCATATAGAGTAAAAGTATGTTTAGGTGTGCTGCCTACTTCAATTTGCAGCAAAATGAGTGAACGCGTACAAAACAACACAAAATGTGCATTTAATAAGTATTCTACTAGCTCTTATGTATCATTATCTGTAGACAGGCTAACCACAGGTGGGGATGGACACGCTGAAAGAGACAGGAAATGGGAGAAGAGGGCTGCAGTTTGCCCAAGTCAATGGAGCCTCTGTTTAGTTGGTCGACGGAGCCGATGGGGGGAGGAACAGGACTCTAGTCCAGTTCAGTGCCACGGCTCAGGTTATCCTTCATGTGGCTGCGAAGGTAGATAGAGGGGGCAGATGACCAGCGTTCACAGAACAAATAAATAGTGTGTGTGTGTGTGTGTGTGTATATGTAGGTTCCTCAGTGAAGGTTAAGCAGTTGGTGCTCACAGTTCGAGGAAGTAGGTTGTGGAATCAACACCACATGGTGTTAAAGCCACAGTGACACCCAAGACAAGGCAGTAACTAATGCAAGTCAGAGGGACGTGTGCAAGTAGAGGCTGAAAAACACAGCAGGCAATGAGCACAAACAGGCGGTACATGCATGTATTAAATGGAACAGAAGCCATGTTGTTCTTTGTTCATTTGTAGGTTATGCTATTCATCAATACAAAAAAATATATACAATGTGAGGCGTACTTAATGTCCTTTCTCTTTAAGAAAGAGCAGGGTGAACAACATGAGGCATACTGACTCATTAAATCATCTTTCTGCATTTCCTGAGTTCAAATGAAACAATGGCTGCCTGTCGGACACCATGGCAGATGTAACATGTCCTGGGATGCACACAGGTGAATCACATATCACCCGTCTTTGAAGGATGGCTTTCATGAAACAGTGAGTGATAATAAATTTCCCAATAACTCACAGCCTTATCCGTTGTGTCCAAGTTTACGACACAGGTTCCTGTAAACCATTTTAGAAAGATGAAGGTCTTCACAGAGATGCCTGAACTTGTGTGTTTTGCAGGCAATAAGTAAATAAAGATAACTCATCTCCCTCTGAGAGACGTCACGTTAAGACTGACTGTGGTTCTCCTTTTGACGAGCCATTCACAAATAAAAGAAGGTTGCTCACACAAGCAGAGGATTTCTTCTCAGTGTTTCGGGTACAGCCAGAAAATGTGTCGTGCCATGAATAAAAAAAAAAAAAGAGCATGACAGAAAGTCACACCATACAACGGGACATTCGTAGCAGAAACGCGTCACAAACCACAACCACTTCCAAGTTTTTACAGCGTTGAAAATGGAGACGTGTGTCTTGTGGCAATGTGACCAGCCAATCACAGACCAACATGAAAGGAAACAGTATGTTGTTTTTAAAACAGCGATGGTTGAACACTTGAAACACCTTTTTTATTGTAAAATTACAGTAAATTACTGTAAGTAATAGTAAGCTGAAATATACAGTATCTCGAAAGTAATCTAAGCCTACGGTCATTTGCTGATACAACAGTGCCACCAAACTTCTTTCCACACCCGACTGCAGTCTCCGAGCCGCTGGGCCGCTGCAGCTTTCTTCAAGTTAATCCTGAGATCTGCATCCAGCCAGACAAGCTCCTTAGTGGTATTTATGGGTCTGTCGGTGTGTCAGTGGCCCCTGTGCTCGCTGACTTTTACACCCGGCGGCGTGATGGAAACACTGTTTCGTTTTTACAGCGATAACGTGGTCACACATAGTCGTTGGAACATGGTTGGGTTAACATTTTACACAGAACAGCTGACACGTAAAATAAGCTCGTAACTTTTAAAAGTTTGACAAAGCAAATGCCTTTTTAGTGCTAAATGAATCTAGTTCTCGCCATAAATCAATTGAATTGTGATCGCATTTATTGCCAAAAAGCAGATACGAACATGATTCAGTTTCATATAGTGAGATAACAAGTGTAAATGCTGCATCAGCATTTAGCTCAAAGCATCACAGTAAACAGCCTGGCAGAGCTGCTAGCATGGCTGTAGACTCATGTTATGTTATGCAAATACTAAATATTGGTGTCATTTGCTAATATAATGCTATATTGGACAGGGTTGTTAAACTGGGAGGTAAATAACAAGGGAACCAATGTGCAGTATAACTAGCATGACAGACCAGTACGCCATAAAATTAGCTCGTAATATTATAACAATTTCACTGCATCCTTTAAGGACTGAATATTAACTTAATCGCAGGTATGGTTTGTCCAGGATGCGGACTAAAAGAGGCATCATATCCTTTGTCCCAAGCAGAATTCAGTTGCTTAACAAGCTTTGAAGACATGGCCTGAACTCTCAAATTTTTATGATGTTATATTATGTACTGTCATAAATGTTTTTTGACGTTGTCTTGCTATTCTTTTATGCTATATGTGCAAAGAAAATGACCCAATAACGGTTTCATTCATTCATTCATTATTTTGCTACGTGTTTGGCATCAATAAAATGTGACATTTAGCCGCACTGCTGCCTTTTGGACCAGCATGGCACAATGTTGCGGTTCAACATGATATCACATAACAAAACAGTGGTAACGCATAACAAAACTCCTTGATGAACTCTAGTTCAATGTCTGAACATCACTAGAAAGCCTAGCTCTACTTCAGACATGTCTTGACCGATTTAAATAAGGACAAGTGTGATTAGTTTTCATTTCTATCAGCCAAGTCTGGTTCATTATTCTCTTTGTAAGTCAATTACACATTTCCACTGCACAAATTCAATTAAGTAGCAGCAAGCATTAATCAGGGATCATCTCGCCAATGTGTAACACAAAACAATCGTGAAAACACTCCAGATTTATGCCAGAATTATGCCGTTCTTGAATCCAAATAATACATTTTAAGTACAAAAAAAGTACGCAAATAACTCTCTTCATCTACCTCTCATTGTAAGAGCATACTGTGCACGTTTCAGTGTGCGAGTGGCTCATGCTGACTCACACCAGCACCAGCTGAGAACCATTTTGTTGGATTTAAAAAAATTTAAAAAAGAGGGAAAAACCGGATCACATCAGGAGTAGCAGGCAAGTCTGGAGGAAATGTTTCAACCACGTCGGTAGAAGGGCTGTCCTCACTCAAGAAACTCTTAGTCGACTAACACGCATAATGATTATGTCAACTAATCGATAAGAGCCGTCTCAGGTCACTAGACGCATGCTGTCTGCTCTGTTGCCTTTTTCACCTAGGCCGCCTCAGCTCCACCCACAATCCACCTCTCACCCTAATCCATTTTTATGGATTAGCCGAAGAGTGAGGATGTGTCGTCACGGCCAAGATTGAGACGTCTGGAGCCACCCGCTTTGAGCTTTACGGCTTTTCAGATACCCATGGGTGGCGTCACAGAGGCTACGTACATATTCTATACACTCTATGGTTGCTAGCGTACCAGATCAGATTACTGCCCTTCCGTCAATGGAAGGCATTGCTTACTGCAGGACACGTGTTGGAAAAGTACAAGGGGCATTTCACACAGTGAAACAAGACTTCCTAACAAGTATTAAACAGGTGTGTCTCTTCCACTAGGGTTTATGAGGTCTTGATAAGCAGTGGGACTCTGATCATGACAACAGAAAAACGATTTTAACAGGAGATAAAAACACAAGACAGCACTCTGCATCTTTAAATGGTGTTTATCAGTCATCTAAATGAAGAACTTAAGACAAAAATGTAAGTCTTCTCCAACTTCAACAACACCGATGACATAATACAGGAACAGTGCGGGTTGTTTTTAGATGGAGAAGGTGAATGAGACAGTGTGACTGGGACTAGTGGGCCACTTGGCACCTTCCTGGAGAAAGTAACGGGATTACGACAGACAGCCAAGTCAACAGTTGTGTGACACACACACACACACTGTATATATATATATATACACACACACACACACACACACACATACATAACAGCTGATAGTGGGACAAAGCACCAACTGTCTGACCTGAGACATGGCCCTGCAACCATCATCACCCTCCACTAAACCTATGCCTGCGCATTTGTGTGTTTCCCAACATAACTGATCAGTATATATATACAAGGATAAGCATGTGATGGAGGGTCTGCAGTAGTAGTAGTGGTGCTCACGTTTTAAATGAGTTGTAGTGAGAACGGTTTCCATGTTGTCTCAATGTCTTTTCATCCTAATTAACGCAAAGTGATTATGCAAACCAATCTACATCAAACATATCACACATTATTCATTCATAAAGATAATCTGAAGAGAAAGACATCACAGTACGCTATACTAGACCACTCATTGGGGGCTAAACTATTTACCATTTCGATATTAAAAATGCATTTTAAAAAGAGTGCAACAGTGTCTTAAAAAGCTGTTGCATGTGACAAAATAAAAACTTTGATAGGATATAATTACAACCGCCACTTTCAAATTTAATCAGCTGTGGCGAAACCACGAAAATAAATTGTCGGCTGCTTTCCGGTGAACGTGCTCTCTGTTTAACAGCATCTGCTCTATTTAAGCTTACCCAAAATGGTTTTGTTCCACTAATGTTGACTGTGGGACCTCAACTTTGTTAGCTTCGCCAAGGAGGTTAACTTTTAAGTTTGGTTTGTTTGTCTGTTTGTCAGCAGGATTACAGAAAAAAACGGGCGTGATTTTCATGAAACTTTGTGGAAGGTTGTAGCAAAGACCATTAAATGGAAGAACCCATTAAATGTGCCCCTTCTTGTTATTACTGTATGTAGGTTCAAACGGCTCCTCCTTGAAATTTGCTGCCAGGCATCTCCGGTTGTCCTGTCCTTACAGGTACAGCAGGGTGTGTGTGCTGAAACACTGTGTTGACTGTGAGCACAGAGTGGAGGAAGTGGGATCTGCTGACTGCCTGTACCTTCTATTGAACCGGGTCATCTGATAGCAACAATGAAACCGCTGCCTCATTATCTGTCTGCCTGCCAGGACGAGGCTCACACTGATGCACGACCAATGTGCCATTCATCCTATTCAGATACACTGGAGTGGCACACTGGCACGTGGGTGTCAGCACACACACACACACACACACACACACACACAGAGACTGGTAGAAGCCTCTGGAGTGGGCTGGGTGACAGCTGATGTCTTTTGATACTGATTGTTTACTGTGCAGAAGTGTAGTCCTCCCGTCCAGAGTGCTGAGCCCACTAAAACGCATTCACCTCGAAACAACATCGCCAAAACAGGTGACCAGCCAGTGGACGGTTCTGGATATTAAAAACTGTGGGACATCTGTTGCTTTTCTTTTGGCCGTCTAGTCTTTCAGCACATGTGATGTGTGTGTGTGTGTGTGTGTGTGTGTGTGTGTGTGGGGGGGGGGGGGGGGGGGGGGGGGGGGGGGGGGCTCTGTGTGGCTGACAGTTGTCAACACAGGTCATGTGGTTTTCTAGCCATCTGTTTGTAGAGCCAGTGGCTCACACACCCCCTGTCACATAAAGACATAGCCAATTTGGATATCATTATTTTTATTCCATTGCAATTAAAACGCGAGGAACCACAGCAGGAATGAATACGTGTCATAATTTGTTGAAATGGTTGAGATCTGAACCAACATAAAACTTTATGCTGTGTGACTGCTAAATAATGTGTTAAACAGTACACACACACACACACACGCACATAAACCCATATGAAAATATTCAGTTTGAGGCATTTGTAGTGCTTGGTGGTCGAGTCCTTATACGAGGGCTGAATGTGCATTATGGATTATATGTTTGGACGATAAAATGTCTTAAAAATGTCTCAAAGCTCAAGGTTGCTCATTTTGTCTGACAAACAACCCAAAGATATTCAGTTTACTATCACATAAGTGACTATTAATCGTTTACTAAATGTATGTCTCCACAGTGTGCTCTACACAGTTATTGTTCTAAACAACAAGTAAAAAGCAGGACAGTGCAGAGAGCAGTCTGGCTTTAAAGTGCATTTCAACCAGATGAGGCAGCACTACGTGGCCTCAGCCAGCTGGATGAAATGAACACATCTGGCAAGCTGAGACAGAGGCCTAAAGATGCCAAACTCTGTTGAAATATTTGGCGAAGCCGTCTCATCCCGCTCAAACATTCAACCAGTAAACACACACACTGAGATGAAAGAGCACGCAGACATACAGTACTGTACGTTAAAGGTCCAGCTCTGCATTTCAATACAAACAATCCCTGTAGTGGAAAAAAAAAAACGTTTTTTGACACAATTGTTTACATAAAGAGACAGTAAGGCCTGTTCCTTTTTTTTAAAATAGCCTAAACAGAAAGCTGTCTTCTGTGGTTAGGCTGACGTTTGCAAATGCATCGGAACAATATTGTCCTTTACTCACAAACGGACATTTCCTCTCAGTGTTGTCCACCTTGAGACAGAAATCCTTCCCTGATTGCAGCTACATCAAAAAGTCAGTAAACATGAATCTGTTCACATCTGTACTTCTGACATCTGTACTCCTACAGCCGTCCCGTATTGTTTGCGTCTCGTCAGGACAAAAACGTTGTTTTAAAAGCAGCAAAATGTGTTTTTATTCTGCTTACTGCCTTATTTATACGAGTTGAAATACTGTCTGTAACGTCTCTTAACGGTAGAGACGGCATTGCAAGATGAGTTACTGCTGTTAGATGAATGTAGGGGAAAACCCTGGGTGGGTCCTTGGAAAAAGACTGGAAACACGCTTTTTGGCTCATCCTCAGCTCTAAGTCCACCTTCGTCTGAACATTTTCATTCAAGTGGAATATCTGCAGTTTGGTGAGCAAACCGGCATCCCTTTAGTGGAATGTGCTCATTATTCAGACTCCATTGCATCCTTTTTCTTCCTTTCCTTCGCTTCTTTTCTCTCACATATTTGTTCCTCCATTCCTTTCTCAAGCCTGCACGTGTTGAATATTAATGACCCTCGCACATATACACACACACACACACACACACACTGGGTGGAAACACTCTTTTG
The DNA here is from genome assembly GCF_910591455.1 of Pholis gunnellus. Taxonomy (NCBI): domain Eukaryota; kingdom Metazoa; phylum Chordata; class Actinopteri; order Perciformes; family Pholidae; genus Pholis; species Pholis gunnellus. The sequence continues at coordinate 11,470,459 of NC_136548.1, forward strand.
CATAAACATTTCCACAGCGAGGAGGACGGCTCAGATGTCTGAGCTCAGAGGGCAGAGACTGCGTTGTCAAGGATACACGGATCTGTTTGGACAGCGGAGGGTTTTCCCTGAGAGAACCCTCGAGGTGCCCGAGGATATGCCGCTCCTTTAAAACATGGCTGAGCCCTAATAGTTTGCATGTGAGCTCTTACTTAAGTCATCTCTCCCTGCCTGCAGAAACACGATCAATTCACGGAGGGTGAAATCCACCCAAACACTAAATTCTCCCATTTTCCTCCCCAAACATTTGGGTGGATTGAGGACATCGAAAAGAGAGACTGCCAAGATGGCAAAACTTAGGCGGGTTTGATGAGTTTTCAACTCTAGGGACAGCTCACTGGGACTGGAATAACTGACGTAGAGGACTGAAATACCAGCTCCATATGAATTCTTCCCAAAACACTGCAGTGCCGGTAAAATCCATCTTGAAATGGTCACGTAAGCAACAATCAAACCATGAGAACACAAACATGAATCGCTCTGTGTCAGAAATAACTGTAGATGATTAAATAAAGCTTATTAGGGTGTAAAGTTACAACAGAAGTCTCTATGGTCCATAAAACTAGTGTCTTAACTGCTTTCCACAGAGATGCAGCACATCCTAAATATTACAACAATTACATTTTCACAAGATCATAAAACTAATATACGTCTTAATTGTTAGATTAGACACTCACTTTAATTTGTAGGATGATTGCAAGAGCAAAGTCCAGCTTCAAGTTTCAAGTCCCTCACAAGTAATCTTCAAAGTATCTTTATGTACGTTGCGAAATATCAACTACATATGGCGGCCAAAGGATCATTAGCTGAGGCATTTATAAGCCTTTTATGTCGATCAAAACAAATGCATGCTACTTATTTCAGTAATTCATGCAGCACCATGCTACTCATGACAGTGGCAGCTAGCAGAATACTGAGCCTTGATGAAGAGCTGCTCTTGTTTAGTCTGTCTTCTTGCAAGCATGACGTCTGTCTTCACGGCTTATTGCCTCAGTCTGAAACACAACTATTTTGTCTATGTAAACGATTTCGGTTGGGCCTCAGCTCATTCAAAAAAAAAAAAAAGACCAAGCACTCTTCTCCATTCTCATTAATAACCTCAACCATATAATTAACGTCAGTCCACATTTCAGCTCAGCCTCACTGTGCTGAGATATATTTTTATGATGTCTAATGAGCAATGTTTAGGCGTCACCCTTTTCTCTGCAGCCTCTGCTCATACTGGCACTAAACTGGTCCTAACTTTTCACATTCAGTTCCAATCAAATTCATTTTCATGCCTTTTCAGCCAAGCTAATACTGCGCCGCCAGCAAAGAACGTGAGGAATGTCCCCGTTTAATGTCTGAGAAATGCCTTCTCTCTAGAGTGACTGAGTGTTACATCACTTTTGTAATGTTCCCGTTTGTCCCATGCGTCGTCAAGATATTTTTAAAAGTGCTATTTTGCTCTGTTTGATATCCTGTTCTACTGTTATGCCTTGGGTTGGTTGCAGTGATCATCACATCACAGTGATTCCCCACGCTGCTGTTACAATAAGCACGATGACACGTTTACAAAGGATTTATTGGGGAGTTACTGCATAATGTTTGTGTCATGTCACACACGCAAACTGACACAAACATCTCAGGTTTCTTTGTCACCAAGTAGTGATAGAGGAACCTGATACAAGTGTTGAATAATTCAGTGTAGTGCATCCAAATACCTGACTCTGAACTACACACACATGCAGCACAACAGAAAAGAAGAAGGTACCCTTGATTGAGGCTGATCGTGGTTCAAGAAGCAGACTTCAGGCGGTTTGTCAGTTATGACTCAGAAGAAGGAAAAGGTCAAATACACATGATAGTTACAATTACAGACTCTTTCATTTTCATTTTCACATAAAGATTGCAGGTGGGATCTCTGCCGGCGAGGAACACATTCACTCCCTTCGTTTATGAATGTGGAACAGAACATGAAGACAAACGGGGAGGATGATGAGAAACTGGCGTGCAGTGGAGATTCAAGCAAGTTCTGTCGCTATTTTCCAATTTCAAAACCAAAGCTCCAGTGTGTGTGTGTGTGTAAATGCTGTCATAAAGGCACATACTGTATTGTGCTAATATAACAAACATGTGGGAAAATGAAGGATACATATCATATTTGGCTCTTGCTCTTCTAACAGTGTGTTTGGCAGATTCGTCCTGATAATGTAATCGTTTGCCTTTGATTACGTTACTATGCATAAACAAATGATCACGTGGTTGTCAGTTTCAGCAGATTATTACATTCGGTCCGTATTGTGCATCGGCTTTGCAGCACACTCCAAGTCTGTTCCACTAAATCTGGATAGCTGACTCAGTTCAAGTGACAGAATGGACATCATTTAGCTTCAGACTCTTTGTGCCAAGTGGCTGAGTCAACGACACAAAAGACCTACAGACTCCTGTCAGAGCTTGAACGTCTGCAGACCCTTTACAGTCTGTAAAATACAATCAACACTACGTAACAACACTTATTGGGTCTTTACTTTAATTTAGCATTTTGTTTTGTCAGGTTATTTCATTTGCCAAGTTAAACAAAACAAAAAAACAGACATTGCCGTCTGGTCATTGTATCCTTTAAGCCAGAGAACACACACCTCTAGCTGATTGTAATAGTATGCAATACAATGAATGCCATGTCATCGGATGGGACAGAAGATAGTATAGAATCAAACAGAATATTATAAAAATAGAATAGAACAGAACAGAATAGATTAGAAGAGAGCAAAATTTGATAAAGTAGAACATATCAGAGTATTTCAAAGGATAATAGAATAGAACAGAACATAATAGAGCACAATATAATCTAACAGAACAGACAGAATTCAACAAAATAGAATAGAAAAGAGCAGAACCAGTCCTGAATATCAGTGTGCTTGAGACCAGACCACCACAGTGAAACGTGTGTGTGCGTGTGTGTGACCAGAATATTCCCTCAGTGTGTGTGTGTGATGTGTACTATGTGTGTGTGTGTGTGTGTGTGTGGCTCTCACATGGTGGAACAACTGACAGCAGCGGCCACAGGTGACAGACAGACAGCGGGGGGGATTATTTGGTCTGCAGCGCTTGTGTTCACTGCCCTCACTCATTCAGCTCACGGCATTAGTCAGTTAGCCTCATTGCTCTCTGTATTCACACCAAAGGCTGCATGCTCTGAGGACAAACCCTGTTCAAAGCACGCATTACGCACTGTCAGCACCAAACAACACAGTGCAAAACTCTTCAATTATGTATCATAGAGGAAAATGCACCGTTATTACACTCAGGCAATGTTCTGTAGAAGCTGTGTCATTAAAATATGCATCTCTACTCATACTTCATCCCATGATCGACCTATAGAATATGCATTATGATAAGTCGTGTTGTTCCTTACCTATAAAGAGTCTGAACGTCCTGTGGAAAATGTGGGATCGAGCCAGTCGGAGAAGAAATCCAACTTCTTCAGCCTGATGATGTGGTGGCCGAGTTGCTTTTTTTTTCTGCGCGACTCAACTTTTTTTGGAGCGGCTACACTTCCCACAGGTTTGGAGCTGTGCGCGCAGTCATTGTTCCCGGAAATAACGGCTTTCTCTTGTTTAGCGTCAAGGCCCGGGCAACATGTTGACAGTGTGAAAGTGACCCGGTGGTCCCGGTGGCTGTGTCTCGGTAGAATCAGCTGTCATCACGTTAGGAACGGGCGCAGGCGGGTCGCTTTGCGCTTCTCTCCATGCCTACATACAACAACGCCACCCACTTTTTCCAGAGAGACCCGTAGCTGGCCTCACTAATGCCTGACTGAAAAAAAGAAACAGTGTGCTGTTGTTTACTTGATTAAACTTAAACTTTTGCAGTTACTGCATGTGTTAGTGGCCAAATATCCAGTAGTAAAAGTAACTACAGCGAGCTAAATAAATAGTAGCCTTTACTATGAAGCACAAATCGGATTTACTTGTACTTTGTAGGGAAGTATTGCACGCATGATCACTCTATAACATCTGATACTTTATCATAGATTAAACCTCCCAGTAGAATTAAAGTTTAAACAGCTATTACATAAAAATGCTGCTTTAATCACTTATATTGATCAAATAATGTAATATTTATTATTACATTCACAGGATTGTTGCAGACTAATTTTCTGTTGACAGACCAATCAATTAAGCTCTACTTTAAGTACATTTAGCTGATAGTACTTCTGTACTTTTACTCAAAGTGACACTTTGAATGCAGGGCTTTTACTTATGGTTGAGTATTTTTGCATTAAGTGTACTTATTGAGTACTTCAAAAATAAATCCTCTCAGAAAGCAAACCCTCATTATTAATCAGGTTATGTCTACTTAAGTTTAAAGTAGGCTACTAACTTTCACTTAGGACCAACTTGCTCTGCAGGTTAAAAAAAAAAGTACTTTACCTTTAAATATTGATGAACCCCTGATAAAGACGAGTGGGCGATTTACCAGATTTACATGTTTCCAGTGTTGTATAGTTTACCAACTCATGATATTCTAACATTAACCAACTTCAATAATAATGTCATCTATTGCAGGTGAAATTGATGTGACGAGAAAACAGCAGACCCCTTTTTGTTGCAGACAATGAGCCAAAATCAACACGAACATTTCCTCGATTCATTAGCTCATTCCTGTGCAGGTCAGCAAATGTTTGGACTGTCCGCTCCACCCAGACCAAACTCAGCATGCAGATCAGTCCAAGCTTCAACATTTCTGACACTCAGCAAGAAGGTGTAACCAGTGTTCTGTTTTGTGTCTTCCATCTCAAACTGCAGCTCTTTCATTTGGAATCATCAAGACAATGAAACCCTTTTTTTTTAGAGCGATATAATCACAGTCATTGCATGCAGGATTGCACATTTTCTCAGCCATGGCCACAGATGTCTTGCGGCATGATTCACTCCATCTAGTTGTTTTTTTTGTTGTTTTTTTTGCTGCGTCTGCAGTAATGACAGCTTCCTCATATCTGTTCTTGCATGTGCAGAACAATAGCAGGAAACAACGTCAGTTGGATGCTTTTGCCTTCAAGTGTTGGCACGGAAAAGGAACAGATACAGGAAAGGTCAGATGAAGACAGGCTCAGTCACAAACATACTGTACCTTCATGCTCTGCTGTGCACATGGACATAGTGTATATACAGATTAGCTTCATCGCAATACTGCACACATGGTGTCATGCATGGTTGAAATCTGACACAACAAAAAATACTGCAGGTATCAACTTTCAGAAATGACTTTAAGCCTGAATATTGATACTGTCTGAGGGAGTTCATGTTAAGTTTATGTAAAACTGCACATTTTTATAACATATCAAGCTTTTTTTCATGTGTTAACCTTGTGGTTTTACTGTCCTATAACTTTTTCAACACAAAACCTGAAAGAATTGAAGTTACTGATGGAGAGTCATCTCATCAAACCCTCACGTTCCAACATTGCTCCAGTAAAGCTCCTAATGCAACAATATTATGATCTGTTTAGAATGTCCTGGAGATTATATCAACTAATATTTGCTTGTTCTGTATTGCTTACCAATAATTGCTAATATCAGTATCTATTCTTTATTGATTTGTTGGTTTATTTAATAGAGATAATACAGATATATATTATCATAGGGAGAAGCAATGCAACAGATGTATGGAATCTTTTTTGGTCAGGCTTTTGAATTCGGGTTCAATAAATTAAACAAACAAATGAATAAAACAGATTCAGGATCAGAGACACAGAACAACTGAAATGGATTGTTTGCATGTACTGTACATGACTTTGTGTGCACTGACATGTCGTTGCAAGAGCTTGTGTGTATGATTGTAAGTATACACAGTATGTAGACGTACATGTGACAAGTATTGTAAAAAAAAAAATAATATTACCAATATTATGGTATGTTTTCCTTGTATGTCTGACTAAAAAAAATATGGCAGTATTGTACACATATATACATGGAGCCCTAACTTGCTTTACCATAATGCCATTACACTTTCCTCTATGTCATTGTATTGTCACTGTCCAATGAAAACCATTTATCTCCAAACTGCCAAATTTTCCAGCACAACAGAAAATGATGATGTTTACAGATTCAGGCATTTTCTGGATGATTCATTTCCAGAGTGCTTGTTCTGTAACTTCCGATAAGTCGGAGATGTCTGGCACTGTGGGACCACTGGTGGGCTTCATTGACGCCACATACACAAATACTATATTGAGCCCACACACACACACACACACACACATACTGCCACTGAGAACCCTCCAGATCAGTGTGTGTGTGTATGAAATGCTGGCTTTGTCTTCTCTCACAGTGGTCACTTTCATTCAGGGCCAGTGGGTCTGTTGTTGTCTTTCAATATTTGCTGCCAGTTGATCGTCGCTATAATGCTCTGTAGGCAGAGAATACATTGACTGTCGTACAATCGTCCTATTGTGCCTGCTCTGAGAAACATTAGCTGTGACGACGTGTTGGAGTAGGCAGAAAATGAAAGTTATTGTACTCCTTTATTGTAGTTACTGGACTTATAGTCGAGCTGATGTCAGTAAGTTAATCACTTGTGATCGTTACTCAGTTTTCTCACGACAGTGGGTTTGATGCCACATGACTAACGTCAGATTTTGGTTTTCATGTTGACAATGGCTCCTCTGACTGTTACTCTGCTTGACTTTTAGTCATTTAAAAACCACTAATCTATCATTTTCTGTTGCTGAATATATAATATGTTACTCTAGCTATGTAGCTGGTAGATTGAAATGTTTTAAAATAAAGTTCCAAGATTAATAGATATATTGTTATCAATACATTAGTAGCAGAGCAGTTGTATTTGGCCTGGTAGTGCAGGTTGTGTTAATTGTTTGGGCTCAACAATTCTGTAAACTTCATCTTCAGAATGAGAATTTCACATTTCGTTATTAGTGTGAGTCCATGTTTGGATTCAGGGAAGCTCACTGTCATAAATTCACAGAGTGCCCGGTGAAGTGCGCTTTTCCTCTTTCCTGTTCGTCAGCGAGAGGCTATTGTTGTATTCTGTAGTGTTTGTGAATGGCACATGAAAAACAAGTTGAGAGATCCGTTGTTAAAGGGTCCAGTTTGTTGAGGGCCTGGAGGATTATTCTCTGGATGAGGAACCATACTGTGAAAATACATGGTTCACATGTACTTCCTGTCAAATTAAAAGTACAAATAATTCAAATAGCACACTTTCCAAATAAGGATGTACTAGCCTTGGATTTGAACACATTCATACAACAGAAAAACACATCTATGAAACCAAACCAAAGCACCGATAAGGACAAATATGTCCGTTTATGTTACTGTGCATTTATCTAACAGATGTTTGCTGCCACCTCCAGGGAGCTATAGATCACATGTCTTGTTCTGTATCATGCAATGATCAGCAGTGCACGTGGAGTGTGCTTAGAATAAGTTCTAGGACTGCACCACCAGGAAACAGTGCTTTCCTGTTTGTTTTCCCCGATCCTTGGATGATGGAATCGGCTCAGCAGACAATTGAAAATATGGTCTGCACCTTCAGTTATTCATTAGACAGTAGTGATGATGCACAGTGGATGAAAACATTGCTAGTTGATCAATATGACAAATAATAATCTTAACAGAATACTGGAAAGGATTCAGAAGCAGACGTTTGTTTGGTTAGACAGAAGCAGAATATTTTTTTCCCCGAGATAGCTCAAATTAAACTTTTTAGGAATGATCATTTACAGGGACGACCCTGTTTGGCTTGCTTCCTTGTGCAGCAGGGACATCTACTGGGGTACTTTTGTAAAACAGCCTGAAAGATCAGCAGGAAAAAGTTTCCAGTGAGTCAAGCATGATTTTCAGAGGATCGTCTTAAACATCGCACTGAAATATATATAAATATAAAAAAAATATTCTCTGCACTCTGTTTTAGGGTGGATTGAACAATGATATATTATTATCTGCATCGTTGTTATAATAGTGAGCGAGGAAACAATTCTGAACTTCATTCAAGCGCCTTGAAGACCAATTATATACGATGAAATAAAGCAGAAACAGAATATACAAAGAAATGATGACAGCAAAAACATTACTTTATTTTCACTTTCAATTTTCATCAAATTATAGTAATCAAAATCCAAAAAGTCCCTTACAAATACAGGATAGCTGTGTTCATACAAATCAACACTGTTACATAAATACACCAGGTTTGCAACATGTTCTTAATACAGACACACACAAAAACAAACAAAAACACAAAGGTTTGAAATACAAAGGACTACAAAGGTAAAATTACATACATATATAATGGTCAATTTCCCTTTCCATAACGTGTGTGTGTGTGTGTGTGTGTTATGTGGGATCTTCAGTATATGTGTATATATGCTTGTGTGCTATTGTCCATGTCTCATCTGGGGCCGAGTTTTAAGGGGGACTTGGGAGATGAGAGGTTCTTCTTGCCGTTGTGGGGCTTCACTTTCAGGTTTAGTTTTGGTGCCGTTTTCAAGTAAAAGTGAAGCTGTGAGGGAAGAGATCGAGAACAAGTTGTGAGGGATCAATACAGAGTCTAGAATACAAGAACGTACACACAATTATGAATCACAAGCTAGGTCTGGGTCTCTAAAAGAATATTTAGACACACATATATGTCAGTACATATAGAAACACACCTGTATGGCCTCCGCTGGTCCCACTGTGACAGTGCTGGTGGACGAGACGTAACCTGGTGCTGATGCTGTCACAGTGTAGGTGCCTGGCAACAGAAGTCTGAAGTAGTCGCCATCCACTCCTGGAGGAGCACATATGGGAAAAGATGTGAAAACATGCAACTAGTCAATTTCAAATGTTAAATTACACAGCGTTAGAAGAAGTATTCAGTTCCTTTACTTAAGTAAAAGTAGCAATGTACGACCAAAAAATGGTCTGGTATTGGCATGAGCAGATTGTGAGACAATAGGCGAGACAATAGACCACCCCTTCAACATAGGAGCGAGACACGCAGACTTCAAGTTTTGTTGTTGTTTTGTGTCTCTTTGTAGTCATCTTCTTTTTCATTGTGGTTGATTTGCATCTCTTTTGAGTCTCTTTGTAGTGATTTTGTGTCTCTTTATGGTTGTTTTGCCCCTTTTCGTAGTCATTGTGAGTCCATTTGTGTCTCTCTGCAGCTGTTTTTAATCTCTTTGTAGTTGTTTTGGTCTCTTTGTATTTTGCTTTTGTCTCTTCCTGGTTGATTTGTGTCTCTTTTAGTGACATTTTGCAGTTGAAGGCTCAACACATCCAATCAAATAAAAAACCCATCAAATGTGTCATTTGGGTAGCATCTGTGCTATTTAAAATGTTTTCAGATCACTGTAAAACTGATTTTTAATTACATGTCAGGTATCAATTTCATCTAAGAACTAGTTTTGCCTTTAATTTGAAAAATCAATCAATGAGACCTCTAAACAAGTTCCCGTTCGTGTGCAGTACCCCATGTATCCGCTAGATGGAGACACAAACCGTGTTTTCACATGGAAAGTTGTCCCTTCGATGCCTGACTCAGGAAAGCATGGCGCAAATCCTCTTTCATGCCGTTTAAATGAATACCGACGACGGGAATCAACTCAAAGTTGATCCAAAGACATTAAAATAGCAATTAGCAGCAGTTGATTTGCCCGTGAGCACAACTTTTGATCACAAAACAGCAAAGGTAAGACATCATTTATGGTTATGGCTGAATAAAGGGAAGTTGATCTGTTCTGTCCTTCAGCTGCAGGTTCACTGGGTTTTGGTCGTATGGTGATAAGGTTTGTACCGTTGGTATCAGTGGAGTCTCAGCCTTCATGATGACATATCGTCTGTGTGGGTACCATGAAGTAGCAAAGCTGATAGCACCACTCGTGGCCATGCACCGTTAGCTTGTGATTGTTGTGTGCTCATTAAGTTAAACACCAATTAACTGTTAATTGGTGTTTCAATTGTATTTCTTTCAGGTAAAAATGGTTATCATGAGCTTTTAGCCGAGCGGCTTTCCTTTATGTTGGTATGCAGGATGAATATATTACCCACTGTTCAGGAAACATGGCCTCTGCAGCTATGATGCTGATACAGATGCTTTAACATGTAAACATCATTTTAAAGTTGTAGTCGAACAAGGTGTGCCTGGTTTGAGCTAATTTAAATACTGTTGGGAGGTTTAATTTACTGTCTAATAATGCATCTGAATGTTTTCATTTAAGAATCTTGTAGCTTTTAGAAACTATACCTGTCAAATAGAAAATACAATAAAAAGAATACAATGTCCCTCTAATGCAGTGGACTATAAAGTACCTCAGAGTTGACTCACGGTACTCGGGTAAATGTAAATTGAGTGCATACAGTTAGCACTCTTTATTTTAATGCATTTCCACCGTTGCCCACAGCTTGTTCTATTCCAGTGTGAGGATGGACTGCACTATTATAATGCAGCATTAGCAGATCGTCTACCACACACACACTCGCATACTTCTTCAACCCTGCAATTAAGGAGTAAAACACTCCACATCTGTTTAACGGACACCCCTCCAGCCCCTTCTCACCGCTGGTCACATCGTGGTTGACGCCAGCCACCGAGACCTCAGCGTTGCCTATGGGGTTGTTGTTTTCATCATACACCATGCCTTTTATCCCATGATGCACCTGGAAAACACAAGTCATTTGTTTTTATGAATCATGTCATATGTGAAATATGTGTTAGTGTAGGCAAGTCTTAGCTTTGTGTTTGAATACTGCAATGACTTACAGCATAGGTTATAAGTCATACCAGGTTGTAAACTACATATCCAGTGAAACTTGTGTGGAACTATCCCTGCAGTCTGCATCAGTCGAAACAAGACCGAACAACCCCTTCCATTTCAGTCTGTGTAATCAGTGCTGCAGAATAAAAGGTTACGCATTTCTGAACCGTCCCTTGAGGCTTAAGAAACACTAATAGTGGCATTACATTGCCGTATTTTATCTCAGCACTCTGACAATCTTGGATGACGGATATTTGTCTTTAGACTAGGGCCTCTTTTCATACTTGACAAAGGCCTAAAGTCAGTTTTCATGTATTAAGCTGAATTTCAAGCAGCTCATTTAAAGTCACTTTATCCAGGGAGTCCGAGCCAATGTTTACAAGAAGCCAGAGTTTTGAACTTGTGACTCTTGGCAGTTGGGTTTTTGTGTGTAACTGTATGTCTGCGTATTTGTGTTGTGAGTTGTAACTGACCAGGAATTTGCAAAATAGTGAGTGTGTGTGTGTGTGTGTTTGTGTTCTGACCTGTTCAAGGTATGAAACCAGTGCTTCTCGGTTGCCCAGCCATTCTCTGGGCAGCGCTGCTGCAGGAGGAAACTTGTCACAGCTCAGCTCCAGGGTGATCTCAAAACAGTTGGTGTACAAGTAGTTGAAGTCCTGCATGCCTGAAACACACATGAGAAGACTCTACTTTAGATTTGAAGGGAGGAAGCTTTCTTTATTTCAATGGGTGGTTTATAGACGGTTTACATGGAGCCTCAGTTTGCCTCTTTAAAGAGTCATTCAGATTTGTAACTGATCATTTCAGTCCATCTACATCCAGACATTGGAGCTTTTACTATATTTTTTCACCTGGTCAAACAGATTCTTCCAAACCACTGCATTTCTCTGTTTTGACAGATCTTAAACATATTTCAGATGGACCGATTTTACACCCAACGACAGAATTGCTTTTTTAAAACCTGAGCTTTTGACGTATGCATATGAGTCTATGATTTGGAGGGAACGTTCAAATCCATGTTATAGACCATGACATAACGCTTGGCGGAGAAGGAGCCGGTTAAATAAACATAACATGCTCCTGCTGAATGCAACCATGGGCGTTTTGATCAAATTCAAAAGCTTGCATGACTGCACCCAAAAGCTCCACAGATTCACATTCCAAGGAATAATCCAGACGAGTCCAGACCGGGATTTACACATGAAAGACACGGGTATTGTTATTGTTGCAGCTTAACTGAACTGATTTTGACTATATGCCCTGACAGTCTGATGAACTTGGTGTGCTGTAGCTTCCAAGCATTCTATGGCAAAACAATTCTCAAATAAAGCAAACGGGGGAGGATGAGGACTGCCAGTGCCTGAGCTCGTATAACTCCTGATGGCCTGTAGGCGGCCAATGCCAGTAAATAATATTATATTAAATCAAACTCCAATAACGTATTTACTGGGCATTCTGGCTGCTTTCATAGTCCACTAAAATATCAGAATACACCTAAAAGAGTCACAGTTTTTTTCCTAGGAGCAAATGGTAGGCAGTAAATCTGACATGGTTAACTGCTGACGGGACACCCGGGTGACACTACTCTAAAAATACAGTCAATACACTATAAGTGTATATTTAAATTTGCTCCAAGATAGCACTATTGGCTTATAGTTGGTGTTACAATTGGGTTGTTAAAAAACAGATATGTGTAAAAGGCATGTGTTTCTGTGCATCCGTGTGAAAGTAATCTTGAGTTATGTGGCAACATTCGGATGACTGATGGGTGTACTAGTGATTTCTGCTGCACTGACGGGTCACCAGCTTAATTGTCAAACAACATGGAAGGACGGATGAATTGTTACTACAGTTGTAGATTCAATGTAAAGATTTCATCCCATTTAGGGACTGTATGAAAATGATTGGGGTTTGGAGGAAACTTTCAAATATAAAAAAAGCAAGGCCCTCCTCAGCTTTATTAAAATGTCCAATGGACCCTCCCCTTTCTTACCAAAAAATCAAAAAAACAAATGAAAAACCAAAATGATATTATAGTGCTGAATTTCTACAACTTGTTTAATCTAGTTGGTGCGTAAAAAGGTTCCTCTGTCAGTGCTAAATAGGGGCATAAATACTGTAAACTTGTGTATTATCTGGAAACTTTTAAACAACCAAATTTCACACTAGAAACAACAACAATATAGTTTTCTCAAACATCCCAGCCACTCTATGTTTGAACCACGAGCCACTAACTTCACAGTTATTACCGCTGTCAGTGCAGCCAAAGGAAAGGCCGAAACAAAATTTAAATCTGACATGAATATTTAGAGGCTGTGCGCTTCCAAAAGACCTCCCCCTCAGGAGACTACCCTAATTCATACAGTCCCTAAGGTTGTTGCTGCCATGTGGGCATTTTACAAACTTGAGCAGCTAAACTGAGGGGTCAGTGGAAGTGCAGCTGTTGGTGTGGAGAAGGTGAAGAGGTTAAAGGCAAGAGCAGACCACGGAAAGAGTCCATGACGACACCGGGAAAGCTTGCCATCGCGAGCCACTCAAGGCATCTCATTCACGCTGAAGTCTATGCCAGCGCCCGCCATCGTTCATGCCTCTCTTTGAAAAAGGAATGATAATGGACACTCCAACACTTTACATTTTAAATCAGTTTTTAAATCAGTTTTTTGGATGTGGAGCTAGTGAGTCAGTATAGCGCTTATCTATCTATAAAGATAATAGTAACATGCTTTTTCTTCTCAAAATGTGTGTTGCTTTCTCTTCAGGCTGCTCAGGAGCCAGAGTGTGTGTCACTCACCTTTGGACAGAGAGTACCAGCTGGCCCCGTTGGTGATGCCCTCATCGAAGAAGTCCCCACAGTTCCAACCCTTGTGCATCCAGCTGTGAGCGTACGAGTAGGTCCTCGCCAACTGTCATCACACACACACATCGCACATGGTGCCCAATCATGCGCATGTTATCACACACAGACAGCGATGACATTTGATGTAGGTAACATCTGGTGAGAATTTATTTTTTTTAATCTGCAGCCCCACCTTTCTGAAGATCTTGTCGTCCGGAGTGGCCGCGTACGTGGTCCTCCCTCGAATGCGAGAGTCTCTCGACTTGTCGAACGGGTAATTGGCGACCACGGCTCCTCCGTGGAGGTTGGCTGACAGGATAAAATTGTAGTTCTGCATCCATTTTATGACCGCCATAGTCTCTGGTTCAACCTGTGGAGTATATAGATATCACTTTTAGGGATGATGTACTTACAGAAGACTCATTGCATTGTAGTGCAGTAATGTCCTTCTCAAGTGTTTAACTCTTATTCTTTTTGTAAAATATCGTCAAAGTTTAGTCTACACGTTTTTTCCTAATCCTTAGTTTCAACAATCCAAGGCCCTCTTAGTGCCTGTTGGATCTACTGTTGGATGTATATTGTCATCTTGATCCCAGACTTTTCATAAACAACATGAGTGGAACTGAAGACATCTGGTTTTCTTTTCACCCAGAACCCCTGGCTTCTCTGCTTGGCTGGTTATCTGGACAAATCCTAGTTTTCTCTGCTTTACCATATGCAAATATTATCCTCTGTGATCCCGGCCCTTTTCATTTTCAAGCACTAGGCTTATCTCTGCTTTTCTCAAGCCCCCCCCCCCCCCCCCCTTAACTGATTCCTCAGCTTTACTTGCAGTGTTCTTTCTCCCTGATCCTCCAACGCTTCAGTGTATCTCATTTGATCCAGACTGGAAATGAATCGGGCATGGGTAGCATTTGTTAAAAGGCCTTCCTTTTCTGTTTTCACAACTGGTATTCAGGGAGAATGCTGAGTTTACAAGATGACGAAACATTAGAGCTGCAAGGATGGAAACACAACAGTTATTTCAAATTTACAACATGCAAACTATTGTAAAATCGTCTCCCATGCAATCTCGAACCTTTAAATTCCTACTTTAGGCTGCCATTTATTTTCTCTGTCAGTGCCAACTATCCTCACACGCTCCAAGCCGTATATCCTCCTGCACGGAGACACGGAGTAATGCCTCTCCTTGAATAAGGTATGTGGGACAATAAACACAGCCGGGTTCAGCTGAAGAATAATCAGAGACTACTGGCCTTGAAGTGCAGACTCCTGTTTGAAAGACTGGCAGGTGTTTATTGTCTGTGGATCTTTATATACACTCCTGCGTGCTTGAAGTCAGAGCTGTCACCATGGTGTTGGGTTACATATGAAGGACAAACACACACACACTGAAGATCTTTTAAGAGTTAAAAAAAACAAAAAAAAATGAACAGATAAAGGGATTTCCATGCAATTTTAAACAAATACAGTGAGACAGACAAGGTTAGTTTTCACACTGTATGAGCAATGTTCTCCACACGTGAATCCATTGTCTGCAGGTTATTTTAACGCAGGAATTAAAATATCCCATGTGTAGGTCAACTGGGAGTTTCTGAGTTATTGTAGCTAAACTGAGATCAGTCTGCTTGCCTATAAAGCAAAAATGTCTAAATTGGCGTTTAGTATGTGAAGCAGTCTCCCTCGCTGATGAAAAAATAGTTTCTTGTTCTATTAAACTCATTCCTCTGGATGAAACAGCACCAGTTGGCTAATTAAAATGTAGCGTGGCTGTGCCTGCAGGCGAGCACAGGGGGCTTGTTGCTTCATGCAGCCTGTGAGGATGTAATCCCGACCAGCATGAATGAGGTATCTGTAACAGTGGCACAGTTACTCTTTTGTGTTTGCCTTTCAGGAGGCAGTCATGTGGGTAGACAGCCAGCTCGCGACTGGGAGGACTGGGAGCGTTTTAGTTTTCTCAACACATTTGTAGCCCAGGAACTAGTAAATAGGAAAAAAGTTAAAAATTAAATAAAATCAGTAGCTGTATATATAGCTGTTTATATGTAATATTTTTTTTAAAACAAATAATAATACCACCAAAATAATGCTGAATCTAGCATTATAATCTGATGGAAACAAACACTGTTGACTTTTCATACCTCGGGGGAATGTTTTATTATATTTTTTACAGATAGATATATTTCATAGTTATATAATCCAGCCGTCACAACACCTGGTGGTTTCAAGCGGAAGAGACAAAAGGCCGGTCCAAATAAGAGGAAAAACGTCACGGAAGTTAACCTTGAGAACAGTAGACCTTGTGGAGTCTGTTGAAGATAAGAAGACGGCAGACGAGGCACCCCCAAGGATATGACCCTAATCCTTAAAACGTACTTTTCAGCAGACTATTAGCATTAGTTTGACAGCACACACGCTCACCCCTCCCTTCTGTCTACATTTCACACTGCAGTGATCTGAAATAATAAGCGCAATACTGAAATACATAAGAGTCCCCCAGAACAGAACACTGTCTCTACTGCAGCCCAGCACAAATGCATCTGTACATTTTTTTAAATAAATGACTGCTTCTTATATTTTTTATGAGTAATGGACAAGACATGTAGTTGCAAAGTACCTGACTGTTTCTGCCAAGTTAGAAATATCTGAAGGTTGCAGGTAACAGTTACACTGTGAGACCGCAGAGTAGGGCAGTTCAAAGTCTCGTGGCGGTGACGAAATGACAAAAATGTTTAGCTCAAGCTGAAGGTATTTGTCATATACGTATATCTTGTGAAAGAGCTTTAGAGGACTTCTGTATGCCAACTTTATTTAGTCATCTTCCGCTGATGTCCTTTTTAAAGTGTTAAAGCTTATTCTGAGCTTTGAATTCATCGCCTGTGCTCCAAAAAATCCATGTTTACATCAAACAGATAAGAATAAATAAAATACTCAAACTCACATTATTTGTAAAAGTTGCGAGTTTGGATCTAAAGGATCTAAGGGATATTTTCAGTCATGCTTTTGTTCCACTTTGTATTCTCAGTTGGAACTAGTCAGGCTGCCATTTCGCCCGACTGTTTCATTTAGCAAAGACAAAGGAGAGCGGCCTCTTTCTGACCCAGAGGAAGAAAAGCACCGTCTATGTGAGGAGCCACACGTAGGTCTTACAGTAAGATAAGCAAACACAACCATCCAAACGGGTCAGATAGTATACAGGCGCACACAAACATCCACATGAAACACACAGCTTACGAAGCGATTTACTGGGTCTACTCACTGTTTGAATTCATGCCCAGTTTCTTTTTATTTAGTGGCTCTGGAGTCTGATGCAGGACAAATCTCATGAAATAGTTTATGTCAACAAAGCCAAGATAACTCAGCTGTGTCACAGTTGCTCATTATTCAACTCCATATTCAAACGCTGACACAAGCATGAGACATGTACTCATCCATCCTGCTCTTTCCCTCTCTCCCACACGAGCGCATACATGTATTTGCACACATATGCACAGACACATAGACACGGATAAATATCTCCCCAGTATTTATCCAGTAGCACTGACCTGTTGCTCCCAGTTGTCCGGCAGGGGCAGGTGGTGGTTTCGCCCGTTTGTCTTCTCGTAGTAGTACATGAGTGCGTTCAGGTCTGGAAAGTTCCGGTTCAGATCCATTTCTTTGGCGTTCCCTCGACCCACCAGGTAGCCGTTGAACTCTGGACCCTGTTCACCCACAGACAAAATATAAAGTTTCTCAAACAGCAGCTCCTGTTGGGTTACCTTGTTTTTTTCCAGCAGAGTGATTGAATAATTGTTTTGGCTTCTTGGGTCTTTCAAGCTATTTTGGGCTTCTTGGGTCTTTCAAGCTATGAGTTCATATTGGCTGGAAGCAGCAAAGGAAAACTGGTTTGAGTATTCCGCAGTCTGTGGTGTAACAACAGTAAATTCTTTTCAAACAGGTTTTTTTTTTATGTATACAACATTTACTTCACAATGATTTCATTGTTTTCCAAACTCAAATCCTTCCAGTACATCTTAAAAGGATGTTGGTATTACACAAACAAGAACAAATCCAAAGACAGTAGTGCAGAGTATTATAAATATAAAGGAAGACACAGAATCTAAGGATGTCGGGACTCATGAGATTTTGTGCTTTTGAGTGAAATGTCTCTATTGGATGGATTGCCATGAAATTTGATACAAACATTCATGTTACTCGTAGGATGAATCCGTCATGACTTTGGTGATATTTGTCCTCTAGTGCCATCATCAGGACAACATTTTACTAATGACATTCCATCAGCCTCAGCTGTACGTTTTGTACAGTGTTAATTACCATGCTAACATGCCAAAAGACGATGGTGAACCCATAGATTTGAATCGTGGTGAACATATACCGAACATATACATGACACATATATGAGTTTCAAGTTGTTGACAATGTCATTGTGAGCGTGTAAGCATGCTGAGTCTGACGTGAGCACTTAGTGGACGGCTTCTTTACTGACTATGAAGCAAAGATGCTGAAGCCTTTTTTCTTTTCTTTTTTTGACATCTGAAGCAGTTCCAAAAAAACGATTTGTCCCAAAATAGAGAGGCTCTTGTTGGAATTGCGCAGTATTTCCATGCAGACTTTCTGACCTGCTTTAAGACAACCGAAAGAACAGACTGAACTCTGTATGGAACTACTTAAATCTTACCATTTTTGATGGCATGGCCACAAAAACAAAAATGTTGTTGCTCAATCTGTACCTAAAATCAACGCTATGAAATCAAGCAACCTTCCCATTATTGTCCAGATGCTGCTGCTGCATACAAACATCTGTTGATGCAACAAATTATAGTGCTTTGTTCGTGTGTCGTCTGAGGGACGACACATGGGGAGACCAGTTGCACATGAGAGAGGGACAGTCATGTGCAACTGGTCTCCCCAGGACATATAATTAGTCTCAAAGAGATTGTGCACATATGTGTGTGTGTTTGTGTTAAAGGAGGGGGGGGGGCTTGGTGTTGTTTCACGGGCCACATAATTGCCTCCCGGTAGAAAGCTTGGGGCTTTCTCAGGGAGCTGGTGGGATTATTACCGACATTAGCAAACAGTGGAAGATTTCATTAAATAACTGTTTTATCACTCTTGGTTGCATGTCTTCAGTGGATATAAACAGACACTCGCATACCTTTTAGATATATGTTATCTGATGGAGACAGATAAGATGTGTGTGATTTAACTTGCAGGCGTTAAGCTTTCCTGAGGGAACATTTCCACTAGCAAGAACACAATCAAGGAAAAAAAATGTGGAAACTTGTGCAAATGATTGCTGAAGAAAAGGTGACCAAAGATACAATTTTCAGGAAGCCCGGAGCATCACATGTGTGTCAGTGTGTACATCACCTGTTTGGCAGCCGTCTCGTAGCCATCCGGGTTCATGGAGGGCAGGATGTGGATGCGTGTGTCGTGGATCAGCCTCATGATCCGCTGGTTTCCGGCCCGATACTCCTCGCACATAAACTGGGATAACTTAATGAGCAGTTCACGGCCGAGCACTTCGTTGCCGTGCATGTTGCCCACGTACTTGAACTCTGGCTCCACTGGGGAGGAAGTGGAGAGGGGGGGGCATGAGGTCAAAAAGCCACACAGAGCTGCAGAGCGTGACATTTATAATGACTGCCTGATCATGCACGCTAACATACACACACGATACAGTAGACTCAATAAGTAGGCTGTCTTCATGTTTTTAGTTCAACCTGTGAGTTTTTTATGAGTCTTCATGGTAGTAACTTGAGTTTCTATTTGTTACAGGATTTAAATGTCCCACTTTATTATTCTATGCATTTTTTTTCCTTGTCAAAATCAGACACCATCATTACCCAAAATGCAACTTGACCGCCAACACGTAGATTCTTGTGTGTTATGCTAATAGCAGCTAATGTAGCCTCAAGCAGATATGAGTAGCTACATTTTTATACTTCTAGTCTTTAGCCTGAAACACTGACTCAAGTGACATCACTTGAGGCAATTTATCAGACTTCTCTGGAGCCACAAAAGGCTTCATACACCTTTTCACATACAAAGGAGTACTCTCCGAGACCTGTAAACAGACTTTCAACTAAGTTTGTTTTCCATTCTAAAACCAATAACTCCTTATTAATGCATTTACATTATTGGAATTTCTTGATACGGTAGTTCTCAAGGTTCTGACAGAGGTGAGCTCTGGGGACGGAGTCTGATTACAACTGATTGAATTATTTGGATAAGATCATCTGGCATGCCTGTGGGTATCTGCCACTGATTGGATGAGCCGCCTATCCAAACAGTCTCCCTCTCTGTATAGGGTTCCCTCCTCCCAGGGGTCCCTTCATTAATCACTGCTGCAGCGTTGATAGAACGAAGGACCCCCAAACCCTGCAGCTCCACAGAGCCACTGCTGAACACTTTTGCTTAAAGCTAAAGGTAATGTTTCTTGTACCCTATCTATATGATTTTACACTAAAAGCATGGTGCATATAACACTGTATTATTGTTTTTGTTTGCACGTAAGTTGCCCATGAGAAAAAAAGTAATTTTAGGTTTTTGGGCGGTGGGGTACTGTGGGGAAGAGCAGATACTTCCAAATGTATGAACACCCTTCACTAATTGCTTGAGGCACCCAAATGGCAGCTTGGGCCCTGCAATTCACCTCCTTTTCTTTAACGTGGGGCCAACTGGCCTCAGGTTCAGAAAACAGTGTTGGCTCTAGCATGCAGCTTCAAAACACACACACACACACTCAGCAGCATGCGAAAGACGTGAACTTCCCAAAGGGTGCAAGGGGGTTGACCCAGACACGACTTCAGGTCACTCCCCTCCATGAAGTGCACAGTTCCTGTTTTTCACCCTTGGTCATCTTGCAACAGAACAGGCGTACATCCTTCTATTCTACTGGAGGAAGCACTTACGTGTGCAAATGCAGGAAAAAAATGCAAGCTCAGCCGCAGCCAAGAAAGCATTCCCTGCAGTTGTCAAGTTGTTTTTTCAAAGAACCGCCATTTAAAACATCTTTTTCAATCACCTACATGACCCCTTTAGCCTGTTTTCAATACAAACATTTGCAATGACGAGGTTATAGTTTTCAATTTGTAACCAATATGCAAAATAAACACCTGGAGGGCTGATTCAGTGGTTAGTTGGGGGGGGGGACACGCAACTCTTTTGCAACAGCGGTTTCAGGGTTAAAGCCTTGTTGACTCAAAGTGAACTTTCTGTGTCATCTGCTCAGCTTTGACTCGGATGGCAAAACTTGAAATGAATCACAGATGTTCACTCTGTTCACTCATTTTCACTTTAAGTTTTCCAAAGATTACCGCCACAGATGTTTATCAAAGAAGGCAGCGTTGGATAACTTGACTCAAAATCAGAAACTTGTATTTCATCTCTTGGAGAGAAAAAACCAGAGCCCCCACAGACTGCTCTGTCTTGTGCCAGCTATGTTCTCACTCCCCACAGCAAGAAGTGCAAAACAAATGGGCAGCCAGTGACTTGTATAACCCTGTGCATTTGAAATCCATAATCAATATAAATCCATTCGTTGTACATTGTATCATGCTTGTTTCTCAGCTTCAGTGGCGTTTGACAAAAGTGTAAGCTTGCTGTCATATAGAAATTGTAACTCATGTCAACTGGTTTTCACATTTTGATTAAAATCTAATATTAACTTGAATTTGCTGTACGTCTGTTGTTATGAGTGTTTCCTAACTGTACAGTTTGAACATGCAGATTCAGATAAAGAAATCCTTCATCAATACACATTTTGATCTTATTGCGTGCTCATCCTCGCAGGGCTGTCAGCAGGAGTTACTCACATGCTTCATGGATGCCCGGGTTATCACTGAACTCCAGCACGTAGAGGTGGCGCCCTTCTACGCTGCGCCCGATGCTGTAAATGCGTGTGATGTAGGGGCACTCGCTCTGCACTGCAAACAGGGCTCGCACCATGTCCTCGTAGCAGTGATGCTGGAAGTCTGAGCCGCACACCAGGAGCCCCATCAGCCCCAGCAGGAGAGCAGCGACCCAGGGTAGAGTCCGCCCCCGCTGCATGGTCCCTCAGCCCAAGTTGTGCAGCACCGGAGTAAGAGGAGAGGTGTCCGGAGGAGAGACTTCCTGCAACTATGCAAAACACTTTCAGATGTATATTTATCTCCTTACACACCAAACATACTGCTTTCTGCTTTCTTGTCCTCTTCTTTCTCCTGCTCTCCCTCTCCTTGTGCCTCCTCCCACATACAGTCCTCACACTGAAGAGCAAGTAAGGACAGCCCCCTGCTCCTTCTTTGTCTCACTCTCCTCCTCCAACAGCTGCTTCTCTCCCTCTCTCTTTCCCTTTGGGTGCTTGTCAAGTACATGCTACTTGCTTTATTGGTGCTTAGAGTACTTCTGCTTCAAGTAGTTTGCCCCGCAGCCCCCTCGGCTCTGTGCACACACAATCTGAATTTCATTCTGTCTCTGAGACACCCATTTTCTCTCCCTTTCTTTGTCTCTAACTCTTGTTCTATACTCCCTTCCTGGGAAAGAGGGGTTGTTTCCACGGCACTGCGCTCCCCAACCCCTGCAGCCCTCAATCATCCATTCATTAACTCTTAAGTCAACACACAACCCCTGTGTGTGTGTGTGTTTGTGTGTGTGTGTTTGTGTGTGTGTGTGTATGTGCGCGCGCACGCACGCACGTGTGCCTGCACTCCTCAGATGAATCAGTGTGGGAGCTCTTTCGCAACCTTTGGACTTTTTATTTCTTCGAAGCACCATTCACACACACACACACACACACACACACACACACACACACACACACACACATGCTCTTATGGCCCAGAGAAGAAAGACCAAATGCTGCAATTAGACTTCTAAAATACACAGGTTGATGCCAAGACGCATGCACCCCCCACAAAAACACACAAAACACACACACACACACACACACACACATTTACTGCAGAGTATGCAAGGGGTGCTGTCAATCAAACCTGCTGGAGAAAAGAGGAGCTTTTTCCTCACAGCATGTTGTGCAACCGCTTGTGGAAGTTTCAAAAAAAGAGAGACGGAAGGGCAAACGTGAAGCAAGAGAAAGAGTCACAGATGGAAAGTTGAGTAACACAAGGCTCAAGAGGAAGGAGAAATGTCCAAAAAGAAACAAGAAGGATGGAGAGAAAGCAGGAGAAGAAAAAGACAATATGGTTTCATTGCATGAAAATGTGCTTTTCTGTTATTTTACTCAAGATGTTGAGCAGGAACTGTGCTTCTCACATCTGCAGATCCTGTGCCATCATTGCCCTTCTAAATGACAAGCTGAAGTGATTCGGGACTACTCTGCACTTTCCTCATTGTCTCTGCTGGTGATTGTTTTTCTTCTGCTTCATTCTTTACATCTGGTAAGCCTCAGGGCTCCGCTCCAGTTGCCAGTCCTGTTCACATCTCACTGCCATGCCAACGACGCTCCGCTCAATGAAACAATCCCAGCAAGATGCAAATAAAACGATTGTTGAGCAAGAACTAAATGTTCCACAACATCCTTGTCCCTGGCCCTGAATTGTTAAAAACATTTCAGGAGTTCAGCTTGACTCATAATCCAAATATCATAGATAAAGTCCTGGTCAAAGAATTTAACTTTGAATTTGAACCTATGTAAATGAGTTGAACAGAAATATGTGGCTTATTGTAAGGAAATGACATCTGGTGGATGTAAATTGTACTACAACCATGGACACCATGCAGGGTGGTAACATCCTTCCTATTTAACCATTATCACATATATACACCTATAAAATCACATATGTTTGTTGTCCAGTCATTGTGAATCATATTAATAATAATTCTAAGTTAGCTTGTTCTGTACATAACCACAGGTTTGCACCTTGGTTGAAGGGGGCAGCATGTCACCATAATTGATGTGTGTATAAATCAGATCCGCCTTTCTTCCCAAATGCAAAGGAAAACGAAGAGGGGAAGTAAAGAGGTGAGGAAGTCAAAATGTCGCCGGCAGAAAAATGTGTGACGACCACTCTGACTAGCTTAAATTGGCTTCAGGCAGTATTCTTGCCAATTAAAAATCTTTATTTTTAATCAACGTGGTAGAGCCATTTATAGCCTGTGAAAAAAGTTCTGTCAGTATTTGGCCAACAGAGAATCTAAATAAATAAGTGGGAAAGCACCCATTTTTATTACAAACAACAACCAGATGTATGTTTAGTGAAATAAACCTTAATCGTTCTCTTGAAACATTTAAATATTAGGCTATTATCGGTCCGTGTTTCATTTTCCAACACATTTATTGAGTAATTATTCAGATCAAATAAAAAGGCATTTTATATCTAGTGCACGCTGCAGTGTTCAGACTCGTCTTTACAGCTAGTGTCCACTAGTGGGCAGTGTATACTAATGCAAAACTCGAATAGACTTGATTACAGATCATGCTTTCTTTATATTAAGCCTATTGTTTATTTGCACAGCACAATAAAAACACTTCTTAATTCAGAGGTTCAGACAATACAACCTATATTTATTCACTGACAAATACACTTGTATTCACTACTAAATGCATGGCAACACATTGACATGTGTTGGTATACTATAAGTAGCATAATTACAGTACATTGTTTGTATTCCACTTTTACCATGAAGCGACTTCTCAACTATAGAGGCCTATAATAAAAACAGTGGGGACTGTTTAAAAAAACCTATTGGTTGTTGTTTTTATTGCCCAAAGGAAATAAAAAATGCAAGGAACATTTATTTTCGTATTGCGGACATTAAGGAGTTAAAATGAAGCTATTATAATGTTATGATATATGTTTATTACTGTATATACAACTTTTAAACACATACCAGAGTGCACAACAACATGCCAGCTGGTATGTCACATGTATGATGCTCAGACCCTCCACCAAAATACAACCTCTAACTCACAGCTTTTTGGATGCTGCGCTTTTCCCGCCCACTACACTTAATAGTATGATGATGAGAGCCGTGGATGCGGGAGTAGGGGAGGGGTGGCGTTAAGACATTTTACTCTATTTGGAGTTGTGTCGATTGCAGATGAAGAACGTTTTTTCTTGTGTTCTTGTACTTCCACCGCAGCTCGTTGGCAGGCTCCGTCCTCACAGAGAGCGCGCACCAGGATGGGTGCTCTCCCGGCGCGAGGGATATTATGGATGTGTGTTTTGATGTCTACTGGAATAACAGGAGTGTGCGGTGGGTTCTCACTTTGGGTTACTGCTGTTGTTGTTTTCATGTTGTTGTTTTTTGCCCGTGTAGCCAAGAATGTGTTGTAGAGGAAAGACCCATGAGACAAGTTTTCAACTCTACTGAGACTCAACTTGTTTCTATACCGGGAGAGAATATGCATGTCCTAGTCAGATGTCCACTTTAAGGTGTCAGGGCTGTTGTTCTAAATTTGGCATGCTTATTTTGAGGATTAATTTGGCTTGTTATGACACTGAGGGAATGGTCAAAGACGGATCATATGTGTAGAATTAATCATTTTTTACATTATATCCAACACCCGAAAACTTCTCAGATGGGTTTTATTGAACCAAAATGTTATGAAATGGAGGTTTAACGATTTCATTTTCTTAAACAAACTCTCTATGTTTGTCTTGTTCTCTCTGGCCTTCATGTTTTTACTGAGACATAAACCTAAACTTACTTTGCCACATCAAAACGTCAACCTTCTTATAGAATTATTCACAAATAAGTACAACAGGTAACCCCCATATAAGGCGAACATTAAAGAATTGCTGTATATGTTGGAAAACCTAACCCAGCTTTTGGTTACAGGTTCAATTGTCTGCACCTCCAGAGGGGCCAGCACATGCAAGCAATGTCTGGCTGTGCACCCCAGCTGTGCGTGGTGCTTCCAGGAGGTGGGTTTCTTTTTTCCACTTCATTTCTTTCAAGCAATGAGCCTTCTGCCGGCCGGGCTGGTGCAGGGTGGTACAGAGCTCCTTTTAGGCCACGTTATCTGGTTTAGAAGATTTTAACTGAGAACATCAAATAGGTTCAGGTGAAAACAAATGTCTCTTTAAAGTCAAATCTACCCTATACACCTTGAGTTATCTATAATCTGTTTGGGGTTTTTATTTGATTCCTGGCACTTAAGACACAATGACTGAACTCGTGTGACTGCATGCGGATATCGTCATATGTTCTGGTTTAAACTAATGAGTGCAATGATTTCATATCGGAAAACTTGGAGTCAACATACTCAACCTACTCAAAGTTTTCCCAAAGTGACTTCGGCCTGAGCACTCTGGTTTATTGCTGAGACTTCTTTATATTCAGAATCACCGGCTGAACTATCAGACTGTGTTCAGATAGGATGGGCATTTAAATTTCATGTGGAATTTTGCCTTTTAAGTCCGGAGTTTGTTGGAGAGATGTTGGAGTGCTTCTTCACTCCAGGAGATTTGTTTTATAGACACATATTGTTGGGCTTTTTCAGGACTGGCCCATTACAGTTTAAATGAATCCAATATGCCCATTTTATCTTAACAGCTTCATTACAGATGAGAATTCTTTAAATAAATGACTATTTGATTCCATTCCTAACACATTAAAATGCTTCCAAAGCAGCGAGGAGGTTGCTGGAAACGGCTTTTCTGGATAATATGTAAATTCCTCTTCTGCCAGGACTTTGGCCAGGGGGTTGCTAGTTCCTCCCGCTGTGATCTGAAGAGTAACCTGGTGGCAGCGGGCTGTGCTCCGTCAGCTCTGGAGTCTCCGACCAGCAAACTGCAGGTGATTGAGGACCGGCCCCTCAGCAAGAAGGCAGCGGGGGCCACGCAAGACGTCACCCAGATAAAGCCCCAGAAACTGCACATCACCCTCAGGCCAGGTAGGGTTTACCATCTGAGTTCGTGGGTCTTGTGTCTGACATACTGAAACAGAGATTTAGAGGGGAGTTACATACAATAGAAGTTACGAGTAACATCACGCATTTCTGTGTAAAAAATGGTGTTTCTGTATCCCACTTCCAAGATGATGCCAAGCGCTTCACAGTGAAGGTGCGTCAGGTGGAGGACTACCCTGTGGATCTCTACTACCTCATGGATCTCTCCTACTCTATGAACGATGATCTCTTCCGCCTCAGGACGCTGGGCAAAGGCCTGGCCGAGGCCATGAACCGCACCACCAGCAACCTCCGCATGGGCTTTGGGGCCTTTGTGGACAAGCCGATCTCGCCTTACATGTACATCTCCCCCAAAGAGGCTGTGAAGAACCCCTGCTACAGGTAAAAGACACGTTTTTCAAGAGCTTCATGCGTTATTAAACCAGCTTGGACAAAACAGTGGGCCTCCTTCACCTGTTTCCTTGTCTGAATATAAGTACCTAAACTGAATCCAGATCTCTTTGTAAAGGAACGTTTATTTTAGTGGCTAACAATGTGTTACCTTCTTAATAGGTACCTACTGGTGCTGATTTCAGCGGTTGTTTATGCCTCCATGTGGGAATAGCTTCATTATGCAGATGACGTCATTTTTGTTAGGACACTTAAACACAGCGTTGCAAACACACTCAGAGTCACAGCACTTGTTAAAGGCTTCCAGTGGCTCCCTAGTGCTCGGTCAGCTCCTCTGAATCAACCGCGGCTGATCTGCCCAGAGAGTAAGAACATCCCAATGCAAAGAGCCGTGACTCCAGCCAAAGGCTCCTCGGAGGTTGTTTTGGTGGTTTACGGTCTCTTGGGGGTCATATACTCAAACACTTTACACACAGTCTGCCGAGCTCCAGCCTCCAGGAATGTTTGGATAAAAGATAAGACGAGTGGAGAATTAAATATGGAGAGAAAGAGGGGTCCACTTTTTGACCAAATGCACATTTTTGAGAAACTAACATCTCTTCAGAACAGAAACATTTACTGATGAACAGGAGAATTTACTTTAAAGTCTGTAGAGATGGTAACGTTGGTCTGCGAGTCAGTCCATAACTTTGGTCCAGACTGAAATAGCTTAACAACTATTTGGATGGATTGAAATGTTGTACAGACATTCATGGTCCCTAGGGGATAACCCTTAACAACTTTGGTGAGCCTCTGACATTTCTTCTAGCGCTATCATGAAGTCGACATTTGATGTTTTGAGTAAAATGTATATATTGAATATCTATGAGCTGTACTTTGAGTTAAGTGCTAATATGCCAATAATACGTAGAGCCTCAAAGAGCTTCGAGCACGGCTGCAGACTCTTAAGTCTTGTTCTTATTAAAGGTCATATTAGGAAGATTGAAGTGAAAAACTGTAAAATAAAGAGCTGTCATGTTAAGACATCACCTGGGATGTAACTTACATATATGACACAAAAGACTTCTACAAAATTAAATTGGAAAATGAAACTTATTTATGTAGCTTACATTTAAATATTTATTTTAAGCATATAAATCCAATTAACCTGATTGTTTGATATAACAGCTGACCCCTCAACAAAGTATATTATCAGTAATTAGACAGCTCTTGATCCTTTGTAGAGGTCACATTTTTTTACAATGGTATATATAAACAGACATTCAGATGCATGAGCAAGCTGCCAGCAGCTCGGCTCAACCCTGATCACTGGATCTCTGTTTCACTGACAGCATTAACACCACCTGCCTGCCTCAGTTTGGCTACAAACACGTTCTGTCCCTGACGGAGGAGGTGGGCCGCTTCACAGAGGAAGTGAAGAAGCAGATGGTGTCCAGGAACCGAGATGCCCCGGAGGGAGGCTTTGATGCCATCATCCAGGCTGCTGTGTGCAAGGTGGAGAAACTCACTCACTTTCTCACAAACATAACTCTGATTTTGTTTTACAATCTTTGTCTCTTTTAACACACAAACATTTCCAAAAGACGAAGAAGTAGCTGATACAATTAAAACAGAAGTTAATCATAAAGAGCTTTGCTGCTTTAGATGAAAGTCCACCAACAAATGAAATCCCTCATCCAAAAGTTGAATTAAATAGTTTGAGCTTCCTTCCTTTTTGCTGTTTGGTGGTTTGATGGGAGCTAGGAGGAGATCGGCTGGCGCCCCGGTGCTTCCCACCTTCTGATCTTCACCTCGGACGCAAAGACTCACGTGGCTCTGGATGGTCGTCTGGCTGGAATCGTGCAGCCCAACGACGGGCAGTGCCACCTCAACTCTGACAATATGTACAGCATGTCTACCACCATGGTTAGTGTGTACTGTAAGTGTGTGTTCGGTGCACAGACAGTATGATAGAGAATCAGAGCCAATGGAACCCTTTGTTTGAATGAGTAAAGGATTAAAGGGAACATTTCAGTGTTTATGTGTGCAAGCGCTAACCACACCGTCCTGTTTGGTCCCACAGGATTACCCATCTTTAGCTCTGATCACAGAGAAGATGTCGGAGAACAACATCAATCTCATCTTTGCTGTCACCAACCCTGTGGTTCCTCTGTACCAGGTCAGAGCAGATCCAGCACTTTACTCATCAAAAATGTAAACTAAGCAAACATTTTAAAACTGAAACTGAGAGGATGGCATCCCCCACTCGGTAATCATCTCATCTTGAACATAATGTAGTTCAAGTCTTCAAAACCTCACTGGTTTTAAACTGAGATTCTTGGATCCTGCATGAATGGAAACTCAAAATGAATCACTATAATACGCTGTTCAGACACGGCAAAGTTACAAACTCAGTTTTTCCCAAATTGGAAACACTCACCTAGTGAGAATTAGAGGAAATAAATTCATAAATATAGTCATTGTTCATAAAGGAAAACGAATTCAAGAACATTGGCTGTGGCATGAGTTAGGGTGTGACACACTTTTTTAGGGCGTTTGCTGTCAACGGTAAAGGTTTGGGACAACTCTCACAACTATCTCATACCATGAAACCAATGCAACCAGTGTGACATAATGGATGAGTAACTGCTGCACGCATCCCTGTTTGTACTTTCTGCCTGCTTTGCTTTTGAACTGGGTAACAAAGAAAAAACTGGGAACATTTTTGACATTTTCCCACAAAAAGGCTTCTATCTACGTACGTATTTGTAACTGAAGAAACATCAATTATTGGTAATGGTTTATTGATAGTTTCCCTGACTGTGTAGAATGGCAACTGTCTGACAGTCTGTTTGTCTTTCTGTCTTACAGAACTACAGTGAGCTGATTCCTGGCACCACAGTAGGAACACTGTCCAACGACTCGGGCAATGTTATCCAGCTCATACTGAAGGCCTATGCTGTAGGTCACACACACACACCCCACACACACACACACACACTTTAGACTAGACAGTGTTTCAGGCGATGACATGTGTTTGCTGACACAAACCCACAGTGTCTGAGTCATAGATGTGGTCGGGCCAAAGTCTAAGGAGGTGTGAAAATGACCAAATGTGGGAGACGCCTGGCTGTGTTTCATTGTTTATGTTTTATTTGGGTTTATTATGCAAAGAACAAGTTTATTGAATGAAAATGTATTTTAGGTTCAATCCTTGCCGTAACTTTGATGTACATGTATGCACTTCTACGTCTCTACACCCAAATTAATGTATAGGCTTACTATTAGAGCAGGAGATTAAGTGATGTGCACACAGACGAGGAGAAGAAAAAAGTATTAAGACCTAACATTCGTTTATGGCCTCGAGATGCAAGCCGATATACTCATCCTTCCATGTGTATGTGTTTCCCTCTGTTTTCCTTCATCGGTGTTGCCAGAAAATCCGTTCCAAGGTGGAGCTGGAGCTTCAAGGCGTCCCGGAGGAGCTGTCCCTGTCCTTCAACGCCACCTGTCTGAACGGAGAGCTCATCCCTGGCTTCAAATCCTGCTCAGGGCTCAAGATAGGAGACACGGTCAGTCCATGCCCCGCCCCATTTTTGGGCGTGTAACCCCTTTAAAGTGAGGTAATGTGTACTTTAGATAAAATGGTTTGCATAATGAAATAGCTGTAATAATGGCATCGCCTTGAGCAGATGCAATGCTTGTTTTAAGAAAAAAGGATGCAATAGACGAGATGGGTTACGACATTTGCACAGTATGATAACAGTATTATCAACTCTCATACAAACTTGTTCACCCCCATTCCAACATGTCCTATCTGTAGTAGACATAATCATGTCTTGATTTCAAAAATAACATTAGTTAGTTCCATATACTATTTTTCACCTTCTTTATTTGCCTCTTTCCATTTCCCTTCTGGCTGACATCTACACGTCTTTAAAGTAGGATCTTCCCTATTTCCTTATGATGTCAAAGCAGATGATGGAAAAAGTGTATCAGCATTGTCTCTGAGCTTGTCTTCCTGAAATTGTTTTTTCTTCTTTTGCCAACTCTGCCTAAAGAGTTCTCCTCGTTCCCTTTTTATTTTTTGCATTTCTTCTTTATCGCAGCTTCTTTGGCTCTAGTCCTTTTTCTCTCTTCACTCCAGGTGACGATTTTTTGGCCTCCACACATTTCTTTCTCTCTGCCTCAGCCCCTCTTATTTTTGCCATATATGGCTGTCTCTCCAGATGTAGTAACTGCCTACTTTTGGACATTTACCAGATTTGGATGCAGCGCTCTATGAACAATTACTTTGACGAAATAAATATGGAGGCATTCCCTGTGTCAGGTCTTTGTGCTGTTTTCACCGACAATGATTAGACAATGCTCACAATTTGAGCGGCTATTAAATGAATAATAATTAAAGTGTTGTTACATTTGATATAATCCACTATAAAGCATGATTGGTTTTACCAAACGTGGTTGCAGAAAAAAATAGACAGGGCTCTAAACATGTTTGAACCAAATACTTTTCTCACCCAAAATGTACCAAGTTACAACTCACTCCGTCCTCTCATCCAGGTCTCTTTCAGCGTGGAGGCCAGAGCTCGAGGTTGCCCTAAACAGAAGAAGAAAACCTTCATCATTAAGCCGGTGGGCTTCAAGGATTCCCTCTCCATCACCGTCAACTTTGAGTGCGACTGCAAGTGCCAGACCAAGGCCGAGCCCAATAGCCCCAAATGTAACCACGGCAATGGCACCTACGAGTGTGGCATCTGCCTGTGCGACCCGGGTCGCTTAGGGCCCCACTGCGAGTGTGCAGAGGGTGACTACAACCCCACGGAGCAGGACCGCTGCAGCGGACCCGCAGGCTCTGGAGGATCTCAGTCTGCCATCTGCAGCGGCCGTGGTGACTGTGTGTGCGGCCAGTGTGTGTGTCACAGCAGTGACTTTGGAAAAGTCTGGGGAAAGCTGTGTGAGTGTGATGACTTCAACTGCCTGCGCTACAAGGGGGAACTGTGTTCAGGTGAGATCTTATGAGCTTCTTTTATAATTAACTGAGCCTGAGCATCTCAAGTGGAATCATAGGCTGATAGGGCTGAAACAATAAGATGATTAGACAGGTGACAGAAACTGAATTGACAACTAGGGCTGCAACTAATAATTATTTTTCATTATTGATCAATCGGACGTTTTTGATTAATTCATTGTATTGTCTACAAAATGTAAAGAAAAGTGCAACATTCTGGAAAATGTACTCATTCATATTATGAGTTTGATTAAAATAGATATAACTCTCCAGTCTGAGAGTCAAACAGGCTGGAGTCAAACAGGCTGGAGCCAGCGGCCGATTAGCTTAGCTTACAATTATGACTGCAACCACGGAAAACAGATAGCCTGGCTTTGTCTAAAGGCAACAAAATATGCCTATAACACCTCCAAAACACACTTATTAACACATTATAGCTTGTTTATTTAATCAAATACCCTTTTTTGATGGGAGGTTATATGCTGGACTATTGTTTTGACCAGGTGCGGTGACTTATTGGTGTTTCCCCGTTAAGTTAAGCTAAGCTAAGCTACGCTAAGTAAACTAACCTGCTCCTTGGTGTATATTCATATTTAACAGACAGACAAGAGGGCGGTATGGATCTTCTCATCTATCTCTTTTGCAAGAAAGCCAATAAGCGTATTTCCCAAAATGTTAAACTATCCCTTTAACATTATTTTTACATCGCACACGACGCAATCTGGGTACAAATGTGGCGGAGGTTAAAATGGCCCACTGACATTCATGAACATTGTGTGTCTCTGTGGTGGAGTTTCAGAGAATGCGTGCACCTTGGCCGTCGGGGGAGGCAGTCACCGTTCACCACACTGACTTGCCACCCACCTCATCTGGGAAGAATTACATACAATAACAACTCTCCCCTCTGCCCGGGACATGGGCTCCATTCACAATAAACACATGGTGTGGTGTGTGCACCGTGTGTGAGTGTAAGCTCAGGTTGTATGTTTGTGTCAGCCAGGCAGAGCTTTTGTGTGAGTTTGACTGGATTCATGCACAAAATAAATCTTTTTTTAAGTTTAACGGTAGCTCTCTCCGGTCAGAGGGGACTCTCACTATTCTGAAAGTTTCTCCGCCGCGGTTGAGCTTTTTCAAACAGATAAGCTAACTGGCTACTTTCTTGCAGGTCGCTTCATCTTTAAACCCGGTATCGGTCTTCTCATCTTACTCTCAAAAAGGAACAGAATAAGTGTACTTCTGTAAATGCCAAACTACTATTGTAAGGATGGCAGGATTTAAGTGTCGGAGGAAGACAGGAGACACAAAGAATAGCAAGAAAAGGACAAAAGGAATAGAGATCAGGGAGTCAAAATGAACAGGCCTCTCTCTCATTGAGCCAATGACTCTTATTGATATGTAAAATACATGAGCTGGCATTGATATATTACTCAGGGGATATTTAAAATGTGTTAATTGCAGAAGTTTTGGCCCATACTGCCTTGATTCATCACATCATCAGATCTCATATATCACTCAAACCCTCCCCTCTGCTGCTCTCACACAGAAATGTTTTTTTTTGTATTCCCCAAAGCCCCTGGATTAACATGAAAATACCTTTCTGCTTACTCATTGGCCGGTGTGGTGTAATGGGGCTAAAAATAAACCCATGTTTGGTCAGAAAAGGGCTAAGTGGGAGGGAACTGGAAATGTTCTGTGTGTAAAACATGGTCTGCTTTTGTCATGAAATACCTTTTTCAATGCGAGGACCATGGTCCATGTTCTTCCCCCACAGAATGGTCTAATTAAAAGCCAGCGGTCCTGTGGTCAAGTGGTAATGGCAGTTTGCTCATTGATCATTCTTTATACAGTCAGACTGTTCCAAGTGGCTTACTGTCTCATTGTTTATCTGCGCTTTGTTTTGCAGTGATAGGCCACAATGTTTTCTGCATTGTCACTCTCTTGCATGCACACATCACACATACAAGGAAAAACAACAAACCAATGCACACAAATACACTCACACACACTGAATCATGCATCCAAATATAAAAGCCTCCCAGACACCACAGACACACAATTAAATGGGTTTTAGGACTCTAACATGACTTATCGCTTCTGCTTTCCAGTGGTCGGGATCAAAATTCAAGAGCTCTAGAATTATAGAGCTACGAAATGTCTTAGCAGGACATATGACTAATTTTGGAATTGAAAAAAATTGGTTGTTGAATTAAGGGTTTAAAGGCAAAGCAAAGGTAGATATTGCTCAAGATAGAGAGGAACCATGTCATTTCTCAAATAAAGTTAAAACACGTCATTGCAACAGGAAAATACAGATATGTATGACACAGGCTTGCGGTATATTCACTCATAAGCCTTTAACAAGTCATGGCCAGGCATTGCAAACTCATAATGACCAGCCAATTATTGTTCAAACCCACAAAGCTTCTGGTGGACTTCCCAAAATTCCCACGCGTGTCAGTCAGGCTGAATTTTAGAGAAATATGTATCAAATAGTGCATCAATTTCTATTTTATGGAATGACGAAGCCATAGACACATGGAACTCATATTAGCCGATCAAACGTAGGTTGTTTAAAACAAATGATGCACAACAACTGAAATTACATTCACCAAGCACTCCCGCCCCTTTCCTCCCTCTTTCCTCCCTCTTTCCCAACTCCAACTACACCCTGGTTGTCACACAGAATTTAATTTGGTCACATTATCCTCTTCTCCTTTATTGTTTATTCACTTCCTCTTTCGCTGTTTATTTCATATGCCACCCTTCGGTGTGTGGAAATGGAAATCAAACCAGTAAACAATGTTATAGTAGCTCCTGTATCCTTTCCTCCCTCCTAGGACACGGTGTCTGTAACTGTGGCTTTTGCCAGTGTGCCCCAGACTGGCAGGGTGAGAACTGTAACTGCTCCAGACGCACTGACACCTGCATGTCCAACCTGGGCTTGTTGTGCAGCGGTAGGGGCCAGTGTGTGTGCGGGGCCTGTGAGTGCACCCAGCCCGGTGCCTACGGAGCCACATGTGACAAGTGCCCCACCTGCCAGGACGCCTGCACCATGAAGAAGTGAGTCTGAACACGTAGTTATAATGTTCGGTGTCCAGAAAGCTGTTTGAAATGAGCTGATGGACCGATGGATGTATATTTTTCTTCTAAAAGGGAGTGTGTGGAGTGTAAGCACTTCAAGAGGGGCAAGCTGTTTGACGACAACACCTGCTCTCGAATCTGCAAGGATGAGATAGTGCTTGTGGATGAAATAGGTGAGAAAAACAGTACACTTAATGATGGTAAAAATGCCTTTTGATTGATTATGTCAATGAAAAATGGTCCAAAGTGAGCTTATAAAGTTCATGAAAGTTTCTTTGTAGACAAAACTCAGTTTACGGCGTTCAAACACAACCAAAAACATCTGTATTACGCTGCTTTTTAAGATGTTGTCATGACTAACTGATGAACCATTTTCTCTTAATTTTCCACGCAGTGCTCCATGATACAAATGCTGTGAACTGCACATACAAAGATGAGGATGATTGCGTGGAGCGTTTCCAATATTATGAGGACGCCAGTGGCAAGTCCATCTTGTTTGTCGTCGAAGAGCCCGGTAAGAGAGGAACATACTGTAGGCCTACATGCATACCTCACCTAACAAGCACATATTTTAAGCACTAATCAATATTTTTGATTAGAAAATGTATTATCTTTCATAACCAAATGGCATACAGACAAAGTTGCAACTAGCTGGTGAGCTCAGTGGATCATTTAGCAGCTGCAGTAATGAGACAGATATTTGCCCTCAGGAGATGTTGAGGACCAAACCCAGAGCTTTTACTCTGGTGGCTACGAACACCACTCCGAATGAATGCTCATGCTGTTCTATGTGTCTGCTGGATGTGTAATCAGGCAATTGTTTGTTAGCTGTAACAATTTTATGCAAAGCTTATTTGTCAATGTTGTGTTTACAGGTTGTTCCACTGCCCCGTGGCCAGAAATAATCTATCAATACTGCTCTGAGAACAGTAACTTATTAATATGGCAGAGTTGATATGTGGAAATGGATGAAGGTATAGTCACAATGACAGATAGACAGTAAATCCCAGTGCTGGACAGGTAAAATCTACAACCACAAATGCAACACCAGCCAAACAAGCAAACTTCCTTGCTTTGTGGAATCAGTGTTTCAAGTTGTCACTTCCCCGCTGCCTGCCCTTCATCTGCTTGTTAAGTGGCCAAATAGAAAGAGCGTGGGGCGGTAAAACAGCCTTTAATGGCCACCAGTGCCCGCAGAGAAAGTCTGCCCCTGGGTCTGCCTTTAATGAATGTGTGTGTTTAATTTAGGCGCAACTGGGTAGCAGAGAAGTACACCAAAATTTGCCTTGAACACAGCGCACCCCGCTGTGTCAAAGAGGGTCGTAAACAGCTGCCCAGCTCCTCTTGGAACCCGCTGACTCTACATATCCTCCAGAGGAAATCATGAGAGGGAGAGAGAGGAGACTAAGTAAGCAAAAGAAACGGAGAAAGAACATTCTTAAAAAGAAACATGAAGTTGTGTTACAAAGGAGAAGAAGAAGAGAAAAGGGGAAGATGGGAAACAGACACCCTTCAAAGTTGACTAAGCCTTTTTTTAAATTTAGAAGTAATGTTACAGAAATAATATTGTAGCACCAATCTGACTTGATTTACATATAATCCATAATGTTGGCGGCTTTAGGGATCAAAAGGGTCAGTTGAAGAGCAGGAAATAGAGGAATGAGGAGTAAAGCTTTGATGTCAGCTGTAAAATTTCACCTTGGTTGCCCCACTACGTTACCCAACACTAATAAGCACATACGTGTGTACTACAGGGATCACACACACAGACAAATGCTTAGATATTCAGACAAACATGCAGTCTGGCAAACAAACAAGTACGTTCATTTGGACCAGATGTAACTGATGACTAGAAGTAAAAAGACATGTTTTGAAACAATGAGGAAACTAAATTGCTTCCATGTGAACACAAATATTTGTTAATAACTGTGCAACATTCAAAATGAAAGCAGCTATAATTAATATTTCTATATTGACAATGGATCAGAAGACTACTTGTATGTGAAAGAGAATTATCCCAGAGTTTAATTGCAACTGACAGCATGTTGTTTGGTTTTCCCGACCCACAACTTAAAGTCCCGGTGAAATGGAAGCTGGAGCGTCTTTAGCCTCGGTATTGTGACATATTCCACAATGAAGGGGAATATTTGAGCAGTTGTAAGAAGGATTTGAATCAAAATCCTTTTCATTTGATTGGACTACTAAAATGTTGGTGTATAGTGCGATACTGAGCTGCAAAGCTGCCGTGTGGCTCCACACACACCTCCCCTGGCACTAAAAGTTGCAGATTGATGATTTTATTGGTTGAAACTGGTTGGTAGCAGCTTACTCTTCATATTTTGTTTCACAGGAAGAGAAGATGATTGAATTTAGTTGTTTTTTTCCTGCATATATTGGAGCACAATATGACTGGGGGCATTTCTCATTTCATCTCATCGGGTGCCCAGATAGAAGACTCCAAATGAATCCAAACGGCAACTTGTTGCTAACAAGTTTGAGATATCAATTTAAAGATGATGATAGGCCAGCTTGGTTCTGCTGCCCCCAAGTGGCCAAAATATCAGTAATTACAGTCCAGACATTTTTAGTGAAAAAAATGTGGGACAACTGAGTCCACTTCAAACCAGTAAGAAGAGGACAGACAAAACATCTGAAATAATCAAAATCACTTATAATACGATGCTGTCTGAGAAAATATGTTTTCAGGGCCTTTAAAACACAGGTTATAATCTTGATCTTCATTCTCCTATAGCCTCACAAATCCAGCTTAATGTCCCCATCCAGGTTTTTGCAAAATGATTTAAGTTTAAAAAACATCCATTGATAATTAATTAAACCTGGAAACTAGGGGCCAAACCAATCAGAGTAACTAATGAGAGTGTTTAGATGATGATGTGGCTTGTTTCCTCTTAACAAATCTATTTAAACTAGATGTTGGAGACACTAGGTTTATTCAGAAAAATGTTGGGTGATTAATTGAGGAGAAAGTTTTCCCGGAACAGCTAATGATGGGAAAAAGGACGAAGGAGGGCTCAACAATTAATGTCTCATTTCAGTCTTCATGCTGTCAGTCAGCTATTGCACAGCCTTCTTGAAACTCTGCAAATCAAACTCTTGTTGAGTTTTGCCAGACCACAACGAGGGAAGGGAGATTTGTGGCCTGGCTGTGTGTGCTATTTTCCACTTCAGCCCATCCTCCTCTATGTTCTTTGGTATTTAAAATCACCATTGCCTCCATCCCCACTGTTTTGCTTGCCCTATTCTCTGGCTTCACTTGCAGATCTGATAACCTTAAAAAGCATGTTATTTGTGCTAGAAGAAACCACATCTCCGGATTTTATTCCATACACCTACCAGCTTGACATGTGGCAATATGTCTCGTCTCAGAAATTCAAAAGCAAACCTTTGAATCTGAAAATGAATGGCATTCAGAGGAGTAATCCTCTGAAAATCTAATCCATGTGGAAACAGCCTTATGAAATCAGACTTCCGCCTGGCTCCTGGCTTATCTTCTATCTGCACTTTACTCATTCATGTATCTCATCTTTCTTCCAACCAGACTGCCCCAAGGGTCCAGACATTTTAGTTTTGCTCCTGTCGGTGGCAGGAGCCATCTTGTTCCTTGGCTTGGCGGCTCTGCTTATCTGGAAACTTCTGGTCACCATCCACGACAGACGGGAGTTCGCCAAATTTGAGGAAGAACGGGCTCGTGCCAAGTGGGACACGGTCAGTGAATTTAGCATGAGGCTAGTAAATGCTCTGATAACACTGAGATATAAATCAAGGTCCAGTCAATGTTCATTTAGAGTTGCATTTTAAAATATTGCACTGAGATTTTGTTTGAGGCAAAAGAAACTCCTTGGACTCATATATAAAACATGGCATGGCATCTTCACACACTCTCACACACACACAAAAGGCCACACACAGTCTCTCGCGCTAGATTTCTGGAGATGTTTTTTTAATTATTTTGTGGCATGCTGTTTCTCCCAGCAGAACAAAAGACTGCCAACGGAAGGGCTGGCTTTAAATTAGCTAACGCTAATAAGCCTTTACTAGTAACAGGCCTCTTTGTGGCCTCAAAAACACCCAAATCCCATAGACCTGAAACCAAAGAAGCACAGGATTTTGAAGATGCTCACTGAGTAGCGGAATTGAAATCTTAAATCACACATTCATGGTTTTTTTGGGGGATTTTCCTAGAATCCCGAACCACAACAAGAAAAGCATCTCTAATTTATTTTGTGTCTGTGAACTCACCTTAACTTACTGTATGTTTCTTTATGTGTATTTGACTAACAGGGACACAATCCTCTCTACAAAGGAGCCACATCTACCTTCACAAACATCACATACAGAGGAAAAGACTGATGCTACTGAACTGAACGAGGATGGAGAATAGTAGACTTTTACTGTCCTTTTTGGGAAGGCACCGAATCATGTGCAGGCCTCTACTGTCACAAGACAATAATGAATAATTATTTGTGTTTGTAAATATGTAGAAATGATTCTGAGGACACGTTTTATCAGGGATTTGTCATAAACACCCATTTATACTGATAAATAAGATATTGTTTTGATTTTAACTATTGGCAGCAAGATCTGTAGATCACTCTGAATAACTGATCCAGAGAAACCACAGCTATCCACATGACTGGATACCACTGAGGCTTAGTGGGAAAATATATTTAAAAAAGTGACGTGGGTGAACTAATCCTTGAAGTCAGTGGAAGAACACAAGATGTCTTTAATTCAGTCAAGTGCCTTGCTAGAGATATGGTGTGGTTTGGAGTAAACTGTTGATTTACTGAAATGAGTGCAGTTTCTTGTGTGGACTCTGAGAGATGAGTGTTTTCTCCCATGTGCTTCAGAAAATGCAAATATGTCATGTTCAAGTTCTTATGAGGTGAACTTTACAAGCGCATCAGGTGTCCAGTTTTGAGATGGGAAAGACAATAGCATGGCTAAAACATATTGAAACATTTTAGATCTAGAGACAAGATTTTCTCATTTATAACCAAATTCAATGATTTGAAATTACACAATCTATTACAGGAATTTGGAGACACATCTAGATCGTGATCACTTGCTTAAAAATGATTATACTTAGATCTGTGACTAATAAATTATTGTATTGCTTCACCATGACTCACCTACGTGTACTTTTTGTCTGCAATGCTCTGCTTCCATCTCCTGGGCTTTAAATGCAAGTAAAGCTGGCTAATGGTCGTTGTGCAAAGAGAAGATCATCTGCAGTATACAACATGCAGATCTCAGATGAAATATATCGCATAGGCTACATGGAGCAAAGTGGGCTACTTGCAGATTAATTAAATCTGTGGGATCAAAGCAGTGCAGACAAAAAGCACACTGACAATAATGAGGTTGCGCGAAAACCCAGAGACCAGCCAGTATTCCTATACCTATACCATGGATGAAAATGCACTATCTATGCAAAATGTAAGATAGATGGAGGCCTATTATAATCATCCAAAATGGAAATTGCAAAACAAGTAGAAAATAATAATGCAATCTTCTTCTACAAGACAGTAGGACTATGTAGCTTAATAGTGCTGGACCTAGTTGATTGTGTAGTATACTTTTGTGGTGAAATTCCAAAACAAATCTGTCAAATCACCACTGATGAGCCTGGGACTTTTGGGGGTCCCTGGGGCCCCTGGCAGTTGGCTGTTGGATTACCAGCCTTGCCTATCGTTGATATCCTCTGCTGGTTCTGACCTGAGCAGTTTACATTATCTGTTAAACAAACGCATGGGAATCATATAAAGCTCTCCCTGGAGCCCTGTGTGGACTTGCAGCAGGGGTTAATGATCTTTAATTAAAGAATGGACTCTATTATGGTGGCGGAACTTCTCCTCCCGGTGTAAACGTTACATCGCTCTTTAATGATGATCGGAAAACCCGAGTGAAGAAGAAATGTGACAACACTTGCTGCGAGGCTTCAGAGCGTTGACAGCTCCAGGTTTGCCCGTGCAAGGGCAACAAAACGGACCAGGAAACCCCGAGGATCAGGGCCTCCTGTCCGGATGACACCGGCAGGACCCAGCAGCCACACTGCTCTCCTTAGCTAGCATTAAGCTAAGCTAACAAATGTCTTCCCTTGATTCGAAATAACTGCAACGCTAAATGGATAACCTAATTTTGACAACTTTATTTGAGATGTGTGGGAGTTGTTAAGGAGTTTTCGGCCACCGGATGGACGGACAACATCCTCTGTAGGACTGCGAGTGAGTGAAAACTGCGAGAGGTGCTCCA
The DNA here is from genome assembly GCF_910591455.1 of Pholis gunnellus. NCBI lineage: Eukaryota > Metazoa > Chordata > Actinopteri > Perciformes > Pholidae > Pholis > Pholis gunnellus. The sequence goes on from NC_136548.1 coordinate 11,511,664, forward strand.
GGTGAGACTTCTATTGCAGTTGACGTTAGCTTGCTAGATAACCTAACGGTAGCTAGTCTAGGTAACCTACCACGTAGCCTTAGCTAGCTGTCATGTAACCACTAATATCCTAGCCTCAAAAAAGTAGTTATTCTACTGTTAATTGGTTCACAGTAACTTGATGCGTTTCGCTTTTTTTTCTTAAAAGGTTCACCGGATTTTGATCGGCATTATAGCATTCTCCAATGTTAACCAGCTAACGTTAGGTTAGTTAGCGTTAGCCGAGTTAGTCAACATACTGTCAGTAACAGTAACGAGTTTACCATCATCTGTCAAGCTGTCAGTTTAGATGAAACATCGGTTAACTTAAATAAAGTTGAGCCTATGGCTTTGTAATGGAAGTTTATATGAAGCAACACATTTTCTCTAGTTAACAGACTAGATAATTAAAAATTATTGTTTTTTATTATTTAGTTATTGTTATTGTTTTGGGGTGACACATCGTTTATGTGCCTTCAGATAAAAGTCTCTCAGATTTAAATTAGTAACGTAATGGTGACAGAGGGGAATTATCTCCCTCACCAGTAATGTCCAGATCCAGTGGCTCCTCACTCATTCAGTGAATCTATGGTTTGTCATTTTGAATTTCCAATATGCATTTTATGACAGGTGCACCTGCATCCCAACATGCTGGAAAGAATAGTCATTAATGTCCACCATATACCAGAATCTGTTATAACATGTATTACATTCTGCTTGATTTCAATGTATTATTTAAAATAAACATTTCCTGTCAGCTTTCTTACACATAATTAAATTATGATTTTTTTTTTTTTTGTGCTACTCCCTCTTCTCTTGTGTGACAATAACCCAACCCAGTTAGTCCAACAAGTCACATTTGCATTAATGATTTGTGTCTCTCTTTCAAGGCATGATGGAAGGACTTCACAGCCAGGCTTTAGGCCTGGACCCACGCAGGCAGGAACTGCTTGAGGCTCGCTTCACTGGAGTTGGTGTGGCAAAGGTTAGCATCCCTTAATATCATAATAGTTGTTTTGATGCTCAAAATGATCAGCTATTGTAAATATGGACTGTTTGTGCAGATGTTACACTTCAGATGTAATGTATCAGGAGTTGCTTTGAATGTATTTTGTTGTTGAGAAATTTAAACGAGGGTTCCTTGTTATCCCTGCAGAAATACATTGTGAGATAGAAAAAGAGTAGATGCGAACATGAGCAGCCGGTCAGCTCTGTTATGTTAGTCTAGTCAGTTTAGAAAAAGCTTGGAAGTCGTCTCTATTTCCAGTCTTGATTGATGCTCTGTGTTCAAGAGCTTCCCTCGGTGGAATGATCTTGTCTCCCGAGCGAAAGCTAAAACAAGACGAGCTCTGTCTTGGCTGACATGGGAGCTGGCCAGCAGCTCTTTGTTTCAGTGGAGACCAGTGACACTGAAATGGCAGCGCAGCTGAAGCTCCCAGCGTAGGCTGCGTGCTATGCTGCAACCCTGCTGTTGAACTGGGTATTACTGTGTGTGGGTGTGTGCGTTTGACAAAATGGCAACCCCTGAGAAAGCACTCGCTATCATTCCGGCTCCGGCTTACAGTGTGGAATGAATTGTTCGGCCTTGCTCACTGTGGTATTAAGAGAGCGAATGAGTTAAGGCTGCTAGTATGATGACTACAGTCAATGTTCAAGACATTACAATGGACATGTAGTATATGTTAGGAGAAAAACTTTGAACATTTCTTGCTGTATTTGTGACCTTGAGCAGGAGAATGACAGCTGGCCTTTTTAAAAGCATTATCTTCCTGCACCAATTAGCCTGCTGTTTGTTATTCGTCTCTTCAGGCTGTGCAGCTGGCCATTAGTGGGATGATGACACCAACTGATTTTACCAAGAGGATGTGAATACGGGATTAGTAGATTCAAAATGTGATGCATGTGTATTATACGCTCGTAGCTGAGCGTCTTAGCTTAATGACAGTCATTTTAGAGCTATAAGTGTTCGATGTGTGTGCTGAAATTTCGACAAAAATAAGATGCAAGGAGTGGAAAAATAACAGAAGTAACTTGTATCACAATTGTAAACTCCATCCCTCTTTGGTGTACATGAGTACTTCATCCACATTTTTGTAGAGAACAGCATTTTCCATTATGCTAGATATTGTCATGTAAATAGCTTACAAGTCTCTAATTTCCAGTCCTACTCACAAGGATCTACGTACCAGTGTAGCGCATGACTAAACAAGCAGCTCTAATGTGTGTGTGCGTGTGTGTGCTCTGTGTTCCAGAGTTCAGCCAACAGTGAATCATCCAACCAGTCTCTGTGCAGTGCGGGATCACTCAGTGACAAGGAACTGGAGGTTGGTTGGGGGTGTTTCAATCAAAAAAAATCAAGTGACTGTGTCCTCGTCTGCAGGCCCTCTGACCATGTGTGCACTTTCTGGCTTTCAGTGGTATCCCTCGTGATTGTTTGTGATTTTGGACAAGTGGTCAAGTATTATGTATGCAGTGGTGGATGCTAATGCTTGGGTACAGTGCAGTGTGTGTGTGTGTGTGTGTGTGTGTGTGTGTGTGTGTGTGTGTGTGTGTGTGTGTGTGGTTCATCTATTCATCCATATGTCAGCAACCAGGATTTTAACACATGAATTGAAGGTTCCAGGTATGAAAAGTGCCAGTGACCGCATAAACAACCCAAATACTAAACATAAAAAAGAAGCTGCTATAAATCTTACTGCATTGTGGTGATACGTTTCTTTCTAGCGAGAGGTACAATTATATACACATAATTAAAGTCAATGAAGTTTCTTAATATAATATAATATAATGGAATACATTTTGGTGTAAAAGTCTAAGCTAAGCTGTGCTGCTTTTTTGCTCACGCTAGACACCAGAGAAGAAGTCCAGTGACCAGAGATGCAGGAAGAGAAAAGGAGACACCTATGACAGCAACAGCCAGGGTAAGTCTGCTTACTGACGGAGAGAACATATTCCAAAATGTTCAGCTTGCCTGTATGTGTATATGCTTAGGAACATAGTATAGGATCAAATGATTACAATGTTTTACTTTTTTTTTGTAGGAAAAGGGAGAGGGCACAAAATAAGTGATTATTTTGAGGTGAGTACTTCGTCCTGGTGACTGGTGTGTTGTTTCAAATCACTCTCAAACTTTGGTGCGACGTCTTCACCCTCACGTTCCGCCTCTGCCAGTACGGTCCTTCATCACATTCTTCCTAAATAACAACTCTGTCTTCTTTCTTTCTTTCTTTCTTTCTTGTCTTTTCTTGTTTTTTTTCACTCTCTGTCACCCGCCCTGTGTGGCCAGTTTACTGGTAGCAGTGGCTCTGGCACCAGTCCAGCCCGGGGCCTCCCCATGCTGGTGCGCTCCTCTCCCCAGCACTCACTGTGTAATCCTCTGGTGAGCACCAGCATCCATCTCCATTAGCCTTCTACTGCTTTGGCTTCTCCTCAGTTGGTTTGCTGTTGGTTTACCTGCTGGTAAAGCTTTAGCCAGTGTTAAATTAGTCTCTGTCTATTTTCTCTTAGTATCGGTATCCTCTTAATTGGAGAGGGTTGGTTAGGCATGTATCAATACATTTTGTTTTATACCAAAGTGTTTGGTTTGTCTGGATCCCTTCAGCCAGTGGAAGTGATGCACATTCATTTGCATCGGGGTTGTGAAAGAGATACTTTACTGAAATATTTTTGACTTTAACAGAAATGGAAAACAAGCACGAAATGGAGTGAGTAGCCATGACAGGTCAGCTGAGTGTGTGTGTGTGGTTATTAACTGGAAGGATGAATGTAGGATAAACTCTGACCATTGGCCGTAGTTACAAACAAGCTAACGTTGTTTTTAGATGTTACTTTGGTTGTAGGTTTAACTCAATGAGCTGGCATGTGAGGCAGGGAGGACGAGTACAGGAGGGCCATGTGTACATTATGTAAAACTGGTGCCTGCACTTTCAAATGTATAGTGGCTTTTGCTGACCATCTTGTTTATTAATCTAATTAAGAACCTCTTCACCTCCCATTTTCATTCCCCTATGTTAAGATAACATCCTCATCACTCATACACAACCGTGTTCACTTCCTTCTAAACAGCGTCTTCCAGTGTATATTGGTTTTATGTACAATTGTTTTTCAAGAACTTGCTATCATATTTGAATTTGGTCCATTAAAAGACCCGTGTAGTGACAGATGTACGTGCAACAAAACATATTCATTAAAACTGTGAGATTTGACAGCACTCTATAAAGACCTGTTCTTTCTAAACCCCTCAGGTCTCATAAAGCAAAGTCATGCTTGGCAAAAGAAATGATAGAAGTGAAACATTATTTATTTATTTAAATTTAACAACTCAATACCTGAGTAATTGTTTAATAACATTTTCAATTTAGCTATGTTATTTGTTCCTTTTGAACTTTTTCAGCTATTTTATAATTTCCCTTTGCTGTCTTTATTACATAATTGTTATGTTTTCCCCTCTGTGTCTTTCTACCTTTCTCTCTTTTGTATGTCTCTCTGGAATGCAGTTTCAGCAAGGCAGTCCTTCGTCCACAGGCTCCGCCCACACAGACTCTTCATCTTGCAGCTCTGTGAAGACGGCCCCCACACACTCATGCTCACACAAAGCCATCCAGGTAAAGCACTGGCTGACCTGGGCCTCAACTTAACACCAACTTTTCAGATTCTTCCTTCAGTATATTTTCCGTCACAATGTTAAAGCCCCTTTTTGTTCGGTTTTGAATTAAAGCACGCTTTGTATCTGGCTCAGCCTTTTACATTTACCTCTTACAAGAACCGATGATTTTTGATGCATCTTCACACTTTGCTTTGCCATTTAAAAATGACACTAGTTGCTCAAAATGTGCGAGAATTAAAGGTCACATTTCCAAAGGCCTCGGTACCCACACTGCAGTTCTTCTGACACAATACTTACAACAAACATCGAGCTATCCTTGCAAATTACACTAATTGGCCTAATTAAAGGTCAACATTTTGAATTCACGTCTACTATCCAAGACACCAACGTCTGATTTTGATACATTTAAGATGATGGTGTGTTTTGTTATCGACTGGCCCAAAGGCGTGTCTGCATCAGTTGAGTCTGATGAGATGTTAACTGTTGGCTTGTCGTCGTCTTCGCCCTTCTTCCTTAGTCAGAACTGACGCTGCTGAAACTGACAGCACTGGAGAAGGACAAGAACTCTGACCTGGAGAAGAAAGAGGGGAGGATAGACGACCTGCTGAGGGTAGGATAAGAACATATTTCAAATCTGATGAGCTGAACTTAGTCTGGTCTGAATATGAAAGTAGAATATTAGGCCCATTCACAAATGCCGTTAATAATCACTTCACAATCTTGACAAATGTGCTTCCACTTGTCACAACCAAGTAATTAACCTGCACCAGACCGGTTGCAGCTCATATTAAGGATGTGCTCGTTAATTTTCAAATGCCATATTTTGCTTAAAATACATTTGGTGTAAATGTCAGCAAGCATCAAGTCAGTTGAAGAACAAAACAGCCTTGAATCCATGTCGTCATTAGAATTAGATGTCAGAGTGATGATGTGTTTTGTTGTTTTTTTTGCAGGCTAACTGTGACTTGAGGCGGCAGGTAGATGAGCAGCAGAAGATGTTGGAGCGCTACAAAGAACGGCTGAACAAGTGTGTGACCATGAGCAAGAAGCTCCTAATCGAGAAGGTGGGTGTACATACAGGATGCATTTGCACAAATATGTTTGTTCTTTTAAAGAGACCGCTTGTGTTAGCTTGATGAAGCGTGCATCTTTTTCCCGTAGTCAAAGCAGGAGAAGATGGCTTGCAGGGACAAGAGCATGCAGGATCGCCTGCGTCTGGGCCACTTCACCACCGTACGGCATGGAGCCTCCTTCACCGAGCAGTGGACAGATGGATATGCCTTCCAGAACCTCATCAAGTCAGCATGCAAAGAGGCACAAGCATATGTTTTGCATTTACTCCAATCTGCACACAAGGGTGTTCACACGAGATTGTTCTTACATGTTCTAGGCAGCAGGAGCGAGTCAACATGCAGCGGGAGGACATGGAGAGGCAGAGGAAGTTGTTAGGGAAGAGGAAACCTCCCTCCATGGCCCAGACACCTCCACCCAGCCTGGAACAGAACAAACGAAAGAGCAGGAGCAACGGCCAGGAGAGTGAAGCGTAAGATTACAAATAGTAGCTCGATTACTTCACAAGAGTAGATGCAGATCTGTAATAAGGAGGCTTTGTATTTCCTTATCCATTTGACCTGGTTATAAAGTTATAAATTACAAACTGTTGCCACTTTATCTCACACAGGTTGTCACTGGCAGAATATCATGAGCAAGAGGAGATTTTTAAACTTCGAATTGGTTATCTAAAAAAGGTACAAGTTCATCATTTTAAAGCAGCCTTTTCATTGTTTTTGGATTTGTTTCTAACCTAGAGACCGATAGTACTGCTCGTACCTGTTTCTGTGTATCAGGGGTTGAGGTAGATGATAGATTTGTGTGGTTGTACGCAGGAAGAAGCAGAGATCCAGGCTGAACTGGAGCATTTGGAGCGAGTAAGAAACCTGCACATTCGGGAGCTGAAGAGAATCCACAACGAGGACAACTCGCAGTATGTATCGTCTCAGTTTAACATGCTTTTCACAAGTTCTGTATTCTGCTTTTATCTTAAAAACACAGTTTGAAAGAGACAAATGTTTAAAAACAAAAGTCTTTCTCTATAGATTTAAAGACCAGCCCACGCTGAACGACCGATATCTGCTGCTACATTTACTTGGAAGAGGTGGCTTTAGTGAAGTTTTTAAGGTAAGCTTGTGCCATTTAACCTTAATAATATAATATAATCTTTTCCTCTATGTTGTGTCTTTTTGAGTAACATAAGGTCAGAATTTTATTGGGATGTGACTCACACTCTGTATCCAGTAAACAGCTGCTGATCCAGCGTTCAGTGGAACGTTCTGGTTCTAGTCGGCTTCTCTCACTTTGTGTTTATTGATGTGGTATGTTTCTTTTGCAGGCTTTTGATTTGACAGAGCAAAGGTATGTGGCCATTAAAATCCACCAACTTAACAAGAACTGGAGGGAGGAGAAGAAGCACAACTACCACAAGTGAGTCTGCAACTCTGTGCACGCCGCCTGCTCTTCTTTCTTTGCCTCATTGGAAATGTTTCTATCTAAGATGAACTTTTACATCTTCAAGCTTGAAGACTGTTATTTGTGATGTTTTTACAAAGTTACTAAATGGTTAATGTCCTTTCAGACACGCCTGTAGAGAGTACCGAATCCACAAAGAACTTGACCATTCTCGAATAGTCAAACTCTACGACTATTTCTCACTCGACACAGACTCGTAAGTGAATCATTTTACATAAAGATTATAAATGTCAAAAATGCAACTACAATGCCTGTATGTGCCACATTGAAGTGCTCAACGTCATTCTATTTTTAGAAAAACAACGTGTCTTATGTAGTGATGAACCTACAGAGACTAAGCACCTGAATCTGCAGCTTCTGCAGCTTCCACACCGCTTTACAGCGAGTTTCAGTGCATTCCAGTCTGCAACTGAACTGTTTTGGTTTACTCTCATCGCTCTCATGCGGTTGTTTTCTGTGTAAAGAACACTGTACACTACGTTCTCGGTACCAAATGGCAGACCGACAAAGTTAGCAACTAGCTAGTAAACACAGTGGAGCATTTAGCAGCTAACGAGCCAGATATATATTTATATATATACCTCAAGAGTTAAGACGGATCTAAAAGGCTGCAGGTGTGGCCAGAAACATTACTCCAACTTGTTTGCTACAAAGTTTGCCAAACCAACTTAAAAGGTGATGAAAACTTCCCAAATGATGGAATGTTGGATTACCGCTTGCAGGTTCTGCACAGTGCTGGAGTACTGTGAAGGCAACGATCTGGATTTCTACTTGAAGCAAAATAAGCTGATGAGCGAGAAGGAGGGCCGCTCTATCGTCATGCAGATAGTCAACGCCCTCAAGTACCTCAACCAGATTCACCCCCCCATCATCCACTACGACCTCAAGCCCGGTATTTGTCTTTTTGTCATCCCACTTCAGTTATAGAATAGTGGAAAACAGCACTATTCTCTGTCTATAGAGCTACAATCAAAACTGAATTTGCCACTTTTGAACAATTCTACATGCTATCTTTTAGGAAAGGTTACTCAGGGCTATGTTCACATTACAAGCAAAAAGGCCTATTAAATTGAGCTATACGTTAACGGAGTCAGGTAGTAATGACTCCCAACAAAACCTCCGTTTTATGTTTTTGGAACAATGGGCCATCGGACCAATGATTAGTCCAACATGTGTGTTACGTTATTGGTCGCAAGCGAGGCGTTTCAGGGCAGAGATCCGTTGACACTGACGTCAGATACGAGTCACTTCAAACGTGAACAGTTGAGGCAGAAAGATCGGATCAAGGGAGGACAATTGGAATTGAGGATTTAGCCCCGTAATGTGAACATAGTCGAACATCAAACGAATCTGGGTCAGATTGTAATTAAGATCAATATTAGCACATATGTTTGTGTATTGAAAGATGTATTTATTCCTCCAAAAAAGGCCGTTTACATATGTTTGTTGTTTTGCTTTAACGGTTGCTTTTACTGTTGTGGTTTTAGGAAACATCCTGTTAGTTAATGGCATAGCTTGTGGAGAGATTAAGATTACTGACTTTGGCCTGTCCAAGATCATGGATGACGACAGCTACAACTCTGCAGATGGCATGGAGCTGACCTCTCAAGGAGCAGGGACCTACTGGTACATAGAGACACATTTCACTGCATTCAGCAACCAAGCATTCATTGAATTCACTTCCCCTCTTCGTTTGAAGATGGTGCTGAAAGAACCTCTTTCAGTCTCATGTTGTGGTCGTGTGGCTCACAGGTACCTGCCTCCCGAGTGCTTCGTGGTGGGCAAGGAGCCCCCCAAAATATCCAACAAGGTGGACGTTTGGTCAGTAGGGGTCATCTTCTACCAGAGCTTATATGGACGCAAGGTAACCACTTGCCTGCATTCTTTGACAGGGATTTTTGTTGTGAGATTTGTCAGCTCTCTGTTAACCGTCTCCCTTTTCTCTTCTTCCAGCCGTTCGGTCACAACCAGTCACAGCAGGACATCCTTCAAGAAAACACCATATTAAAAGCCACTGAGGTGCAGTTTCCCCCCAAACCCGTGGTCTCCACGGAAGCAAAGGTGTGGCATTCATTTCTTTATAAAACTCTAAAGTCACTGCACTGCTCCCATGACACTTTACGCAATATACAGCATCACTTACTCGGTTTCTTACCCCCCCCCCCCCTTTCTCTTCATAGGCCTTCATTCGACGTTGCCTGGCTTATCACAAGGAGGACCGTGTGGATGTGCTGCAGTTGGCCAGCGACCCCTTCCTAATGCCCCACATTCGCAAAGCCCTGGCCAGCAGCACACCTCAGGCACCTCCTCTTCCCTCCACCTCCGGCTGCTACGGCAGCAGTGCCTCCAACTGAAACGGGCTGAGAGAAACCGGAATAAAACCCCGGTTAAGGTCGAAGCCACGCAGAGACGTTACACACTTGATCAAACTCCTCCTTTGCTCTCTTTGTTTGTGAGCGGGCAGAGAGCACGATGGGATGTAGGGATCCTAAAAGTGTGAATGGAACCAAAATGATGGACGACGTGGTGATGTAGTAGGAATTGTGACCCACCACGATCATCCAAGTGCTAAAGAAATGAAGGGCCAGTCTGTGGGCTCAGTAGAACCCAAAGATTTGCCCATATGCATGCACTAACAAAAACCTTTCAAGGGGCTTTTTTACCTGATAAATAGTAAAAGCACCCGAAATAATTGCACAACCGACAGGCTGAGAAGTACGCCATGTGTGGAAGATCAGCTGCCTGTACTGTGTGGAAGGTTGGGAAGAAGTATTAATGAAATTTCATCCCATTCTGTTTAAAATGCACCATCTATCAAACTCTTTTTCCAGAACTAAAGTGGTCAGTTTGAAATATGTGTCCCTATAGGTTTGAACCTGGGACTTTTAGGAAGGGCTCCTACAGCTAGTCAGGAATGACTGATGACCACAGTTGAAGGTCTACCTTGATGACACGGCACTATTAGAGGTTCATAAATGACTAAATATTTTACTGGGTTACTGGAAGTCAGCTTATTTTAATTAAGTCCATATTTTTTCATGAAATGTACCCCCTCTAATGTTTCTGTTAACCTTATAGGGGGGCTGACTGAGTGAGTGCTGTAATGAGTTAAGGTTACACAGAAATAATTATGAAAGCATTAAAAAACATTTGATTAACTCTGTGGTGTCTTAACTTGAAACTTGAAAGTGGATAAACAGTACACATTTAAGAGGTGCACTGATGTTTGTTTTACCAGGTTCCATTCTGAGTATTTATTTATTTATTGAATCATTTATGCTGTTGCCATTGATATTCCGTTACGTAGTTTCATGAATGTGTTTCAATGTTCGCAATTACATTGTGTCAAATGCATTTAATCTATAAAAAAAACTTTCCACAACATTTTTTTTTTTCACAGCATGAAATGTTTTATTTACTCAAATCCCACCATCAAAAGTATCCATCGTATCTAAAACAGACCCATTTAACGTCATGGTGCAGAGTACGAACACAAAGGAGCTGTATCAGTGTAGCTCTAAAAACAACGGTTCACCTGCAACGTATGTACGCAAGCGGCAAACGCAATGACTGCATTCGAGGTGAATAAAATACTGACACTCTTGTTGAATACTACACAGTGTTAGTCTATTACAATGATCTCTTACAGCTCATGTATCTGGAACATTGACAAAAATATTGTTCTCACTGAAGAAAGTTAGTGATTTCAAAGGTGTGCAGAGCAAGGAAACTTGAACTTGATTTAAGTGGTTAGAAGTGAATTTGGTGGAGATTTCTTTTAAATTACATTCTAGTCTGAAGACGTGCGAGGTTGTCTTGATGCAACGTCAGCGCTTTAGAAAAAGCCAGATATTAATTAGGGAAGCGGGCGATAATAAGAAATAAAGAGACTTCCATTTGCAATAACATGTAGTTATCTCACTCTGCTCGATAAGGGAGACGTGACAACAAACCGGGCTGTCTTTCATGCTTCCAAAGTGGGCCCCCAATTTATCTACAAATACAAATTATCCCGTCTTTGTAACACGTAAAAACACAGACAATCTGGACTGAAGATCTACAACATTGCTTCATGCTGCTTTTGTACTGAAAATGGTACAAACAAATCCACTTATTTTTTCCTTTCGCCAAGTAAGTAATAAGATTCACACAAAATCCATCCATCAGAGGAGCATACGCAACATACGCAACATCACACCGCATTGTCCAGAAAGTCTATTTGTTGTAGAACTGTGACGTGACCCAGGCCAGTCCCCACTTCAGGTTGGTGAGCATAAACTTGAGCGCTTTGGTCCACTGCTCCTCAGAGTTGAACTGCGTTTTGATGGAGTAGGAGCCGCCGCTGCCACCGGTGTCCTCGATCTTGCCCTTCTCCACGTCCATCCTGAGACACGGAAGAAAACAATAACTTCTTTCAGTGTGACAGATGTTGAGTTTCTGAAGGTTTTCGGGCCACCGTGGCCACCAGGCCGGTCTCTCTGCTGTTCAGCTCGTTAAAAGAATGGATTTGGTGTGATGTTTCCCCAGTGTGTCGGCTTCAATGTGTGTGAAGCACCAGGCCAGAGTAGGTGTACTGTACATTTCTCAACTGGACTCGGTGAGATTTGACTGTTGATACTGTGAGCTTTATAAGGCTCGTTACAGAAGTGTTTTTGTTCATGATGAACTGGAGGCCACGCTTTAATAATTAAAGCGGTTTTATAGCCAAAGCTTTCCCAAATGTCCCTTACTTGCCACAATAGCGTAATCAAAGCCGACAATTCTCCGGCTAGAATAAATCAAGGTAATGGTTTAGAATGTGCATTCAAACTTCATTAATATTTACAGCTTGCACACTCATATTTTATTTTCAGAATGTGCACATCGTGCCGGTCTGCGGGTATCTGACCTGTATGGAAGGCAGAAGCCAGTGTCTCCTTTCTCCACCTCCTCTTTGAACTGCTGGACACAGTCCAGGAAGGCCACCATGGCGTGGTCGAACTTATTGTCCCAGAAGAACCTCAGGCCACCTGAGCAGTACAGAGGAAGTTCCTGGACAAACACAAGACAGAAAGAAAGGGCAGAATTGGAGCCTGGAGGAGTTTTTTTAAAATGATGGGAGAGCTGTGTTTGAAACTACTGTATGAATTACCTTGGACTTGTCTGTCAGGGACTCTAAGTACGAGTGGTTTCCGTATGGGACAAGACGATATCTGAAGAGAGAAGTGCTATTTCAGCTTCATTTTTGCACCGACTTGCAGAGTATTTGTAATAAACCGTAATTGTGAACAACTGTGGTCAAATAAAACAAACAACAATGTGCACCTCTGGAAGCGCAGCCCCATTTTGTTGGCCAGAGCGTGCAGCAGCAGCACCGTCTGCCCCCAGGCCGCATTGATCTCATTCCACTCCACCGGGACGCTGGGAAGTCGACCCAGACGGAAGTTGTTTATGGTTCCAAACTGGCCGCTGTGCCTGGACGAGAACAGAGACAAACAATTCTCAGTCAATGGGCATTGACTTTGTCCCGGAGGCCCATATTCAATATTTGCTGAGTCATGGTTGATTGGTTGACAGAAAAACACAATTATTTGTTCTTAGCATACACAACAGCATTTTTGTGTGTGCGTGGCATAGCATACCAGATGTGAAATGTGGCATTGAAGACATTGGTCTTTTTCAGGCGATCTAGCTGAATCTGGCAGTAACGCATCTGGTTGTCGACACTCTTCAGCTCATCATCCAGCTCCAGCTGTTGCCGTTTAAACTCGCTGTACTCCTTCTGGTACCTTTTGGCACGAAGCAGTGGAAAGAGACTGAGCCGTTAGCTGCGGTCTCATTGGTAGAACTGTCACATTTTAATACACAGACCCTTGGGTCACTCACTGTAGCTCCTCTGTGTCCAGCTGCTGAGAGTGGACCCTGCTCTGGCTCAGGTCCTGGGCCACAGCAGCCCTCTGCTCCTCCACTGTCTCCAGCTCCTGGACCAGAGCATCCTCCTCCTGCTTCAGCTGATGCAGCTCTGCCAGCAGGGTCTCCTCTCCCTCCACCTGCAGGTGTGACAGCAGCTCCAGGCACTGCCTGAAAATACATAAACATACAGCGTGTCATTACACGCACACACTTACTGTTTATGAGTAGGCATTTTGAATATTTGCTGTGCACCAGCTCACTTGTAATTCTGGCATTCGTTCTCCGTGATGTTGAGCTGCGTGTCCAGGTGATCAAGCAGGGTGTCGGTACATTCCTCACACAGCGGGTGGTCCACGTCTGTCTGGCCCGACATGATGTCAAACAGGTCACTGGTCACCTGGGCGGGATCAGAGCTTCAATGAGTCCACTTTAGCAAACTGCTTCGTCAACCGCCTACTTGTCTGCTATTCTTGCCAAAATCATATGAGCAGAGGAAACTGACATAATGGAATTTTTTCAGCAAAGTGAAAGTAGACTTTACCTTCAGCCTACGACTAAGATTTTCCATGGTGCCACCATCCGATGCTTCTCCAATCAGTGTGAAGCTGTTGGCGCTCTCTGTTGACATCATCCTGTAGGGCAGGATTAAGTGGTTCAGTCAACGTCGCTGCTGGATATGCTGCATTTGCAAGTCTACCCACAGCTCATTTGACAGAGGAACATAACAACCAGGAGATAACCAACACGTATAAATTAAAATCAGTATCAGTAGGACTTGAGTGCTCACCGTGCGGGAGGGATGTATTTTCTTGACACTCCACCTTGCTTGTTTTCTACAAAGGTCTCCTGGAAAGAAAATATAATTGTGAGACACTTATGCTTGCTAATACAATATTTTAACTTAATTGAAATAATGGATTGCTTAGGTCTTCTAAAAGTCTTGCAGATTAGTGATAGGGATACAGATTACTGTATAGCTGAAGTACAAACAGAAACATGACGTTAACACGCTTTAGTGCTGGTTTCTTTAAAATATGCTGTAACTTTTTAGTAATTTAATTTACATACGTTTTTGCTAATTGGCCAAAACCATAACACTTAATCATAAATTATGTGATTGCTGTAGTTATATGTATTGGCCCACATGTAACTTTGCCACAGACAAAATATCAGTTCCCCTTACGTCACAACTTGTGATGCTGGCAAGTGTATTGTGTGATGCAGCGGCTTGGAGCGCAAGACAAATTTAAGTATATCTTATCTTTGATATGCCTATAGAGAGCGGATATAAGGGTTACTGAACTAGAATGATGGGTTGATGGTAACAGTAGTTGCTCAACACAATAGCTCGCATGAATTCCACTTATTTGGAGTCACAGTCAGTGTAATCTTGTGGTGAAAATATCCTGACAGAATACTACTACTACACACACAAACACACACACACACACATATATATTATGCTGTACCAACCTCTGGTGCTGTCTCCCCATCAGTGCTGTCAGCCCGTTTGCTGGGAGTCACTGTGACCAACGGAGCTGAGGAGGAGAGATGGATTCATGTCAGATGGAGCAGTTTGAACGCCACTACACTTCCTCTCCCAAGCGTTACATTTTACTGCACCGCTGACTCATTCTCCTGGGTATACATACCAATGAGTTCCTGGATTGTGACCCGATCGAGCACATTGAACGAGGTGTCCAGTTTAAGCGGCTGACAGCACCGCTGGCACACGAAGCTGACCTGCATGGTTGTGCTCGACGACTTGGAGCCCTCCATCGCTACAAGAACAAAAACACTCTGTAAATAGCGAATATGTAGTGATTAGTACTAATGACAGTTTGACTGCCAACGTCTCTATTTAACAGTTAACGCCAGCGATTGTAGCTTTCTTGCTAGTTGACGTTAGCTGTTACTAAACTGCGAAGCAGCTGGCTAGCTGACGTTAGCTTAGCAGCTAGCTTGTGTGTAACATCGAGGGTGCACAAACATAACATGGACTCACTGTCACTTGTGAAGAACGAAAACTATTGCATAATAATCCTGATTTGCTGGCGTTTAAAATTAGATCACTTCTCATGTATTTAGCGTGACTGTTGCATTTTGCACCTCGGGACTTCTCTTTCCACTTCCTTGTTGTTGTTTATGGCGGAGGTGACGTCAGATTAAGCGTGAAAAGTCACGAGGAAAAACCACCTCGATAGACCGTAAAAAAGTAAGAAGCTATTGATATTAATGATTTATATTGAGCACAAAGTCACGTTGGAATATATTTTTTTCATACATGACAATTAAAGCTAGTATTTATTAAGCCTGGATCATGAAGGATCAGTTTTGATGGGGACACTTCTATGCAGTATGTAGTTAACCTTCCGGCCCAGTAGGCGGCGCTGTAACAACAGCTCAAAACACAGTTAAACAAAATCAGAAGAAGACGATAGTTGCGGGAAAACCGAAGCGGATGATTGTTGTGTTGACAAATCCAAACTGTAAGAAAACAAGGTACATGTGTCTTATTATTACTATTTACAACGAGCCAGGGCTATTTCAAAGACGCTTGTCTACTCTTTAAGTCGAATATTGTTCTGCTGAACTATTCGTGTTGATTGTCTCAATCTCAGAAAGTCAGGAAGGTTATAGTAGTAAAACCTCCCCAAAACAAGTCATAGCAGCTGACGTAACGTTAGCCAGTCTAATGTTTAGACTAGCTGACTAGTTCAGCTTCTGACACCATATATATGAACATTAAACAGTCTTTATAACAGTACAATGTACTTACCGAATATTACCACTGAGTGTTAATTCTGACTCCTCACTGGAATGTTGTGCTTAATCACATGTTTGCTGTTAGTAACTGCAAATATAACCATAGCAAAAATACCTTAATCCAGTATTCATATATATATTTCACCTGTTCAGGTGTGTCAACCATTTGGTCCAGTCACACTTGAGTGTATATGTTTTCCTAACATTGGCAGTGTGTTGTTTACAGCCTCTTAATGTGCTCTGATGTTTCATTTGTAGCTTTTAAAAAAACACCATGAAAACCCCAACGACCACCGATGTGAGGAAGGGTATTTCAGTCCTTTGGGAGACGCTGCGGTGTCCCATATGGTGAGTGTCATGCTGACCCAGAAGTATAATAAGCACATTCTTCTGCACGGTTTTTGGTGGATTAAAAGATTAGGTTCGTCATCTTGTTAAACTGTTCTTTACTGACTTCATACTTTCTTTCACGTGTAGCTTGGATTTAATGACTGAACCTGTTTCTACTAAGTGTGACCATCAGTTTTGCAAGTAAGTATTGTTTGATTACTCCTCACTTTGTCAACTGATATTTAAAAAAACGTTTTTTTTAAGAACTCACAAACAATATTTGTGTTTTCTTTCCCCCAGATTTTGTATGATGAAACTTCTGGACAACACCAAAAACAACAAGGCTGACTGTCCAGTGTGTAAAACCATAGTAACCAAAAGGTTAGATAAAAATCAACAAGATGACACTTAATCATTTTATAATACTAACTCATTATCATAAGATGTGTGTATTTTTTACTTCGACAGGAGCTTGCAGGAGAGTCCTGGGTTTCAGAGACTTGTTGCAGGATTGCAGGACATGATACAGGCATATGAACATGACACCGGCACCAACTGTAAGAGTAAATCACAGACTTCTTCAAATGAACTTACATTACATTTTCGAACAACATTACCTTTTATTCTTTCAGACTTCACTGGAATGTCCCAGCAGAAAGCACAGCTGGGGTAAGACATTTGAACATTTAACTTGTCTGTCACTTGAAATAACCCAAATTTAAAAAATATGTTTTAAAAAAAAGAACGCACATCCAGACGATAAATAGTAGGCGCTGGACAGAGGACGTATAAATGGAGTCTGCTCACTAGAGAATGCTCTCGTGAAAATATATCACCAAGTGATGTTTCGAGCACAGAGCTCTTCTTCAGACAAAGAATATAATACAGACCTTCAAATACATACTAGGCCAGGCATAACACAAATGCTAATTTATTCATAATATTAGCTCATCTTGTTCTCTCTTGTATTTTGCTCGATACAGAGTCACAGATGCTGAAGCTCCTGAACGTTGTCCTTATAAGTCATCCGGAGATACACCTGACAACGTGGAAAATGTCGACAATGATGATCCTTTAAGGTCTCACTCCTCGACTATAGCAGGTAAAATCATGAGTTTTATTACATACGGTGCTTCACATTTTCACCTCAAATTAATTGGCAGATTTACCTTAATTTAAAAGCTGGTTGTATTGTTCATTTTGAAAGTGTGTTGTCTTCTAAAAGGTTAATTATTGGTCATTTTCCCGTTCCTTTTTTTTTTAGCCCAGAATGGATTTGCAAAACTGATGGGACTTGAAGACACAAGTCCTATGACGACAGAAATTGAAGGCCTGGACAGCGGACTTGGTGAGGCTCCACCCACTTCTGACAGGAAAATGCACAGCCCTGCGGATCATTTGGAACCAGTGGAAACAGAAATGTCAGAAGTTGTGGAAACGTCAACAAACAAAACTAGACGCAAAATAAGATTCCGCAAATCGGAGAAAGCCTCCCTTCCTCCACCATTAATTCCAGACGAGGCCGAACACCAACCTTTAAGAAAGTCCTTAAGGAAGAAGCAGAAAAAGGATTCAGAGCCCGACAAGATTCTGGAGGAAAAACAGAAGAAGAGTCTCCAGAAAGTCGCAGAGTGGCTCATGAAGGTTCCAACTGAAGGAAGTCTCGAGTTAGAGAAACTCAACGAAGACACGGACGATTCTGACAGCTGTTCCTCCGCTTCAACTATTGATGTCAAAATACACAACAGTGAGCTGAATCCTAAGAGAGAGGAACGTGCTAAAGCCCTTGAAGAGCAGGTGTTTGGTGCCGTCTACAAACGAGAGAGAAGAGGGAACAGGACCACCATCTCTCCTCCACTTAATGTTTTTATCGAAACACCAACAACCAAAGAAACACGAATCATCACCAAAACAAGGAAGAAGAAGAACACTCTCACTCCGGCTGATTTTGTCAAGAAGACGAGCTCTGAAGATAAAAGCGAAATGGAGGAAGAGCAACAAGGGATAGAAGAGGTAAATGACACCAGCAGTGATGTTGTCACAAAAGCAAAACAGACGGATGATAAAGACAAATATGGGGAAGAGTTGAACGATGATGCTCCATGTCCTGCTTCGGATATTGGACAACAGCTACCAGACAGGAAGTCAAATAGAAGGACACTTAACACTCTGCAGCAGGTCGACAGTGATTTGCAAGAGCAAGCTGAGGCCAAGTCAGAAAGTGCCGAGCAAAAGAAAACTGAGAAGAGGAAAAGTAAAAACATGAGGTCAGAAAAAGGCAAGTCTGCTAGAGTGCCGAAACCTCTCGTTCTGGTCGGAGTTAAAAATGGAGAAACCAGTCCTAAGGCTCGACCGAGGTCGGAAGAAGTCCAAGTTCATATTGAGAATTACCCGAGCAGCGAAGACCAAGAAGTCCCTCTCATGAGAAGCACCAGGAGAAGTAGGAGGCTTCAACTCTTCGCTGACGAAGTCCAAGAGGGTCACAAGAAAGCAAACTCGAAAGCCAAAAAAGAGGAAAAAGACGACAATGTTGCAAAGCAACCCGAGGAAGCTAAAGGTGGAGCATTGGACGATCAGGCATCATCTCAGAATGAAGACATGACGCGGGTGGCTGAGAGAAACGGATGTATTTTTGATCAAGAGTTGGAAGAAATAGAAAACATGGAGTCTGGCGAGAGAGCATCTTATTCAAGACCAACAGAAGCTGTAGAGTCCATCGCTGAAGTGCCAGATGCTGAAACGTTGTCTGAAGCTAACGCTGCGTGTCATGTCGCTGTGGTCCCGAGCTCCACGAGTCCAGCGACGGCTGTGGTAGATCCAACGCTTGAACGTGACGACCGAAACAATACTTGGTTGGAAACCGTCGCTCAACAGGCAAAATGTGCTGATGAGGAGGATAAGAATGACAGTGAAGTGGACACGGAGCAACTGCTCAAGAGCTTCAAAGCCACTAAGAGGAAATCTTTCCTTCTCGGCCGTCCAAATGTGAAAAGACGCCGTGGTTTAGACGAAGAAAACCTGCCTGGTGTTGGATCTACAAGAAGTCAGATCTACACAAAGGTACCTGAAATCACCAACCACGAGGCGTTAAGAGACAATGAGAACTCATCTTGGAGTGATTTTATCTCCCCTTCTAACTCACCCGCCCACACAAGAAAGCCAGTTATTGAGAAACCAGATCCAGCTGTGGTGGAAGCCTCGATCCCTGACAGCAGTTGTTCAGGTCAAGACAGCGCTGGTGGTAACTGTCTCAGTAGTGCCCTCCCTCCTAATGAAGTGTCAAAGCGTGATATTGAGAGTCCTCACGTGTTAGACTCTGGCCTCTGCTTCAGAGACGTGGAACACGAGGAGCGAAACGAACCCTCAAAGTATTCTCAAATGGCGGAGGATCAGCCGGACTGCTCCGTGAGGGATGCTGGCAAAGGGAAGGAGATGGGAGACGGCGCTAAACATTTTTTAAATACGGAGTCTTCTTTAACTCCCGACGGCCTCGGACTACCAGTAACACAGATCGTACAAGAAGCAGCGTCGTACAGCCACGGCAGCGGAGAGCTGAGCTCCCATTCCTCCGTCAGAGACGTGCCCAGGAAGAAGACGAGGAGGCTCGAGTCTTCATACGAATCGGACTGCAGTGACGAGGGATTACCAACTTTGACAGAGATCTTCAGAACGTCAGCTCCTCCTGCTGTGACAAAGGATCAGGGAGGCTCCGGGGAAGCCGATGGACGCGAGGGTCCACCTGCGTGCCCCAGCCCCGACTGTGTTAATTCCAGCCAGGGGTCTGTAGACCTGTTTGGCACGCCGGAGGAATGTAAGTTGATTCTCAGTAACCAAAAATAATTTACATTTTTAAGCCTTGCAGCCTGCTGAGATACACAATAAGTCCTCATATTTGTCACGAAGAAGTGCTTGCTCTTGTTGCTTCCCACTCTTCTAATTTGTGTATTGTGCAAAAGAAAAAACCTAAATCTCAGAACACAAAGCATTTTGATTATTCCCTCTCTGCAGGTAATGTCCCAGTGAATGACGTTAGCGTTTCCTCACAATTCGAATCATCACAATTTTCAAGCGAAGTGCTTGTCACACAGGTAAATAGGAATTATGTTCTCAATCACTTTCTTTCTTTCTTTCACAGCATGCTGTGTGAAATACAGCCTCTATTGTAAACGAGCAACGAAGTCCGTGCACGAACAAGCTTTGATTCCTTGACGGAAAGTTTCCATTAATTCAAACACGGAGCATTTTTTTGAGGTCCGTCTAGTCGTTGGCTTGTTCAGCGTTAACCTGGTCGCACTGTGCACTGTCACGTTGCGCCCCATAGAGGGCGACCCCTACACTTTCCCAAAAACCCAGCTGTCAGCCCGGGATGACGGACTACCTCGCTCTGTGAAAAATGTCCCCCTCAGCAGCTTTCTAAATTGCATTTCATTTAGGTTGGAGGAAATGCCGCTTAGAAGATGATTCTTGTTTTCTACCTCATCCATCTTCCAGCGCGTTCACTTTTATCTGTCGACCGTCTCTGACTGCGAGTGGAAGTTTCACGCCCTGGGGTTTAGCACAGGGCCCAGGATTACACGCATTTGAGACTACAGAGGGTCGGTATTACTGTCTGTTTAATTGATGCACTTTGCGCTGTCAACTTAAAGGATGAAATTCAAAGTCTTTGTCCAGCGAAGCGTTGAAACACACTTCTAAGCTAACAGACCCCGTTGTTTCAAACCGGCACCAGTCGGAAAAGCTGTTGTCGCTTCTCTCCTTTGCTTTCTGATCGCCCTTCATTTATCTTAAATATTATATAATCACCTTCTCGCTCTCTTATTCTGACATGCGTTGTCCTCACTAAGTGCTGTCTGGCGGAAAAAGCACTCATTCCCTTCCAATAATGAGTGTTAGTCCCTCCTCACAGCTTGACAGATTTGCAGCGAGCGCGCGTGTCCTTTCCTTTTTCCTCTTATTCCCCCTTATGTGAATAAAGTGTATGACTCGTGTTATTATAAGATGTTCTACTTTACTTAGATTGCTCCCCTTTCAGCAAAAGATAGAAATGCAGAAGGAGCTGGTGAGGCTGGAGAAGATGATGGCTCTGGTGTCGGAGGTGCTGCAGGAGAAAGAAGACAGTCCCGCCAAACAACAAACCAATCAGAGCAGACAAACCGCAGGTGTGCAGATAAGAAATGTGAAATGTTTTCTTTTGGAGCTCACACAATTAGTCGATTGACTGATTCAATATATACAATTGCATCAAAGCAAAGATACTTGATATCTAAGGATTCTATCATATCTCAGGTAACCCCAAACCCAAGTCTTTCTTTTGAGTTAGTTTAGTATTAGTTTGTGTAAACATTGAGAGCTGATGATTGTTTTGTGTCCACAGAAGCTCACAGACTCCTCCACAGATCAGACCGGTAAGTAAAACCTGGCAGACTTATAGCACTGCAATCATCTTTTTCATGAATAAAATGTTTTTATTATAGTAAATTAGAAATGAACCGTTTCATTTGTTTGGCTTTGAACACATTCTCAATATAAATAACAAAAAAATAGTTAAAGAATCATAAAAACCCGTCATCAACACACAACATTGTGAGCAAGAAAATAAGTACAAAACACAGTACATACAATAATACATATGTGTGCTTTATTTGAGCTTCATTGCTTTATCTCTGCCTTATTTCCTACCAAACATTAAAAACTTGCCTCTCAACATTAAGTCATTGTTTGCAGTATGCAGAAAATGATTCGAGGAGCTGATGCAGATGGAACAGTTTGAAACCAAATGGTAATCGTTTGTGAATTGTCTGTATTCATCTGTCTGACAGTATGGTCTTTGTAAACGATGGGGAGATTTGTCATCATTTGTGATCCTTCTGGTCCTTTCATGGGCTTCGTTTTTTTTGTATTTGTGGTAATTATCAGTGCCTACAAAGTATGTGAGAGTTTAAAACAATAGTTCGACCTTCTGGGAAATACGCTTCTTCACTTTCTGGCAGAGCTTCAGATGGAAAGATCAATAACACCCACATATCCACTTATATATATATGAAGCTACAGCCAGCAGCCGGTTAGTTTTTGGTCACTAGGTCAAGTTAAGTGATCAGCAGAGACGATCCTTAAAGTCAAACCTGCCTTTGATAACAACTGTAATTAAAGATAACCTGCACCAGTGTGTTGCCTTTCTCCCCTCAGAGGATTGTATACATTGTTAATACATTTTAAATTGAGCCATATTTCAATGCCGCCACATTAAACAGAACAATAACTGGGGCAAGTGGCATGTAATTGGTCTCTTTCAATCTGTAACTGAAGGAGAAAGTTAGCGGGTTAATGTGTGTGTGTGTGTGTGTGTGTGTGTGTGTGTGTGTGTGTGTGTGTGTGTGTGTGTGTGTGTGTGTGTGTGTGTGTGTGTGTGTGTGTGTGTGTGTGTGTGTGTGTGTGTGTGTGTGTGTGTCTGGTTCTCAGAGGGTGATGCATCTCAAGAGGACAGGCGGATAATCTCACTAATGAACCCAGAATCTGTTTACGCTGTGGAGAATAAAAAAGTCATTACTGACTGCATCTTATATGTCATTTAGAGCACTTAGAGGGAAACTCGCGTCGCCAGTCGCCACAGTAATTTATCTCTCCCGCCTGACTGCTCCTCTACCAGCCTCTCGCCTCGCAGGGTTCTAAGTGCTGTCCTCCAGGCGAGAGGGAGGGAGAGAGAGAGAGAGGGTGAGATGGAAACAAGGAGGGCTTTAGCTGTAAAAGTTCTAAATGAAAAAGTAAATACTCCATGAGAGCACTGGTGAAATTGGAAAGAATGTTTGGCACTGGAGTGTATGACGAGTTTTCAGTGAGCCATTATCGCTTTGGTGCAGGTCATTTAAATGCAGGCATGCAGCCAGTAGTCAGCTTTTGCGTAACGAAATAAAGCCAAAAGAAAACAAAGGGAGGGGAACTTCCAAAACTTTGTGTAGCATGAGTTCTAAAATGTCCTGTAATCTACAAATAACTGGATATTGGGTTT
Organism: Pholis gunnellus; assembly: GCF_910591455.1. Classification (NCBI taxonomy): domain Eukaryota; kingdom Metazoa; phylum Chordata; class Actinopteri; order Perciformes; family Pholidae; genus Pholis; species Pholis gunnellus. The sequence goes on from NC_136548.1 coordinate 11,534,808, forward strand.
CTGCCAGTACAGAGTTCTGATCCTACATCTTTCTACCAAATACAACTGCGCAGTGCAGTAAGAGAGTGTGAGGACAGTGGCTCTAATCCAGCATATTTGATGAGAAATGAAACAATGGCTATAAGTTTATATTGCTGCTGTTGAGCTTTAGGGAACATAATCCACTTATTTTAGGACAGTGCAGCGGTATAATGCAGGCAGGTCTTTCTGCGGGTGTGCAGTACAACAGGAAACGCCGACTACGTGACGTGCCCTCGGAATGGTTGCGGTTCATTTCGGTTTAGGCACATAAGACTACTTGCTTAGGTTGAGGGAAAGGTTTGGCTTAAAATAAGTAAATCCCAGGAGTTATCTCAGGAGACTGCAGATAGACACTTCTCTAGTAACGACCCTTAACACACAGACAAGACAACCCGGCTTTCTTTTGCTACCAAACGGTTTAATATTATTGATCGGCTCAGTCAGTCACTCGAAATGAATCAAAGTGTTGTTTCACTCACTGAAGAAGGGACTGACGGCAGAAAGGCTCCTGAAAGCAGCAACAAGTCATTATGGCTTCAGTCAGTCGGACTATTTGTTCAAGTTTTTTGGGTCGAAGACTTTAGACAATAATTGACTGCAAAGGGTTTGCAAATCTTCCTTTGAACTGCTACTTTCTCTGCCCTAAAACCGGGAGATGATGACTTTCTGTTCATCCAATGTGGACGCAAACAACTTTAAATTAAAGAAGCGAGTCAGCATTTTAACCATATAGTGATAGTTTTATTTCAAATATTATTAACACTGTGTCAGTGTGCCAATGCTTCCTGACTTCCAGCCTGCACTCAAATGAGTAAAACCAGTTTAGATATGTTTGACCATTAATATACCCTTTCATTTCTTGTGTTCTAGTTGTGTTTTGTAGTATTATCTATCGTGCTGTGTTAGACCAAATCCAATCCAAATATTTCCCCAACTACAGATGCAGTCCTCTCTTAATGGTTGTGACGTACTTCACTTCCAGCATGCAACAAAATACTAATACGTTCAAATGAAGTTCTCCGACAACAGCAGCACTTTACTCTATGCATCTACATTTTGAAGAAAACAGGAGAAAAAAAGCTAGTGACCCTGCAGATCAGCGCGGGACATCCCTCCAGTTGCTTTGGCAGTTGAACTACAATCCCCACTATGTTTCCTTCAGAAGTTAATGCACACGTCTCTCCTGCAGAGAAGCTGCTCCAGAAGTAGAGCGCGAGCCGAGCACAAGACCGTCGGAGCACGGCAGCGTCGCCGAGATGGGTAAGGCTACCGGTGAACGCTTTAAATGCATTTCCAGAAGCACATGAGCGGAAGACAGAGACGTTGTTTTTAGACTACTGCAAACTATAGAGGTCTATTTGGCAACTGCCACTTGGAGAGAGGAGCTCTGTATTGCTTCTCAAAATGTTTTAGAACGCCAGCGAGGTTCAGCAGCGTTTATGTGATTTGTTTGGTGCATTGTAGCCTGACTGTGAGATTAATGAAGGTTAAGCTCTGTGTGACAAAACTGTGTTTGTATAAAGATATCCAATATAGGTCTGATCAGTCTAACTGTTGCTGACTCTTTTGTTTTTATTTGTTTTGCTTTGCTCTCTGTCTTCAGCCGTGCAGAGCGCCGCACACACGGGGCCGGGCGTAAAACGCACCGGAGCCTCCAAGACACCCTGCTCCAGTTCAGCCGCCAAAACGTTAAAAAGCAGCGCTTCACCGTCAGACGAGCAAGAAGACAAAGAAAATAACACTCCTCCGAGAGATAGGAGTAAAACCAAGATGGTGCTAGTGTTGTCCGGATTAGACCCCAAGGAACAGGTGCCCATTCAGCAATCCAATCAATGATTGTGTCCATTTAGTGCTCCATAGCAGGATACTCTAACCACCGTTGTCTCTTTAGATAATGGTCAAAAGGTTTACCAAGCGCGTTGGTGCCCGTGTGGCTTCTAAGGTAACCCCGGAGGTGACCCATATCATAATGCACACAGGTGAGTGTTGGTGTATACAGTAGCCTCTTTCACACATAGCTCCCGGTAAATCACTGGCGTAACCTTTTCAGGCGTTTTCACTATTCACACATGCACTACATTTAGGAACATTGCCGGTGCCGGACTAGAGGGGGCAAGGGACAGTCCAGCAGATGGTGATGCAACAGCAGAAGTGTGCGAGAAAGGTCCAATCACCTGCGGAAACTTTTGGTGTTAAGTCCCGGTTCAAACACGTCATCAGCGGAGTCTTTCTAATTTGTTACGGACGTAACTCTTCGTGCAATGTTACTGCATTCATTCGGTTCTGTCCCTGAAATGTTACGAGGTCTTGTGGTGGGGAAATTGGCGCCGCGGATATCGATCCCTGCTCCCATTCACGCATGACCCCGTGCAGGAAATGTTATTGAACATTTCAGGGATAAACTGCATTTGTGAAAGGGGACTGATGACCAAATTGTTCCTTTCGTTGGGACTGTAACGATTGTGAGTGAATTGGACTTGGCTTGATACACACTAGAACAATTAAAGCTGCTGTTGGAAAATCCACTTTACCTTCTTTCAAGGACCTGTTTTTCAATATTTTCCTGAGCAGGAACATTTGCATTTCCAGAAGTAAGTTTTCTTTTTACACGTAGTTTAACAGCTGGTTTTGTGCGTCTTTTTAAAGCACTCCTAAAAAGATAAGCTCTCTGTTTCTCCCTCACCCACGCAGCCTCTCCTCCATTCATCCGCTTGTTGCTAATTACCCTCTCTGATAGATTATATTTAATTCCAGAGCTCGCTGTCTCCAAAGCACCACAAAGCACTGTCACTGTTTTAAGAAGCCTTATTTTAATGCCAGCTGTTTCCTGGGTAACTCAAAAGTGGGAACGCGGGGACTCTTGATCTTTTATGGTTAAAGGTTGGAACGGAGCAAGAGGTGTCCCATTCCAACCATTAGCATTAAAAACAATCACTTGAAGTTATGTTTAAGGCGCATCGATAACAAGCACTTAACTCGTGCATGGAATGCAAATCAATGGATAATCACTATATTTCTTGATGGAAGAATAACCCCTGACCCTGCTGACTGACCGGGATTTGTCTTTGTGAAGATATTCTCCGTCTCAGACTTGATGCCGTTTAAAAGAGCTGTGTGTTCAAATTCAACCTAAACGTCACATTTAAACGTGTCAAATCCCGGTGTGTTTATGTGTGCACATGTACTCTATTCACACTTCTGTTTCGTCTCTCTGGCAGACGAACAACTGGTGTGCGAGCGCACGCTGAAGTACTTCCTCGGCATCGCAGGCAGGAAGTGGGTGGTGAGCTTCCAGTGTAAGTCCCAAAGATCACCGACGCGTTTATAACAATTACGCTAAATACAAAACGGCATGATGCGGAGGGATAGGCTGGAATAAAAGGAGCGTGACGTAATACAGTCGCCGCCAGAATAGTGTTTGTGTTCCTGACAAAAAGCTCAACGTTTTCTTTTTCCCCCTCTCCGCAGGGATTTCAGAGTGCTTCACACAAAAGGAACTCTTAGATGAGGTATGTTCGTCTGCCTCCAAGTTTGTGCACCGGTGACTTCCTGTTATCTCTGTATGTCTCGATGTCGAATTAAGGCTGCGTGATGAATCTCTCCATGCGGTTTGTGGCGATACCTCATAGATTATTTGTCATCCGCTTGCATTACTAAGCCCTCCATCTGTTTCTGTGCTATGCAAGTACAACCCTCTGCCAAGCTTTGTTCAGCACCTCCATTCATTTCAAACCATTTCTCCGTCATCCAGCCCGGTTTTTGTAGAGATGTAGAGATGGACTCCATACAATTATGAGAGGAACTCTGTCAAACTGAAGAATGTTCAGCGTACTCTTGGGAGCATATGTCACCCTTAAGATAAATCTAATTATTTTAGCTTACAATCAGTCCTTTTTTATGAGAAGAGAGTGAATAATAAAGGCGTTATACCGCTGTGAGTGAGGATCACGTACTGAAGTCATTTTGCTTTTCCAACAGAGAGTCTTTGAAGTGAGAGGTGATGTGGTGAATGGACCCGACCACCAGGGCCCCATGAGAGCTCGTACCAGTGAAGACAATAACGTGAGTGCCTTACAAACCAACAGATTGGCTATTATTCTGTGTTTATTCCATCTAAACGGCCCCCGAAGGTGGAAGCTAAAGTCAGTCCCCAAGAAATCACAGAGGCTGTGTGCGACTCTTTTCTTCCACCTGCAGCTGTGTTACTAGATACTGGCACTTTAAAATAACAGTTAAAAGTAATACAATAAAATGTGATTTTGTTCCCGTAAGTATTTATCTAGAACATTGAATATGTATGACTAAATTACCAACAATCACATTTTAAAGAAAAAAAATGAGTTAAATTGAATTTATATATTTTTTATTAAAGCTAATGTGCTTCATCAGGACTGTGGATGTGGTTTGATCAGCTTTGATTGACAGCCTGGAAACTTCTCACATTTGATTCAAATGTTGATAAACAGCGTAATAATCCAATTAGCTAACATTCAAATGAAAATGTGGTTTTCAGCTTCGCAAAACTACAAGATAAGGAAACGCGCTCATTGGCAGTCATTACATCATTTCCTGTATATAACGGAGCAGAGCAGAACATACAGTATGGAGTGAAGAGGCCGCTCTCTTCCTCACAATATAAATGCAGATAAGGCCTTTTATCAGAATGAAATGCTTGACCTTTTCTACATGTTTGGCATCAATCCGTTCTATCAGCATCTTAACAACACACTATAAACTGTAGACATGTCAACAACAGTCATTTGTGCTCCTAAAGAAGCGACTGATTTGAAACCGGTTGATTTTCTTAGCACACAAACACCTGATTCAAAGAAAGAAAGAGAAGAAAAACAACAACATCCTTGTAGTTTATGAAAACACTGTGTCCAACCTCAAAGAGCAGTCTGACTCAATGAAGAAAATCACATAAAGTGTCCCAATAACAAACGGCACTTGAACCCGTTTCTTCCTATTGCACCAGCCTCTTAGCTCGGGCCCTGTTGTAAAAGGTAATTTTCCTCTCGGTGTGCGGCCAGCAGGACCGGTTCTGTTGCCACTGAGGGGGAAAATTAGAAATGGCTCGATGTCATGTTGGCCGTATCGCTGCCTTTTGAAGAACTTCCGCTAATTGAATTAGCTAGTCATTTCAGGCTTATTTAAGCGGCTTCAACGCAGCGCCGGCACTCTTGATGGAGCCGGACAGATTGTCCCGTTCATACTCACTTTCTGTCACCGGCGCCGCCGTGACGAACAGACTAACAGATTAAATGGTGTGCCGGGACTCTCGAGTCTGTCACCAGAATGTTGATGTGCAGGAAATCAGCCGAAGAAACTCTTGAGTGAACATGTTTATAAATATGTGTGTGTGTGTAGGGTTTGCAAGTTATCACATCACGCACACTAATACCTCCCGAAGGACATTAGGTGTTGTCTAAATTAAAAATCTGAAACAGAAACACTTTTTCATCTCACCGAGCCCCTCGGGCTCGTGATTACTGTGGACGGACAGGGAGCTGTGAGAAATTAGTATTTCTCTCTCCAGCAGCTTGGACATTTATTTCCCAAACTCTTCCATCCAGCCACGCGCCGTATACGAGGCCGGGATGGGAGTCGCACATTTCCTTTCTGTAGTTAAAATGGTTCAAGGAAGCAATTTCACGTTTACCGTTCCACGTTTATTGACCCAGAGTGCAATAAAACGTTGCGCTCCTGGTGTAGGTCAGGCCGTTGTTCTTTATATGCTTCAAGCATGATATTACCTTGGTAAGATGGCTTTTGTTCGCTTTTTTCTGTTCAACTTATCCCTGAATTTACAGTATTACAGCCACAGCAGAAAAAAAAGGAGCAAGGTCTTGTTTTTGAGTGTTTGCACAATAAGTGAGGAATACCTGTTATACATTTGTGAGGTATGCGTGGTGAAGTGTTTTCACCTCTAGCAGTGGAACCCTGATCGAGCTGTTCACAAACAGTGTTATTGAACGCTGTCCGAAGGTTAAATTCCCTGAATCAATGTCCTCGTTTCCTCGACTGTAGAAATTTCGTCTCGCAGTAGATCGTTTCAATTTCTAAACTTGTGACTTCTTTCTCTCTTCAGTTGCTCATGAAGGGCTACAACATCTGCTTCCAAGGGCCTTTTACAAACATGACAACAGGTAAATCACATCGGCAACATGACATGTCCAAGTTTTCTGTGTACTCTCCAAGGCCCAGAGGCTGAGACGTCACATGCGAACCAGTTTTATATGTATTAAGATGTTTATCAAGACAATATTAGAAAGTGTAAAACTATTACAGCGTCATAACTGTAGTAGAGTTCCTCGTTATCTTTGCTGCCTACTCTTCCTCGATGCAGTATTAGTAGACTCGTTTTATTGAACAATAGCCACTTCTTGTCACTTACAATATCGTACGGGTCAGTTTTAATACCATATATTGTCTGTAATGAGAGACTAGCTAAGATAAAGTCAGATATATTGCACAATATCTGTCATACACTTTATAGCCGTCTCTAATTACTTTTATTTGTTGTCCCCATGTTGCACAATCTTGTTTGTTTGTCTGAGAAACACAGCACTCAAGCACCACATGAGTTGCAGCACCTAGGTACTGTTTGAATGTACACTCGACACTTTAATTTGCATACGCTTTCAAAGGAAAAAGACTGCAAAAAGCTGGGTATATTTTCATGGAATTGCTGCCTCTTTCGGCTGCCATCATGCTGTTTGCACCGTTCTCTTTTACTCAATCAGGAATTGCTTTGCTCAACCGCACTTATTCAGTTTGCTTGATGTCTGTGTCCTGCAGGACTCCGATATTCAGACACCCGCCTTGCTTTAGAAGAGAAAGGGTAAAAAAAAAAAACAATAAAAAGAAAAAGTTACGGTAGCTCACAGAGGTTTTGACTGACGCAGCTTGAAACGTTCCGTTTTTTAACCCAAGCTGTCATTTTTGGCGCTGGAGAACAATGACGAGAGTGTGGGTGGATTGAATTCACCACTTTTGGGTTGTGTAAGACATTCTCAGGGGTGGAAATGAGCCTCCAGTTGTGGCCAAAGTACTTTTTGCTGTTCTCATCTTCTAAAAACCGGTGTAAATATCCTGGTCAGCCTGTTTCGGCCCGAATGATTTAAACCGTTAATGACCTCCAAGTTGAAGGTAGAGAGGAGTTTGGTTTGGTTGCCCTTCCTACAAAGTACTTTTTGCTTTCCCCTTCCAACGTGAACGAATGGACGGATAGATCATGGGTGAAGGTCTCAGGAGGCACATTGCTTAAAAAAAACCCACAAGGCAGCAGTCCTTGGTTTCCTTCTTCCTGGGGCTCCTAAAGTGCTTCTGCTGCATCCTCCCGCTGAATCGATGAAGCTTTGCTAATGGGCCGACATCTGCTGGCTAGCGTGTGGCGTTTTAAAGACTTTCCCCTACATGGCACAGACATGATGGTGGAGTCTGTCTTCTTCAGCCCAACAGGATTCCATCCATTATTGAGTTGCTTGTGTTTGTGTATGTTGAATGATGAGGTTACCTGAAGCTTACGCCGCATGTGGATTGAGGTTTACCTGACACGAGTGTTCTCGTGTTCAAGGTAACAAACGAGGGAAGCTGTTATTGAGGTTTTAAAATGAAGCTTTCCGTATCTGTTGTCTTATTCTATGACGTCATCGCCCGAACAAAATATAAAGTCCTCGAAGAAGATTCCTCAAAAAGTTATTCGTCGGATTAAGTGAGTTTAAACGGAATTAATTTAAATGCAAAAAAAACAAACCAAAGAAAAAGCGGAGCAGCATTCAAATGTTGATTTAGGACTCAATGTCACCATTTTAAATTCAGCTTCAAAATATTCAGTACAGCCGTAGAAGCTGTTGATGTTGATTTTAGTTTTTTTTACATTTGTGTTTAAGACCTGTTGTATGTGGAAATACAAGCAAACCTTTTCTCTACTAAGTTAAAGGTGTGTTGACAGATGGAGTGAGTTATTGATTTGAGTGGAGACTTGGGTATTGATCCGTTTTCCATGTCTCCGATCAAAGGAAGCTTGAAATGAGTCTGCTCGCTCGGCATCCTCTCTGGTTTAACGGTGGTGTAGAGAGATTTACATTTAGGTGTGACCAACATACCTTTATCAACCATGGTTTTTACCAAAACAGTCCAGATTTAAAAGCCAACTGTGTGTGTGTGTTTATTCTAGATGAACTGGAGTGGATGGTGGAGCTCTGCGGAGCAGCTGTAGTCAAAGATCCACTTCTCCTCGACAGTAAACAGGTAAGCGGGTCACGTATTGGGTCTTCACGTTGGTTAGCATCCTTTTAAAAAATGCTGAAAAGCCGGGATGATTGTTGTAAAATCGGGGATATTTGAGAGTTTGTAGGTGAGTGATTAACAAAAACAAAAGCGCCTGAACAATTCTTTGACTCACAAAGCTGCAGCCTCCATCATGTCTATTATTTGCCTGCTGTGTTTTATTTATTTAAAACGTCTTTTAAATTCTTCATGATTCATTCAAGTGTCACATTATTTATAACGAAGACTGACTAATGCTGAAATCCCCACATCCAATAACCACTACATCCATGTTAACAATCCTCAAACCAGCAGGTTTAAAGCATGTTACATAATCTAACAGGCAGGTGTGAAAATATTATTTATTTCCAATTTGTCTGCCTTTTAAATATATATGTTCTACTTGTTGCTAATTTGTAATTCTAAATTAGGGATAATTTATTTTGTTTTGTTATGCAGATCTCTCATCAGCTCGTCATTGTACAGTCTGGATCAGAGTTGTCGTCCACAGACAGCAGTGAGTCTAAAATTACATTTTCATCTTCTGCTTCCTCACACTTTCCATCATAGTAATTCTCATTCAATCTGTCTTTCTCACACACACACACACACACCGGCATGCAGACACTCGTACAGAGTTCATAAAGATAGAGATTAGACTGATAGCAGCAGCTGATTGAATACCTCAGGTCTTAAGGCTGGTACGAGCTTAGACCTCGACACAGAGTCAGACAGGAATTGTGTGTGATGGACAGTATACCAATATATCGTACAACCTTGGTACATTTTGATTGTTTTCTCATCATAGTCTTAACATGTTGAATTGTCCGTTAGGCGTTAGCCGCTATGCCGCTAGCATACGTTAAGCAAGTTTAGATAGAAAGTTAGTCAGTATTGAGAAGACACGATGTCAACGCAAAGACAGTTTTCAGCCACTAAGTCCATTGTTTTCCTGTATTTGGACACTTGAAACGGCATCAACAAAGAAACCAAGCGGAGGCTATTTTAATTGATTTAATGCAAGCAAGAAGATTTATTGAAAACCTTCTGCTCGACCCAGTAAGAGTGTTCAAGTGTCCTTTTAAGAAAAGTCTAATAGCTAATACGCTCTTGTCATGTTTTTAACAACCATTAGCAGCAACATCTTTTTGAGAAAGGTGAAGCTCCAGGCTGAAATTTACATGATTCATTTTTCTAAACTGATCTAACTCGGGTAAATTATTTCTTTATTTAAGTATTTGTCACCATAACCACTTTATATCTTATTTAATTTATTTTTCTGGTGTGTGAAAACACTGTGGTCCTCCTCAAAAGTATTTTTCACATTATCAACAAGGTTATTAGAATTTAGATCTTATTTAGAAAAGGCCTTTAAGGGCAAGGCAGTAAATATGTGAATACATAATGGGGACTAAACAGTTTTCAGTATTCGTGACTAATTAAAAATAGTTCGAGGTCAGTTTCCTGATCTAAATACGCCGTAATGAATGGACGGTCCCCATAAGCGTAGACATTCTGTGCATGTCTGTGCACCTGTCTGCCCATTAGTACATTGATTTGAATGCGTTTTGTGGCTGCGCGAGGACCAGTTGGAGAGTGACAGAACGGTGAAATGGCAGGCGCCGCCAGCCAAAATGAGACAGGGTGCCGTTCCCAACAAGAGCGAGGGGAGTGACTTGCCAGGAGAGGGAGTGTGAAGGAACCTAGGCAGCAGGAAAAAAAATGGCCAAGAGAAAATGTCAGATCGGAGCTGGGGGAAATGTCGAAACAAGTTGGCTACAGAAGAAAGACGCCGCCGTGGCACGAGGCGAGTTGACAGTTTGAAAACAGAGAGGGAGCAAGTGGCTCTGAATCTCCCTCCTCCCTCCTCCTGGCATCCTAATTTGCACTGCTGCATATTTAAAGCAGCTTTTCCTCTTCCACGTCTTCTGGCACTCATATCCCAGGTAATCGAGTAGTCCATTACCCTTCCCGCTCTCCCCCTTTATCCTCTTCTTCTGCACCATTGATTGAAATCACACACATCTCTCTCTCTCTTCCTCTGATCTAATGGAAATTTGTGTGCACACGCTCCAGATGATGTTTTATAAGACATTTCAGTTCAGGTTATTAATGCCTTACAGGAATATGCTGCTTATTGTTTCAAATGTGTGTGATCTGTGATGATAGGTCTGATGTGTGTCTAAAATAAAGTTAAGTGGATCGAATAAGCAAAGATTGTTTTATAAGGTTAAGTAAACCATGAATATTTCATCAGCCGCGTTTCTCAGAATACTGAAATGTTTTTAATGTGATATCTGAACTACAGTATAAAGTACATGTTTATATGGAATTATGCAAAAGGTGAAGATGTCAAGTGTAAAGGTTAGTATCATTTATTTACAAACAGCATAAAAACCTTAAGCGACAGAATAAAAAAAAAAGATGTACATAATAATACTAATAGAAATAAAATACACACAAATATATAAAAAAGACACAATAAACAAAGTAATGCAATATTAATTAACTGATAAAAATGATTTTAAAAAAGCAAACAGAAAGAGCTTAATTTGACATTAATATTAGTTAAACACCACAATTTCTACCGATGTAGAATTATTTTAAATGTTGTCTTAAGCTCTTAATATGCAGGTTAGTGTTTCATATCTGTGTGTACTTCTTCCAATTGTTTCGGGTGTACATTGTACGCAGACTTACTTAAAAACGCTCTGCCTTACAGGTCTCTCGAGACACGCTACTGTCGTGACACGTGGTTGGCTGTTGGATAGCGTGGCAACCTACACCCTCCAAAACTACAGCAAGTACACAACATGAGCGGAGGATCCAAGTGCAGCGACAGCCGTGACCCATTTCACAACTTCTGTATTTTAATGTCCAACACTGCATTTAAAACGGTCATCCATCGGTTTTCTTTACAAATCTCTTTTGTATTGTGTTTACATGACATGATGTATATAAAGTTTAATCAACACAAGATGCTCAAATTGAGTCTTTTCTTCGTTTTGTATGTTTTATCGCACAGGAACTAGAGCACACATACGTCTATCAGTGCAGCTCACAATAACTATATTTATTAGAAAACGTAATGTGCCCGATGTAGCAAATCTGGACATAACCGATAATCTTTATTGTTAGTTGACCTATGGAAATACTATACTCATGACTCGTGACATCCTTTGGGGTTACAGAAATGTACAGTATTTAGTACTTGTATGTCTCCTGTCTGATCTAATGTATTTTAATAAGCTCTTGTCGTCCCTGTTCTGCAGTGTTTCCGCTGCTGTTTCGTGGCTCTGCGACTGTTGTTTGCAAATCCCTGGTGTATTCCAGCTTTCTGGTCATGGCGGAACGCCTGTAGCCTTCCTGAACATGGCTTGAATAAGGCAACATGTTCCGCACACGGTTCTCTTTAATTATTGAACAGCCATTGTGAGGGCATAGAATAAGAGAGAAGAGATTTGCAGGAATGTGCCGTGTGAGCCGTCTTCATGTTTTCATGTTACCGTGAGAAGAAAATCTGTGCGTCTCAGGTTACGTCACAATGAAACATTGCTGTCGAAGATTATGCAGCTGTAACGCTTGCTTTTGTGCAGCAGTTTTTAGGTGAAAGGTCTGTGACAAAAGTATAATCAATATTATTAGTTAGTTTAGGGACTTAGTTAAAATACATTGAAATCCTTCTTCCTGGTTGAAATGTGATGATGCTAAAATAAGGGCTACAAATCCTGGTTATTTTCATTATCCCTATCAAAATAGTTATTTATTATTATTTTAATAATACTGTTTAAAAGTACAATTTAAAGTTTTAGTTTAACAGATTAATGTTGTCGCCATCCTCAAATTACCAACGTTTATTTCAACTCTGCAGTGAATGAAACTTCCTTTTAGGCTATTTATTCTCCTCATCGTGTATTTTTACGGGCAGCAGTAACTTTTTGTGTGACATTTATTTTTGTGATTTACTATTTCACTAACCAGATGTAATCAGTTGACTATTTGAGAGGGGATGCCATCCCTCTTGTTAGCAAAATGACCAAAATACATGCCCAGTTAACCTGCCACCCCCTTCTCCGTGGTAACAGAGGGGCTGTTTAGTTGAATATTAGTCTAGTCTGCCTGACTCATTGATCCTTTATCTGACTGGGGTTTGTGCAAATTACAGACCATGTCTCTGAAATATCAGTAGATTAGCTGTGCTGTGTATTGATAAATCCACGTCCGTGGTGCTGAAGTAGCAGACAGATTTGTAATTGGGACTTCTTCTCCCGAGTTTCTTCTTGGATCCATAATATTCTCTAAACTATATAGAGCGGTGGGGTGATGTGGTTCGCTAGTTGCGGGTGAACAATATTGTGTAATAATGTCATCAGACTCCAGCATCATCCTGTGTGTGTAAAGTGAACTATACCTCAAAATCAGGGTTTCTCAGTTCATAACGTAATGTGAAGATATTTACCTTATTGTAATTACAGACCTCGTATAACTGGTTTGAGACAGTGAGCTGTTTCTTAACAGCTGAACAGTCGGCTAAGCTAACCGTCTGCGAGCTTTACATTAGACAGATGTGAGAGTGGCATTAATCGTCTCATCAAACTCTGGGTAAGAGCGTAATAAGCGTATCTCCCAAAAATCTCAAACAATTTCTATGAGTTTCAACATTCTGTAAATGTCAAGTGTGTTTCATTCACTTTTTCTCTCCCACATTCATGACAAACAAGATCACATATGTAGACCACGCATATGGAAAACATCCCTCCTTAATAATGCATGTTTCTACTTATAGCACTCACTCAAGACCCCTTAGGATGTGTTTTTGGTCCGCACAACGGTGATTGTGGTCGATGCAAAAAACAGAGCTAATGTTGGGAAGTCATATCTGCAAAAAAAACATAACTATTGAAACAACGTGGAAATGAGTGAGCGTTTGAAGGGCGGCGATATTGCAGAAAAACATATTGCTCCTGCAGCGACGCTCAACTTCTCTAGCAGAATGAGCTTGGAACAATTATGACTCAAGGACATGAGTCAACTTGAATGACTGCCCCCTATAGTAACTCCATATAGAGGTTGGCTGGAGGGCTAGAGTGGCGATTATAAGCAGTGTTTTTAGTGTTAGAGTTGGTAGTTTCGAATACATCTGCTGAAGAAAGGGTACTTTACAGTACATGACAAAAATGTGCCTCCAGACACATTAAGACTCTCTTCTTTAACAGCGTTGTTTTTTCTACAAATGAACATCAACAACTCTTTTTGCAATTTGTAATAGAGACATTTGGTTGCAGGATAAATAAAAATGCTGCATTCAATGTCATTCATTGAAACAGATATCAGAAACCAGGTGGCTTAAAATAGAGAAAAAGCCCACACGAAACAGTAATGTCAGCGCGTTTGCTCCGAGGCATTTTAAATGCCAGATGTGCGGTGCCAGACGCCAGAGTGCCAGGGTGCTGCTTTCCTCCAGTCAGCTGATTTTTCCGGTGCCGAGCTGCAGCGGAGAATACATTCAGCTCAGTTGCTCTGTACGGGAGCTGAGGTTACAGCATGATACGGACTCAACGCTCACAATGCAACACTGTTCCCTTTCTTTTTCCGTACAATTAACAGCAATGGTATTAGCCTCTGAGGGTTTTGTTGGTTTGATAAAGGGTTGGTGACCCATGGAGAGTGAAACCTGATGCTCAATTGTCAAATGACACAAAGATTTTTCGATACAGTGTCCGCAATAACCCCAACCCATCTAACAGTAACCATTACTAAGACACTGACACTCAAAATGAGACTACTCTTCACAAAACAATAAATCCTTTTATTCCATTGTTATATTCCATTATTATTTAATAACTTTATTCCAGGCCTTGAAAATAAGAACAAGACTAACTACTATAGATCCATTAGTCTACAATCATGCTTTAGATCTGTGATGCTGTGCAGCTAAATGCTAATGTCGGCATGCTAACAATAATGCCAACATGCTGATGTTTGCGAGGTACAATGTTTACAATATTCACCATCTTAGTTTAGCATGTTGGCATGCTAACATTTGCTAATTAGCACAGAACACAAAGGCTGATGGGAATGTGATTAGGTTTGCAGGTATTTGGTCATAAACCAAAGTGTTGACGATCCAATAGTTGTTGAGACTTTAACCTGCTGGTTGCACAAGATGAAGAACCACCAAAGTCATTAGGATACATTCTATTGCAATGGTCAATACTTGTACCAAAATTCAAAGCAATCCATCCCATAGTTACCAAGAAATTTCAGCTGCAAAACGTCCAGAAGAAAACAAAATGTCAACCTCATGGTGGTGCTAGAGAAAGGCTTCGACCTCTGGGGAAAATGTATTTATTTTCAGATTTCATGACAATCCCTCCAGAAGGTATATAAATAAAATCAGATCTGGGAGGTAAATTTGTAGTAATCATTGAGGTTATTTACAGTCTATTTGTCACAAGGTGTAGTTTCTCTGTGTAAAGACGGCTGTATTAGAGCCTCTTTAAAAGTAACTGATCTATGGCTGCATGTACTTGTAGGTCTCTGTGTGAGACGTAGGTTACTTGTTAGATGTCCGCAGTCGTTGAGTCTCAATGCCTCGGCATGCACCGACGTATCTCACCGTGGATGATATTTCTGTTCAAACGTTTAATTGGGGGAAATCAGCACAAAACAACCTGCTTGGCCATCTGGAATGTTTCAGCAGGCGTGTTGGTTTGTGAGGCTGCACATCCGTGTACGTGTATGCAAACATGTACAAGCAGATTGGCCTTTGCTTTAGACACCTAAGGGCAGTAATTTACCCCCCGGCTAAATTCAGGATGAGCAGAGTGATTGTTCCTTTTTTTTATTTCACAGTGACGCAAGAATGTGTGTTTGCCTGGGGTTCTTCTGCACGGTGCAGTGCAGTGTTCATTTTGACAAGAATTACAACATTTTGTTTTTAGTTTTGGTCGCTTACTGAACAGAGCAGTTGGTTTAAAGTCACATGGTATTCTTCTTGCTTTGTTTTCGTACTCGGTTTTAATTTTAGTCAATGTTGTAGTCATAATTGTCATGATACTGCATTGGATTTTGCTGAAGGATATTTCTCATGGCTGTAAAAGTTCCAATGAGAAGTAAGCACACCTTGAGCTATGTGTTACTGCCTTACCATACTTATTTTTTTATAACATAGATATCATTATTGGTTATCGGACACAAATAATTTTTATTACCTGACTTAACAGACTTATCGTTTACTGAGGTCTCTCTGATTAAAAAGAATTATAAAAATGTATAAACTGCGTTGTGTTGGCAGATGAAAGTGATCATTATCTGATTCTATCATTTTTTATTAATGTGAGAGCAAACGCACAACAAATATGGACTGAAGCAGATTATTTTGTTAGATAAAAACATTTTGGGAGTAATTTCTTGTTTTAAATAAATTTGACTTTTGGACTTGAACTGGAGTTATTGGAAATGTTTGGATCACACAATACGGAAACAATCCTACAGACACTACTGGAAACACATTCTACAAATGGTATAATATTCACTACTGAGCCTGGAACCGGTACTACAGCTGTATCTTCACTCATCCCCTCTACTCCACTCCATGTATGTGCCAAGGCTAAGCCTCGGTGCACTTGAAAGCAAAGCAGTGGGCCACTGAAGAGTGATTTTAGGGGAAACACTGATTTGTGTTTAGATTTCAAATGTCAACATTATGAATGATGCTTCGCATTTTTCGGCACAGCCTTTTCTGGAACCGAGCAGGTCTGGTAACGATGGTGAGTATGAGAAACAGTCTGAAGTCAAGCAGACCGATGTTGAGCACTCATGATGATGCCATTATTTTTATAGCCTACCTATCAATTGTTTTTAAGCTCAATATACGCAGACAATAGTTCACAGTAATGTCTCCCATTTGTCTGGTACATTGAAATCTTCCAGGAATGGGACCATAAAAAACAACTAAACCAGACACTCTTCTCGAGTTTGGCCAACCTAGCGAGCCGCGATCGCTGCGTTCCATCTGAGTGGTAAACTTAAAGATTTAGCCATGATTTTTGTTGTACAAATGACAATTTAGTCATGAAATGACATGAGTTGACTTCAGCAAATAGCCTATTTCTCATGACATTTTTCTTTCCAAAAGAACAACAGAACCCAGATGTCTGTTGTCATGTCTGAGGAAATTTGGATGGATGGATTCATTCAGACTTTTTATGGGTCAAAAGATCAAGTAATGATAATAATCAAGTAATAATCATCATATTTATTGACAACGGAGATTATTGCTCGTTGCTGCTCAACATTCCAACCCTTACCGAGTATGATTTCTCGTTTGTGATGTGTCATAACTCTACAATGTATTTATATGTTAGTCATTACAGGTCATCGTTGCACAGCATGGTGGAAATACCCAAACTGACCCAATTTTTTATTAAATCTAGTATTGTGTGTGTTTCTTACAAGAGCAAAAATAGTTACACTTGTGAGAACGAAAAGATAAGAAGGCGCCAGCTGTGTTTAAACACAAGTTAGGTCAGACAATTGACGTCCACATTGGTTATTGATGCTAATTTTAGATATTTTAGCTGTTCATGTGCACTTTACGCACACACCCATGTCAGCTCTCTGTAGTCAAGCTGCTATGAGTAATGAGTGCACTTGTCTGTGATGACGGATCTCACACTTGTGATCCTCATTAGTTGCTGGCCCAGTATTTTGGTCGCACCCTTTGGCTTCAAACCAAACACTGTCTACAAGTGTCTCTTCAAGAAAGTCCTTAAGGCCAGGCCATGAACAGGGAAACTCTCTAGAAAACCAACCGGTTTGGTTTCCTTCCAAGCAAGTCCACACTGCCTCCAAAACCTTCTGTTATGTAAAACCAAAATGTACATAGTTGGAACACACTGTGAGTCAAGCCCTCCAGTATGAGATTTGTTTACTCCTGTTTAAATTTGTAGGAGTTCCACCATAGTAAAAATCCAATTACAGAAACATCCCCCTTTTTTATTTTGTGTGTGTGTGTGTGTGTGCGCCATATGCATGGCTGTATGTGCAGCTGCATTCTGTTTTATGTGTATGTGCTTTCACTCATCTTGACTCCACCAATTTGCCGCCTTCACTGTTGCGCAGAGAGAACAGAAGGAGAAGACTTAGCCTTCATGGACCAGGACACATATATTTTTAATCTGCTCAATTTTACATACTGTTTAAATGGGTCCTGCATTTTTAATGACTCACTCTCTCCCACTGACACGGCAACCATTATCCTGGCATTGCTATTGTGTTGCTTGTATTGGATGGTTGACGCTTGTTGCCAGCCTTATTTCACCCAATTCCCTTTCCTTGCGATGGTAAAAGTGGGTATTTGAGTAAAACTGAAGTGATAGTAGAGCAGAGCTGTCAAGCCATCTTCCACCCTCTGAGCATTAGGGTGTAGTTTTATGGCAACTGACACTGTGCAAGCAGGAAAGACATTAAAGATGCAGAAGGGTTGAGCCTCAGTGGTCACTGATCAGTGATGCTTTATAGTGGAATTAAAATGAAAAATGCACCCCCAGCAAAGTGTGTTTGTATCAAGATAATGGTGCATATAATAATAATGCAAGATAGAGAGAAGATGGAGGTAGATTCCTGTCTGGCTCAAAAGTGCATAAACAAACTTCCTTCCATTGCAGTAAAACCATAATACATTTTACATCACCATTACGAAACTTTTCACATCGTCGCGTGTGACTCCACATTATTTACATGTGGCTGGCTCATCTCACAGGGGACTTGCAATGCAGGTCGTCGGGTGGATTTGGAACCTGAACGTTGTTGTTAGAGTTGATTGTTGCTTCTCTGTAGCTCTTTCACTTCACATTCCAGGTAAATGCTTTGTGATTAGGCGGTGAGATTGAAATGCAGCAGGGACAAGACTGAGAACTCCTCTAGTTGCTGGTGACTCCTACCTGAGGTCAGTGGTTCAGTCCCTCCGAAGCCGCAACTGCCGAAGCATCCCTGAGAAAGTTACATTAGTCCAACTCTACATCCCAAACGAAAAGAAAAAGAGAATCTGCCTCTGCTGGAATAAGACACAAAATGAATTAGGTGAATTTAAGTGCCTTCATTTTAAAGTTGATTCTGCAAGATTCCATGCACAAGTTACAAAGTTATAAGGCATGTATACAGACTTTTACAGAACTTTTGTATTAGCCTGGCTCACCATGTTGTTGGGTGTTTTGTTCACTTTGTTGATCACATCACTTTGAAAGCAATTATCTTCAATCTCTCCCTCTCTGATGTATATCAACCACTCAACTGCACTCTATATATTGTATTTCTTAAAAGCCATGTCTCCAACGGAGTACCTTTATGTTCAGGCACGCTCTTGTTCTTTGATTTACCAACACAACTTCCATTAGTAATGCTATGTCTGATGAGACTCAACTCAGACTTTTATTTGACCTTCTTTACATTCGGATTGAGGCAGGCATCTCGACTTGCCTAGCTGATATTTTCAGTGAAATGTCTGCACGCTAAATTGCAAGAGACAGGCAGCATTTGTAGCCATGTGAGTGGCATGGCTCTTGAGATGGTAATGTCAATCATACAGACATTCATGTTTCCCAGAGAATGAAGTATACTGACTTTAATGATTCCCTGACTTTTCCTCCAGCAGCATCGTGATGTTGACTTTCTTTGTTTGTTTTTTTAGCAAAACATCTCAATAAAGTACAGCTGAGACTGATGGGAATGTCATTCATTTTGCAGGTATTTGGTTATAAACCAAAGTTTGGACCTCATGATGGGGTTGGATGTAAAGTTAAGGGATTACCAGAGTTATTACAATTCATCCTTCGGGGGAATAAGAATATAATTTCATGGCAATCCATCTAATAGTTGTTGAGATATTTCAGTCTGAACCAAAGTGGTGTACAGAATGACCGACCAACACTGTCATCCCTTGAGCCATGCTGCTAGCATTAAGAAAAACTACAACCCAACATCTCCAGTCACTAGTCTAGCTGATGCACAGGGCTGTACCATTGCCGGCTGCTTACAGGTTTATCTTCACTAGAACAACCTAACCTCTCCATCAAAAATAATTTCATATACCTACAGGTCCCTCCGTTTTTTTATTTGTTGTCTGACTTCAGACAGTAAAGCGATGGCACTCACCTATTCTCCTTTGTTGGCTAAAAACGTTTCAAGAACTATGTTACATCAACTTCTTGTCAGTTCGGGCTCTCTTTCATCCTCCTCCTCCTGTACTTGGATTGAATCCACTCTGCTTCTCCATTTAGCTATTATTCATTTCCTTCCTTCACACTAGTCTCAGGTTTACAAGGACTTATGCCAGGAACTTCATTATATTCTACTCATTGTGAGTGCATCTGGCTTGTTAGCTGAATCTGAAAAACACTTTTAGCATAATCCATTTGATTCAAACTGACCACTGTAACTTTGAACACACTTGGCTGTATTCTGCATATAGTACGACACATAACCTGTATGCATAATGATAAAATGTAAAGCTGGAGGTCCTTTGAGGTCTTTGACAGTGGGATACAATGAGAAATATATGAGAACAATGTCCATGTGGGAGTCTAATGATCTTTTTCTCTTTGTGGTTTTATATCTTACGCCTTCTGGGACATTTGGAGTTCATTTTTCCACGTACCGTCTTATTTCAGCTGCTTTTCTCACACGAATCCTCTCGGCTAAATGGGAAGCATCTGGCAATAAATGAGAAATTGTTGCCGTTGATACACTAGAAAGCGTCAGCTACAGTATGCTCTGCAGTCACTTCACAGTATGACTTAGCTGTGGAGTGGAATGCCATTGAGGCAGGTGAGGCTGCAAGGACAAGAGTGATGAGTGTTTGCCAAAGATGTTTGCTCACTTCAGCTGAAGGCCAAAGGAGAAACCGCAAAGTGACATTTTGACATTCTCTGTAGTATAAACAAATATTTCTTCCACCAAAGCAGAGGCTGACCCAATGATTCATGCTGAGGTTGCTCTAGCCTGCAAGTTTCTTCCCTCATTTTACTGGTCCTTCACAGGGCTGCAGCTCGTATGCAGAACTGGAGGTGTAGAACTAGGCTTTGTATGTGGATAATAAACTAGTATTTAATGCACTATATTCAAAATTACACCACACTAGAATCATTATCCATGAGTCTGACCAGCTATAATTATCCCACACAGTATACTGTATATATGAACGATTGTTGCTACTCCACCTGTGTGGTCGCTCTCTCCCCCCTGACTAGCGGTCTACACTGGCCTCGCCACGGGTATGTGGTGCGACCTCGCGCTCCCTGCATGGCGACATGGCAGCGATGCTGTGAAATGTCACTTTGCCGTTGCTCACAGAGGCAGCGAGTTGCTGCAGGGCCTTATCCATGGTGGTGGGAAACAAATGGAACAAGAGTCACTGTTAAAGGTCAGACTTCAAGGCTCGTAAATATAGTCCAGTACAGCTGTATGCATTTGAAGTATGATGGGATTATATTCCCGTTATATATGATGTTGCTGAATAGTTTTAAAGAATTTCCGTAAGTGTGAAAATAATGGCAGTATAAAAATGTTTTGCGAATTAAGCCCTTTTGAAAAAGCATGGTTACAAGGCATTCTTTCACTATGCCAATTTAATGACAAAAATAGGTGAATGTTGTAAGTACCAACACAACATGTCACCAAAAAGATTATTTTGATTAGTAAATGATATACTGTATGTGCCAGTAACCTACTGCAGTCATTAAGTAGCCAACAGTGGCAGTTTAACGCATCACTTGACGTTAGCACAGAGCAGTAATGAATGAATGGTTTGCTTCCTCTTGAAACTAGCCAGATGACACTTTCATGTAGCGGCCAGATTCAATAAAAAAATTTAAACAATTTAGCAATTCCAGATGTTAATTATTGTTATACAACAGCTTTAATGGTACCGTGACTATTCTTCTGGCCCTAGCAAATTTGACATGGCTAAAACGCGACACCAAGGCGATGAACATACCCGCTAAATATGTTAGCAATATCACTGCGAGCACGTTAGCATGCTGATATTAGCATTTAGCTCAAAGACTTGTTAAAAAAGTAAGATTATGAATGATTCATATGTTTTAATGTGGTTTGTTGATGTTTATCGTCGCATATGCTATTTGCGATTGATATACTTAAATCTTTTAAGCACAACAATTCAGTTCACAGTCAGTGAATATTAAAGAAGTCCCAACACTCAGCTAAGCACTATTTATATTTTTATTTCATTATCACATGTACAACATAGCAGTCACCCCCTTCACTCCCTCCCTGACTTTCCTTCCCAGTGTGGATTATTAGAACACTTTTAATTTCACAACACTTCAGTCTTATGTGGTGAGTGATTATTCAGTTTTCGATATTAAAAGCACTTGTGGTTAAAGAAAATGTGTGTCATCTCAGCCCACCAATTTTGTCTGTCCAGATTTTCAACTTGTTATATGAAGTGGAACAGCAAAGTTTATTCCCTGACATTTAAGAATAACTCGGAACAGTTTGCGTGCATTGTATTGTGCTTCATTTACTTTAACACTTAAGAGAGAATAGCATTTCAAAACAGGAAACAACGTAACAGAGGTCAAGACCAGCACTGTAAATGCTGGTTCCTGCTAGGTAATTTCCAATTATAATTTTTTTTAATAATTTTTCATATTCAGTTTTTCATTTCCTTACCAGCCTGTTTGTGTCCATGACAATTTTTGTCCACTTGTTTTGAATAAAAGCGTTAAAGAAAAACAAGCGTTTGCCACCACAATGACCTCCCCCGATAAGAACACGGCCACACAGAAAAAATAACAAGGAGAGTTTTGCTAAAGATGGACAAACAATTCCTCAAAGAACTCCACAATATAGCATTGGTTCTCGTTTTTCATCATATTGTCCTTTATGCAGTGCAAATATCTGACAAGAATTTACCAATAAATTAAGTTCATGTGCAGTATGGGTTCATGTCCATCGGCGCACACAGGTCAGGCCGCTGGTTAGGCAGGTCCTACATGAGCACACAGCTTTTGGCCCGGTCCTTTCTAATGGCGGGTGGGTGCTCATGAATCTCAGTCCGGGGCGGTTGCTGGGAGACCCGCTTGAGACCTCGACGTGAGCCAGCACGTTTGAGCTGAGGCCGATGGATACGGGACACAGACGCCAGGGTGGTGACGTGGAAAACGTCACGGACGCTGTTCTCTGAATACTTTGATGTGCACTCTGTGTAGGCCACAGCTCCGATCTGCCGCGCCAAAGTAGTTCCCTGAAAATACAGAATATGGGTCAGTTAAATTGAAGAATAAACAGTGAGGACGCAGGTGGCACATTCAGCAGGCTATTTGCTAAATTTTGAGCTGTTTCTTTCCACTTGGCAAATGTAAATCTGATATTTAGTCTCCTTTTTAGCTCTGGGTTTGGTCACCACCAGCTCTTGAGAGAAAAATCTGTCTCTTTAGCTGCTATTTGCTTACTTTGTTCTCTGTTTGTAACTCTGAGCTTACACGTTTTTTAGCCTGCAGCTCATCTTGTAGCTGATGGAAAAAAAGCTTGATGAGAATACTGAGACGGAACCGAAAAAAAGGACATTACAAACAGTCACTTTATCAATTTTTACTGTGAAAAGATTAGTGCATTTATCCAGCCGTGTGCTTCAGTTTGTGCTTGTTTGTAGTCCAAAAAAGGTTGTCTCACCGAAAGAGCTACTGAGTGCTAGTACTTAGAGCGATGACAAACAAAGTGTGTGTATGTGTGTGAGAGAGACAGAGGGGTCATATGGTGGAATTGATGCTTTTTGCGTTCTAAAAGCCCTTAAACCAAGTTGAACCTCTGGCGTACTGTTGGAAGCCTCATGTAATTCAATAGAGTCAAAACATTTATACAGTTTTATTGCCAAACAGTACTATGAGTGCTCAAATGCTGAGTGGACTTTGCAACACCCTTTAGAAACTTTCTCTTGAAGTTCATTATTATCTCCATTTGTTACATGCGGTGAGATTATCCTTACCTCATCCTTTTGTGGATATAAGACCATTGCTCTTGGTCATGTACAGTAAACACTCTCCTCTTAATAGAAGCCTCTCAGAAGCATGATAGCTAGCTGGGGCATACAATAAAAAGCTAAGATCCTCCGCACAGCAATGAAATATTCATGGCATATCTGTGCAATTGTAAAACTCGAGCGTAAAAGCTCAGCTTATTCCCAGTAGTGGTTATCACCATCTTAAATCTGGACTGGTTGAACTTCTATTTTGTGCTTTGGTTTTGCATACCTGTACTGCAACAACTCTGGCTCTGTGCTTCGGTGTATCTTATAGTAAGAAAGGGAGTAATCTAGTTGTATTGATTCAACCAATCCTTCTTTACTGGAGTGTGTCATCAATTAGATTCATCAACTTCTTTGGCAATGAAACATCAACACTGTGTGACGGTGTGGGTGTTCAGCCATCAGTGTTGGAAGTATTCCGTATTGAAGGAGTATCAAGCAGTCAGGTGTGGTAATAATATTCCTCTTCTATGAAAAACATTAAAGGCTTGAGCTGTGCTTCCAGGAAGGCTGCATTATTTTCGCATTAATGGAAACGTTCCAACACTTCAAGGTTCTATTTTGACGCCTTTAAGCCGATTACAGCAGTAGTCACACAGTTTGTATGCGGTTCATTCTGATGAATGCACTTCCCCTGGGGATCACATCCGTTGGTCAGGTGGCTGAAATGTAAGGGGTCCCAGTTTGTGGCTGTTTGCAGTGCAGCCCTTTGAATGGGGCCCATACGAGTCCATCTATTTTCAGCATGTGCTCTATTTTCCATCTTTTTCTATGAAGTATGGCCACAGTGACGTCAGTTGTTTGACTACAGAAGTACTGTGCTTACAACGTTCTTTAATTAGGAATGCACTGGAAAGTTAAAGTATGCATCCAGCCAAACGTGTCCTCATAGTGACATTTTTAGTCGGATTGGATGGGCGAGAAACAAAGAGTTTCAAAGTTGAATTGTTGCTGTTACAGTTTTTTGTTAATTTGGAGCTAATTATCCAGAGAAATTAATTCTGAGATCTTGATGGACCAATTCTGATGCCATTACTGACAGGAAAATGAGGTTGTTTACCGTTCCTTTGTCGGAGGTATGAGAAAATATTAATGTGTTGACAAAAGGCTGCCAAGAAGTGTGAATTCACATTTAAATGAAAATAGGCGATTGAAATTCATGCGTGCCACGTTCATTGCTCCAAGACACAAACAAAACAATTGTATTATCGCACATCCGGCTGTTTGTCTCTATCTTTGTTCAGTCCCAGCTCTTTTATCCTCCTAGTGTTTACTTATTTGTGGAAGTTATGATCTGAAGCAAATGTCATCCTCCCAATTCATTTTCAGAAGTTTTGTTTACAGTATGGGCACCAGGGAGCAGAGCAATGGATGTAATTTGTCTGGAATGTTACAATTAAATTTGTACGTCAGTCAGTGTTACTATAGGCAAATAAAAATCGCTGCAGCGGAAAATTGGAAAGGACTGTACATTTAAAACCATATCCAAAGGATGTTCCAATTATTATAATGTTAAATAAATTAAATCGATACTGTTCAGGTCTTCACACATGCAAAATTAAGTTTGCATTATTAGGATATGGTTGCAGGAACAGCAGTTCATTTCAAGCTAGGTTTGACACCCCTGCTGCAAACAGATACAGAGAGATGAGCGGGGTTTTCTCTGCACTCCTCACCTGCTCGTGGGTGACAGGAATGAGTCTGTGTTTGGAAAGCTCTCTCATGACGTTGAGGTCCGTCCTCATGTCCAACTTGCAGCCGACCAGCACCACTTTGGCATTGGGACAGAACTCCTGCGTCTCGCCCTGCCACTGTGTATTAAAAGACAAAAACATGAGTGCAAAGGGTCAAAGAAATACAGCCCAAACTGTTGCCACAAAGCTGGATGCACAACTTGGGCAAAAGTATTATATTTTGTAGCATTAAGATGTTCTGTATTTTGAAAGGGGCCTAGTGCAAACCCTGAAAAAAGCTGCAGTATGTGGATAAAGGTATATATTTGTTGGCTATATAACGTGGCAGTATATTCAACTTGAACCTAGGAATGGTTTATTTTATCGATCAAAGTGTAACTTAACATTCCCCTCTTGTTTTTGCTGACCCCAGTCTTTAAAACAATATTCTGTTTGTCCCAACGTGAGCTCATGAAAGCAAGATGCTCATGGTCATAAATGCTGCAAGAAGACAGAGAGAAAGAGACACCACAGACAAACAGATTTGACTTTGTCTCTATCGTTTTCTTTCTCTCTGAGACTCTTGTCATAATCTCCTCACACCACGTCACAGACAACCACTTTGAGCGTTGCTGCTCCATTTGTTCTGCCTTACAAAGAGATCTTTTCTCCCGGATGCCTGTGTCGCTGCTGTTGCGGGCTGCAGCGTGTTGTGCAGTTATGCAGAGTGAGCTGTTGCCTTTCAATAGGCCGCTCCGCCGAACAGTGTGCAACTGGTGAATGGCAGCAATTTAGATGAGTCACAAAGAACCCAATGGGAAGAGCAGCTTATTGTTTGTGTTAATTTAAAGAGTTGGTAGGTTGTCCCGGATAAAGAGCAGAACACACACAGTCGAAGCTGAGTCCGGTTTGTCAAAGGAAGAAAATGGACTCTGGTTATTTTCGATAACTTCGGTGACAATTCAGTTTTCCAATATACATATGCAATCCAGGTACTTTCAAAATACAGATTTGTTCTGGGAGTTTAACGCCCTCTGAGGAGTTTAAATTATGCGATTACACTAATAATACACGTGTTGCGTTATTAAGGCTGATTCTGATATTTCTGATAAACTCCCATTAAAGGTCCCCAGAGGAAGAATCCTAATGACCTGAACCCATTATTTTTCCTCTAGCGCCTCCATTGACGTTAACATTTGTGACTTTAATTGAAACGTCTTTTGAATTGAATTGCCCTGAAATTTATTTGCTGAACATCAGCATGTTAGCAAATGTGCATTTTGAGCAAGTGAGCATGCTAATGTTAGCGTTTAGTTCAAAGCATTGCTTTACTGAAATACTGCCACATAGAGCCACTAGCATGTCTGTAGACTCTTTGTCTGGTTAAGACTATTTCCAAATGTGACTGGGATTTAGAATTCTTTGTCAAAAATTGCTGAAAACACAATTTAAAAGTTCAAGTAATATAGAGACTGTGACATTTTTGTAGACCTGTGATAAACCCTTTCATCATCATCCAGTGAGATTGTGTGTGTGTGTGTGTGTGTGTGTTAGTGTCCATCATCCTCTGCTATTTAGCTTGCAGTGTTTGTACCGCTTCTGGCTTTCATATGGACAAGCTGAGCGTGATTTATACTGCAGCCTTGGAGGTTGGATATAAAGATGGTCTCATCACAACAATCAAACATTTCCTTCACAAATAACCTAATATTTCAACCCAAACCCTAAAAATACAGAAAAGAGATAGAGAGCCGGAGATGCAGCGGTGCTGACATACTCCATGTGAGAATGATATTTAGAAAAGGTGAGAAAATGTCGCCAGCTGCAAAGCAAGGGTTGAAGCGCTATAAAAAGGTGATAGCTGGGCAGAGACCGGTGATAGCCGGGCAGAGGGTAACATCTTAGACTGGGTTGTGCTAGATGAGAAATCAAACAAGTGTTTGAAGAGAGATTGGACTGAAGAGAACAAAGGATATAAAAAAGGAAAAGGGGGAAGTGATAAGGAGTCGAGGGGCATTTTTGTAGCTTAGCAATACTGAGAAAAAAATAGTCCTTCCAAGAGGAAAATTGAAGGGCACAAGAATTGGGAAGTGGAAGGCTGTCAAAAATGGCAGGAGAAAAAGTGCTATGTGCTGCAAGGGAGTTATTTGAAGATGGAGGCGAGCAATGCCAAAGTAAATGGAAACAGGACAAAGTGGCACTTAAATAAGACAGAATCAGAATAAGTTCCTTTGTTTTTTATCTTAACTTTGAATAGAGTAACCCATCAACATGTCTCTTTGGCATCCTTGGCATGCATTGTGAGATCAGTTTATTCACCACTATTACTAAGGTCATCTAATAGGGCCAAAGTTCAAGTTAGTTCTCAAGTGGACCCCCTGTAGATGTGAGAATTTGTCCAACATAAAAGATACGTGTTTTTGTCTCGTATTGATGATGTCATTGATGAATGATGGCGCTGACTGCAGGAATGTCTATTGACTCAAAGGTCAAACGCTCGGCACAGATGTTCATCAGCAGTTAAAACTAAGATTCATCAATATCCAAAATGCTACTAGTTCCTTGCTGATTAAATTACTCAACACTAGGATGGATTTGACTCTTGTTATAAGACGAGAGACGTATATAAGTCTGCATTTACAGTAACCTGCATATTTGATACTTTGGATTGAGCTGCAAACCGTGTGATTAAAGAACGACTCGCTCTAGCCACTGAGCCGTTAGGCTTCTATAATCGATATTTCACAATAACAACGTATCAAATGACAATGGAAAAAGGGTCTCTCGTAGTGATAAACCTACAGATTAGTACCACCCGAATCTGCAGGTCCCCTCAGCTTTAGAGAGCTATATAACGAGTTCCGCTTATTGTTTATCTGTGCCTCGTTTTTGGACCGCAGTAGGCAGCTGTTTACAGGGAGAAAGCCCTAAAAACCCACTGCACACTAACTGCTCAGCCCAAAAAGGCAGTATAGTAGTAGTGCTTAAAAGAAATCCTTTCATGGCCAGTACAGAGAGGAGAATCAATGTACGCATAACTATCTCAGTACACAAGGCATGTGAGTTATGTGTTAAGATTGAAACTATCAGAACCTAATCGTTTTAAGGCTGCTATGATGCCTGCAGTCCCGATAAAAAACAAAAAGTACCTTGAAAACCATGTCGGCTTTGTCAGGACACATTCACACTTCTGTTAATGCGACACTGACCTTTTTCAGCACGCTGTCCAGTGTTTCCGGACGGCTGATGTCAAAGCAGATGAGGACAGCGTCTGAGTCAGGATACGCTAACGGCCGCACATTGTCATAGTAGGCTGAACCTGTGGGCGAAAAAAAAAACACACAGACATCACCAACGTTTCCTGGTGGATTATATGTCATTTAGTTACTTTGCAGAAGAGTTTTATCACAAAATGAGTCATTACAGAGCACCTTTGGCGGTAATAACTATGATTAAATGTAATTACCGTGAACTAAGCCACTCTGCAGATGACAATGAGTGGGTGTTATTCACCGCTTTCAAAACGAACAGAGGGGCCTCGTCCACAACCCCTGGTCTGTTCGTCTGACAGTCTTGAATAAGCCAACAGACAGACATGTGACAGTGATATAATGAATGGCTCACACAAAGCGTCACCTGGTATTTCAGAATGGCATGTTTTTATGCCGGGGGCCCGGGATGAATTGAGCATTGTGACCTGGGCAAGGGGAGACATTCCTATCCTGAGGGGACACCATTCCCTCTCCGTTTCCCTCATTGTCTCCAACACTACGTGTTATTGTCACCGTGCACAGGGCTTTGGCAACTTTACAAAAATGTGTTTGACAGAAAATTCCCAGAGAACCCGACTGAATCTGAGCTGCTGCCACACACACAGCACAAACAGATAAAAACACAATTTACACATAAGTTATTTTCAAAATAACCCAGCTTTAAATTTAAAACATACTAAAGGAGATTTTTATTTCTCTTAAAAAATCTAAATGTTGTTATGTGTCAAAAAAAAGCATTTGAGTATTTTTTTACCTTCTCTTCTCAACAGCAGATATTTAATGACTCATTTAATTGAACTTCCCACTCTGCATATTGCATTTCAATCGCAAACATATCACACCACGGAAGCTAAATATGTTGTAATTGCCATTTCACTGTGACTTTAAAACAAAATTACAGGTTTTTTTACAACTCTTTGTATTTTTGACCACCTTTATTCTGTTGATGATGATCTGGAAGTTAAAATAAAGATACAAGTACCAAATAAATCCTGCATAATACTATATACAGTTTAGTTAATTATTTTTATTAAATACATGATTTGTTAATAACCTGTCTCGTGTTTTCACCAGTTTTTTGCCGTTAAGTCATAGAGTAAAATGTTATCATAACCGATAATATGGATGACCAAAACTATAAAAAAATATATTTTTCTTTAAGCTACGAAGTTGTTTTTAAATTTTCATTACACAACACCTGGAGGGCAATATACAAGTATAGTATATATGCCCAAAAAAGCAGCTACATTTACCACCATCTTTGTCATGCTGTCAAAATCTGGCCCCAAAGCAAACCATGTGTTTGTGCATGTGTGTTATGTGGTCAGAAATGTCAAATGCCACAACCATTTCACCCCGTCTCTCTCACTAATCCCTGCTCCTGGGTTTCACACATACAGTAATAGCACGCACACTCTCTCACTCTAACTTTTGTGTCTTGCTTTTTACGAGGCACAGATCTAGTCTTGACACAAAATGAGGATGATTAAATTAATAAAAGGTAAATGGAGCAAGGGTGAGTGGAAGTGTATCCGACAGTCCCCATAAACCACCCGTATAGGTCTCAACAGCTTCCACACTCGCTCACTGGCAACAGTGATCCGACAGCTGTAGCTCAGCTTCACACCGTCGGCTCCACCTCTGCATTAGATGGCAGCTGTGACAAAGTGTAGTCTTAAAAAGTTTCAGTCTTTGCTCCATTAAAAGAAAACTGGAGTCTAGAAAATTCGGGAAAAAGCCATTTTCAGACATTTCTATTTGAATGTCACTGACGGCGTTCGTGCCGATGTCATTAGTTATTAAGGCTCCGACAGTAAAAGCTCATCCGTTAAGTCTGTGTTTCTGTCTTTGTGTAAAACAACAACAAGAGATCTCAACCCACCTGAAGCTATACAAACTGTATTTATGAAATACTGCTGGCCTAACCTGGGCAATAGGACAGGATGCAGTAAAATAAGTCATTTGCAGAGTTGCTTAGTCAGCACTTTTGCAAGTACACCGGGGCCTATATAGGCTACAGCTATGCAGAGTAATGTCTTTTGGTCAGCTGTTATCAGTAGAAGTTGTGCCGACTGCTCCAAAATACTTAAATAAATGATGGATTTGTCTACAAACCTACACGTTATTATACAAACAGACACAACCAACTGCAGATATGTTAGTTTTTTCCATATTTGAACATTTCTTCCTTTGAATTCATCTCAGGACTGACTGGCACTTATTCCTGAGTATCAGAATAAGGATATTCCAATGATATGTTTGACACAATTTAGAAAAGTTATTCCTTAAGAAAGCATTTCTTTTTCAACTGAGGAAAATTAGGAAATAAGTAATTTCATTTGTTTTGATTAAAAAAAGATGTATTTATGTATTATAAGCTGCTTAGAGCTAGTGTTAGGAAGTTGAACACAATTCCATCTATTTCACATGGCTGTGAAAACATCTCCTTCAAACAACTGTATTTATTCAAGTTTCTCGCCAAAAACTACAATTTTAAGAGGTTACATTTGAACACATGATAACGTTAGAATTTACTTTGAACTAATAGTCATTTTAATGCATCATAATGTACTTCAATGGAACCTCCGTTAACATTAGCTGCTAGCTCTGTTATTTAGCCAAGCAGGACTGTGCTGCCCGAATGCTAAAAGCTAACGTTAACTAGCTTTTCTCCGCCCCATTTCAACACGGATTTGTTGTTCACAATATAGCATTATTAGGTAAGAAATAGGATGCGCAAGAGTGTTTAACCACAGGTGTGTGGTACTAGTTTGCTCATGGATAGTACCGCATGTGGACGATTTACGGATCTGGTAGCGAGTGACACGTCTCGTTGTTTCTCTGTCGCGCAAATGAGCTGATAAACGATATGATAACATGTTAAGACGGGTTTTCTTGTAAACAAACAAAGTTTCTGTTTACATTCAGTTTAAAACTGCATAGGGCACCTTTCAGTTGGTTGGATTAACAACACGTTTGTCTCATAATTAACATTAAAACAAGGAAGAAATATTAATGGTTGTGAAATTACAACTCAAGCTATTTTCAACATTTTGTTGACAGAAAAGGTTAAAAAATGTGCTTCAAGCATACAATGTGAGTCAGTCTGCCATCATATATACAGATACAGACATTTAAGTTTCTCCCAAACCTTTCCCCCAAGGTAAGAAGCAGTATAAAAAACAGCATGGTAGAAAGCTTTGTGAAACTCCGTAATGCTTTAATGTCATTTTAAAAAGCCATTTCACATCACCTCCTTCTACTCTTTGCCATTTTTTCAAGCAGAAACAACGAAGGTGGAAATATATACTCACTGTCTAACTGTCCAGGGTGCTGATCAGGTCATCATGTGTCAATGCACCAAGGGAATGTGATCCCCTGCAGGCATGTAACCCGGGATTCATCTAGCATGGGATCAACATCTGCCAGTGTTATCTAATGCAGCAGAGTGCTACCTGCTCTTGAGTTTGCTTTGTCTTTGGACTGGCCGCTCCCCATTAAGACAACGTGAGTAGTTTATTTAGCAGATTGCTTTGCTCTGGTGTAGTTAGTTGGTATTTCTTCAGCAGCGTGTAGTTTGTTTATTGTTCTGCCAAGTCTTCCTCTGTTCAGTCTACCTAGCCCTGCCAAAATAAACAAGCATCAAGAGATTCAAGTCTCTCTGCTCTTGAATCCTTCTCCTCCTTTCATCAGAGGTTCCAAAAACGGATACATCCCCAAACAAGCTTTGAATTAAAGACTTAATCTGTCAAAGGCTTTTGGTTTGTGACATCAACCGTCCCGACGACATACAGCAGGTTGTACAGATGTCACAAATGTTATCTTATAGGAGTAGTTAGCCGACATACATTTTGGGAAATACACTTAATTGCTTTCTTTCTGTGAGTGCATGTCTGCGGTTGAAGTCGCTCAAATCAATATTTTCATTTCAAGAATGGATCAAATGTCTACTTGTATGTGAAAGAGGTTGCTCACAGTGCTGAACCCGCAGATAATTACCACTCGACTCCTCAGTTTCTCTCAGCTCTGAAAGTTTTAGTGTCTTCTGCTGCTTTGGTGTTCTGGATCGCAACTTAAGTGTTTTGGTTCGCTCTCCCAGCACTCATCAGCATTTTCAGCCGCAGCATGCAGCTGTTTGCAGTAAAAAGTTCTAATAAAGTCACTGCACACTACCTGTTCAGCACCAAACGGCAGACAAAGTTGAATATTTCCCTCAGAACATGAGCAAATATTGGACATACATCAGGTAGGCCAGTAACACAACTCATAATGAATGCTAGTGTTACTCTGTATGTAGAGGCAACGCTAACAAGTTTGTGACACAACTTAATAAGGTGTTAATCAGTCAGTAAAGTGGCCAAAGGTTCGTCTCCTTGCTCTTGTTCCATACGTAATGCACAGATGAGACGAGAGTGGTATCAATATTCTCATCTATTACATATTTACCAAAATATAGAACGATTCCTTGAATGCTCCGTGTGTCAAATTATTTCAATAGAGGTCTATCATGTCATCATGAAAGTGAGAAGAATTGAGACTATGATACTTCATTATTGTCATATTATTACCAGCCGCCACAGTGACACTGGTATTGTTTTCACCTTGTGAGTCTGTGTGTAAATACCCACCGTAAAATGTGGTCCTGGAGACTCACTACTGTAGCAGTTACCACCACAGAAGCGGTTTTGAGTACTTTGCCGGATGTTTACGTGTCTGTCTGTGGTCAGATCACAACCGTGCAGGATGCGGTCATTCAACTTTACTAAGTGTGTAAATGAGATTCAAATGAGGCAGAGTTCGAAGATGGCTGTGGTTTGAGCAAGGAAGCCAGAAGTAGGGGCGCCCACACTATGCCCCTGGTCCCATTTTACGTCGCAAGATGCTCTCTAGTTATTTGTTTTATATATTAAATACTTGTGAAGAAATCATTCATGCTTGTAAATTAATTCGGCTCCACTATTCCTCATAAAGCTGGTATTAGCATAATCTTGGATAACGGTAGTGCTTACTTGGCTCTTTATTATACACAAACGCACACAGACTGCAACCCTCAAATGTCCATGATGTCAACTAATCCATGTTCAGCACTCGAGCAGCAGCTAATGTGTATTGATCTGTGAGCTTTTTTTGACCCTCTCTGGGACTTGTAGTATGATGCCCCTCATGGGAAGATTCCTGCTGTTGTAGCAGCAGCACAAAGAAACCTCAGCCCATCTGTCTCTGTCTGAAACCCTCTGATCAAGAACAAACTCACTGCTGTACCGCATGTATGAAACTACCTCAAAGGACTGAGGGTCTAATACTAATACTTCAGGATGTAACAGACAGCATACAGGTATTTAAGTTTCGTTTGAACGGAGCCAATTGAAACATGTGTTAGATGTGTTTCCGCTGTACAACGTTTTCACGGTGACGCACAACAGTCTGGGAAACAACAACACCATGCTGTTACTCCACATGGGGTTGTCAAGCATTTGATGTTTAATTCGTACAAAAAGCCGTTTCCTTTTTCCCCTCTTGTCTGCTTTTTTTGCTCGCACTTACAGGTTGGGGAGTGTATACTGTCCATGCCCTCTTGTAATTTTATGTAATCAACTTGAGTGCAGCTTTTGCCAGATACATCTCTTAGATTCAGCGGCTGCTTATAGAAAGCTTCGCCCCCTCCTTAAAGGGCTCATGTAATGTTGCCTGAATGATATCTTCTAGGAGAGCTACACAAAAGTGTCTCACAGTAATGCGACACCTGAAGCCAAACTACATGCTTTGAAAATGGAAATGCACAAAAGCTGGTATGTAATCCACTCTAATGACATGACACTGGGCTGGATTACAGGAGTGGACAGGTTTGTGTATCCTGTTCCTGTCAACAACATATTATTGCTTAAGAGTGAGATCCTTTCATTGTGCCATTTGATGTCAGCTGAAGTCTGTAGGGCACACCGTCATCATACAGGAATGCAAATGGTATGAAATGAATGAACCACTGAGGAGTAGGACTGCAACTAACAATTATTTTCATTATCACAATTTTCTAGAGCTGAAAGCGACATTTTCAAATAGCTTATTTTTGTCTGAGCAACAGTCCAAAACACAAAGATTCAGTTTACTTTCTCATACAAGACAAAGAAAAGCGTGCGTGTTCGTCTTTATAACTGGCCGATAAATTGAATTGCATGAATCTCTTACCAACCTAAATTTACTCTCATCATAGTTTTCTGTAAATATATTCTCTGAATCCCATAAATACGATGATCGACAACCAAAGACGCCCAACCAGACATTCCTCAAAAACAGTCCAGACGTTTTTTAATGGTCATAATTAACATTAAAAGAACAAAAGAGAAGATACAAAAATACACTGTGTATTTATATGTATGACTATGTTTGAATGAATGAAGTTTATATTATTAAGTCATGCATATTACTATGCTCAGCCTGCGGGGGCCTACAAGACAACCGATATTAATACAATCCGGAGTAAAAATTCATAAATCACTAACAAATCCTGCACTGTATAATTTTAATAATAGATACATTTGAATGAATACTAATTAAATAGTCCATCATGCCTTCTTTTAAAAACAAAGTTAAACAACCGATCCAGCTTTTTACTGCTCATACTCTGGAATACTTCTGGGTTTTGTTTTTGGCAAATAGACTCTCACTCTTAAATCATCAGAATATGTACAAAAGAAAATAGTTATTCATGCAGTTGAATACTCATTCTAAACTTTACACACGTAACCAGGCTAAAGATGAACAGAATAGTATATTCCTACATAGTTTACTCAGAAAACATTTCCAAAATCTATAAGTCTTAAGCCGTTTACGATGTAAACACAACATCACATCATGTTCATGTCAAACCCTTCAGTGACACCTCATGGCTTGTGCAGAAGCATCTGCATTTGTTTCTCATTTATTCAGGTTTTTTTCTTTAATTCATCACCCGTCTGTAGAGTTCTGACTGTACTGCAAGTTCAGCTCAGACGAAAGCTTTTTATGAAGTTAAGTTTCTTGATGAGCGACCTTTAATGAGCCCCACTGGGCAGGTTTCCTAATTATGAAATGAAGGGAGGCATGTTATCCATTCTGTTAAATGTGGTAAATCTTGCTGGTGATTTTTTTTAAACGTTCCGGAGATATCTTCTGTTTCTCATTTTGTCTGAACCTGTAAAACTCATTATTAAACATCCGCTCTTGTATTTTTTTTTTTTGCACAAATCCAAGAGAAATGTATATTCTTTGCTTAGTCAAGCTCAAAGCTGTAAAGAGACTGATAAGAGACTATCAGACTTCATGCTGTATCTTTCAGCATTCACGGCTCTGCGTGATTCAGTGGAAACATAAACACACCTTGAGATGTTTGCACAGAAAATCATTATTAATCCTCACTCACGACATTTATGTCTGCCAACTTCCATCACAGCGCTGTAATGATCATTAATATTGACATCCTGTCCCAATCATGCCCTTCTACAGAAATAGTGCCTGTTTTTATTTGGGGGGGGGGGGTCATCCAGATGCTATGATGTCATGCTACTGATTAATGTATTTTTCTTCCATGCACCACCGGAAGATATAGGAAATACCTCCCACAGAGAATAAGCATTACTGCTACACACTCGTGCTGTGTGAACCGTGGAGACAATAAGTCTGCCTGGTAAATAACAAGAGAAAGCAGCCTGTTCGTTCAGATGATTATCATACAGTAATAGAGTCCACTCAGTAGAAACCCATGCACGCTCAGCGGGGATAATCACTCAGCGACTATGCATAAACACCTTGAGACCCCCTGCAGAGCCGGCTTGCTTTCCCTGCACAGAATTGCATTGAAAGACGTATGCCTGATATATTTTTCTCCATTCTCTCATTTTGTTTGCCATGTCATTTAAAACAAGCCGTCCAGTGAGCCAGAGTGACCAGATCACATAATGGATTTCTGACAAATGTTAGAATTAACATGTTTCTTTAAATACAATGAGACTGTTAAGCTTATTTTTGGTGAGCAAGTTAGTGTCTTGTTGTTTTTCGTAGTCTCAGTAGAAATAAAAGCTTACAGTTTAAGCAGGCACTCCTTTCACTAGTTATGAAGAGTACTACTCAGCCTGTGAAAACATTTGTATAATGTCTCTGGAGGAGCTTTGTGAAGTTTAAAAGATATAAAGATATAATACCTTATCCTCCATGTTATCTTGGCGTGGGCATGGAGAGTACAAATATATAGAAGGAGAAAGCCTGCGTGACAAGCCGTTTCAAGTTAAAGAAGTGGCCTTTTGCCAGGGCCGATGCCAACAATATGCTATTCAGTTGCATCGTGGGGAATGTGGGGTCCAGTCTATTTTTGTTTTTGAGTCGTATATCGACCTCTGCTTTCATTTTCATTTTTTTTTTTGTCTCACCCCCAAACTTTATGGAAGGGCAGTACTAAATCATAAGAATAACCTTTAATATTATAAAAGCAAAATAGTCTCATCCACTGAGGAAACGCTTCTGTTGAGTGCAAAACAAATCTTAATTATATGACATTACAGGATATTATTATTTCTGTCATGTTTATGCTATATGATAAATATATGACATTTTAACAGTCAATTTAACAACAGCATGCTCAGAAATCTCAAGAGGATAAGTGCTTAATTTAACTCGAAGTTTGATTTAACTTCATGGTGAAATGAAGCGTTTTAGCTGTTCATAAATCATGGATTAATGTAACTGGAATATGCTGTGAAAACTCCTCTGCTTGAATACCAAACAATGGTCTGAAAGGCAGTGTGGAGCAATGATTGATGCTGCTTCTGCCAGTCATATCAAGAGGCAAACAGTCTTTGCACAATGTGCTTGTCTGCAGTGTGACAACAGATTTGGATTTTCCGTACCACACAAACGTTTTCATATTTATGTGGTTGACTGAAATCTCTGATGAAGACATTGATGAATTCAATCGTTGTTTTAATATTCACGAAACAGATACATTTGTTTTATCTTTATTTTATTCTGTATATTGTCCCTTGTCGAAGACGTTTGAATGATATATCCAGGATGTCAAACTGATACATTGAAAACTTTTAATTACAAAGACAGAGATTGAAGCTAAAGCCTACAGCTCACAGTGTGAAAGTGAACCGCCACATAAACCTGTCAGTCGAGACAGAAGACGATGAAATCAAGGAACAACACTTGTGTTTACATTCCATATACCTTCAGTAGCGAGCAGAGCGTAGACACGCTAGTTAATGATGTGCTTATACTCTGCTCGATAACCAACACTTTAACTTGACTTAAACTGGTAATGACGTGTTTATTGAAAGTCTCGGGAACGATCGGGCTAAAGGTCCCTCAGGTTCTGTCTAATCAGGTTCTCACGTCTGTTTTAAAAGAATACTCCCTCCCTACCCTTTAAGTGCCTTTTTGTATGTGAATTTCTCACCATGTTTCTTTCACTCTAAATTGGAGTAAATGGAGGTCAGGTTTAACAACAGCAAAATGATATCAAAACATCCATTTACAAACTCCAGCAGACTATAATCCAAGTCTCAGTAACAAACATTCATTTTCACCAAAATGATTCTGCCACTACCGTCTCATGCACGGCCGCGTAGCGCACCAAGGTAACGCGTGGTGAGTAATTGATATACGAAAGCTCATTTTCAAGTTGAAGTTTTCCTTTAAGTCAAGTTTATTTCAATTTGACTGAGACCAGTAACAGAATACCAGGCTGGATTTCAGTGAAAAATGATACGTGATGTTCTTGCATGTTTCTAATTCAGTTAGCACAGAGGGAGAGTGCTGCCGGTGCGCAGAGTTTTTTCCTGAAATCAGCAGTAATCCTGCAGGATTCCTTCAAATTAATGACAGGGGGACATCTGGGCATATCCCCTTCACATTAAAGCTCCCAGCTCCTGTTGTGATTTTATATGCTGTCTGAGCAGCCTTATGTTCCAGTCTGCCGCCCTGATTCTGATGTTCAAACCCCGAGAACACATGGAGCTCTGATCCATATTTCTTGTTTATTTTGTGCGACTGCACCTACATTCTACGTGCTTGATAGGAGTTTTAAAGGCCATACAGCCAATAGGAAAAGAAAGAAAAGACTTATTATTATAGGCGTATAATATTATACGCCTATAATATACGCCTGCAACAAATTCTGTTGCAATTCAGAAATTTGTGAAAAGCTAATTGGGTTTGAGAAGCACCGAACTACAGAATATGATGTTACATTCCAGGTAATCATTCTTGTCAAGCAACAATGAATAGCCTGTCCGTGAGATGGGTTTTGTTTTCAACTGTACAGTAGAACTCACGGTATATCACAGTAGAAATAGGGTCACCATCTCCTCCAGCCCTCTCAGTAATGGCTGAGGTGTTGGGAGGTTGAATGGAGTGGTCGTAGCTATGGTCTTGCATTATAGATAAGGAATGGAGGGGGTCTTAAGTGGATGGATAGACCCCTTGAGTGTCCTCGTGTGCTTTTGTGTCTCAACAAAGTGCCCTACAAAGTCTAATTACTTTTTTTTCCAGTCGCATAATAATAACAACTGAAGCCATTATGTTTTTAAACCACTTTCTAAATGACGAATGACTCCTGTGTGTATCTCTACGGCCCGATAACATTTAAAAATGCATGTGTCCGCTGTCTTGTTGAAAATATTTTACTGCAATGAATATGGTCAAGCCGACATTCATTTTACCCTCTTTGTTTTACAACACCTTACAGCCCTGTGGTGTCTAGAGGGGAGGTTAGCCAGTTATGGTATTCAATCAGTCACAAAATACAGCAGTGTTTGTTGCAGACACACTTCTACTGAGTGCACCTTTCTAGCTGTGCCTCTCTTTTGTCAACTGTAACTATTCCTTTTTTGAACAACTTTCTGTCCGGTTGTATGTAAGCTGACATATTTTTGGAAGTTTAGATGAGATGGAAACAGATGTTTCTGAAAATATAGCTTGGGAAAGGACTGTTTCTGTTTGGATAACTGGCTCTAAGAGTACAGACTTTCAATCAATGGAGCGAACGGATTATGCTCTCCAGCTAAATTATACTGGACAAATGAACTATCGGCATGAATCAAGATGTAAAGTAAAAATGTCTGATTGACAACCAGAAAGAGCAACAGTAGCTGACATATAGAATATATGATGTGATTCAAGAAGAAGGTTAATGGACGTTGCAAAGCCCCCCCCACAAGTCCACTCTAAATGTGTCTTACTGTGTCTTTGTGTGTGATCAATATTTAAACATGTCTATACATTATGTTTTGTGCTGTGTCGGGTTTGGTTACTTATTGTCTTTACATTTTATTTGAGTGCACCAATGAGCGCTGAAACATAACTTAAAGAATAATTACACAAGTCTGTATGTAACACAAGTGTTGATGCTGGAGAGTCTTATACCTAAAAGTTAGCCGCCCTGTGTGTTCATCCAGACTTGCTGACTCTCTCAGACAGACTGCTCAGTTACACATGCACCAGCAGCTGAGAGACAGACCGGGCGTCCCCCCCCCGGGAATGAGAGCGGAGACGCATCTAGGCCATTGATTTTCAATGTACCCTTGGTCTTCTAATGGGCTGCATGAGCAGAGGAGAACCAGACCAGGGTGACTGGGGCAAAGGCTCACAATATGTAAACCTACTCGCACTCATTTAGTCCAGCATGCTTTCTCCTACACATGACTCTGAGCACTTAAAACTCAGCTCTCCACTTTGACACTATATCCTTCTGTCTCTTCACTGTCTCTATTTATGTATTTTACCACTCCTCTAATCTCTCAGAGCACTAACCCATACGCTTACTCGCACAAACATACACACAGACTAAAATCTCAGTTCCTCTAGCTCTCTGCCCTTCTATCCAAAAAGCCTCTGAAAACGCTGCAACGCATCCAGCTATTTTCTCCGCTCATTCCTGTCATGGAGCCAGGTGCCACTCACACACAGATGTTCGCTGGGAGCACATCTAGGTAGTGCTTTCAAGGAGCCAACGTGTAATTGGTGTCATAAAAGCCGCTCATGAATGAATGATGCATTGTTAAGGCAATCTCTTCCACAGACTCCGTGGACCTGGGATGGATAGATGGATGCAACAGGGTCTCGAAAGTGCCAGCAATGTTTGCACGGTTTGTGACAGAAAGAGCAGCATGTGTCTTGTGAGTGCAAGCAAGCATCCGTGTGTGTTTAAAAACCTGACACGCTCTTATTGACTTGTCGAGCACTCAAGGAAATATCGCAGACGATTCAGGTTACGAGCTCCGGAAGAGAAAGCGGCCTGGAGGGCAGAGTTCAAGGGCGGCAAACCTCAAGAAGTTCCTTTCGTTGCTCACTGTTTGAAGGTGTGACACTGTAGGTTCAGCCGATTGCTTTATCGACTGCCACTTTCACATTGTCGGTTGTGAAACCTGTATGTTTTTGGAGGCTTGTGTTTTTGTGGCAAGAGTATCCTGAGGGCAACAGCTGCTTTTTGTCGTCTGGCAGCCACAGAGACAAATAGATATAGAGACTTGAATTTATTTGCAGCAACAGTAAAATGCGCTGGTTCTTTATGAATCCAGCCAAGCCAACAAAACTTCAAACCCTAATTTAAAACCCTGTTATGTAAGTAACAGCGTCATAAACAAAACAAATTACTCAGCATAACTGAGGCTACGATTGAAATAATGTCGCTAAAACTAATTAAGAATCCTTCTGGCTACTTGGGGGTAAAGGAAACAAGTTACAAACACAACTCTAACATATTAACACCTTAAAGCTATAGGGTTGGTAATGATGAGAATCTACTGTATACACTAGGAATTAAAAATCATCCAACCAAAACACCCAGTTCAGTGTTGCCAACTCTTTTCCTATTAAACGTAGCTAGCAGCACTAGCGTCAAAAGTTGCTAAATAAAATAATTAAAAATAAAATAGACAGTCTGTCCCTTCAGGCTTGCCTTCAAAACTGCTCCCCCCCGATTATCATTATGAACATAAACATATCCTAATGAACGTAAATGAACATGGCTATTGTTAGTACTCAGCTGTGACAGAATACACGCAGATAAACACACAGTTAGGCCGTCCGATCATTTCATTTGGGTTGAAGGAAATGATCGCTATCGATAACGTATTTCTTTCTCTTTTTTTGTCATTTGATTTATTGATTGCTGTCGGGATCTATTTGATATGGCAAATATATTACATGGCTGCCTATTTAAAAGCGACAGCATACCACACGGCTCTCTTTCCCCACATTTAATACATACGTCAAAATAAAAAGATTGTATAATGTGCTTTTCCCAAAGTAATTGTTTTACCACCTCCATACTTTCATGCTTGACAAGTCATGACGTGCGAACTCATAAAGCTATAGAAGGCGAACCAGGACAGGTCTGTTTCATTGCCAAGTTTAATATTATTACACAACATATAATTAGATTCTAGAATTGTGATTTTAGGACATATTCATAATGAACCTCTGGGAATTAATTAAGAATCTAAAAGGTCACCCCTGGAGTCTGTCTATTAATCTAATTTATGACCTTTTTAAGAGCCACATTGGCAAATTGGTAATAATTGACCAGATGCGTGCAGAATTACTCTGAGAGCACCAAGTCAGTTTTTTGTCACAGCCCATAAAGACAGATTAGAGTGAGTCAGACGTTGTATCCGAACTGCCAGGACACACCGAGCTAAGGACGGAGGAGGCATGGGATTTTCAAAGGAAATGAGAAAAAGATCTAGTGAGAAGTGTAGGAGAGACATAAAGACAGATGGAGAGACTGACAAAGAAATTGCAAGCTAAGCTAATCAAGTGCAAGAGTGCTGAGAGGGCAGTGCCCCAATACAGTGGGACTCCTGACCTTGGCTAGTTGGAAACAGAGAGAAGAGACTGGTGAGAGGTCTGCGGCCAGTGTTATACAGAAAGAATGAAATTAAAGAAAGGGAGAGAAAAGTGCAGAAAACGGAGAATCAAGTCATGAAAACGGTTTTGTACTGTAGCACATGAGGGCGGTTGGGATAAGATTTTAAGTTCAGTCTTGTTATTTATTTTCATTTGGTGACCAAAGGTCCCTCACTACACACAACTGCTGTGTCATCGTTATTAACATGGCTTGCAAATTGAGAGCAATTTGTTTTTTTGTTTTATGGTCAATTGCCTTTTGATGACTCCGGGAGGCACATTCAGATATTGCAGAAGCTTCTTACAAAGGAGAATTTGACTTATTTCCTAAAACGTTACGAGCAGAAATCATTTTTTTGTTAATTTTTAATTGTGTCCCAACAGGCAGCACCATAAAGCATAAAACCGACTAAATTAAACGCAAATACAAAAATAAAGTAAAGAGTGTTGGTGTGTGATTGATAGATTTTGGGAAGGACTAGCCCGGGCCAGGGAGGAAAAACTCGTGCACATGTGCAGAAGCAAACCAGAAGTGACAAAACATTTTTGGCGTATGCGCTAGTTGAGCAATTTTCATTGGAATGAATGGGCGCTATTGCTACTGATTGGTTTGGGCAATCTTCCAAACAGAATTGGCTAACATCAACACGATGTCAGACTGAGAAATGAAGTGAAACAAAAGGGCAATTCAGTCTGATTTTCAGGCCTGGGCAGAGTGTCATTTCAGGGCTGGCAACTGCACCGGGACCCCAGACCCTTAGGGGGCTGGAAGCTTCCAGATCCACCATGTGGCGATTTTGGTCATTTTATTATTTGCAAATTAGTTTGCTGATACTGTATGCACAATATGAACTGAAATATTAGTGGCCTTCAAATGACACCAGCATTACTACCTCATAGGCCTTGTCTTGAGGAGGGAGTTCAAATCTAGTTAAAGCCCTTATTGTACCTTATATTGTGTTTAATTGATAATATTCCTAAATTAAGTAAAAAAATAAAACACAGCTGGATTTCTAATTGCTGACTAATATACGCACAATGCATACAAATTCGGAGAAAGGTGAGTTTGGTTTGTCAACTGCTTTTCCAAGGCCGAGAAAGCACTTTGAAACTCATCTTGACTAATATTGTTCTGACTCTCGATCTTGACTCAGCATGGAAGACAGAACGTGAAAGCGATGAGGATGGCAGAAAGATTGAGACAATAATGAAGGGTAACAGATATATACACAGAGTAGACCGAGGGAGGAAATTACTTTGGCGGGAAGACAGAAAAAGAAATAGAGTTTATTAACCTACGAGGCAGGGAGTCTGGAAGCAAGCATGTAAGGATGTAGAGGCAAGAGGGTGCAGAGGCAGTGGGTGGTGTAGCGAGATTAGGAATGAAGGAGACAGGGGGCAAGTGTTTGGTCACACAGCAAGTGCCTGATTAATTAAATCCACTGTTTGTTTCTGCACAATGACGAAGCAGCTCGGAGGCTCGTTCTGGCACCTTGCCTCACA
Source organism: Pholis gunnellus (assembly GCF_910591455.1). Lineage (NCBI taxonomy): Eukaryota > Metazoa > Chordata > Actinopteri > Perciformes > Pholidae > Pholis > Pholis gunnellus. The sequence goes on from NC_136548.1 coordinate 11,578,481, forward strand.
CTCTCACTCCTTATCTTCTCATCCTTCCTTCTCTAATCTGTTATCCTCACTGGAGCGCTGGCCTTGTATCATAAAACTGTGATGACTTTGTGTTCTTTCATCATCTGCATTTGCATCCGTTGGTTCTCTGAATCTACTTACAACAAATCTCAACGAGCACTTTTTAAAATAATTTCACATTACTCACACACACACACCAGCAGACGTATGTATATACTCAAACACAACTGTGATTGCGTAAGAAATAGCAAATGTAAGTGAGAACAAAAGTTCAGAACTCAAGGGTTTTACAGCGACTGTTGCAGCAGCAGCACACACACAAAACCATCCTTGTAAGCACGCCGAGTGACTGTAATCCCCCTATTCAGTTATTAGTGAGGAGAGGCAGGTAGCAGGGGGAACTGTGGTAATACTGATGTAGGTGCCAATGCACCTGTCCGCTGGGGCAGACCCAGAATAGCTCGCAGGGACGCTGCGAGGCAACAGACACACGTCTTCTCTCAGAGCTGGAGGAAGCCAGCTCAGGCACGGATCACCTGCCATAATCTAGATCACTCAAAGTTTGTTTTTTGACAGAAATTCAATTAATTTTCTATATATATGTATATATATATACATATATATATAAATATTTATTATGTTAAGATAACCAGCTGCTGCCAGGCTTCAGATTTATTGTGAGAGTGGTATCGATTTTCTCATCTGACTCTCGGCAAGAAAATAACAAAGTATTTTTCAAAATGATGACTCCTAAGGGCCTTCCTTTATCTCTATAACTTTAAGTACAATTTAGCATATTCTTGAATATTTTTTATTTATTACTGCTTTATAAATCAATAAAAAGCTATTAATAAATTCAGTATTTGGGCTGTCAGGTTGGAAAAAAATCAATGTGGCTGGTGTGTATCCTCCCATAAAACCTTTATAAAGTATTTCTTATTAAACTTGTTTTTACATTTATCTTTCACAGGAGCACACGCTCACATAGAAAAAGATTTTTGCTAAATGTAATATATTGGAGAAGGCTTAGGGAGGCTTTGATGACAAAACGGCTTCCATCTTATTCACACAGGTGCAGGTATTCACACCTGGGAGAGCTATGTCCACTATGTTCTACTGTATGCAGGAGGATGCCATTATTATGACATAATAAAGGGGAAAAAGATGAATTGAAATTGTTTTGTGGGGTGGAGTAAATTACTGTTTAAGCATTCCTTCCGTGTAATTGTCATCCACCACACAGCTCAGTGTGTGTGTGTGTGTGTGTAGGTGTGTGTGTGTGTGTCTGTCTGTGTGTAGGTGTGTGTGTGTGTGAAACAACCAGCAATTTCAGAGGGTGTTGTTCAAACACAGTCGAGTGGCCTCACCCACAGGCAAACCAACAGGCAGCACCAGCCTCAGCAGCAGCAGCTCTTAATCTCCAGCTTGTCTAGCTGGTCTTTCCGTATGTCTGCATGGGTGGAGGTTAATGGAACGCTGAGAACTAATGCTGCTCTCCGTGGTGGTGTGAGAACAAGTTTTTTCGGGTGTCGTTATGTGAGCGGAAATGAAATATGAAAGGGCCTGAAGGCTGACAAAGGAAGAAAGTTAGCTTGCATTCGAAAGAATCTGACTGTTCGAGCTCCACGAACTCTCGGCTGCTGAAAGTCTCAAAAATGTAAAATAACTTTCAGCCACAGTGTGGTCTAAAAATCCGCACTGTGGCACGAGTCCTCCTCGCATATTAAAGTTAACCTCGTAGTTCTGAACAGCTGGCCCAACGCCATATCACCAGTGGACAAACAATTCAACAATCAACATTTGTTAACTCAAAACAACAAAATCCACTTGTTTAAAACCTGCCATGTTGCATGGATTTGGCCATGATGTCAAACTGCAACCGTAATAAAGTATTATTTGAAGTGTTCATAAGAAATTATTATGCCGTGACAGCTACTTGGAGCAGGCATATGTTGAATGACAAGTTGTTTATCATCTCCCAGAGTTTACATAACTAGGAAGCGGCTGTTCAAATGAATTCTAAAGGTGATGACAGGACTAAAGTAACAAAAACACCGTGTCTGCTCGTGATGAATTAAATTGAACATTGTGTCATTCAGTACTCCCAACAGATTATCCTGACACACTCTTAGTGGTTGCTAATGTTTCTGGCCCACAGCCTGGAAGTTGTTGAACGCTCCAAAGAGTCAGCTGCTTACGAGACTGTTAATGTAACTTGTTCATGGGCCGATGATGCGGCACACCGCTCATCATCACATTGGCATCTTAATCTCGCCACACAAAGGGGTGAAACCAAACCCAAGTGCGTCTTACCTGAAGTGTCCCACATGTTGAGCTCGATCCTCTGTTTGTCGATCTCGAAGCTGGCTGTGTAATTCTCAAACACGGTGGGAACATAATTCTGAAAGGAGACACGTGTGGCCAAAGTTAGATGAAAGCTCACAGGGGTGTTGTGTACATTGTGAAATTCAGTTTAGATGATGTAAGAGTGTGTGTGTATAGTACGAGGCTAATTCTGAGCTTTGATTTCATTATCCTCAACAGTTCAACAGTTTCGGTTGAAGTACAAAGGATATTTCAGTCTGTCTTCTACTTTGGGGTAACATACAGTGTACCATATGTTTGTTATTTTCAATACAATATATGCAAATTAATTATATTTCCCATTGTTGTTAATTTATTGTCATTAATAGACAAAACATAAACACAGATTTTATTTATTCATTCAAAATCTCACTTGATATTGTCCAAAATGTCAACTGCTCATTTAACACTTATCTGCAAAATATTTAAGGTCCAAGTAATTAATTTGACCTTCTACCTTCCTGCTAACTTATTTTTAAACTGTAAATCTTTAAGATTATTATGTGAATTATCTTGTCTTAATATCGCGTTTAGTCTCATGAAAACATTGTAATTGTACATTAAATTATTCGCATGTTGCACACACTCTAGAAAGGCAGATGTTGATTCAGTGTGTTGGTTAGAGGCAGTTCAGCTCACTGGTTGTTGCTGTGGTCAAATCAGTGATGTTTCAGTATTTACTGACGGACTGACGCGCGCGATGCGCAAAGGCGCTGCAGAGCCCATATTTATGTGGCAACTGAACGGGCACGAGTCTGAAACCTGAAAATGTAATTATTTAATCTGTTTTGACCGCAGAGATCAAGCTAAATTATATTATAGAGAAAGACATAACCTGCCTAAAGAAAGCACCCACGGGCATGGCAGCATCTAATTTAAATGACATCAATTAAAAAGGACTTAGAATAAATACATGTGAATAACATCTTGTGTGTCATCAGTCCGTTCCCATATGAGATGATCTGGTATCAGAGGTGATATCAGCAGGTTTTGAACTTTCACTGGAAATGTCCGGCTGGATGGAGACTAGTCGTGCCGTGTGGTTTTTAGGGACTTTACTTGTGTGTGTATCTTAATGAGTTACTTCTCTCTTACCTCCGGGTACGAGTCTTTGGCAAAAACGTGCAGGAGAGCAGTCTTGCCAACCTGCGTATCGCCGACCACCACAATCTTACAGCGAAGTAATCCCTTATTGCTCTCCATGGTGCCCCGAGTATCGCTGCGTGGTTCAGTTCCGCTGCCTACTTGTCATTTAGCTCCAAACAGGTTAAGTGTCGAAGAGCAGCTCTAAATGTTGTAAATGTTTCTCCCGAAGAAAAAGAAAGTCCGATCCAAAAACTTCAGCACCGCAGTCTAATGTAGTTTCAGCTACATGCTCTGCGTAATGCTGCGCTCCTCTGCTCCACGGATGAGGTGAGGCGCACCGCCAACTCCTGTCAAGCCAGCGTCTCTAAAAACGTTTTTCCTGTGCAATCGTTCAAAATAAAAGAGTATATATTAAGATATATAACGTTATATGTATCTGTTGAGATGGACACAACATATTCGTTGGCTGCAGGGTAGATTATATGTAAGCTTTCAACACATATTGTGATTGCCCTGTGTGCATCAAAATCAATAGTAAGATTTGTATTTTGCTCGTAATAACCAAATGTAACCAAACAGCCAGAGACAAAGTGTCCTGTCCCAAAAATACTGATACGTTCTCAGGCCTCAGTAACACTCCAGCTAAATAGATTGGGTAGAGAAATTAGTTAATTAATTATTAATTTATTGTTGTTTTCAATTGTATTTTCTTTGCTGTTATTTTGAAGGCAAAATCGTCGTACTTCCGGTCTTCCCGTGGCTGTCTCTGCTGTCTTCTAGTCTCAACCAGTGACATGCATTCATATCAATGGTCTCTCAGAGTGTGGATGTGTTTTATTAACATAACAGAGAATATGTGACATATTTTTCAATGTAATGAAACCTTTATGAAATTCTAGTAATCTGTATTTTATTTTAGATGTAATCGTGCTTTATCATTAACACAATGACCCACGTGTTACACAGTATAGGCTGGTCATGTAGCCTATACTTCATAAATACAATGACTCTCTCTCACACACTTTGCTTTTCAAGCATGTCATAGTCCCTGTACAGTTAAGAGCTTTTAAAATTCAGTTTTAAATCAATGATACTGGATTTACTGGCATGTGAACCTGTATAGAAACCTGCATCCTGATCGTTTGGTAGTCTATGAATAACTATTAGTCATTTAACTACATTATTGACTTTAAATAAATTGTCATTTAAAATAAGATCAGTGAGCCAACTCAGAGACAGCTGAGGAAAGTCTTTTAGCTCCATCTTCTGGTCAAAATAAAGTAGTAAATGTATTTGCCACCAGCTACATTGTAAGTGTAGTCTGTTTTTAATTTAGTTGTTTATTTTAACTTTCTATTTTTTTATTAATTTCAATGTTACAGCAATACTGTATGTGCAATTGATAGTAAAAATGTGACTTTTGTGTTGATATGATTTTAATATTCCTGGCAATGTTAACATTTAATAGTATCATCATGTCATCAGTTTTTTGTTTTCCATCCTCTTTGCAATGTTGAACTTCTAGATTCTAAACTCAAGTAAACATAGTAAGTACTACTTGTAAGTGTAAAAGCACAGAAGCGTAATGAACCAAATGTGCCTAAAGTATCAAAAGCAAAAGTTGTCATGCAGCAGAATGGTTCCTGTCCATGTCATAATAGCATAATTCTAATTGTGATGGGAGGTCAAGGCTAGTTTGTATACTTTGGGGTCGTTTATGTAATCCAGTGCATCATAATTTATAAACTCATCACAGATTTTCGATGTAAACTCTTAATCTGCAAAGTAACTGGTGACTATAACTGTCAGAAAAATCAAGTATAAATCATCAGAAATTGGAAATCCTTCAGTAAAGTACAAGTAGCTTAACATTGTATGTGTTGTATGTGCTTGCAGCACTTTTTTAGATTCATTGTTTCTGGAAACATTTGAATAGGTTTCAGTTGTTAGAGTTGGTAAGACATATTGTCGCGTATTGTCAAATGTTCTCCTTTTTCCCACATTTTAATTGAGTTCATAGGGAGTTTAGAAAAAAATGTGAAAAAAAAATAAATTCAAAAGTAAAATATGTCATACACGTTATTATGGCAAGAAGCTTTCAGACAACAATGTAGCTGACAGCGGCTCTAACATGGAAAACTTCTGTTAACCAACAAGTGGTCACATGGTGCATTCAAAAGCATCCTGAGTGTGACTAGTGTGTGTGTGTGTGTGTGTGTCTTTAAATGTCAGTGACAGCTTCTTCAGAACTTGAACAGGGGAAAGGGAAGTGTGAAACTGCAACTTCAGACCTTACATGTGGCTTTATATTATTAAAAAAGGAATTTCCTGCCCTTTAAAAACACCTCTTATCTATCTCACCATCCCTCCACTTCCTGTCTGTCAGACTCAAACATCATAACAAGATATGAAAGCAGCTCCAGTTGCAGGGTGCAAGAAGTGTGCACAGACAGTGTGTGGGTACAGGTTGGGTGACGGAAACTAATAATTGCCATGAAGGAAAGGACCTTATAAGTATTTCCCAAATTGTCCAGTTGTGTCAGGAGTTTGAAAAGCAAGCCTACAGACGGCAAAGACCTTAAATACGTTAGATTTTCTTTCTTTGAGAATAACGGATTACAGGGTCAATATATAGACGTTTGTGACTCTCATTCTGAAATGAAAGTCTTGTATTTAAGTTAATTTCTCATAAATAACGAATAAATGTCACAAACTTACATACAACTAACCTCAGACATGTGCAAAATCGACTAAAAGCTTTTTGTTGCAAAAACAAAAGCTACATACTGGAGATAATCATTTATTTACATTTGTGTGCACCAGATAGCTGTAACATTATTTAACTCTTGAACAGCAGATGGGAGCAGAACTGCTGCATGTGTTTCCTCCAGCTGTGACAGCTTAAACCCATCCCATGTCTTCCTCCCAGCGCTCCAGTGTCCGGGGTTTGAAGCTCTCCGCAGCTCTCTGGCTCACATCGCTGAGCTTTTTGCCAACGAAACGGATCGGTCACTTTTTAAACTGCGTCAAGCCAGCAAGAAATAGGTAGGAAAACACCGGAAGTGACAAGACTTACCATTGAAATAAAAGCTTTTTCAAGTCAGTTTCATTAATGGAATCCTGTTCACAACAAATATGGCTCATTCTAAAGAGCACATTTAATGTCAGTTAGCCAAGTGAATGTCGGCTGATATCACATTTGGCTATGGAGCATTAAAAACTGTGACATCTTGCTTTATGTCGATTGCAGATTAAAAGGAACTTATTCAGTTACACTCACAGAAATGTTGCTTGATATTTAGGTTAATTATGGAAATCTGTGGAAACAGTGCAGCCACACAGGGGCAAAGTAATTATTAAACCATAGCTTACATTGTCTGAACGTTTTTTGTGGCTGACAATATTATGGTGTTTTGCGTTTATTTTCCTGTGAAAATCAGTGCGAAAAAAATAAAATGAAATCAGTATAGTCTATCATGTTTCTTTAATCTTTTAAATATAGCCTATACCTTGTTTACACTATAGCCTACTATACTGTTTGGATCCATTTAATTGCTTTTTGGTGACAGGAAGTTTCTTATTGTGAAAATCAAAACCAGAATTCATGATTTTCATTGACGTTGATCACTTGTTGAGCGGAGCGCACGCACAGGAAACCCCGCAGTGACAATCTAATTTCACAAAGGACACGACTGTCTTAACTGAGGGACCTATTTTTTTGTCCATTTACCACACAAATTTGCATCTAGCAAGACTGTTTCATTTCTGTATTTTTTGTTCTTTTTCTGAGAGTTGACGCCCAAACAGGCTGAACTATTGATCTGAACCGAACACCTAGAAGGGCTCCCATCACAAGTGCTTATCATGTCTGGCGAAGAAGCTCCAACTCTGCAGCAGCAACCTGAACAGGAGGAGAAGCCCGACGAACCTCCGCCGGCGGCCGCTGCGGAGGCACCGCAGGAGTCGGTGAGCAGCCCTGCAGCCGAGGAGAAGCTCCTCTCCTGGCGGGCTCTGGTCCTGACGGGTCACGGGGGCTACGAGAAAATCAAGCTGCTGGTGAAGACGCAGAAGCGGCCGCAGCTGCAGGCAGGAGAGGTCCTGGTGCGCATCAAGGCGTGCGGGCTGAACTTCGCCGAGCTCCTGGGCAAACAGGGTCTGTACGAGCTGCTGCCCGCCCCGCCTGTCATCCTGGGCATGGAGGGCTCCGGGGTCATTGAAGCCGTCGGGGAGGGAGTGACGGACAGGAAGGTGAGTGGAGGCCTGCCGAACGCACTCACACCCACTAAATGTCACTTAGACCACGAAAAAATGTCAGGCATGTGCTGTGGAAGCTGCTGGGGAGGTAGTTTTGAATTAAACTGTGGGTTTACTGACGTGTTTCTGTATGAAGTGTTTCTGGACTGTGGATAAATCTGCTTCCTATTGGTTCTCAGTGGCACATGGTTTGTCACTCCTAGCCAAAACGTGCTAGTAATCTTTTCCATTAAACACCAAACCAGATTTTCTGTTTAAGTAACCCCATTTCTAATGTGAAAGTTATAAATACATGAAGAAAACCTGTTGGCCTTTTCTTGGCAGACTTCTGAAAGGGACAGCCGTTATTTCAGTTTATTTGAAGAAAAGTCCACAAATTAGTTCCTCTTATTATTCAGTAGGGTCATAGTGAAATGTATGCTTTTAACACTCATACAATGCCCGAATTAATCAGATTCTATGCTTTTGGACTGGACATTTTCTTTCCTTCTTGAGCTGCTGACAAATGTCTATCATTACTCAAGTATTACTCAAGTAATTAGGCCTGCGTGATTATTTGTTTTTATAGAGAAGTGAAAGACGCCTGTCACAATGTGCTACAGCCCAAGATGATGAGATTGTTTCTTTTGTCAGTCCAACAGCCCAAAACCCCCAAATATCCAAGATTTCAATGATAGATAGAGCAGATAATCCTCACAATTGAGAGGCTGGAACCAAAACACATTTTTGCTAATATTGCCGATTAATTGATTATCAAAATAGTTGCTGAATAGGCCAATTAATAACTGTTTGCACTAACCGCCCTTTTCTATGTTTTAAAACATCTCTGTTCAATATGTGTGTGTGTGTGTGTGTGTGTGTGCGCACAGTGAAAAAAAGCAGAACCCCTTCATAAATAACGTCCATTAATGTAACACGGTGTATTCATGTGTGGAAAGAGGTTTTCTCACTTGAAACTGTAATATTCTGGCGTTATGAATAGCTACAGTGTTTGATTTATGCTGTGTCCTTGAAGTGTGTTTACATTCTCCTCCACGCCACAAGATTTACCTTCTTGATAAAGAGCTTTCCAGAGGTCGAGTTTTATAGAGTTTCAATTCATTAAGTATGAAGAAAAGGAACAGAATATGTATATGCTACGTGTCTATTCCTCCTTTTAAATCCAGTCAGCTGCAGACTGGTCTATTTGAAGCAGACAGGCACCTGATTCCCTGCAGTTAAAGCACATTTTCCTGAGATACCGCAGAGCTGATCCCAGAGCATCCAGAGGCCACTGGTTATTTTTTCTCCATTTATTCTTACTACAACATATGGAAGATAAAAAAAACAACATAGTGACTCATTGCAAGCAACCTCTATGACTTTATGCCACTGGCTTTTGCAAAAACTCTCCAGTTTTCACTCTGAGTTTCAGATTTGTTTACTTGGTGCAAAGAATCAAAGCAGCAGCATTTGAAGTGTCTTATGTTCTGCGTGCCGACACTCATGCATGGAAGACATAAAACACTCATATTTGAATGAATAACAGGATTCTTCAGCTGTGTCTTTGGGTTCATAAGAGCTGCGTTATTTCTTTTGTATGTAAATCTCAGCAACAGATGACTCCCGTGCAGACCTCTGGGACCAACTGTTTTTTTTGTTGTTGTTATTTTCAATAATTTCATCCTTCCATAAACCGAAGAAGCTTTTTTTTTGTTTTAGGATCTAAATAAGTTGAACCATGATCTGCTGTTGTTGCCAATCATTCATGAGAAGTGAAACATTCGGGAAGCGTTGCACTGTTAATCATTGTGCGTCCTAGCTCCAGTTTGTGCCTCTTGTCTGTTAACAGCAGATTAGTGTTACAGTCGCTACGCGATTAAAACAAAAAGCTAAACCTGTTTCCCAGGTTGCACCTATTTTTCCTAAGCCAAACAAAGATGGCAGCCATCAATGACATGTCCTCGCTCAATTTGCACGGAATAGTATTTCATCCAGATTGTTGGAAGAGTCTTTTTGTGAACTACCTTCAGAGCAGCTGCAAGTCTTGTTTAATAACCTCAATTAACCACCAAACTCATCTGCATAGGACCAGTGAGTTGTCGTGACTTCTGTCATCGAGGATGTCTAACTGCTATAGTTGTTGCTTCCATTTGTAACCATTCTGCTCGCGAACACGAGACCACATTAACATGAGGCGCAGTAACCATATTTAGCCGTAGCGTGAACAAGGCCATAACTTCAGTTAGTCAGGCTGAATAGTCAAATGAGATACTTTGAGGTCAGTCGTCGGTCCTCTTTTAATCAGACGCATCTTTTATGGGCTATTATTAGGATTTATAGGCCGTTATTTAGTTTAAGATAAGATAATATTATATATGCAGACAGAATCATTTCTGTATTGCACAGATTTTCCGTGTTGTTAGTGTTAACATGTGTGTTTTGTATTACTGAAGTCCCTCCGTGTCCCTCTGTGTCAGTATGGAATTTCCCTCCTCCTCCACCACCTCACTACACTCCAGCCCTCCTCTCATTCCTCCACCCTTCTCTCCATTTTCGAGAGCAGTAATCCTATAGGAGGAGTGGTGCGCTCTCAAAACCCCCCTTCTTTTTTTTTTTTATTGGAAGTAAGCAGCAAAACGCCACGTGCAGCAGTGCAGGAGATTGTGTGCATTTTATTAAGGATCCCAACAAGGTTCAAGATGTACAAGCACTAAGTATCAACTTGAGATGTGAAACCTGTGAGGGGACTGCAGTGGGATGCACGGACACAGCAGCAGCAGCAGGCTATCACATGTTTACAAAGAGAGGCTGATCCTGTTGTAATCAGGCCAGATCGAGCCGGGCTCCAGCAGCAAGGCCTCTCCAGACGAGGACAGGAGGGCGTGGCCGGTTGGAAAGCAGACGGAGCAGATGTGTGATGTAGGGTCTCATTACAGCGTGCCTCTCCAGTTTCAAGCATTGACAGTTATGCCTCATAACTTGATTGATATTTTTGGAAGACTGAGCAGTAATTTCTGTGTTAAATTGTTCAAACTGGCCGCTTTGAAAGAGATAACGCCAGCTGTTCTGCAAATGAACTCTTTAATCTGCTTAGTGTTGTGTGATGAGAGGATGTGTGGCAATGTGTTCTGTATTCAGCTCAGTATATTGACAATTATCTGGTCATTTTAAAGCAGATGCCCTGTGTTTATAGTATCGTGCATTGATATAAACGGCAGTAAAATTGTCTGGCTTAGTTTGCTGGCAAAAGTTTTGTAGTTTTCAAATAAACAGCAGGTTTCCACACAAACTTCACTGTCCTACTTCAAACATCACTTCAGTTACCTCAGGTCATGTCAGCATTCCAGGAAGTGAGCTCAGCCTTTTTTTTTTAAATTGACTATCATGAGTTTTTTGAGGTCACCCAGTGGGTGGCTGAAAGTGTTTCATAAGACCAGAGGTTGAGAAACATTATCAACCCCAAAAAGCAGCGTTTGAGTCATCCGAAGGTGGAAGTTAAAGCTGGAAGTAAGCGCTGTTGGGGTTATCTCACTTAAACAGACATATGCAACATGTGTTTGTGTGTGAAGGTTTTTATTGTCTGTGCATGTGGGTGTAAATGTTTGTGTGTGTGTGTGTGTCTATTGTGATGGGTTTGTGTGCAGCAGGAAGTGGGTGTGGCTCAGATCTCTTGAGGCCGTTTTAACAGGAAGCAGTGCAGCGTTCACAATCGGACTTCTTTCCTGAGTCCTTCACTTTTTTTGGCAAATTTCGCATCACCAGTGATACTCGTATAATAGCACGTCCCTGTGGTAGAAGGCAGGACACAAAGCAGGAACAACATTTCCCATAAGCCCCCTTGTCTGAGCTCATTTGAGCAGAAACAGATCAGGTACATGCAGCAGTAAATATTTGGCAGACTAATCAATAAAGGAAATAATCATTTGTTGCAGCCTTTTTGTAGTTAAAATGTCGTCGTAATGAATCCATTAAACATTTCAAGGAATTTGAGTTCAGTTACTTGCCGAGTATCACAAGGTGACTCTTAAAACCATTACCTTTGTTAGGATAATTATATGTCGACAGAGCGCAGCAGTAAAGTAATAACTTGCCCTCATGTCACTTAACAACAAAAATACATCGGATGGATTTAGTGACTATATTTTTTTATCGCACTTTCACATTAAAATAAACAGCATTGCTTTGCGTGTCAACATAAGACTGCTCCTTATTCACAGTGCATCTCCTAGAGGCAAAGCAGAATTGTACCCAAAATTAAATCAAGGGAGCGCTGCTTGTGCTAGTTAATAAAAAGTTGAATCAAAATAAGACGTTTTCGTTTTGAGAGTTCTGCTCTCTGTCGTATAACAATAGAAAACAGACCGGCAACATTAATAAAGAAACATTATATTGCTCGTGTACTTTGGACTGCAGTTTTTCACAGGCTGCCGCTGAAGGGTGAAGGCACGCCACGGCATGACAGCTCCCCAAAAGCAAAGCCAGAACGTCTCAATCGTCTGGCTGTTAGTTTAGGAGGCGCTTGATTTGATATGCAGCCGAGTTTTTTTTATGAGAGAAGCACATATTTTCAACGTCAGAAGCCAAAATTGTGATTGCAATTAATGTTAGATTAATTGTGCAGCCTATCATACTCATAGCCTTAAAGAGACAGGACCAGGGTTTTTTGTGTGTTTTCTTCTATATCAAAATTGTGCAAAACTAAATAAATGTATTTACTGTCTTTCCTTCCTCAGGTGGGGGATCGAGTCATCGCAATGAGCCGCAACGGCATGTGGCAGGAAGTTGTTGTTGTGCCCGGCAACCTCACCTTCCCCATGCCCGAGCAGATGAGCTTTGAGGAAGGTGCTGCTATCCCCGTAAACTACATTACCGCCTACATGATGCTGTTTGAGATGGCCAACGTGAGGCCGGGCAAGAGTGTTCTCATCCACATGGCAGCAGGTAAGACGCACGCAGTGAATACTGAAAACCTAATGCAGTGAGTGTATTAGACAATTCACTGTATCGAATTGGAAAAAGATATCAACAGTATAAACATTCTACATAATAAATCAACCAAAATTGTGCTTTTTAGACACGATGACCGCCGTGATTTGATTGTGACGTTTAACAAACATCTCCTGGGTAACCTGTCAAGAGCCACACAGCTCGTTCACTCCGGGTCACTAATCACTGCTTTGAATGCAGCCGCATGTCAGTGCCGAAAAATGATCAGTCGAGAGTCCGTCTGTCATAGGTGAAGATGTAGTGTGTGTGCGCGTGTGTTGTGGTCTCATAAAAGCTTATTCATAAAATGTAAAACCGGATCATTATCAGGCATGGTTGCTTTGGCAACACCTGACATTTTAAAAAGGCGCCCCGACACTGTAACAAGTAAATATGTCTCATTTTGCTGTTGAGGATTTGGTGTTTGAGTAACCAAGCTGCGCCGGAGTATTCTTGTAATCGCAGAAGGATGGAAATCATTTATATGCATTTTCTAAAAGTACTAAACGCGGAATTGAGAGCATATCCGTTGAGTCTCTATGGCTCTCAACATGGCGACGGCCGAGCCGGCGGCTTGCAGCCAACGATGCTGAAGCTACAAAAAAATCAGAGGTGCACCACCAAGTGCTTCGTCAACTTTCGGAGCCTTCACGCTCGATGCTAAAACTGTGATGGAGTCATTCTTTGTCGCGCTGGCTTTGTGACGTCGAGCAAAAAACGAGCTTCGGCTGCGACCTTCCTGTCAGCTCTGTGACGGCCGCGAGCGAGCCGGTAGGGCACGCTCGCATGCAATGAGAGGCATATTTCAACAAAGCAAGGAGAAACTAGGATTACAACTCACACAGAGGGAGAGCGACTTCATTCTCTGCTCAGGTAGACATTACTCCACTGTATCTCTTCATTAAAAAAATATTTCTTTGCTGCTATATTAATGCTCTGAATGTCGAATAGAGAACCTTTTAAATAATGTACTTTGAACCTCAGCTTTTGCTCATGAAAATATAAATTTGGACATCTACAATTAAATGACTGGGTAAACTCCATCCCCTGATGTTGAGCACGTGATATGATTAAAAAGCTCCAGAACAGCTACTTAATGGGCCTTTTATGGTGGGATTGTTTAATCAACTGCTGTTAAAAAACTGCTGTGCAGCCACGCATTGTTCAACACCATAGAACTTTTTTTTATTACTCTAGTAGAGACCCACAACTTCCCAAATACATCAATTATGTCCAGCTGAAAATATGGTTAAATATGGATGACATGATTCAAACATGGAACAAGCTGAAAGAGAATAAATCCAGTACATGTGTCGACTTTTCAGAAGATTTTTCAGCCTTTGAGATACTTTGATATGAAAAGGGGCAAGCTGGATTTTAATGGGTTAAAAGGTTATACATGCACAGTAGATTTCCCAGTGGTGGGATTATGGTCATACTCAAATTCTAATGTCTCCTTTGACAGTTGTGGTATTACACCCAGTTCTTCAGTGGTTTGTTATGGGATTTTATGGGGGTTGAAACCTTGAAAGACGGAGGAACAAACAGCTGAAATAGTGGACAGTGCTTTCTACAGTGGTTTCCGGTTGGCCACATTCTTATTTTAGCTTTAAAAATCTGAATAAATTCCTGATAGATCATACATGACCTGTGCTGTACTATATTATGTGCTTTGTTCTGTTTTTAACCTGAGCAGTAGAGGCACACCCTCAGATGTTCCTCTCTTGAGGGTGTGACGGCAATAAAGCCTTTCAGACGGGCGGTGAAACATCTTCAAAACACTATAGTGTGTGTGCTTCAGTTGTTTAATGAGGGTAATTATGAGCTTATTGTGTGAGTGCTTGGGATTTTGACACGCTGTTCGTCCAAAATTCAGAGCACAGATACATTTGAGACAAATATTTCAAATGAAAAGCCTGATTTTTATTCACTAATTGAGACAAATATACACAAACATTTTCTGAAATAAAACCTAAAAATCATATCTGATGGTTGTGGTTAGAAGAATGATTTGTTCTATATTATGTCATTTATTTAATTATTTAAAGCCTTTATATTGTAACAATTTAAAGTGTATTCAATATACTAGAGCTTTGCTTATCAACTTAAATAACTCCATTGTCTTTTCAATGAGTTACCATTCTTTTATAACAATAATCACAACATATTATAAATTATTTTATAATGACTTATAGGGCCAAGTATCGTAGTACGTCATAATTGCTGGTCTTTTTTTGCAAAGGATCATAATTAATTATAATATTTTATAATTATCACTGTCGTAATGCATTACAATGTGATTATAAGTTACTCTCAGTGAACTGTTATAAAGAATTATTAATTATGAGTGCTTTTAACTAAGATTTTACAGAGCAATAAGCAAATTATAACATATAAGTATGTTTATAATGCTTTAGAGACATGTGCGTCATAGTGTTATCACAGTTCCTCATGCCGTTTTATTTTATCATCTTTAGCTTTTGTTTATTTGAAGTTATTTATCATATGTTTATAAGATAGCTCGGTGTTTATCAACCACACTCGAGTCCAAGTATACAGGTCAGTTAATATCAGCATCCACCATCAGGGTCCAGAGCTCTCCTGCATCCCCCCCCCCCCTCTCTCTAAGGCCACATTTCAGTGTTGACTGTGTGTGTGTGTGTGTGTGTGGGTGGCTGTCAGCTGACATCTATGAATCAGCCACACGAGGCCATGGTGGAGGAGAGGGCAGGAAGGATTACTGGTGAGCTTGCACACCCAGGCAGCCATCATTGTGAAAATCCTTTCACTGTCCAGAAAACACTGTCTGCTGTTGCAGCTGTTTGTTCCTCAATCTTTCAAAGTTTCAACCACAATAAAATCACATCACCAACCGCTGTAGAGTTAAGTGTAACGTCACTTCTTTCACTGGAGGTATTAGAAATGAATCTAACCCAACGCTGTTATCTACAGAACACGCAGTACTTTTTAGTTTAACCCCATTAAAATCCAGTCTTCCCCTATATATGTCCTATTAGTATCTCAAAGGTGGACATTGAAATGCCTGCAGTTATTTTTCTGACTTCAGTTTGATTCTGCACATCTATAGGTGGTGTTGGTGTCGCTGTCACCCAGCTGTGTCAGACTGTGCCAGATGTGACTATTTTTGGCACGGCATCGGCCACCAAACATGAGACTATTGCCCAGGGCGGCGTAACTCACCCCATCGACTACCGCACCAAAGACTACATGGAGGAAATTCGCAAAATCAGCCCGAAAGGTGAGAATACACACAACTGCTTGTACTGCCAGTTGTCGTGTTTCGGCACAACAACAAAAAACACACACATTATTCAATTTAATGGTATAGATTTAATTTCAGTGTCTTTTGTTTCTTCAATAACAATTCTGTCTCTCTGCAGGAGTGGACATCGTCCTCGACCCACTTGGTGGTTCAGACACGCAGAAAGGCTTCAGTTTGTTGAAACCTTTGGGCACGCTTGTCGTCTTTGGTAAGTCACCTGGAAACAGAAACTAAATGCGTTCATACATTTCTTGAGTCCGCCTAAATGTGATTGTTTTTTTGCCTGTATTAATAATTCTATCAAAAATGAATAGACTTGAACGAAAGCTAACAAAGGTGGAAATTAAGTACTGTACAAATGTAAGGTACTTTACTTGAGTATTTCCATTTCATGCTACTGTATTACTTCACAGCAACACTTTCATCTGACTTTGAAGATTTAATTTTTAGATAAAAAAATCTATCAGTTTATAAACTGTGACCCATTTTTGTAGATTTAACTACAAAACTAATAATACTTTTAACTTTTAAATTACATTTTAAAAACAGGACTTTTCCTAATATTATTTTCATATATATATTCAGTATTGTTACTTTTAATTCTTTAACGTCTTACACTGCTAGACAACAATCTTGTCATTACTTGGTGTGATTTTTTACATAGTAGCCTTAAAAGGGAACCGTATTACCTTATTCCACCCTAATGAAGGAGCATGCAGTGCAGACTGTAAACTATTACTCAAGAAAACAAAAATCAGCTTCAGCTCAGGTGCCAAAATTGAATTGGGACGCAACTCAATTGAAGATGTTTTTATCGTGCCTAACATTCCAGAAGACAGATATAAATAGCTAGAGTTTTTATTATGTACACTGTTCCATTGTTCGTCATTCTAGGTGCAGCTAATTGTGTGACCGGCCAGAAGAAGAACCTGTTGGCCATGGCAAAGACCTGGTACAACCAGCTCTCTCTCACCGCCCTCAAACTGATGCAGTCCAACAAGGCCGTCTGCGGCTTCCACCTGGGCTACATCACTGATGAGGAACTCATCAGCAGGACTATGAGCAAGCTGCTGGAGCTCTACGATCAGGGAAAGATCAAGCCCCGCATTGACTCATGCCATCACTTCGAGGAGGTTGGTTTAACCACGTTTTAAATCTAAAATGTGAAAGAGGTACTACTTTTTTAAGCATGCTTGATTGCACTTTCTGGGCTGAGGTGAAACTGAATCTACCTCTACAACTCTTAGAAATGAAAAGATGTATGATAAATATGAAAACAAAAGCTTAGCTTGGCACACAGACTGGAAGCAAGGGGAAACAGCTAGCCTGGCTCTGGCCAAAGGTAAAAACAACTCAAGTTTTATACTTTTTTTTTTTTTTGCGGATTAAACAAACAAGAGTCAGCCTAGCTGTTCCTCCCTGTTTCCAGTCCTAATGCTAAGCTAAGCTAACCAGCTGCTGGCTATAGCTTCATATTATTAGAGTGGCATCATCTTCTCATTTAAGCCTCGGCAAGAAAGTGAATAAGCTTATTTCCAGCTATGTTGAACAATTTCTCAAGCTGCATAAGCTCAGCTGCTCAGAGCATTCACAGACATCAGATGGATGTACGTCACTCAGGAGGAGCTCCACTGAAGCTTCTTCCGCGTCACAGCCTTGTGTGTTCCTCTTTTTTCCATTACTGAGCAAACCTTGATTCCCCCCTCCATCAGATGAGTCGGTACTTAAGGGCCGTTGCTAGGTGACGGGTCTAAATTGTTGCCGTGGCATCGACTGCTTACGGGGATATCTCTGTGTTTCTAGTTACTATGGCTCACTTCAAGGACGACCAGGAGTGTGATGCAAAACAAACTAAGCTAAGGCAGGAAATAATAGGAAGTGGAGATGACTCATGGCAGAGACACTAAGCGTAGATAGCCATCGTGTTCATTAATCTTCCATTAGCGTGTGTATCATGTAGTCACTACAAATCTGGTGTCAATAATATTGTCTTTAGGAGACGGAAAAAGCAACACAGTAAAAAAAAATGCATAACCTAAAATTAAGTAATGCCCGTTTTGCACATCCGTTTTGCTCCTCTGTTTTCTGTCAGGTGACTGATGCCATGAAGCGCATGCACGAACGGCAAAACATTGGGAAAGTCATCCTTCTCCCTGAAGCGAAGGAGGAGGAAGCGAAATCTAAGTCCAACCCTGAGCCGGTAGAAGATGTGGAAAAAACTGAAGCTGCCGTCGAGGAGAAGGAAGAAGAGGCCGCGGAGGAAGTTAAGGCAGAGGATTGAGTAAGAGTGTTTATTTCAATGATGTTTTCAAGCACTTCCTGAACGAGTTAACTATTGTTCGCTTTTCACAAAGAGAAGAAAAACAAGATGCCATGTAATCTTTTGATTTTTGTCAGTATTTTCAAATGGTTTTGAAGATTTTGTGGTGTAATGTGTCTACAGTGTAGTTTCTATGTTGTGAATACTTTGGGAAAGTGTGTGTGTGTGTGTGTGTGTGTGTGTGTGTGTGTGTGTGTGTGTGTGTGTGTGTGTGTGTGTGTATATATGTGTGGGATATATATATATATATATATATATATATATATATATATGCTTCACTATATTGCAAAATGATCACTTATCAAAGGTCAACCGAAAAATTCAACATTTCCATTAGAAGATAACCGGCAAGTTTATATATTGACAATAATTTTGATTTTCACTTTGTTGTTCATTGTTTTTCAAAACAATTTTGCAGCTTTCTTCATTGATTGTGTTGCTGATGCAAGGCACTTTTTCCTAACTGTGAAGAATAGCATCATCTTGTCATTGGTAGAATTTTGATGCATTTGAGATTTAAATAACGGCTTCATACATACCAGCCCTGGTTCTGATTCTCTGTATACTAACCTGAAATACATTTCCCTTTTGTGCTTTTTCTGTTTTTTTCTCTAATCGGCGTCATCAAATCTGGCAACGTAATTTGAATGTAATCAAGATAAATTACTGAGTTTTGTTAACTCCTCGGATCCAGTTACAGATTATTAATTTGATGAAGTAATGAGTAACTGTAATCAAACTTGCCAACCCTATTTCATCAGTAAACATTAGCGTAAGGCTTGTTAGGAATAGTAGTGATCGTTCTAGTTTCATGGTGTTGTGATGCAAAACTCAAATTCCTCTTTAATGAATGTTGTTCGACAAAAGTCTCTCTTTGTATTCTGGTTCAAATTGTTATATTTTTCTCTCATTTTTGTGCCAAATTTAAAGTCAGCTTTCACTACTGCCACCAAGTCTGCGAATAACAATTAGCGGGACTTCCCTGTCTTGGCACTCGTTTGAGTTTTCTTGCAAACAATGTTGTGGAAACTGTTCGGCAAGCCATGTGAAGGCATCTCACCTCGATTGATTTAGCCGCTTTCTTAAATCCTACATTGCCTCTTCAAATAAAAAAATATAAGTGTTTACAGAACTACAGTACAGTATGTGTTACTTAGTCATTCCTCTTATATATATATAGGGAGTGGGTTATACAAGAATGGATACAAAAATGGGATGGTGATTTGCTTTTATGCACTTTGTATTTCTTTGCTCAATATTTATTCATCTTGAAGCTCGTAAAGTAAAGCGATGAATTATTAAATTTCCATGTTCTTCACAGTAATAATTTGTATGTTTTTGCATGTCTGTATCTTTGAATGGATGATCTTAAATAGCGGGCGCAGTATGTTTCGTCCAGCTGTGGGTGTAATTCAGTGCTGTGACGCAGAAAGACGCTACAGAAGCACAAGAGAAGAGTTTTCCCTTCATCCGCACCAGAGCAGCTCGTCACATTCCTCTCCCCACACTCTCAGTCCTGCTTTCTGTCTCGCTCTGTGGCCCAACTCTCTGAAAACACTCTCTCCCTCTCCAGCGTATCTTGTTTTAAGAAAAGCTCTGAGGAGAGAGTAAGAACGTTTCACAGAATATGCTTTAATATTCTTTACATTTGTGACTTTTAAGTTTGACTCTGTTTCCTTCTCCTGGTATGAAGTAAGATCTGATGTGGACTTTGAGTGGGAACTGAAGTCGGCTCATTGTGATTATGTGAAGTTCAACTTGTTACAAAAATCCCAGTGGGCGTTAATGTTCGATTTAGATTTATACTTTAAAACTTTATTTCAGGTTGTTGCTCTCACCCAGAAGCTTGATGTTTGCCTTTATGGCCGATGGAAAAGTTTAATTTAACTACTGAAGCAAATTGAGGAGTTTAAACTGAGCATGTTGGAGATTGTGCTCCAGATGTTAAAGGGCAATTAGTGAAGATAAAACATTAAAAAAAAAAACACTGCTAGATTGTCTTTGCATATATTTCTGTGATGCTAAAAGGTTTGACACATTTATTATGATTGCAGCCAGGAAATATAACTTCAGAACTACATTTTTCTTTTGTTAAATGTAACATTCAAAAGTGGTTAAAATGTGAAAGGAGTCTCATATTTCCCATAATAATTTAACAACAATATACATAAATGGATACAGTATTCCCCCATGCGGTGAGGGACATCTAGTGGTGAAATTGTGCCTTCTGAATGTGTAATTAAAATACTCTCTACAGTGTTGCCTGTGAACAAAATGTTCTGTAGCCTGCCTTGTTAAATGTAAAACATAATTACAATCGAGCCTCCTCACTTTCTAATAAGACATTACATTTGTTTCATAATAAAATCCTAAAACATTATAGCTGTTCAATATGTAATGACCCCTTTTAATAGTAACCCATTCAAAGATTCTCTAATGCTTTATTACTCAAACATGCAATGTTTTTGTACATATAATAGATATGATTATGATCATTCTGTGTGCTGTCTGTTAATCTCTAGTATGATGTTGAAGTGAAAGATTTGACGTGTTGCTGTATTCATGATGGTGATCAAACAACGCTGCCTTTTCATCATTTTTATACACACTTTATGCACATTTGCCTTCTGTGTTAAATGGCACTAACCTGTCTGTATTATTAAAGTGTTATCACATTATGTTCCTCTAAGCTTCCGAATTACTCAATTGATTCTCCGTTGACCCTCATGATTGTGTATGATCAACTTAAATGAAGCCAAGAAAGCAAACTACAGATTTGTTCACATCGCCGTGCCATTTAAATTTAACATTTGTTGTGTTTTGTATCAATTGTCCCACAAAGATAAGTTGCCCCAACCTGGAAACATTTTTTTTTGGGGTTGACTTAATACTCTTAGACATAGGCCTACTTGGCGACCAGCAGAGGTCCTCATCTGGTCAATTTTTGTACACGTACGCTCAGCTTTTCCAAAATATATGCGGGAAAAACACATGACAAAAACTAGGAGAAAATAAACTGGCCTGTGAATATGTTTTATGCCACTGTAAACTGTATTCAAATGTTGTTTTGCTCAATCTCGGATACATACTTTTGTCATTAAATGTTAAAACTACTATACGTAGACGTGTAAAGTGAACATGATTCTAGCCGTAAACTGTGCCGCGGTCAGTGGAGACCTGGGGCTTAGCCTTTGAATCTTTCACATCAATCAATAATGTATAAAATACGTTTTTATTATGACTTCAAACACACTGTTATCCGTCACTAAACCACGCTCGTCTCATAAATATGCACTGCCAATGATCACACGGTATTGTTAAGTCCTTAAAGATAAGGGATATTGAGCACAATACATGCGCTACAGTGTGTTTCTAAAGGGTAGAGAGGCTGAAATGTTTTGATGTAGTGATAACATTATGCTTAATATCCCCTTGTTCTATCAGCAGAGAATGTAACTCTGGGCGTTTATCTTGTTCTTGCATCACTCCGGCCCTTTGTACAGCAGATACTTTACACAGTTAAGGACATGTCCTAGTCTCATGCATGTAGCAGCAGAAATGCCTCCATTTATTTTTAGATGGACATTTCCAGCACAGGGCAAAGTGATAACTCGTGTTTTTCAGAACTACAACACGTGCTCCTACCACAGTGTAACATTGGCTGTTTGGATTGTCAATTAAGTGAGTTAGTAGGCTGTTAATATTGTTGCTATTGCATCAGCTTGAGTTGCACTTTGAATTCAAATTCACCAGATAACATACAGCGCTGTACATTATGGCATAATTACGTCATTCATCCTTGAGTCCAAGTGCAATATAGAGCAGAATATACATTTACTTGCAGAACAGAGGTCTCAAAGAATATTTAATTCAGCCAATGTGTTTCCAAATGAGTGTTGTAATGCCTCTTCACCAACAAAAACTGGTCCTTATACTCTTTGTAAAACTAGAGTAGTGTCTGAGCTGTTGAATTAGATTGCACCAGCTTGTATAGAGGCACCTACAAAAGTGGCCAATAGTGGAAGTACTCCGATCTTTTACATTAGTGTAGCAGCAATACCCCAGTTGAAAGTAGTGGCTTCAGTATAAGCAGTGTAACAGAATGCCCCTTTCCATAATAATATATATTATATGATTGGATGATAAATACTGATGCAGTCATGTTGGATCACTTTAATGTTGCAGCTGGTAAATGTGGAGCTGAACTACTTCATGTATTTTGGATTAATCCATGTTTGTACATCATAATGCATTAGTTGATTTATATTTTGTATTAATAATCTGAATCCACACAAATTGTAGTGGAGTAAAAAGTCAAGTGTTTTTTTCCAAAATGTAATGGAGAGGAAGCCTGTAAACTATAGCATTTAAAGTAGGCCTACAGTAGAGTATGTGTAGGCTACTTTTGCCTACTTTCCACCACTGAAAGCGGCCAGGGAGTGTATGTTTTCGGCAGCAGTGACCATCACTGCTACAAATTAAAGTATGTAGCTCTGGATAGCCAAACATTTGCGTTGTTTCTGTTGAACTCCGCTATTCCTAAAGCGTCAGTTGAAAGAGCGCTCCTCTCTTGGTCTTTTAATTTGAAAGGTTACGTCGGAAGTACTGTGTTCACGCTTGGTCATTTGACACTGGCTTTAAAAGGGAATACCCTCTGCACTGCTGTGGGAGACTTGCCGCGTCACTGGGATGCGGTCGCCGGAGCCGGGCGTCTAGCCTACCATATTCGCTCATATGCCCACCGCCGGTAGGCCTGATCTTCCTTTTTCTTAATCAGCACATTTCTCCCCCCCCCCCCCCCCCCCCCCCCCCCCCTGTGTGATTTTGCTGTTTGAATTTGCCTTTTAATCTTTTCCTCTCGGACATACACCCGGTCAGCCTAACGACTCCTGACAGAGCTCTCGAATGACTTTCAGTGATAACCTCTCGCACGGGAATAGCTGCTCCGGGGTTAAAATTAGATAGCTTAGAGTGTAAATATGCTCTATAAATAATGGAGCTGCTGTGTGGTGACCAGGCTGTTCGCCCACTTGGCACGGTGCAGCCAAACTGCAGGTTACAGAACATTTACATTAGTGAGCGTCAAACCAGCTGGTCTGTTATTATTACATCAATGAGTTGACATTGTCAGACAAACGGTAGGCTATGCATGCATTTGAACCAAGTTGAATTCCCTATTAGGTTATTGTTAGGCTAAGGTCTTGCTACAATGGTGTGTTGATTTAAATAACTGGCTTGTACAGGTTGTGCTAGATGCATGTGAAAACTAGACACAGCTATTCTGGCACATGACCTTCTTATATCACAATCTTAAGCTTGTCAGTGGTATGTTCCTTGTCAATATCCATTTCATGGAATTGTATGACTCTGAATATACTGTTTTGCAGCATACTAAAGGTCTATGTATAGGTTTGTCAGTCCTGTACAATTTGTTTCCAGTGGTGGAAGAAGTACTTAGACCTTAAATAAGCTTCAACAGTATTATAATACCATTAGGCAATTACTAGTGCTGATTACTGATGTGTAAATATAGCATTCAAATGTTGTAGCGGGTCGAGGAGTTCATTTTACACGTTACTTAATCTTAATCTGCAAACTGCCTGAAGTTGACAAAAAAGGCTCTTAGTCAGACTATGTAACAGATCTATGAGCCCTAAAACATTAATGTTATGCCGTTTTAACAATAGTCATAGACTTATCATATAATCTTCTCAGCTTTATGGTCCATTTGAACAAATTAGCTATTTTCATGAAATCGATTAACTTATCCGGTGTTCCTTTTTAGATTTACCACCTTATCAATTAGGCGTAAAGAACTCAACGTGGGACAGAATTGATTTTTCAATCACAGGAAACAGTGAAAATGATTAGATTAGCTTTAGGTATCTCTCCAGCTATCCTTGGCTAGCCAGAGTGCAGTCACTGCATTTTGGCAAAGATTCTGGTCTTCGATCCATTTTGACCAAATATATAGTTACTGTGTTTTATGTCTGTAGGGCAGTATCGTCCTTCAGCCTATACAGCGTAAAGGTGATTCATAATGTCCCCTAAATGTTCTGTATTAAAAGTATAAAATAGCTTGTAATTGTAAATTGATCAAAAGAAGTAATTGTACATTACTTGAGTAGCTTTACTATTTCACGCCTCACTAGGCTGGTTTGACGTCACCACTCATATCTGTTCCATTTATGGCAAAGGTATGCTGTGATGTTACAGCTCTCTCTTCACTCAACTTACAACAGAGAGCCTTGTGCTACACACGTATCTGCCATGCCTATGTAAGATCTGGAATGTATAAATAAAGTTTTATTCCGTCCAATCCAAAAGGAATGATGGAACGTCTTAGTGGAGAACTATGATGAGTATAAGAAGTGTATGACTATGTGTTGTGTATCAGATGCTGCAGGGTTCTAAACAAAGACAGTCTGATATTTCCAGAAAGTGAACATTTAGATTGTTTCTTTCGCTAAGTGCACTGTGTCCACGTTCAATTTAACTGCAGCAACTGAAGAAACATCCAAATGAACAAATTCTCTTAATTACGCTATAATCTGTTGGGGAAACATATGTTTACAAGTGGAAAGGAATGGAGCAGAGTAAACAGGATGTTCATGATGTCATACTAAATGGCATCCTGCCAGCAACGTTTTATTTTTAGAGAAGGGTGTAATAAAACTGTGAAATGCTCCTCAGAATCTGTTGTCCTTGGCATCTCCTTTTCTTAGAGAGGGACCACTCACCATTTCCTCCGCTCACCGAAGATGACGGCTCCATCCAACCAAAACCATGCGGCGCCGCAGCAGCCGCGCTTTTTAGTGTTGTTCGACTTTGACGAGACCATCATCAATGAGAGCAGTGATGATGCTGTGGTGCGCGCTCTGCCAGGCCAGCGGCTTCCTGACTGGCTGAGAAACAGCTACAGGGAGGGGCACTACAACGAGCACATGCAGAAGGTCTTGGTGTACATGGCGGAGCAGGGCGTGTCTGAGGACTCCATCCATTCAGCGGTGGAGAAGATCCCACCCACACCTGGCCTCGTGAACCTCTTCCAGTATCTGCAGGGCTATCAGCAGGACTTTGAGCTGGCCGTGGTCTCCGACGCCAACATGTACTTCATCGAGACGTGGCTGGAGCGGGCCGGGGTGCGCCACCTTTTCACCAAGATTTTCACAAACCCGGCCAGTTTTGACGCAACTGGCCGTCTTGTGCTGCTCCCCTTCCACTCCCACTCGTGCCCCTGCTGTCCCGACAACATGTGCAAGCAGGTGATCCTTCGGGACTATCTGACGGGCCGACAAAAGGAGCGCGGTGGTGCTCCCTTCCAGAGGGTATTCTATATCGGAGATGGGGCCAATGATATCTGTCCCTCTCTGGCTCTGGGGCCCCGGGACACAGCCTTCCCCAGGAGGGACTTCCCCATGCACAGGCTGCTGCTGGAGATGTCCCAGGCAGCCAAGTCCAAGGCAAACATAGTTCCTTGGGTCAGCGGCGAGGACATAGTGGACAGCCTGAAGAAAATAATGGAAGAGAGATGAGGTGTGTGTGTGTGTGTGTGTGTGTGTGTGTGTGTGTGTGTGTGTGTGTGTGTGTGTGTGTGTGTGTGTGTGTGTGTGTGTGTGTGTGTGTGTGTGTTCCTCACCTAGGCTACTTTTGGGGACCCATTTCAGACTAAAGGACAGTTAATTTGGAACAAAAGTGTTCCGATTCAAGGAATAAGCTGATTTTTAGGTCATTGCTTAAGGGTGAGGTTTGGGCAAGTCGTGATTAGTGTTAGGATAAGATTCCAGGACAAACATGTAAGTCAATGTAATGTCCCCAAAAGTTATCTCAGTAACGTGTGTGTGCGTGTGTTTGTGTGAAAGAGACAGGCAATGAGAGGGGCAAATATAGCAACGGTGCACGAACCCCAGTCCTGGTGAGCTGCAGCATATGCATGATTTTAGCCCAGCAACACTTGGCACAGTCTGTAAAGACGTAGCCAATTAGTGTGCATCTGTTTGAATCACCTGTTTTTAAATTTATAGTTTTGAGATTTTTCTTGTGGAGTTAGATATTGTGATGTCTGCACGATAAATATGTGGCTGGTGTCAGCAGCTGGTTAGTTTAGCTTAGCATAAAGACTGAAAATAGGGGGAAACAGCTAGCCGTTTCTCCTTGTTTCCAGTCTTAATGCTAAGCTAAGATACCAAGCAGCATATTTTCTGTAGACACGAGAGAGTGTTATAGGTCTTCTCATCTAACTCGCTGCAAGATGTGAATAAGTGTAATTTAAAAAATGTCAAAGCTATACCTTTAATGCTAGCCTAAACACCTATTCTCATAATAAGTAATAGGTTTTAGTATGCAGAATTAGAACTTGATTTCCATTTGAATGCAAATACATCCCCGGTCAAGATAATCATGATCAATAATGGAGAAAAGGCAAATGATGCTCTAAGTTCTGGTTTTTGAGTCTGAAAGGCTGAAGATCAGAGTAGATCTTAACCAAAGTTGTGTCCATGAATGTAATTTAGTTTACGTCTGACTATCTCACTGTATCTGACATTGTTGAGCAATCCTAGCCGTGAAATTCTGTGTCACAGGTACTGTGTAGGGGTTTCAGTGAGCCAGAGCAACAGCTTGAATCTACTCCACTCTCGGTGCTCTCTTGTGTTTGACGGGCTTATTTTTTTTAAAAACACTTAACACTGCATGAAGGACCTCGATGATAGACACGTAAGCAGGATCAGGTGTTGCAGCACCGCATGGGACAAAAGACCACACATGTTGTGTCAGACAGGGACGAGGACGGCATAGAGCAGGGATAAGGTGTCTCTGTCCACCACTCATTACTGATACCTAATCTAGGCCTTGATTATACAACAGTGATCTACACCAGCATGAGACCCAAAGGGAACGCTGTAGCCATACGCTTGCACTTTGGTACAACGTTATACTCTGTGACTCTGAAACAATGAAAGAAAAGTCTAATGCAAAGTACCAATTGAAGAATTTTAATTGTATTTGTGTAGTTATTATTAGCTCGCTCTCACTGTACTTGTACCCTTTTAACATTCACAGTGAATATTAGTATTGATAACAGATAGATTTAGATCGAGGAGGATTTGCAGCCTCTGTTTGAATGTATTCCCAGTAAACAGCAGTGTTGTGAGTGAGTGACGATTATCCTCTAGTATATTTGCATACTCAACTCAACACGTAACCTCATTCGGCCCCACTACATCTATGACATGGCCTTGAAAATATATTTAAAAATAAGGAGCACTTGTATACATTGAGATGATTTACAGGGATTTTGTTTTAATTCAGGAAATTGTGAAATATTAAGTCTTGATAAATATATTTTTCCCATCCTTTTTACAAAAAGCTGTTTAAATTATGATTCTTCTTGGGCATGCATACTGTACATTAGCTACTGTACTAAAGCCTGTTTAAGGTAAAGTTAACACCCATATTGGTCCTGTCTAGTAACTTTAGGCCAGAGGTAGAATAGGTGAGTGTATATTTGCATTCGTTTTTTACCCATATCCATATACTGAACAGCAAGCCATTGCAGATAATAATAAGAAAGTTTGTGTGCTGATGAAAAGCCGTCAAAAAGATAAGTAATAAACTTGTTAATTGATGAAAAACTTCTAGCCTTAAAAAACAACGTTATGCTGTAAAAGTGCTGGCATTTTCTTTTTCAGTGTTTTAGTTTCTCAGGGAGTAGAAACACAAGCAAACACAACGATATGTGTTTATGAAATAGGTTTATTTGCTGCTCTAAGATCAACATGTTCATTTATGATTCAAAAAATATAAATGTTTATGAGAAGTAACCAATGCAGCTGGAGTGTGATCCTGAAACTCTTTGAGATCAAAACCTAATCCATTAATGCTTTGTGAGTAGGAGACTGAAGTCATGTGAGTTTATTATATTAAAAATGTAACAGTGGGTCATTTAATTAACTCTAACTGTCTGTGTACCTGTAAAACTTCCACAGAGTTTTGTGCAATAATTAAATGCTGTATTCTTGATATGATGTAAAAGAGAAGAACAGGAAGTAAAACTTTTGACGTTTTCAGGGATGTGAATCAACACCAGATCAGCAAACTAGTTTTTTTTTCTTTTTTTTCAATGAAACTTTAAAATGGTATTATGGCTTCACAACAACCAAATAAAAGTATGCGTTGTTGGGACTGCTTGACTAATATGCTACTTGTTTTCTGTATCCTGGGTGTGAGTGTTTGTAATCAAAGATCCAGTTATGTGTGTAAAGCATCAGTGTAACAGGAATATAAAGCCATTATCTGATTCATCTGTTTCTGTTGTGTGTTTCACAGCCGCGACTATAAACTGCTAGTTTCCTCTTGAGGATCAATGAGGCTCATCATAACTTATCAGTTTCATTAAAGAATGATATGGACAACAACGATCTCACCTCAAGCTCCGTTTAGTGACTGTTCTAGAGCTTTCACATGAGTTTGTTTTCACAGAAATGTCAAATTTTCACTTTTTGAGCGCTTGAAGGACAGGAATAAAAAATGTAACATAAAATATGAATATGTATTGTATAAAATATATATGTATATGTATTTTTTTATTTCTAATTAATAAATATAGAGTACTATATATGAGTAGATTAGTTGATTGACAGATTGATATCCCCCAAAAAATCCTTAGTTGCCTCTCAATTGTTAATATTTTCTGCTTTTCTCTGTTTTATGTCATTATAATTGGAATAAATTTGGGTTTTGGACTGTTGGTCAGAACAAACAAGACATTTGAAGACGCTTTTTTTTATAGCCTAAAAACAATTAATCAATTAGTTCATTTGAATTGAGCAAGTTTTATGATTTTGATACCATCAAAAGATCCAATTCAGTTTTTAGACCTTAACTCAGAATTGTTTTGTCAACAGCTGTTTCAAAGGCAAAGAATGAACTTTAAAACGCAACATTGAAATTGTGTCGTGGGAAAGCCCAATGGAGTCTCAGTGGAGAGGGCCATTTCCTTAACCAGTTGGGAAGGGAACAAATGAATAAATACTACCATGAACTTGTGGACGGTTTTAAGTTCATGTTTTGGGAGAGACAATGTCAAGCCGGTGTCGAAGACATTAGAAGAGAATGGGGGAGTGATTTAGGAAGAAGGGACAAGGAGAAGAAGGCCCACATGACGCAACCCGTCCTCTTGATTTCGCAGCAGAGGCAGTAATAGTAGAGAAATGGAGGACAGAAGAGACCCGGAGTAAGAGGAGTCATCCAAACCACTTTCTCAACTTGCAGGACTTCAGAGAGCCAAAGGACAAAGTGAAGACAGAAGGGAAAGGATTAGAGGACAAAGGATGAGAGTGCAGACAGAAAAGAGGAGGTGGAAAGAGTCAGCAGTTTGAAAGGAGGAGAGGAAAGATGGACAGAGACACTGAGCAGTGATGATACGAGAAGACGTTAGAGGTGAGATGAATGAACATGTTCCACCAGCACGGCCGGGATAGTGACCTGCAGGGGATGAGGCATCGAGTCAGCGTTGGTTGCGGTTGAATCTCACACATGAATCTCTGACAGAGCTGCAGGCTAATGAGTTGCAATGTTGGTAATGTAAGCAACATGTTTTGACAAGGAGGAAGAATGCTTGGTTGCATCGATTTTACTTTATTTCTTTTAAACCGTCCATCGTACGTTTGACACTGTTATAGGAGTGCAATGCTACATCAGTGGCGTATGCTTTTAACCGAAATGACAGGAATAGAAAAGAATGAATAGAACATTTTAAGAAGTTACTATTAACTTATAGGCTTTTTGCCAATGTTTTTCATCAAAACTAGAGAGAATCAAGGGACAATAGTTTCCTCTGTTTGCCAAGCTTTTGCTTGTTTTGTTTAACGTATTACATCAAGCTGGGACTGCAGATGTAGATACACTAACGTGTCAAAACAAAGTTACAAAGTGCTGCTCATGGGAAAACCATTTACCACTTCAATAAGATCAAACAGATAAAAGTAATACTTTCAGCTCCTCGGGCCTCTAAAGGTCTTTGAAGTGAACTGCCTCTAACTCATGTCCACACGAAGGTCACAAGTTGCAGGCCCAAAAGTTTGGCAACATAACTTCTGTGTACATCTCTTGACCAGAAGATGGCGCCATGTCAACATTTCTCCATCGAAACTGCTGATGTGCAGTAACAGACTTCATCAGTTCTACCAATAAACCAAGCACATTCAGGCTAGCATAGAGTTAATGTTGCACTGGATTAATGAGAAAAAAAACATGTGACAACAACAGAATGAGGCTTCCTCTTCGGCGTAAACAGCAGTGCTGATGTGAATTCATGGAACTACTCTCAGAGAGTACGACGGCAAAGGCTCGAGGCTGTGGTGACGGAGATGACAGGAGGCGTTTGTGTGTGCTCAACGTCACCATGTGAATTTGACGGGCTGCTGGAGTCAGCCAAGTCATTCGTTGATTCAGCTTTCTTACTTGTATGGAATTCAGTCTGTTCTAGGGTCCTGCCTGCCATAACCTTGTCTCTGCATTTAGCCACTATTCTTTTTTACCTCCTCTCTGATACCCTCATCTTCCTTTAAGGCTTCTTCTGTCCGATCAGATAAAGACATTCCACGAGTCATCTTTGCATCCAATCTCACATTGTTTCTCTCCCCACATCTGATTCCTTCTCTGTGATTTATTCTGTCACGCGGTCCCTCGGGTGACTCCATGTCATTGTTGTTGTCTACCAACATATTTTCTTTTGTCAGTCCAGGGCTTCTAATGACACCGTCACCAGCAGAGAACTGACTGTACAAAGCACTTACATTGCTATTCTTTCTTAATTATTGCCTTCTTTTCTCCCCCAATATGATTAAGCCATCACTCTTTGGAAAGCCTCTCCGTTAGTTCTGGACTTATGCAACTCCCAGCTCAATTGATTGTAACAGAATTGATCCTTCAATTTAGGCCATATGGAGGCTGACATTGTTCGGCAAAGAGTACAATGCTGTGTCTATTATGATTAAATAGGCAAAAGATAACTTGCTGTCCAACCCAATTTCCAATGACCTCCAGCGGTAAGTGACTGCATAGAAAACCCAATTAACATCTGCGGAGAATGATGACAAATGGTATTTGAGGATCTTGAACTCGCCAATGACCTCCTGTTGTACCCCCCTGTCAATATCCACATACCAGCTGATACAGCCCTTCCCCTCAGCAATAACTGAACACACTCATTTGTTAAAATGCTTTAAATTGGCAGAGCTAGCCGATGATTGCTTTTATTGATACCCTCATTGATTCCCCTCCATTCAATTACACCGTCGGAGGTGAAAGATAACTTCATTAAGGGACTTGAGTCTTGTAAGAGGACACTCTGAATTAGGATGTGGACTTCTTTTGCCAAAACGCTATCAGGCTGATTAGGGTTGTTCCACTCCTCTGTGTTTGATTCCTCTGCTGATAGTTTAATACAATCCCAGCCAACAGTCAAGCTAATAGCTTTGAGCGGTGGCAGTCAGTTAGCAACAAATGAAGATGGAAAGGCGAGGGGAAGTGTGGGAGGCCTGAGCTGACGTTTGTGTCCTTGAGATGGAATGGTGGAGATAAAACTAAGATTCCTTTGCTTGTAGGTCATCAGCCACAGAATAAACAGTGTTTGAAGTACATGGGCATATCCTTGAGGAGGTTAAATATCACAAGATAACCTTCCCTCTATTAGGAGGAGCTTTTGTGTATTCATGAGTTTTCTGCTGAAGCTGTAGCAGTTGAGGAAAACTGAAACACATGCATTGTATGATATAATAGAATACTTCATCTTGGAGGGTGAGAAACAAACGTTTTTTGGCAAAGTAGTCCATGATGTTATTAAAAGGCGTACTCCAGCAATGTAGCACCACACTTATAAAGTTAAAGGACTTGAAGCAGCAGAGGCAATTTGTTCCATTTTCATTTAGAAACTTCTGGTTGCTATTTCAAGGCCCAGCTATAGACATGTATAAGTCATGGTCCTGAACGATTCACACGATTTCACATAGTTGGGAACACATCCACATTTACAAGGATGGTCATATGGCCTGACAGATATGAGATTAAAAAGACGCATAATGTCAATAATATGGGTCAAAAAACACTGCTACCGAGAGTTCCCACAATGCAATTATATAGCATATTTTATATCTGAGCCTCAGTTAACTCTCCTCATCTTTCAAACTTCACACCCCCAGTTTGTACACGGGCTGTTCACATCATCATGGGTTATTTTCTAGGGCTTTAGAAAGCTCCGCTACAGATGACATTATACAGCTGTTTTTACAGGCGGAGTCTCATTCTCCATGACGAGTAAACTGACCTTTTCATGGAGTTTGTTGAGGAATTGATAGCAGAAGGCATACAAGCTCCTTATTTGTATCCAAAGCCTGATGGAAGAAGATGAAACAAAGTGTTGGTGCCTGTTCAGCCTCAGACTCCGTCTGAAGACAACAGTGTGGTAAATATACAGTAGTGTTGTCTGAACTGGAGGACACCAGAAACTTGAACCTCAATACAAAAAGTTGAGTACCGCCATGACTTTCTAACACATTTTGTCCATGCTTTGCTGCAGTGTGAGTGAACAAACAAGATAATCTTACACACGTCTATGATGACAAGTGCACAAAGATGTCAATACTTTGGAAAACTACGACGTATTTACATATTAGGGCAACTGGTATTTCCCGCACAATTGAGACTTCTTTGTCATTCAACAGCTAGCTATAGATCCAGTGTTGCAGTGAGAAACTAATGCAGGTGTGCCATTGACTGGAGGTCATAAATTGCATTTATTTGCATGAATTTGAATGTGTCCCGATTATTTGTATTCATTGGACAATGCTATGTACAGGCTTTTATAAATTTGCACAACGTCAATAAAGCAAACTGCCTTATGATGCTTCTCTCTCTCTCTCTCTCTCTCTCTCTCTCTCTCGCTCTCTCTCTCTCAAACACACACACACACACACACACACACACACACACACACACACACAAACACACACACACACACACACACTCTTGCACCAGCCCATTCGTCTTCCTCCGCTCATACAATCAAAGCTCTCTCCCTCTCCAGACCAGTCTCCGGGACAAAAGTCAATGCAACACTCAAATTAGTCAAATCTTCACTCAGCTAACACTTTGAGAACATTTGTAGATATAAGAGAAGTACCGTGACGTGTTTTAACGTAGTGGACGCTACATTTCTGACGGAGGAGCGGCGCCAAACGAGCGCGTGAAAAGGTGAGGATGCCACGGTGAATCACCACGAGGTAGGAAAACATGTCTCGTGTTAACGTTGTATGTTTGAGGAATGATTACAGGACGATTACAGGTAAAAAGGGTAAGGTGAATAGTTAGAAATCCCATGAGAGTTGTCTTCTTATTTCCCAGGTTAACGTTATTTAAAAGTTAGTTATGTTAACTAACTGTTACTAATGTTAGCTAGCTTACCTAGCAGCTACTGGTTGACTTTGTCTAAGTACATGTTGATAGCCGTTAATAAGCTTTAATACATACAACATATCTTTAGTCAACAAACAGTTTGAGGGTCTGTTCTCATCTTAAGCTTCAGGTTAGCTACATTAATGTTACTATCTATATATATATATATAAAAGATTTATTTTTTATTGGATACCAAGTACAGCACAAAATATAGTTTTGCATGCTTTTCTTTTTGTAGTATTTGTTTTAAAATACTTTGTAACCGTTTTATTTCCAGAATGTTTTCCTGGTAAAGTGAAAATCAGAAGACACATGAGCTTAAACCTTGACAACTTTAATTGTTGTTTAAATGTTACATTATTCTTTTACAATGAAATGCTTTTCAGATTTTTTTAAACTAGATGTCTAATATAAAATCTGTGAGGAAGACTTATCTTTTATGGCGGTCTCGTCTCTTTTCTCTTTGCAGGCACATGGAGTTTGAAATATCTCTGAATTGTGGCTGGAAAAACGAGGAGGATCTGAAAAATAAAACAAAAAGAGGTAATAAGTTCCCCTTCAATATGCAATGATAGATAGACGGATGATTAATATTCAGCTAGTTAGTAGTTGCGAAGAAGGAGGATTTGTTATGAAATAAGGGTTAGTAGTACTATGGCTACTCCGTTTTTAACCTAAACAAACCTAATAAATATGTTACATGACAAACATGTCAAAGATACACTAATATTAAAGGCTAATTTTGCAGAGGAGGCACAATATAGCGTGTTTACCTTCCTGCTAAAACCACATAAAGGGAAATGTGAAGGTAAATAAAGTCGGCTTCTCGTCTGGAAAACTTTTAAATTCATGACCTGACCAGTTGTGTTGTATATACACACATTCTATACATCTTGTTCCATGTGGTATAATGTGTGACAACAAAGTACCCTGTGGGCTCCATGCCTGGGTTTGGGTAATTAACCTTGCAGTCCTTCGTTATAGCATTTCCTGGGGACAGAAGTATTATTTAAGTAAGTTTGCCGAGACGTAGATAACGTAGTAATGAAGGCATCAAAGTGAAAGTATCAAACGTATACTGATTTACGTAGAAGTCTAGTTTCGAGGGGAACATCTTGATGTCCTAGGGGTCTACAGGGTACCCGTCAGTTTTCTAGTTTGTCTCTTAATCAAGAAACTCTCCAAAATATAGCTTTTTTTTAAAAAAGGAAGTGTATTGTCAGCGAACTACAAACTTTTTACAGTCGCCTTTGAAGTTAATAGCGGTTGAGTGTTTCATACTCATGAGATAGATTTCGGGTAGAACATCGCTTTGACTGCTTTGAAGGAAACCACAAACCTTCACGTCCACAGCTTGAAGCCCTCTTAGATAGGCATGTACGAGGCTGGCTGCTCTTTAAAGTAACACTCCTCAAATAGTTCTTTTAATGGCGCTGGAGGAAACTGGAGGCTGGGAGACATCTGGGGAAAATGCAATGCATCACCTTCAGACATTCAATGTGGCACTACAAGCAACTTAAGTCTAATTAGACCAGGCACAGGGCTGTGAGGTTAAGCTTTAAAGTCCCTTGCAAGATAGCCAAACTAACTTGTGCAAAATGGAATTTTAATATAATTTCTTAACGTATAAAACATACAATTAATATGCTCTCCTCAAAGCCACAAGACTACTTTGACAGAAACAGTAAGTGTACGTCGCTGATCATCGTTAAACACACTTCATTTGAAGCTCAAGCCCTTCATTCACAGAGGTAGATGTGAACATATTCCGGCTCCAGACGGTGTTGCCCCGCTGCCTCTCTCTCTGTCGGTGCTGCCGTATTTGTGCTACTGGGTTAGCTCGCTCAAGTCTGACGCCGAGTAGTGGCTTTCACATGCAAACCATTGAAATAGCTGAATTAAATGTTTTATTTTTCACTGGCCTGATCGGACAACTGCATGAGGCATTCCTGAAGTTAGGTCTTACACAGGATTATGAACTAAAATACCTGATTTGATGGCCTGTGTTTAAAATTGCTTTTCTCTGTGCACAACCATTTTGCTGATGAGCTGAGCTGAAAATTAGCAATTTGAAGGATTACTTCCAGTTTTTGCCATCCACGAGACTTTGGGTGGTAATAGCTGTGCCACTGGCCCTCCAAATAGTACATTACACAACATGGCCAGATGTGCAGTTGTAGAGGGCATGTGACTCTTAATGAGACAGTCAGGACTTCTCTACAGAGTGAGACATAAGGAAAGCATGTTACCAGCAGCTGGACTTGGTTTCATATTCATTTGTTTCTTTTTTTAAAAATAGAATGTCACACTGACTCAGTGCGACAGTGTGTCAGTATGTTATACATGATGTGTCATTGAGAGACATCTTCAGTGGCATGGCATCGATAGCTATATATGCGCTGGTGTAAATGCATTTTAATGCCAGAATTTTGCATGATGAAAAAAGTCTTTGGAAAATAATTTATTCTCAATTTGTAATAAATATAACTGTAAGTGTTATCAATTATCGGTTTGATTAATCAAAGTAATCGTTTAGTCTATACAATGTTTTAAAATAGTGAAAAGAAATTAAAATTCTTGTTTTGTGAGAGCAACAATCCATAACAGCAATGTATTCAAGTTACAGAGGAACAACAGAGGAAATCAGTAAATCCTCACATTTGAAAAACTGGAACCAGCAAATGTTTTTAGAACAGTTTTAAGAAAAACAGTCAATTATACACACACACAGCACATCACACACACACACACACACACACACACACACACATGCAGACACTGTCTGCCCCATATGAGCCTGAACCTTTTAGATTTCCTCTTACATGAGAGACTCGTGGAGATGTTTTGGGCAGATGGATGTCTGCAGGTTAAACAGATTTGGGTACAGTATGAGATGGTGTAGTTCAGTAGAGCACAAAAGGGATTTTATCATCTAAAGTCAACTGAGAGAGGAAAGAATTCTTTCCACACTTAATTTCAGTCATACAGCGTGTTTCATTCTTTGTTTTTCGTGTTTCCCAGTCTTGTCTCACTAATTACATCACAAAGTCATGTGTTAGCACGGAGCTGAGCCCTTATTTCAAGCTACTATAAGGTAGTCAATATTGTTGTTGTGTTGTTCCATCCATCTGTTAAAATCATGCTGTTCTTTGTCTGTGAAAAACAATTTATGTGACAGTAAAACACAAACAAATTTCTTTTTTTCCTCTTAATTTGAGTTTTTAATCTATGGAACATCTGGACGCTCAGACACCGTAACAACCTCATTTAATTGGGGATGTTCAGTTAACAATTATGGTTACACATTCCATCGTTGTCTTTACTCTTCCTTTTGCGTGCTAATGCCGAGGGTGTGTTTAGACATGAGCTTTGGGGCACAGCTATTAAAAGAATCAAGGATGAACGTGTTGGTATCTTGAATAAATTCACCATGTTGTTCACTGTAGGAAAGACAAAGAGCTCAAAAGTGCACTGACAAAAAATACTCTGTTAATACAGCAGAGGAGTGTGTGTGTGGTGTCATCATTTGCAGAATTAAAACATTTGTTGTTCTGTGTTTGGGGGAAAGAGAGACACACACAAAAAGACAGGTTAATAAATGTTTTTTCTCTCCACATATTAGACACTGTTAAGAAGGAAAGGGTGATTTATTATACTAAGTTCTGGGTAGATATTTGGCTTGTCTGTAATGAGTCTGTCTAAATTAATTGTTAGTATTAATGTGGGTTTCTTTTCTCTCCGCAGGGAAGTAACAGGAGGTGTATGTGGCCTCTCACTGTAGTTTCCCTGCAGCTATCATGAGTTGGAGTTTCCTGACTCGCCTGCTGGAAGAAATCCACAACCATTCCACATTCGTGGGCAAGATCTGGCTCACCGTCCTCATCGTCTTCCGCATCGTGCTGACGGCCGTAGGAGGCGAGTCCATCTACTACGACGAG
Source organism: Pholis gunnellus (assembly GCF_910591455.1). NCBI lineage: Eukaryota > Metazoa > Chordata > Actinopteri > Perciformes > Pholidae > Pholis > Pholis gunnellus. The sequence continues at coordinate 11,616,148 of NC_136548.1, forward strand.
CAGAGCAAGTTCGTCTGCAACTCGGGCCAGCCGGGCTGCGAGAACGTCTGCTACGACGCCTTCGCTCCGCTCTCGCACGTCCGCTTCTGGGTTTTCCAGATCATTCTGTTGGCCACGCCCTCGCTCATGTACCTGGGCTATGCCGTCAACAAGATCGCTCGGGCGGAGGAGCAGACAGACAGCGGGGGAGTGATCGGACTTTCGCAGAGGAAGCCCGGGAAGAACTATCTCGCGGGCAGAAAGCAGCACAGGGGCATCGAAGAGGCCGAGGATGACCAGGAAGAAGACCCGATGATCTATGAGATGGCGGAGGTGGAGAGTGATGGCGGCGGCGGACCGGTGAAAGGAAACAGTGGCAATAGGCTAACAAAGGTCAAGGTGCGCCATGACGGGCGCCAGCGTATCAAAGAGGATGGACTGATGCGTATTTATGTCCTTCAGCTCTTGACCCGCACCTTGCTGGAGGTGGCTTTCTTGTGTGGACAGTACGCCCTGTATGGATTCGCTGTGCCTCACACCTACGTGTGCTCAGACCAGCCCTGCCCTCACAGTGTGGACTGCTTTGTGTCCCGGCCCACCGAGAAAACGATCTTCCTCCTCATCATGTACACAGTCTCCCTGCTCTGTCTGGCACTCAACATATGGGAGATGCTTCACCTGGGCGTCGGTACCATCTGTGAGATCGTACGCTCCCGCCGGGTGCACCTGCCCGACGATGAGCTGTACGGGCTGACGCGGGCACAAGGAGCTCTCAATGACGAAGGACTGAGCGGAGATGATTACAGAAGCTACCCTTTTTCCTGGACTGCGCCATCAGCTCCACCTGGGTACAACGTCGCCATCAAGCCTCTTCTGGTATCTACAGGGCACCACGACAAGCCACTACCCATCACCGACATCACTAATGCCAAGATGTCATGCCGGCAGAACCACGTGAACACTGCCGAAGAGGAGCGTCAGCAGTATGCCAATAACGGTGAAAACATGTGCACAGCAGGGATGGGAGATGCCCCCAGATGTGTTCATAAGGACACCCGTCAGCCTCAGAACAAGCTGGAGGCTGAGAGTCCGGCCAACAGCCACAGCAAGCCTCACCGTGAACGTAAACACCGACAGGCCTCCAAACACTCAAGCAAGGCAGACGCTAACAGAGGCAGCAGCACCAGCAGCAGCAGCAAATATGGAGTCGTAACGGGTTCTGAGTGGATCTGAAATACAGACTGAGACTTTAGTTATTTTAAAACAATGCAAAGCTTTCTCAGACCAAGAAGTATTTATGTTTGTGTGTCCGTACTGTGTGTAAAACATGGACACGGCACCTAGTTTACGTTCTTTTCAGTAGTATTCATACCATTATAATAGTTTGGTGATTATAAGTGATTGATAGTGTCAGGATCTATCTTGTACCACTGTTGTCATGTGAGGATCAAACAATTTTAACAGTTGGCCACAAAAAATAAACCTAAACAGCCCCAATGGTAATAAACGGTGCCTGCTTATACAGATGTATTACAGATTTATAGGAATACTCACCGCCCCAGGGCCTTCTGACACTAATGCGTAACCCTTTGCGTCCGTGACAAAGCTGGATAAATGTTTGGTGCCGCTGTAAACAATATAAAATGAAAGCAGTCAAAGTGTAAACGTATGAAAATAACTTTGTATATTTTGTCAAATGGCTTTTGCAGGAAGATGTTGGTGCTGCGTTTGATTCCCTGTGAATATGCTGTAAACCAAGGTGCCTTACTTAAACAAAGTGCTGCTTCTTATTGACTCTGCATCACTTTAACTGTCACATAATGTCGTCATTAACCCCCGAAAATATATCATCGCTATGGACTGAAAGCAGAAAGCTACTATCTGTGTGACTAGTTTCATTACTGTCCAGGGGTTAACAATATTGTTGTTTCTGAGTATGCAAGTTGTATTGTTATTTTCTCCAAAGCAGGTTTGATTGTTTTCCCCAGCCATGAAGATAAATGAGACTTATGGGTTCAGTTGGTAGTTTTACAGTGTTTTCTGTGTGGTTTTTTGGAGCGAGAAAAGCAGATCAATGGAAGTGTTTCGCAAAATATAATGACCTAACTCTGTTTGAACTGTTGTCAGTGTCTTTTTGTCAAGCTGTTACAATTCAACATATTTTTTGTTTGTTTGAAGTTCTTGCTATGAAGGCTATCTGCAACATTAGTCCATTAGTTTATGATATTGACATGACGAAACAATCAGTGCACCTGGTCTGTTGTATGTTTGTTTCAGGCCTGGTATAAAGAGTTCTTTGTCATCAATACACACTTTTAATTGCAGATTTTCAAATTGAAATGTCGTTAAGGCTAGTTTTTTGCACTGTGCCAGTGTTTTTGTGAACAGTATTTTTCTGAACAAAAATAAAGAATTGGTATTTGTTATGTATTCTGTGTCTGACATAAGTATTATGGTGGCACGACAGTATAAAACAAGTTTGAATAGTCCAATGGGTGGAATGAGATTACAGACACATTGCCCCCTGCTGGGCAGCAAGGGATAACATTTTAAATATCTTCCTCTTCAATGAGACTGAGGCTTTGATCCCCAAAGATTAAAATTATCCGTGTTTCAGTTAATGTTACACGTTGACAGCTAAGGTAATAGAAAGCGATTATATAATTTTTTTTTAAAACAATTGTACCCCTTTTCTTAAAGCACACAAATATACTTTTTATTGTTTATTTTAAATGCAGCAAAATGGTGCCCAAATATGTTGGCAATTTTTTAAAATTTCAATAGTGGGTTTACTTTAAATAAATACTTAATGATAACATAGATAATAATCACCTTAAGTACAACTAATATTTTGATATTTAACCATTATACGTTTTGTTCCGGAAGTGACGTTGACGCTACGTCCACGTCTCTCTGCCAGTGTTTTTAAAAAAGCGGCGGTTGCTCCTCGAGCACCTTTTATAGTGATTTAATTCGTTATCGCAGTTGTCCAGCACAATATTTAAACGTAAGTGGGTTATATTTATTTATTTTGACAAATATTAAACCTCATTACAAACTAACTGAACGTTTTTTTTGCGTGGGCCCAGGCGTTGTTTATATGGAGGAAAGCTAAGCTAGCTAAAGTCAGCTTATGCTAACTAAAACAGCTAAGTTTGCTAACTAGGTTAACTAGGTGAATAATGTGTATATTGCGCTGTTGTAGTAGTTAAACTAACTTTACATGCTTTATACAGAATGTTTCGATGTCTCACTGTAAGATTGCCGCAACTTTGTTTTGAGCAAACTATTACATTTAGCGTTAGTTTTTGTAAACGTTACCACAATCTGACCACAGAGAGGAAGCCGCATTCCATTTAAGTTTATTTATTCATTTGTACGTTTGTTATTGTTATTGAGAGAATGGGGTCAGCTCACTAATAAAAACACTAGTCTCATATATGAGCACTCACGTTAGTCATATACAAGATAACATAAGATAATATGGTAAGATGGTAAGATAGAATGACAATGAGGTGATGGAAATGACAGTAAGTTGTAAGATCAAAAGCGATGACATAAATTGTGCTGTATGCATATTAAATTAGAATTGTGTGTAAAAGTAAGTGACATTATCTCTAATAGTATTTTACAAATGTAATGACGTGAGAAATGAGAGTGGAATGAGATAAATAGATATACTATTATAACATTAAATAATATCAAGAATAGAACACTATTATATATATATATATATATATTGTTTTGTTTAGCGCTCTGTCAAATGTGTATGCAGAATTATAACCTTTTAATGAACACATGTTTTGTTCTCTTTAAGTAGGATCCTGGTGTTTGTCTGTGAAGCTGTACACTCCTTTACTACTCCAGGATCATGCAGCACCAGCAGTGTGCAGAGGAGCGAGGCCTTCTGGGCTCACTCTGTCCCGGGCAGAAGAAGCTGGAAGGGAAGACGTTCTACTTGGACAGTCTAAAGAAACGCTCAACAGCGCTGCTTTTGGAGGCCGTGTCTCTTCTGGGAGGGGTGAGCGTGTGTAAAGACAGTGTGCCTGTGGATCCTATGCTGTAAACATTGTTTTGTTATACAAGAGTTGTTATCGGGGTTTGATCTAGGCTGTGACATTTTAGATATAAACTACCATGCAAGAGTTTGGCTCTGCCATCAATTTGCACACATTTGTCTTCCTTCAGAGTGAGAGAATGATCAACATATTTTGCCTGATCGGTGGCAAGAAAATGTTTGTTTTAGGTCAGTGGTACACCACAGAGCTGCAATAATCAACAACTATTTTGATAAGCGATTCCTCGTTTTACCAAAATAGTTATCAAGTAATTTTTCATGCATAAATGACAGCAAATGTTGTTTTTAGCCTCTTAAATATGGAAACTCTTTGCTTTTCTCTGTTCAATGTCACATAAAACTGAATATATTTGGGTTTTGGAATGACAAAAGAAGACATCTAAAGACATCAACTTGGACTTTTCTCACTATTTTTTTGCGTTCTATAGACCAAACTATGAATCAATATATATATAGAAAATAATCTGCAGATTCACATTCACAAAAAAAAAAGATAAAGGTCCGACTATGACAGAAACTGATGAGCAGATGCTGTGTTTTTTTTTTCTTACTCTGAAGAGGGTCGAGAGTTTCCTGCACAAGGATGTGTGCTTTGTCGTGACTGAAAGCCAAGAGGGCCCGAAGGAGCAGAAGAGTACCGACACTAAAGCGGAGACAAAGGGGACGAGTGAAGAAGCCCAGCGTCCTATAATGCAGCGAGAGAGCGTCTTCAGCGGTGACAAACGGAGACCAGGAACTCCTAGACCAACGGTACGAAGCATCACCCATGCATGTTTTAAGACCTTTTACAGCTTACAGGCTCTATTACTAGTGTAAATGTTACATATTGATATAAGAAAATACTACATTACCGTTCACAAGTACGCTTTTAAACATCCTGACTTTCTTTTGATCTTTTCTTCCATCACAAACTCATCTGGACAATACCCCACTAGATGTGTTATCGGCTAGAATGAAATGTATATCTGTGCTCTGTGTTTCTCTCCAGGCTTGTGGCAGCCGTGGGAAGGCCCTCCTTGAAAAAGCCATTCGCAACAATGTGAGTGTGCTTTATTTGTTGAGAATATCGGTGATATACTGAAGACTGACGTGGTTTGTTATCATGACTTCATTCTGATGGATCTGTATTGTAGGAGCGACTGCAGGGGACCAGTGTTTTGGCCAATGCACGATCATGGGGAGTGAAGATTTTGTACGTGGACGGTATCCTTTTGACTGATAACGTGATTTGATGAACTCTAATCTGTTTTATATTCGTTCACCGCTGCAGTGCAGTGATCCTCTGCTCACAGCAGATGGCACCATGTGAGTGCTTACTGTGTCTTACTGATACCAGCGGAAGAAGCCTGCTCCTAACCAGCGTAGAAATGTCACTTTCCTAATCCCAGAAAGTGTGTGCAGGTTTTTTTTTATTGTTCCTTAATGTTGCATCAGATGTCCTTTTGTATTTGAAACAGTTGACTCGAGAGAGCTTCAGTGCGATACACAAGAGGCCGGAGGTAAGATGTCTTTTCACTTCATCGGACATTCAAATGTAATAGTTTTACATTTAAAAAACAAGCAAGTAAATGATTTATGAATTAATTAGTGACAAGTTAACAGTTCTGAAAAGATAATTCCCATTAAAATGTGATAAGCTTTGTTCGGGTTTATAAGGAAAAAAGTAATAAAATGTACATCAGCCCTTTCTCTTTATTATTGATGAGTCTTAATTGAATTCTTTCTTTTTTTTAATGCAGAGGACTTCCACCAAACATGTTGTAAAAGGTTAGTTTATGTGTATGTGCTGCTAATGTGTTTATTTCCCAACAACACAGTATAAGTGCTTATTTAATTGTTTGTTCTCCTGATCCACAGCTGCAGCGTTGAGGGCTCCCTATCTTAAAATTGAAGACATGAGCAGGTGACGTTCATCCCTCATTCAGCGCAGTTTGTTTATTTTCTCTGTAGCAGGGTTGGGGCGACATAAATCCAAAGGTAACAGTGCACTTGGGAAACAGCAACCTTCTGTCTTCCTCTGTCAGAAATCTCCTTAAATTCCTGAGGGAAATATCAGAATCTTAAGCTGCTAAATGCTCCACCCGTGTCCATGAGCTAGTCCCTGAGTGTGTGTGTGTATGTGTCTGTCTGCTGTTTGGTGCTGAGCAGCCACAGTGGCTTTGTAGAGCTTCTCTGGTTGGAAACAGCTATGTTTTGCATCAGGAAAAGATGCTGTGAGAGTGAACCAAAACAGTAGAGCTGCGGGTCGGACGGCTGAACGTCGCTATCAAACTCCTCAAAGCCGAGGGGACCTGAAGCGACCTCGTTCACATCGTCACATTGTTTGATTCCAAAATGAATATAAATAATATATTGTTGGCCTGCCCAGGTTCATGTAATGGTGGTTTAGTATCAGATTAGATCCTTTTTCTGCAGTTCAAGCACAATGACCGTGAAAGGAGTTGCAGTGACCTGTCCCCGTGTTCCTGCCCTTCCTACCCCACTGGGTGCTGGTTGTGGAGGCTTACATTTCAGCCCAGATGATTGTCTTAATTGAACCCGTTGAGGAGTCCCGTCGTGTAATGTGACGAGCCCCCCCTCAGTGGTGCTGCTCCCCAGGAGCCCAGCGCTCAAGCGGATACAATTTCTATTCGATGAAGCTTTGCAAGCTCCACTGCCTGTTCCTGCAGGGGACCTCTCTGTGCTAACAGGTCTTTTCATTCGCCCTCTCATTTCACTTAATTGAAGTGCTCTGGCTAAGAGAACCCATGACATCTGAAACATTTGAATGTTCGCCGAGATAGCCGATTAATGTCACATTTTGCAAAGTGGATTGAAAGATGATGATGATAATGTTTTTTTTGTTTTACATGTTGTGTATTAAGTGCTGTTGTTTTGTTATCTAACCAGGAGACACAAGCCCTTGCATATGCAGTCTATGGCCTTCCCCACTCTGTGGTACTCGGGCCGCTTTAGTCCCTTTGAAGCTCCACCTCCTCTGTTTGACCAGCAGTCAGAGCAAGGAGAGAATAAAACAAGGTTAGTTTAACTAAAGGATATTAAGAAGTGTTGTTTTCTAACAAACAAATCGGGTTCAAAAGTCCATGATGAAGTCTTTACCCTAATTGTTCATTCTTTGTAAATTAGGGAGAAGAAAAAAGTTGAAAGCAGCATTCAGGACAAATCTCAAACCGCACTCGACTGTAACCCTTCAACGTGGAGGCCACGCAAAAAGGAAGTGTCTTACTGTGAATGCTGTCATCAACCCTTCACTAATCTGGAGGAGGTGGAAATCTTTAAGAATTACTTTCGTTGCCACCTAACAGATTTTTTGCGATCATTGTTTGGCTTGTGTTTACATCTGTGACCGGTTGTCTTTTGTTGGCCCTCGCAGCACTTGCAGACTGATCAGCACCGTGCTTTTGTTCTGGATGCCTCAAACTACAGTGTGGTGGACCAACTCGTGACTGAGATGCTGCCGGGATTCAACCTCAATCCAGCTCACCACTCGGATGAAACACTGAACCGGTGAGTTTTGGTTATTGCATAGAAATGTGCTTATGATGTGGAATTCCTGTCCTATCTTGTTTTTCTGTGTTGAAATGTTTTTCTTCTTTCCTTCCTTAGACCACCAACCCCTTTTCCCATCTGTGAACTGGAGCCTCTCACTGATGCTGAGACGGAGCATGCTGTTCAGGCCTTTCATAGACACGGTTCATCTTTCCATATTCACCTCTCCAGTCCTGCTGAGGGTCCTCGTTCATCTGGCCCTGCCAGCCCATCACCAGGAGTTCAGTTTCCCATCCCAAATCCACCAGCCACTCCACCTGCTGGCATCCAGCCGTGCAGTACTAACACAGACTGCCAGCTCCCTGACATCCATCCTCAAGCATTAAGTCCAGCCATGCCTGTTTTGGATATTGAACCACAAGCTCACAATGAACACCTCTCCCCATCCCCTGACCCGTACTCCCTGCCTCCGGTCCTCAGCCCACAAGTCCCTTATACCTCGTACATGATGGAGCCGCACTGCCCGTACTCTGAGCCCCCCGTCCTCAGTCCTCAACAGTACACTGCAGAGGAGGCTGTGGAAGCACATGCTTGGGAAATGGACACTGGAGAAAGTGTGTCTCAGTGTGTCCCTGATCCTATCTCCACAACACATTTTCCCCCTGTGGCTTTGACAAATGCAGAAGGAGTAAAGGGATCAAATCAAGAAAGTATTTTGGGATTAAGTCAGATCATATTTTCCACCAATGGTTTGGAGTGTGCGACGCTGTTGTCGCGTAGATCTCGGTCCCTCCCTCGACAGATGGCGGTGACACCAAACCCCAAAAAGCGCTGTAGATCAGCCAGCCCAGAACATAGCCGGAGCAAAAGGAGGAGGATTATAGCGGAATTTGGCTTCAGACGTAGCTGGATTACACAAGTGCATACAGCTGCCAAACCAGAAAGTGACATTATGGCAAAACCTGAGGGCTGTTTGTTATTTGACAACGTCTCTTGTCAGGAAATAGAGTCCCGTCTTAACCCAAAGGTTTCCTACACATGCACTGTGGAAGCACTCGGTTCAAAACAGACTTTAGCAATGTTTTGTGTTCCTTCAGGACAGAATTTCACTCAGGCAACAAATCAAAGGGACATTTTAGGTCACGGTAACACTTCTGTTGCTGATCATCCGTCACAGCCACCACATCAGCTCCCCGATGACAAATCTCACAGTGCGTTTTCAAGTCAAGACTCTCAATGTGCGCTGTCCCACTCCACCTCGGTGTGCATCGAGTCAGCCCTCATCCCAGACTTGGCCAGGCTCTCTCCATCGTCATCGGACTCTGACTGGGACTGTGGCCTGCTGTCACGACTCGGACCGTCCCGCGCCGCTCCGCCGTCGCCCGCCGAGCAGAGCCGCGAGCTCGACAAGGAGCTCCTCCGCATGCCGTGCACCTGGATGCACGACACCAGCTACGAGTCCCGACTGCACACCGTCCTTCAGCCGTCGGCCCCGGCCGCCTCGCTGTGCGGGGAAGAAGTGGACCCGTCAGCGTTTTCCAGGACTGTGGTACAAATTGTTGAGGTTCAGCACTGACGGTTCTTGTCGTGGTCATTTTAAAGAACCGTAAACTGCTGCACAGCTAACAGAGAGGAAACAATTGGCAGCGCTTAAGCCCATCAAAATAAGTCAAAGAAGTGTACACTGAATAAATATTTAAATCTTAGTGCAAACTAAAATGTTACATTAAGCTGATTTTAAAGATGGTGATTTTTATTTTCCCTTATTTTTTGTTGAGGTAGATGTTACTCAGTGGATGCATATTCTCAGGAATTTGAAGAGCTTCCATTATACCCCTAATCCTCCTCGTGCGCAGAACCCTGAGCAGTATTCTGTATATGTTGTGCTGACTGAAGTCTTTCAGCAGCTATGTCCGGGAACATATGGCGGTATTGAGAATGTAATGAGGCTTTTCTGAAAGGGGCATTACTCAATTACTGTGAGTGCTGCGTCTGGATCAGATCCCACTCGCGCCGTCGTTGATGAGGCGTTCGTAGAGTGGAGGGCTCGCGCAACCTGTGGGACAGAAATCTCTCCGTTTAATGTAAAATTGCATTTCCCGCCTTTTGAAGGCCGGCCAAAGGACTTGTTTTGTCCAGGAGAGACTGCTGCTTCACGGTATGTGTGCTGCAGCTACAGGGAGGTTCATCGGCTTCTCTTGTTAGTTTTTGAACCTGCCATCAAAGACGTGTCATTGCTCATCATAATAGACCAAACTAAAATGTCCCAAATCCCACCTTCTGAATGTCTTACATGGACTTTTAAAACTAACACGCAAAGAGAAATCACACATGATTTCAGTATCTGGAAGATTAGCTGCTCTCTATATGAACATGTGAAATAAATTCTTGTACAGTGTTTTTAAATAAATGTTTTGAACCATAAACATTTTCTGTTGCATAGTTAAGAAAACGTTGTTGCTCAGGTGAAAGCAAAGTTAGGAAAGGTTTGGGGTTTGCTGAGTGTAATCCCCCCCCCCCCCCCCCCTTGGCTTAATAAGTGCTGACTCTGCGTGTAGGCTAAAGGAGAGCTGAATGGGAAGGGAAGGATGAGGGAAGGACAGCAGTGGGTCGATGTGTCCTGTTTGGCTCATCAGCCCAGCTGACACAAACAATATTTGATATCTCATCTCCGAGCCTTGTTACGTAACCCTCGGCTCTCCAGATTTGTTGGCATGAAAGTATGAGTGACCCCGGCCCAAACCACCTTTAATTTAGGAGACTATTTTTTGGAAAAGAATGTGGTAGTTGTGTCTAGTGAGATGTCATTTACAACTGGAAGTTTAGGGTTCAAGTGAGAAACAAAGCTCAAAATACCAAATACTCATCCGTCCACAGACAGGTTTTGTGTGAGGGGTGAATGGATTGTAGTTGGCAGTCATGTTTGATCATTAAAGCTAGTTATATCTTTAAATTAATAACTAGTCTTTTCAGTTTACGCAGCGCTCTGTGAACACTGAATATAAACGCTCAATCACCAGCTCTCGTCATTTACGATCTTCCTTTACAGATGTTGTTCACAGTAACTGTAAATGTTTCTTCTCATCCATGTTGGCTTAAAAGTTAGTTCAAAGTTTATCGTTTTGTCAGCTGCTGTTTCCATGCTCCAGAATAAATGTACAATCTCTATATAGATGCACACTAATTAGAAAAAAACGGTACTCTACATTTAGAATAGCATTATGTGTTAATTATAAGAGTTAAAAGGTCAAAAACTAAACTGCTTCATCAGGACTGTGGGTCTGGTTTGATCAGATTTGACTGAAAAAACACCAACTGTCATCACAATGTGATTTAACTGTTGAGGTTTCAGACATTGGCTTTTCAAACTGAGAGCGGCCAACTTCATACCATTGAGAAGGGAGAAATAAAGTTCTCTTTCAAGTGCAAGATCCAAAACTTATAACTGGCGGAAAGTTGTTCAGGCCAGCCAAATAATATTAGTTAGTTTATAGGTTCAACAGGTTCACTGATGACAAAAACATAATAACATTTGGCAAAGTTAATGATTAATATATTTTTTATTAGGTTTACTTCATTGCTATGATTAATAAAGGGGGAAAAAAACAGATTAAAACGCCATATCAAATGTATTGAAGACGTGTTATGTAACATGAACGTATCTTCATTTAAAATAATTAACATAATCCTAATTCAGACAGAAATACAATGTTGTTATTCATTCTTTAGTTGGTGAAGTCTACTATCGGGGTTACCCGGACCTGAGTTTTGGCCAAAGAGCGTGAGTGTGCCGCCAAACCCCACGTGCCCCTTATTTCCCTGTCCACTGCTCCGCGCGCAGCCTCATTGCTTCAATCAAGTCCAGTATCGTCAGACCGATAGAGGAGTGTGTGTGTGATGATGCCGACACCGACACACACCATGCTGCTGAAGCCGAGCAGCGGAGCCTCGCCAGGGGGCTTTTAACTCGCTTCAGGCGGAGAGGGGTTGAGAAATGCGGGCGCCGCGTTTAAAGGAACCCCGCTGTTCTGTTTGTCTTCACTGTCAACAACAGTCCTACTGCAGCTCCGCGCACGACTCCTATCGGCTCATTTAACGGCGCTACACCGAGGACATCCCTGGGACTATGTGAGCATCATGCTCGCTGTGAGGTGCCTGCTGTTCGCTGCAGTGTGTGCACGGTGCGCCGTGACAGGTAAGACGCTCCGACGCTTTTCTTTCATGTTATTATTTAGTGTATCACATGCAACCGATCCATCATTGGGGGGGAAAAAACAAATAAAATGTATGTTTTCTGTCAGTTATCGCATCCACTCAACCGGTGCAATAACAAGGACCGTGTTATTGTTGCATTGGTGCCAGCAAGCAGCTCGCCATCAGCTGTTGAATTCTGCAGAAATAAGACATTTAACCTCGCATCCAGATCCATAGACCCCCCCCCCACTTTGACTCATGCTGGCTGTGCACTGAACCTCCTCATGGCCTCTTGCAGGTCTGAGGGAACGGGTCAGTCTGGAAGGAAGGCTGCCGCCTGCAGAAGAGGTCGTTAAGCCCAAGCAGCTCCTGCAACAGATCCACTCCCAGGAGGAGCTGCTCCACAGCCGCCTAAACACTCGAGTCAAAAACTACACAGCCGAAGCGCAGGTGAGTTTTAGCTGCACACGTATTTAGCTATTATACCCCTTCATTTAATCTCGGTTTCTACATGTTCCTAAAAGTTGTTGTTGTGAACAAGGTCTCAGTAAATGGGTGTTATTTTGCGAGATAGTTTGTCCTGGCTCTTAACTTAGCTGTTTTTTGTGATACTTTTTTTTAATTGCTTTTACTATATTCTTTAAAGTTACACTCTTGACTATTTAGTACAGCCACATACCAACATGTACTGTACAGGTTCTGTATGTACCCCCACTCTGATAACCTTAAATTCTAACAACGAATATCTAAAAAATATTGCATAATAAATAGATGGATAAAAGAGTTGAAAAGCGAGAACAGAGAGATAAACATTGTTGTGTAAGTCTCTAGAAAATGGATCCACCCCTAACCTTCACCTGTACTCTGTCTCGGCCTGACTCACCCCTGTTTGTCATCTCTTTTGAGGTCATGTGTCTGTCTACCCCACTCTGTGACACCCCCCCCCCCCCCCACATGACGCCCAGCTCGCCCGGGCCATAACAGGACATTCAAAAAAAGTCAGCCCACCACCCCCTCCTCTAGCTGCCTCCTCCTTTCCAGTCCATTAGATTATATTTCTCACCTCTACCTGTCCTCTCTCGTTACCTTATAAACGCTGCCTGTCAGTCAGCTGCAGGCCTGTCAGTGGATATGACACAGGTCTGCCCTTCAGCTACCCTCGGAGGACAGCGTGCCATCTCAGGACCTCGCGTACCTGAGACTGTAGAAGCCCTCTAGGAGGTGGTGTGCTTGATGTTCATGGAGAAGGCTGACTGCTGTCACACAGTTAGTGACTAGATGGTGCACACAGTGGAGCATTTAACTAAGGAGCTAGAAGTAGAGTGACTGTTGGATGTCCATTTGTCAATTTAAGAACACAAAAAGGCCCAAAAAATTAAAAAAAGCAGGTTTAAATTCTGAGTGGTTCTTTCAACAGAGAGATACGATGGCCTGACATGAAATGTCTTTCCTATGGTCCTTGTTGCTCATTTAAGGTTTTACTACAAACTAAGATTAAGGTTAAACTTAGTCAATGTTTAGGCGTTTTAGCAACATCAATTAGCTTGTACTCATACTTGAGAAGATGGCAACTATTTAGCATTAATACTTTAAAATGGAGTTGGGTAACTATATATATTTTTTTGTTGACATCCTATTTGTGTCTATAGACCATATGAGTCCGTGTCTTGACTTGAGATACTGTATGGTGTGTCAGTGGAATATTTGGGCTTTTATGTTTAAATAATAAAAAAGGAATACAATTAACCGTCACCACAGTCAGAGCAGCTGATGCAGCTTTCTTATTTCTGCTCACAGGCACCATTGTGGGCTTTTTATTGTACTGTATATGGACCCGGCGGAGGTTTAGATTGATACTAAGTGGTTTGCAGAGAGTGCATGGCAATACTAATGAGACCTTCCTTTTAGCTTGGCCAGTAAGTAGTGCTGGGAGCCACCACAGAGCTCTGTGGATGAGACTGAGCTGATGAGCCCCAACACCCAGTTTTATCCTAAAAAGCCTCAGGGATGGACGAGGCTATCCCGCCTTCAGAGAGAGGTTCCCAAAATAGAGCGTCCTTTTCTTATGTTTCTTTGTTGTTTTGGTCTCTGTGTCTTTAAGTTATTTCATATTAAACATCCATCAATCTTCTTCCCTCCTTCACTTTCTATTTATCATATTCTGTCACATTTGTTCCTGAAAACATGAAATACCTGACAAATTAGTGAGTTATTTGTTTGAGTCAGCGTCTGGGACCAACATCATGCAGAGATATGAACTAGAGATGCAGCGGTTATCGATCTGAAAGTAAGCTCTAGACATCCAAGTACTTCTTTATGTATATTTTCTGTTCATCACTGTAAGTAGTAGACAGCACCATGCGACATATACTAGCAATCAATGCACAAATATTAATGCATGACCGTGACTAAGAGAGATGTAGACTCTGTACATGCAGCACCTGCATGTTTTTGGAACACCTTAAAAACATAACGATTGTTTAAAAAAAAAATGTTGACAGTCTCTTGTAAAGTGTAATGGCCTGTGGAATTATAAGGTTACCGTTTGATTGACGTCTGTTAGCGCAAGTATTGTAGCATTACTACTCCAAAAGCTACAGGTAGTAGCATTTAAGTATTCTGACAGCCCTGCGTAACTAATCCGAATATTGAGATGCGATCACAATGTGGGCACAAATGAGATAATGAGAGTTTTAATACCAGGTGTTCTTGCATACAAACCACAAAGTCGGTGTATCATAAGGATTATTACATCAGAACACAGCATAGCAAACTTGAAATTGGTCAAATAAGGCAATTCATTTCTAATGATTAAATTGATTTACTGTAGTGAACAAACCTGTAAAACTGCCATTAACAGACAGACATAATCAATCGGATTTAGTTTGAGTTTTTGTTGCTTCTTACTTTGGTATCTCAGTAATTTTAATCAAATGTAAATCTCACTCCAACTTCTCCTCCCTCCATTCCTCCCCTAGCCCGTCCATCTGGCCCAGAGCAGCTTCTTGGTGGAGGCCTTTGGCGCGTCCTTCATCCTTGACCTGGAACTCAACCAGTAAGTCAGCACATGCCTAATGCAAAGCATTCACACATCTGCACCATTGAGGCACCAAACCACAGTATGTTTAAGGGCGTGTTTACAGCAGTCACGGACATGACCATACTCGCATGCACACGCTTACTGCCTTTCTTCCTTCACTCGTCTGTCCCGCCCACCTAAAGTCTGTACTGTACATCCTGTGTGTTGGCATTAAACGGACTGGCTGCAGGCTGAATGTATACATTCCTCCCCTCCCCTCCCCCTCTTCTCACCCCACACATTTAGCTATAATGGACTGCGTTGATCTAATACCTTTCACTGGCTTTCTAAGCACTTAGAATAAATGAATCTATACACTTTTTGGTTTTCACTTATGAATCAGCCGTTTGTTGATCTAGACTCATGCAAGTCATAATGTCTGACTTGTAATGTTATTCTGTTAAATGGCTGTCTAGAATAATGACCCATAATTGGTGCCAGTAGTCACACAGTGCTGCAATCTTGCTTTTTCAAACAATTATTGAATTCAGGATGAAACTAAGTGTTTGAGTGATTAATGCTTTTCTCACTTTTTTTTTTTTCAGCAATCTGCTCTCTACAGACTACGTGGAGCGTCACTATGATGAGAATGGGCAGCTGTCACAGAATATGGTAAGTCTCGCATAGAAATAGTTTGACCTGTTGAGAAATACACTTGTTTGTTTTCTTGCCGAAAGTTGAATGAGAAGAGTGTTACCACTCTCTACTGTCTTATTTTTCTAGGATGGCAAAGGCATGGCTCGCCCTACCCTGCTTCTTATATTCTTACCCTGATATTCTTACCCTAACCTGTCTCGCTCCTCATGCCTAAACCTAACCAACCCAACCAACGAAGGCACCGAGAACTAGCCAATCAGAGGCAGAGTAGGGTGGGTTATGTCTTCGCCATCCTAGGGAATATAAATTGGCGTCCAGTAAATGCGATGCTAAAGCTAGCAGCAGGTTAGCTTAGCTTAACATAAAGATTGGAAACTGGGAAAACTGCTCGTCCCGTTATGTCCAAACGTAACAAAATCTACCTTAAAGCACCTCTAAACCTCACTAGTTAACATATTTTATTGTTTGATTTGATACTTTTTTACCTTTTGCACTGAACCAGGGCAGCTGTTTCCAGTAGTTGTGCTAAGTTAAGCTAATCAGCTGCTGGCTGTGGCATCATATTTAACATACAAACACGAGAGTGGTATCAATTTTCGTATCTAACTCTGAAGAAAATGATAAGCGTGTTTCCCAAAATGTCGTTTAAATAAACTTTTGAGAAATGCTGGCATCCTGGTGTATCCCCCTGAACCAATCGCAGCAGTGCGTTTTTATCCTTCAACTCAGGCAGAAATGAATTGAAATTAAAATGTTTTTGAATGTATAGGGGCTTGTGTAAACTGCTATGAAGATGTTCCGCTTCAGCCGACTGTTAGCTCATGTGTTTTGCTGCATTCTCTGGTTTCTTCAATCCGCACATCATTCTGAATATTTTGCATCCAAAAACAGCTCTCTGGCTGCTGATTGAATTGTTGATGTCGTCCTCTCTGTTGTGCCTTATGAAATTGAGCAAACTGTCCTATAATAATATTATAGTCTAGTTTCTTTACTAGACTCAAGAACATCTGGTAGAGACGGCCTCTTTCTGTCTGTATCCTCTGCTTTATTTCAGTCTCTGTCGCTCCCTCTCTCTTTCTCTCTCTGTCTCTCTTTTACTCTCTTTATCTCTGCCAACGACCACCTGACCAATCAGTACATGGTTTCCATGGGTACTAGCAGTCAGCAGCAGCAGCAGCAGCAGTAGTGTTGGTCTATTGTGTCGTGAGGGGAATTCAAATCATGTCCATTTACAGAAACCAACTAAACCAAATCTTACAACCACAGTGTGGCCTGTCCTTTGGAACCAGATGTGTAATATTGAGCAATTAATGAGTTTATTTGCAAAGGTCTAAACCAAACAAATCAAGGGACAATGTGTGCAGGGGGTGGAAAAATATGAATTTCATTATTTATCTACCAATGTAATGTTATATTATATAAAAAGATAGATGCAGATTATGTAAGAGCTAAATTATAAAACATAAATGTTGATGCATGTTTTGTAAAACTTAAATGAAGACTCATTTTGACAAACTATAAATTAGTAAGATGTTTGGGAAGCTAAGTCCTGGGGCATTTCTTTCATTCTCAAGAGCGATCGCTACACAATAGCAATGCGCACATTTTAATTCTCTGCATGTTGGACTGAGAACCCGGTGTATGTAGCCCCCTCCCACTCCCCCACCATCTCCACCTTTTTATTCATTTAGTTTTATTGACGTGCCAATAAATTCCTCCTGCTTTGATCGTCGCTTTCTTTATTGGTCCCTGTGGATCTATGCTCTTGCATTGAGCTGGTGACCGGCTCGGTCGGATTGAATCTCAATGACACACGAATAAAAGAGGAATTGAATTAGTGACGGGGATGTGCTGGAATTGATAGGAGCTGTTGTATACATGTTTTATTGTGCCGCTGAATACTCGCACTTCAATTCCTTACTTTTTATTTTCTGAAATTTCTAAATCGGTTTTGAGTGCCAACAAACTCTTTTTGATGGCGTCTAATATTCCTCACTAACTCTTTTGTTCCATCTAGTCTTCCTTTCACTTTACATTAGCTCCTATTGTTTCATTACCTTAACGCCGGTCCTCTCGGCTCAACAATGCTGAGTCAAAGTCCAGACAGCATGTAAACTCCAGCTTTTCTAATTCAGTTAGTTTCTACTGTCACATTTCATCTTGTCTCTCCGGGACGTAACTGTTTATTTGCCTTTTATTTGTGCTTGCAAGCAGTTTCTATTTCAAACGTATAGTCACTTCTAATGTAGTGTCCTGCTTACCTGTCCCTGATGATGTTTCATGTTTAATCCATGATTTTCTGATTCAACATGGTTTTATTTGCGTGTGTGAGTGGCCATTATTTGAAGTACATACATCTTGCTGAAAAGCACAATCAGTCGGTGTGTGTCTGCTGTGTTAGGCAATTAGATTTCCTCCATTTAGCCTTGTAATCCTACCTTTTTATTTATTTATTATCTTGCCCTGGACTAAGTGCTGTGGGCTGTCTCACTATTCGGTATGAATGATTGAAGTCCTTATCTTCCTCAACAGATGAACTGGCACTGAAACGAAATGAACTCTATGAAAAATACTGAATTATGATTGACAGCTAATTATTAGACATGCATAACTTCTTAAATGATGTATGTGTTTATTTGTATTTAGTGTTTTTGTATTTGTAATGAATATTTTTGTGGCGACATTGCTTGTGACCTCTACATCCCACATAAATAAGAGGAATTGAGATAAATGTCCGACCAATTACAATTGCAGGAGGGCGGTTGTAGTGACTTTGAATCTTACTTTTGTTTTGATTTCATCCCCCAAGAATGAAGCATATTTGTGCCAGTCAGTAAGTGGAGGCCTCGTCCCTTAATTGTGTCACGTGGACCTGGTGTAAAATCAATTAAAGCCTTTTAAGGTTTGCAATTTTTAACCGCTTCCTTCGTGTAATCAGATCAGTGTAAAACACCAAAACAGACACAATGCATTAACACTACCAGCACTGCGTGTCCTCTGAGATCGAACACATCATGTTTGGTGGACACGGATTCATTTTTGCGAGGTCGTACTTGATTGGACAGGGCATCCAGGAGATTTTTTCAGGTTTAAGTGGCAGCTCAGAGTAAAGGTTGACCAAGCATAAAGAGCAGCGTATCCACGTCGCCTCTTTTTCTTTTTGGTCCATCAGCCGTATCAGACAACAACAGGCTCAGGTGGCAGATATTACTTATTGGGGTTCATTACAAACACCTGAAGCTGGCACACACACACACACACTCCACTGTAATCTCCATCCACTTAGATGAATCCTGCTTGATTATAAGAAAATCCTCTCCGGAGTGTAATTCTGTCTTTTTAAGACAATTTTAACAATTTATACCAGCTCACACATTTAAACATGCAGTGGCTGCTTGACTGTCGGCAAGTCTCCTCTCCAATTGTTGTAATCGGATCGTTCCTGTACTGTGAGAGGCAGTGTGGAAACACTATATTCAAAACTTGATCATCCAGTCGAAGCCTTTCAGGGGATTATAAAGAATCTGGTGAAGTTATCTGGGGGTGAGTTGTACTGTTAACACCCTACAACAGTTCTGCCAAACTGAAAGGAAAGTTTGTCATTTTATCCGATATTAAAAGGGCTCTCCACAGAGTTTCTGACTTAAAAACACGTAAGCGAGAGGCACAGTCGTCCTCTGATGTCTAGTGTCAAGTCAGTATCAACTTACACACACTGTAACCTTGAGATACGACTGTGATATTCTTTGATTTTGTGCTGCAGGAAACTAAAATTGTTGCCATTGGGTAGTTTGTTGCCAAAGTCACTCATTAAATCAGAACAATGAGTTTTAATACTTTACTATAATACACTTTAATACATTGAATACAATTTCATGGTCAATGCATGCACAGAACTGACTTACTTCTGAAAATCTGTGTTGTTTGAAGGAAAAGAGTGCACGCTTACACCGACTTGACTCTACATTGAAACCCATTTGACCCCTGTCCTCGCACGTAAATTGCTCTCCCCATCACCCAAACAAACACACACACACACTGTACACACACACACTGTACACACACAGCTTGTCCTCGGTGGAACTCAACTCAGCTGCAGCCGCTGTAGGTGTAGGTTTCCTCAGACGCTAAGTTGACAGTAGTCACTGATATCCTTCAGTCGATCCCATCAGGTCGACAGTAAATACCTGCCCTTTCTTCTGTTTAGGGGCCAGGAGATCAGGGGGTTCACAGTCAGTGTTGGTTTCATTTTCTGAAATGTGACGTGAAACGTGTTACTGGATGATGGAGGGTTCATTGTCTCACTGTCATCTATGGTCTGTTTCCAGGGAGGCGAGCACTGCTACTACCATGGGCGCGTGCGAGGGCTGCCGGGCTCCTGGGCTGCTCTGTCCACCTGCCACGGCCTCCGGTGAGTCCAGGACTGTGTCACTTAGAATCTAGTCTGTCAGGACCCAAAGTTTGGTGTTTTTAAGTGGTTCTAATGTTTGAAGACTTGCTTTAAATGTGCATACAACACATTAGACGGCTCATTAAGCATCAACAAGTAAAAAAATCTATTTTCTTAAGCCTATTCCCCAGACAAACTGTAACATGCTGCTGTGTTGTTTTTTTTCAGGGGGATGTTTTCTGACGGAAACTTCACCTACGGGATTGAACCTGTTGGCAGTGGAGAGGTGAGTCAGGGAGGAGAAACTTAGCAGGGAGTATCAACTAGTATAATTAGTAGTAAACACAGGCATATCAAATTTCTTGGCATCAAACTGAGGCAGCAACAGGGTTGTGGCAACAAAAACAAATCTCCCAAAACTGGCAGCAATCATTCAAACTCAGCAAAATATAACCACAGTCTCACTTTCTCTCTCCAGTGTCAATGACTTACCGTCAGTCCAGACAGTGTTACTCTATCTCTGAGCTGCTGTATGGAAGGTATTGAGTTGACACACAATCCACCACCACTGAAACACATCTCCTGTCTCATATATGAGGGAGACATCGTCTCACACAGATACAGGGAGAGAGGAGAAATTTCAAATGAATGAATACAAAAGAAGCTTTTTAGATCTTTAAAAGAAATACTCTGATTTGATTGTAGAATAGATCTAGTATTAAAAAGAAATGGAAGTAAAGGAGAGTGACCAGAGGGAGTGGGGAGAAAGTGTTTAGAGTGGAAGAGGCTGAGCTTTTTTTCCCATTAAGAACCACCAGTAATCGAAGTACAGCTTTATTACATAGACTGGAGAGATGGATCAATAGCCTCCCAGCTCATCTTTAAAATCCTTCACTCCCTCCTCTCGCTCTCTCCTCGGCTCTATCTCAGATAGCTCATTTTCATAAAGTATTCATCCCGAGCTCAAGTGTACCACAGTGTCCAGCCGTGTTATTGCCACTATGACAGCCCAATGATTGATTCATTATGCATCAGAGCACTTTGCTTCCCGTGAACCATCTGCACTTCAGAAGACACGGCAGCGCTTTTTCACGCAGAGAAGCTTAGGATGAGAAGAGGTAATTTCATTGCTTGTATGTTGATATAGCTAGTATATGTTCAGGTCTACATATTCATGCTCTTTCACAGAGAATAGTTCTGCATTTTCACTTCAGTTGATCAGAGCCTGGTACACCTTTTTAAAGACCAAAGCCTGATTTTATTCTGACCTGATCCCCAATCTGCTGCTGTCTGATATGAGGCTTTTGGTGAAGTTTTACTTAAAAAAAATTTTCACTTCTCATTCCTTATTCCTGGAATAGTCAACTACCAAAAATAACAAAAAAGGTAAATTTTCTTTCATAAAAAGGACCACAGAAAAAAAAGGAACGACTTCTTAAGTAATGACCAACCTGATAATACATTGTATTATCTTGAACAGGTAAACCAGCCATTTCAAAGAGATGTATACATGATAAATCACAACTTAAATAAAACAACTATTTTATGCATGTGTTATTGAAAACGTATACAAATGTGAAATACTTTATAATGTGTTTCACTGTCTGCTGAGGTCTGACTAAGGTTTCCGTTTGGCTTGAGGTGAAGTTTTACTTAAATTAAATGTTCATATCTGTATCTCTCTTTCCGGTTCAGACAAACATGGATGCTGAACTCAAAGCGTTTATAGTTCAAATCTTCCGAAATAAGAAAGATGCAAAGAAGATTCAGGCAATTAAAGTTGCGTTAAATTGAGTCATAATTTCAAAACATGCAGCTAAGGAAATAAGTTCTAATGTAAAAACTCTTTTACTCTTTTTCTCTAAACTCAGTGACATGACTTTTAATAAAGTTATGTCAAATAGTAAAGCAATTTATTTCTCCCTTCTCTCTCGCTCTCTGTGTCTCTGTCTCTGTCTCTCTCTCTCTCTCTCTCTTTGTCTCTGTCTCTCTCTCTGTCTCTCTCTCTCTCTCTCTCTGTCTCTTTGTCTCTCTCTTTGTCTCTCTTGTCTGTTAAGGACACCGTGCAGAACGACCACATTGTGTATCGTATGCCGGACATTGACCTCTTCCCACCTCCCTGTCCAGGTAGGATCACTGTAAAACTGCACACCCGAGACTTCTCACAGTTACTTTTCCCTGCAACCAAAAGTATTTTAGTCCCTCCTGATGCAACGATAAAGGTTTGATGAATACAAAATCCCCGTCTGGTTCACCCTCTGATTCCTAATCCTCAGTGACAACATACCTGCTGCGCAAATCCAGCTATAATACAAATTATAGACATCTCACACTGTCTTGATTCTGACAAAACTTTGTTAACAGATCAGATTTGATGAATCCTGGCAGGATGCAGCTTGTTACCGATGAGCCAAAAGGCTGCTTGCCGCTACTTGTCTGAAGATGACATGTTCAGCCTTGTCCTTGACATTGCATGGATCTAAAACAATCAAGTGTTATGTAATACAAGTCTGCTTTTTGGTTGCTTTTTTCTCTCTCTGTCTCTCTCTCACACACACACACACACACTGCAGTGTACAGCGTCCTCCTCAGGTTGTCCAGCTGCCCTCCTCGCCCTTGCACTAAATGTCTCATTTGGCTGCCTCTTTGCTGCCTCTCCTCTTTGTCCCTGACACTCCTCCTTCCTGTTACCCAACCCCTACCGTTCCTCCTCTCCCCTCTCTCTCTCTACCTCCCTCCCATTTGGCCAGTTATACTCTCCCCCTTCCTCCTCTCTCCTCCGCCGGCTGTGTAATATTGATTTCTTCTGCAGATCAGTAGACTAAAATACATGGTTACATCCATCCCCGGACTGATGACTAGCCACTTTTACTCTCACTTACTTTCCCAGGATGCTCCTTGAACAGCACCGAGCCCGAGGGGCCTACAGCCGGTGAACTGAAGGATGGAGACAACTGGTCTGAAGAGGAGAAGCCTGCTTTTACAGAAGTCTTGAGACGCTCAAAAAGACAAGTTAGTTTCCAGACGGCCTCTATGAGTCTCTTTCTCACAACACACCTCCATGTACGCAGACAGATGGCCCGCCAGCAACATGTCACATCATTTACAGAAAGTGTCACCATGAGTTGAGTTGAGATAATGCAAACCCAATTATTATTTTACAGAGACGTGTGTCAGATGATGCCACATTTCCACACTAATGCTGATAGCTTGTCTCAGCTTTCATGCTAATAAGATAAGTAAGAAAAGAGAGCGAGGGGTGTCGTACATCTGGAGGAGCTTTCTAAAATCTGAGAATATTACTCAACTGATACCAACCGATTAATTGTCGATCATTCTTGTACTACACATTTCTGATGTAAAGCATATTGAGGGTGATGGTTAGCCGCTGCTGCATCCATGTTGACCCGTCAACATTCGTTTCTGTCTGTTCTCTTCTCACTGGTTTTAAATGGGCTGAGCTCAGTTGAAAAATGTGGCACCAATTAGAATTGAACAACATGTGAGACAGTTGTTGGGTCGTTTGCTTCAGAGTGATGAAATCTTACGAAATAATACCTAACTATGTTTATTTGTCACTTATTTAGTCACGAATAGTCAATGCTACCGAGAAAAAGATTAGAAGTTTTCACAGGCTTTAAAAGTAGTTTTCTTTCTTGTTAGACTCCTAAAGTCGTTGGATACAGAAGCTGCAAATTATGTTTTCAATATTCTGCTTAATGAAAGAATGACTGTTGCTTTCAAAGTTGTGTTTCCCTCTCAAGGACAAAGACTAGAGTTTCACAAGCATTAGCGCGTGCACGTGCGCGTGTGTGCTTCACCTGCTGGGTTTGTGTGTCTATGTGCGCATTGTGTTTATGTGTGTCTGTTCGTCTTGTGTGAAGGTGATTATGACAGCGGGCTCAAAGGTCTGTGTGGATTTCTTTTGCCCCCTCCAGGTGCGGCGAGGCCAGCGCACCGTCCAGACGGAGACCAAGTACATCGAGCTGATGGTGGTCAACGACCATGAGCTGGTAGGTGTGAAGCTTTTTCGTTTCCTTAACCCTGTAAGTGCTGCATGAAGGCATTAATAAGAAGTGAGCGTGACTTTCATTAAAATAGGGATTTTAATCCGCTGATGAGACTTTATAATCGGCACAGAAAAAAGATGAAAGGCAGTAACGCAGTAACGTTTCTCTCCTCTTGTTAGTTCGTGCAGCTTCGTCGGTCGTCCACTCAGACGAAGAACTTTGCCAAAGCGGTGGTGAACATGGCCGACGCGGTGAGTGGAAATACTGTTGAGGAGTTGACTATGATCTCTTCCTATCATCTTCTATTTATTTTTTTTAAACATGGCACCCCTTCATAGTGACTCTATTATAGGGAGTCTCTTGAGCTTACTAAAGGCAGTTGCCACAATTCGGAGCTTTATTCTCTATAGATGAAACTTTCCTGAGTGGGACAGCTGCCATCGCTTATCCACAAAAAGCCAACAAGCTGTTTTACCGTCTGTTTTGTTTTTAACCATCTTTTCTAAATGTCAACTATTTGCTTTCATCTATTGAATCCTCCACCATCATCTAACAGGGTATTTTTACGTGACTAATTTGAATGGCTATTTCTTACTTTGTCCATTTGATATGTTGTATAATGACCTGTTTATGTATGTGTGGCTGTGTATATATGTATAGCACCGGCATGGGAAACCCTTCACTGGCAAACACAGGGATGCTGGTTTCCATGGCAACCGACTGCTGCCTGCCGTCTCCCACTCGCACGTCTAGAGTAGAGATGGATTCTACTGTCTCCATCATCTGCAATATCTATCTCCCAGTTAACCCCTTCGGATCTGAATTTCTTCCAGTAGTTTATTTTTTTACTCTTCTCCCGATGGATGGAAAGAAATAGGGCTAAGAGGACACTTCTGATTACTATGTTATTCACTTCCACACACGTTTATTCTTTAATTTATACTTGGTTATTCTTTATTGTTCTTTCAATCCTTTCTGTTATAATGTGTTGTAATCGGTTATTGCTTCAATTGTTCTGAGGGATGATGGTAAGTAACTGTCGAGAGATACATTTTCCGTGTTTTTTTCCTTGTGATGTTTCCAGATCTACAAGGAGCAGCTCAACACTCGCATCGTCCTGGTGGCCATGGAAACCTGGTCTTCTGAAAACAGGATATCCGTGGGCGACGACGCTTTGCTCACCCTGCGCGACTTCATGAAGTACAGGAAGGAGAGCATCAAGGAACGCTGCGACGCCGTTCACCTCTTCTCGTTAGTTCAATCTCCTGATTGTAGCTGGTGGTCGTGTTTTTAGCTCTTCCTCAGACTTCTTCTTCTCTGTCTTACTCTTCATTTTATCCGTCTTCTTCTTCTTCTTCTTCTTCTTCTTCTTCTTCTTCTTCTTTGTCTTCTTCTTCCTCCTCCTTTTCTTGTTTCTCTTCTCTGTCTTCTTCTTCTTCCTCCTCCTTTTCTTCTTTCTCTTCTCTGTCTTCCTCCTCCTCCTGCTCCTATTATTAACTTTCTCTGTCTTCACCACAGTGGGAGGACGTTCATGAGCAGCCGCAGTGAGGCAGCCTACATTGGGGGCATCTGCTCAGTCACCAGGGGTGGAGGCATCAATGAGGTGAGACTTGTGTCCCTTACTTAGATTAGATTAGAGAGATTAGCAACAAATCATTGTGTTGGAAAATGGATATTTACAGAAGTAATTAATCATTCTCATGGGAACTTAGGCCGATTCAGTCTCTCTTCCCTCTTGTCGATATCATTAACTTGATTTATAATGTGTGTCTTCAGTTTGGCAGTGTGGGCCCCATGGCCATCACATTGAGTCAAAGCCTGGGCCAGAACATTGGCATGCTGAGAAACAAAGAGCGACTGGCTGCAGGTGAGACTAACATACATTGCAGATATCGGTTGAGACACAAGGAGTCACGGGAGGACAATCTCTCTTGACACGATTCAGAAACGCAGAGACATAAAAAGGCAATTTGCCATACAACCTTGTTACTTTAGGTACTGGTTTTAATCATACATTCCTATCTGCAGTATTCGCGTATTTGAGCAAGGCATCTTCAGGTTGTTTCAGATAACATTCTAAATGGAATTGCTGTTATATCTCAGATGAAAAGAAAACTGCTGCACTAACCGCTCCCTCGAGCAGTGAAACATTTTTTTTGTTTACAGTCATCAACTGTCTTGACAACAGAAATATTCTGTGTGTGTGTGTGTGTGTGTGTGTGTGTGTGTCCAGGAGACTGCAGGTGTCCAGACCCATGGCTGGGCTGTATCATGGAGGACACAGGGTATGCACCTTTTAATTTAGAATCAGTTTATCAGTCACCTGTAGCACTCTAAGCAATACTTCTCAAGTAGTCTGTGGCAACAAAGACGGACATATTTCACACCTCATCAAATTTATTTTGTCAAATTTAACCGACAAGACATACATGAGTATGAAATGTAGCTCGTAAAAGTACCAAACTTCATCTGTGTAAAATATTAACAGCATTTTTGTTGACAGGTTTTCATATTTATTCAGACTTTTGAAGGCTTTAGCAATATTGCAAACGTTGCCAACAAATGGCAATGAGAGATTTCTGTTTCTTTTTTTGTACTGATTAGTTACTACCTGCCCAGGAAGTTCTCTCGCTGCAGTATAGATGAGTACCTGCGGTTCCTCCAACAGGGAGGAGGCAGCTGTCTCTTCAACAAGCCCAGCAAGGTGAGAGATGGTCGGTCATCATCCTAGATTGTTCTTACCAAAAGTTAAATTGGTTTGAATGTATTTTCATTGTCCGTTCTGGTGATATGTATTGTTTCACTCTATAGTTACCCTGCTTGTGTTTTTTCTCTTGCAGTTGTTTGACCCACCAGAGTGTGGGAATGGATTTGTGGAGCTGGGAGAGGAATGTGACTGTGGATCACTCGTGGTGAGCACATTTGAATGAACTACTTTTATATTGCTTGTCTTATACACAAAGAGTATTAGGGCTGGGTTTAATTCGGCCTTAAACCTAATTTTAGAAGCCAATACTTACAGTCAAAACTAAATATTTATCTTTACAACCCCTCTGTCTTTGCAGTTAGTCAGATTGTAGTTGGATTGTAAGTGTAGTCAGTTATGCAAGTTTAAAAAACCTTGATACTCGTGACCTACAGATGTGCTATGAACATCTCTTACCCATAGGAGTGTGCACGGAGTGGAGCCAACTGCTGTAAGAAGTGCACCCTCACCCACAATGCCATGTGCAGCAACGGGCTCTGCTGCAGGGACTGCAAGGTGAGCCGCTTTGATGCAGCACTTTAACCGGAGAGTTTGTTGCTGTTTCTTAATTAAGGCCCCGATGGACTATTTATCCTCCCACCTGCTCAGTTCCACACCCCCGCCCCCCCCCCCTCATGTCTTTCTTTTTCTCCTTCCGTCTTCTTCTATGGGTGTTTTGTGACAGTACGAGCTGAGAGGGGTGACGTGCCGTGAAACTGTTAACGACTGTGACATCCCTGAGACCTGCATGGGAGACTCCAGCCAGGTAAAAGACACGCCTAAAGAATTTAGACATCTGACATCTGAAACCCCCCCCCACCATGATGAACGGGACGGATAATAATCTCTCTCTTTCAGTGTCCTCATAACGTCCACAAACTGGATGGCTACATGTGTGATGCTGGACAGGTAAAGTCATGCGAGTTGCTAAATGTTTGTTACTGCTTCGGGTTGTTGCATTTAATAGAACTTGTTTTCTTTCCTCAGGGTCGGTGTTATGGAGGTCGTTGTAAGACCAGAGACGGCCAGTGCAGGACGCTGTGGGGCTACAGTAGGTTTGGATTGGATATTGAGCGTTATTTCTAAATGATTCATGGCCCTTTGATGGTTAAAATGTCATGGCTCACATTTAGAATCTTTTATATTTTCCGAGACGAGCGTCCGTTAAAGCAAGGCCATTGGTTGTCGTACAAGTTAAACACTCTGCTCTCTCTTCTCAGACTCAGCCGACAGGTTCTGCTATGAAAAGCTGAATTCTGAGGGCACAGAGAAAGGAAACTGTGGTCCGGACTCCAGTGGTCGGGGATGGGTGCAGTGCAACAAGCAGTGAGAGAACAGCATGGCTTCATTAAATACATATTGATACATACACTTGTTTTTTTGCTTTATCAAATCTCATATTAGTTGAGTTTTTGTCATTATTAAATCGTTTTTTTTCCGTCTCCATCAGGGACGTCCTGTGCGGTTTACTGCTGTGCACCAATCTGACAGATAGGCCGAGGTTTGGTGAACTTCAGGGGAGGCTCACCAGTCTGACCATCCACCATCAGAACAGATACCTGGACTGCAGGTGAGGCAGCTTTTCTTCGGCTTCTTGGTTTGTTTAAACAGCAATTTGAAGGATTAAACAATTACAGTAGGCTGCTTAACATAATTTGGATTCACTACATTCAAAAAAAGATGACTGAATTTGAATTTGTGGATCTTATTGCTTTGGCAGTCACAAAGAGAGTGACCGACAGTATGTGTGAACACTTGAAAATAAAAAAGAATTATCAAAGTGAAAAGATGGGGACAAAAAAGGTAAAAATTGCCAAACAGCGCTTGAGTGATGATTATATGTGACCATCTGACCCACAGGGGCGGCCATGCAGTGCTGGATGACGGCTTGGATATGGGCTATGTGGAGGATGGGACACCATGTGGGCCAAACATGATGTGTTTTGAGCGTCGCTGCCTCCCCGTCACCACCTTCAACCTGAGCACCTGCCCGGGCTCCTCGTCCTCACGCGTCTGCTCCCACCACGGGGTGAGTGTGTCACTGAGTTTTGCCGCTGGAAACGCAGGTTTGTGGGTAGTAAACGAGAAAAGATATCGACGCTTCCTCTCGTTATTTTGTCTTTTTGTTTCGCAGACTTGCAGCAACGAGATAAGGTGCATCTGTGATCCGGACTACACTGGGAAGGACTGTAGTGTGTTTGACCCGATCATCATCCCCACACCGGCAGACCCAGAGAAACACAAAGGTGACTACGCTGAGCAGTTGGCTCCACATAGTCCTTTCAACAGACGGAACAGTTTCAGTTGTTCCTCACTAAAATAACCTGCTATGACATAGAAATATGCACAAAACAACAACAAAGACTAAAGTATGTATGTCAAGTACAACTTGTTCATGCAGAATGGTTTGAAATCTTTCATATAAGTAATATGAAGCTCATTTTACAGAAATGTGCAAAATGAGCTTCATATTTGGTGATTTGCAGGTTGTATTTTGTTGCACTATTTCTTGTTGTGCATCTTTCAAAGCAATAATCTTCTGTATCTTTTCTTTAGAGAGAGTATTTAAATAAATGGTGTAGGACATGGGGGGGGGGGGGGAGGAAGGATATTTTAACACCAAGGAGTCAAATCACAATTCAAACTTTATAGCAGTTATCATAACATCTTCTTCTACTTTTTCATGTTGGCTGAAAGTGTTTTGGGTCACATTGAACATCACTTTTTGATGCTTTCCAGTCAACAGAGATGCAACATATAACCATGTTTGGTCATTTTTGGTGCTCTGCACTCTCACATGATTTCCCCGCCCACCCCACCCCACCCCCCTCACTGGTTGACTCCTTCACTCCAACAGGTCCCAGTGGCACCAATATCATAATAGGCTCGGTTGCTGGTGCAATTCTGGTGGCAGCGATAGTCCTGGGGGGCACTGGCTGGGGATTTAAGTAAGAGCTCTGGCATGTCTCCATCTGTGTGTGCCTGCTGTGTTCCTCTGTCAGCTAACACACATGCCTGCGGCTCGCTGCTGAATGCTCCTCTGCGTGTTGTCTGATCCATACTCGCAACCGGAGACCATGTGGGTTTATCATTGATGCTGGCGGACGTGCGGTAGATGGGTGTCCGTCTGTGGGTTTTGTTAGCGAAGGAGAGCGTTAATGATCCATACTTACAAACCCTCATCAGTCCTTCGT
This sequence comes from Pholis gunnellus, assembly GCF_910591455.1. Taxonomy (NCBI): domain Eukaryota; kingdom Metazoa; phylum Chordata; class Actinopteri; order Perciformes; family Pholidae; genus Pholis; species Pholis gunnellus. Next base: position 11,645,904 of record NC_136548.1, read on the forward strand.
CATAGCTAGTAAGCTCTTTGATGGCATTCGCGCCATGGCAGGAGATGAATGGCAGGAGCTTCACCACTTTGCAATATGTATGATATTTATTTTAATTTGCTCAAATCTGTAAGACTTTATGTGGGCTGTAGATGCAACATTTATATCATATATATATATATATATAATGAGCTGAATACTAGACAAGTGCTGAAACAGTCTGTCAAATAATCAACAATCAATTGACAGAAATAGATTAATCATTTTGAGTATTTTTTTAGGCAAAATTGGCTCACATTTTCAAATGTAAATAGTTTCTGGATTTCTTGGTTTTCTACGATAGTAAAGTATATATTTTGGGGTCAGTCAGACGAACAAGACCCCATGGTGAAGACGTCACCACGTCACCATCATTGTGATTTGAAGATCTTTTGGGTTTGGGACGGACGTCACTTTGTTCTCTGAGACATTACTCATCATTTCTGGATATTTTATAGACTCAATGATTATAGTTGATTCATCAAAAACACGGAGTGAAAACTGCTTTAAAGCTGTGTAGGTTTCCAACAATCCCAAATAACAAACTCTTTCCATGTTCCTCTCCGCACGACTGAATCTTTTTTCTGCAGTTAGTTTGCACGCTCTAAAATGCCGTCTTGCCTCATGCCTGCAGGATGCAGAGAAACTGAAATGCTCGTCTACGACTGTAGTCTTTTGCCGTGATCTCATGATTTATTTGTATGGAATATTTCGAATCTGCCTGGATAGATGCTTCAGACGTCCTTGATAACAAAAGATAAAAGAAACTTTAAATGCCTCTTTAATGCTTTGCTTTTAAGGCCTTGGGTTCATTGCATGTTTTTCTGCTTCCTGCGCATATGATAAAGTTGATAGTCGTACCTGTCTTTCTACTTCACTGTCTGTTTTGTCTGCTCCCTCCATCTTGTTCCTGCCTCACTGCGATTCCAGAAACATCCGAAGAGGAAGGTACGACCCCACCTTTCAGTCCTGATCTTAAAACGTTATCAGAGTCATCAATCACTGTTCATTATGGAAAACATAATGCCATTTGCTTTATAGGAATCCTCTGCTTCTTTATCAGCTGAGCAGCTTTAAAGATATTTCTCAGCATCACACACATTTCATCTGCTTTTACGGCCTTATTTTTCATCTTTCACACATTTTTATCTGATGTTTATTTGTATAGGGACGAGTATATAGCATGAACCAATGCCACATACCACAGTATTGATATAGCCTAGTTTGCAGTCTTCTTCCATATATGGGCCTTTAAAATACACAAAACGTAATGCAATTCTAGTATTAGGAAACATCGCTAACTCCTAAATCGTAGTTTGCTTTATTATTATTTGTACTGCATGTCCCCTCACTAACTTGGCTGCCATTTCTAGAATATAGCTGCAGTGTCGACTTTATGTCGACTGTAATGTTCATTTCATAAGACTTTCAATAATAAAATGTAACTCCTCTTTTAAGTTTTTGTTTTTGGTTATTATTTTATGATCTATCTGCATTACAGCTGCAACGATTAGTCATTTTTTCATGCATTTTTTCATTGAAATTCATGCAAAATTACAAACATTTAATGGTTCCAGGCTCTAAAAAGTGAGAATTTCCTTGTCTTATAGTAAATTGAATGTCTTTGGTTTTTGACAGTCAAAACCAGACATTTGAAGATGTCACCTTGTGCTCTAGGACATGATGATGGGAATTTGTAACTGTTTTCTGATGTTTAGCTGACCAAACAAGTAATTAAATGAAGTTCCAGTTGCAATTCCAATCAGTCTTTACCATGTTTTCATTCGTCTTTGCTTTCCTGTCTGTTCTATGAGATTCCTCAATGTTTGTCTTTCTCTTCCTCCCTCCTCCTTTTATCTTCCCCTCATCTTCTTTCCCTCCTTCATTCCTCTTCTCTTTCCAGAAATTCGTGAGTGTGAGTTGTATCTCTTCGCCGTCCTGTCTTCCTTACACGGTGTCCAGTCCGCTCTGAGGATACAAGACAAAGATATCTTCCACTTTTGATCCCTCAGACCTTTTCTGTTTCCTTTTCTGATTTCATTAACGCTGTCTCCTTTGGTATTCTCCTGCTGGGAAGCCTAATTATTCTTTGTTTAACTGCAGTATGGAAGTTGCCATCAGATCTGAAAGACTGTCGGGGGTTTTCTGGTTCCAAATGTTTGCTTTGGTGTCATGCTCACTTTTTATTTTCAACATTTCCAGGACACACAGACACACACAGCCCTTAACTGAAGTGTGTTTACTGAACTTTTCGGTTAGATTTTTACCTTCCACTGGTTACAGCTGATATTCTGCCATATCGACTGTTATTGTGTTTTACCCCTTTAAGTAATTTCTTGGAAGAAGGTCATGTACTACTTCTAATCTGGACTCTTTTGCGAAGTCTTCTGTTTTAAAAGTTATTTAACCTCATGGAGAACACCACCACCTCCTCTCAGTGGTGTGACTTTAACCGCAATAGAAGTGTATGAAAATAACAAAATAGTGAATGTTGACATTTTATCAGTCCTAGATGAGGTTTATTTTGTGTGCTTGGCCTTTACATTCCCCGGTGATAGCCATACTTTCTCTTATGCTGCCGTTCATTATCAAAGTCCATCCTAAATCAATGCTTCTCCATAATATGCATTAATGTATGAATGTATATTTCAGGCCTGCAAGGAAGCTAGTTGTGTCTCCGTACTTTTTACTTCAGACAGTTGCACATGTAAACACCAAATGTTTTATCCCGCTGTATAATATGTAATCTATATACAGCCAATATGCATACGAGTATGCTGAACATGGGTGCTGATGTACAAAGTGTATCATAAGGTTGACTCATTAAGACAGCAGTCACTCACTGCCGCTCTGAATGAAAGCACAAGTCTGGAGAGAGAAGACTCTTCCTGCCTCTCAGCGTAAAACTGCTCATTTTGAATTTGAATCTTTGCAGTTTAGTGAAGTTTGAGCTCCTCTGGTTTTCCACAAGTGTGGGATGCCTGATCATTTGGGTCACAGAGAAAGATGTGTGAGTGTTTCATACAAGCCTCTAAGAGATTTTCAAGCTGCAAAATTATGAAATAGTTCCCAGATTTCCAAAAACTTGATTTAACACAGGATCTCACTCCATATTATGTTCATCGATTATAATCTGGCTTCTATGAGCGCAGTCAAGCTGCTGAGGTAAAACTAGAAATGAGAAAAATATGCTTTATCTCTAAATGCCGTTAGATAATTTAATTCTGACTGACCAGATCAATAAGCAATAAATATGTACATTTCATAAATAATGTCAGAAACATGTTCTCCCATAGACAAAAAGTCTTATTCTGCTGCTTTCGCGTGCATCACTCTCTCCGTCTATCCCCTCTGGACTTCAGAGAATCTTAAATCAGGTTTAGAAGATTTGCTTCTGTGGTTATTATGTACAAAGACTGTACAAAGAGAAGCGTTGACCCCCTTTACACCTTGCATTAAAATGTGTCTCGTATCTAGATCTGATTTAAACTGATTAAATTCTTCAGTATTAATATGCATTTCCAGTGTCCACATTGAGATCGAATCACCGGAAAAGCATTTTAATGCTGTTGGTGTAAAGGGGGTATTTGTTATAAATAACAATAAGGAACTGCGCAATCGCACAGGTGCCACAAGAGATGATCCGAGTTACACTGCCAGTAAACTTACAATAGCATTAAAGGAATACGTTGACATTTTCTCTGCCTCTTAAATTAGACACAATAAAATAAAGTCCCAATGACGTTCCTTACTGACTAAAATGAGTGCAGTTAGTCATGGAAATTGATTTTTGAAGACTAAATGCTAAACATATTTTGACTTCAAACAGCAGTACATTTTCTCAGAATTTAAAAAAGTCCGTGGGGTGGGTAGCCCTTAAATCATAATAAAACTCTCTTTATGTCGTATGCACGCTGTATATAATCTAGAACTCAAGGACAGACTTGGCTGAAAGCTCAGGTCACACTGTGTTTACCGCCACTGTTTATGATCACACATTGTAGTTGGACTCACCATTCACACAGGGAAGTTAACGTTGTTTATTCCCACAGGAAGGTTACCAGTATTAGCGTAGCCTATAATGTAAATACTCATATTATTGTATATTGAAATATATATTAAATCATATATGAATAACAGTGACCATGTGTCTGTTGTGTAAATCCTGTTTTAACAAAGTACTTTTGCAGGATGTTTGTTGTCTGAATCAGTGAGAAACCTGGTGATGAAGCGTTAACTTTAACTGTCTTGTATTTCTTCCTACTTATGAATCAGGATGTATTTGTAAATAGTTTTAAATATTTGCTGGACCTCGGGGATGTTTCTACAGGGTTTGTTGAGGACTGTAATGAGATCTGTTTATCTGTGCCTCTCACAGTATTAACAACGAAAGTATTTTCATAAAAGCACAAACTATATTCATGCTTAGTTTGCCATAAGATGTATTAAAAACGGCAATCCAGGAGCTCATACAATTTTCACTTATCTATATGGTAATAAACAGTGTTTTAGTCAAGCTGATAAAATGTTTGTCAAACCCTGAGGTACTCGGAGGAAAAAAAAGTGAAAACACATTTTATTGACTTTTTTATTTCTTAAAAAACTAAGATTAGATGGATACATATGAGAATAATTCTAACATACGACAGAAGAGGACATGAAAGTGAAATAAGACCTGCTCTTTCTTGTTACCGTCTCTGATATTTCTGACTGATTTATCATTAAACATTTTTCAGATCTACCGTTATATTAAATTCTCACTCTCGGCTCTCTTCAGACATTTGACTCCCCAGCGTCTCCTTTGCCCTTCGGCTGTCTCCACTCAGCGTAGATGGACTCCTCGTAGTCTCCCATCCCTTCAAACTCAACATCGGGAGACTCGGAGGAAAAAAGTACAGCTTCCTCTGGTCCAAAGAAATCCTTAAGGAAGAAACCCAAATTAAATTATGATGACATTTACTCTTAGAGGTGTTTTTTTTTTTAAATTTTCCATAAATGTTTTATACAAGTTGCAAACAAACATCCCACTGGTCAGGTTTTTAAAGGACGTATCTCAATGCTGTCATTTCAGTTTTCTTTATTCCAACATAAAGCTTTCTTTTCATGTTACTGAAGAACAGCAGCGCTACTCTTTCTAAGAAGCCTCAACATTTTTTTCTTCCTAATTTTTGGAAAAAATCACAGGTGTCCGTTCAAGAAAATATGCTGTAGTTTTTATTTAATCTTACCTCATCATTTAACTTTAAGTACTTCTCTGCGGATGTCAGCATCTGCTTTAGAGTGACAGTGTAGTTGTAGTGTCTTACAGCCTCCTATTTAAACACATTAAACGGAGGTTAGTGGCTTTCAGCAGACACCGTACACAAATACATTTTTGTCAAATGCGGTATGCGATGTTTCCTCTCACCATCCTGGGTGTGAAGTGGTCGTGCTGAAGGCCCCACTGCTCACTGTAGGCTTTATAATACTGCAGGTTCTGCTTCATGACCTGGTCCTCTGGTTCAAACAGGAAGTAGCTGTAAGCACAAGGCAACGCACTGCGGCCGTCGTTCACTGGTCGGAGAAAAAAAAAAACAGCAGTTGCACAGATGAGTGTTGACTATCATTTAAGAACATTGAAGGAAAGCTCAGCTGCAGTTTTACACTTACACTTATAATAGGCATACTGGAGGTAGTGGTACATAGTGGCCACAAATCTTTCCACAAAATAACCACCAACATTAGGCATCAAGTTTTCGTCACACTTCAGCTTACAGTGTAATGCGCCAACATAAACATCTGGAAGAGCAGAGCAGAGATTATGCATTATTTCGTAAGAGTCACAAAATAAAAGTATTGAGACCCAATACATTAATGAAAAAAATAATCTTTTACATATAAAAGTCCTGCATTCAAAACCGCAATTAAGTAAAAATACAGAAGTATCAGCAAAATATATTAAGACATCAAAAGTAAAAGTCATTTGTAAAGTATTACAAAATGAGTAATAGTCTAAAGAACACTAAATCTACTACGACCACAACGACCGATTAGCTGACTCATCGACTGGGGCAGCCCGAGTAAGAGTACAATGTTTTCCTTCCACTTCCTACAGAAAGATCTCATTTTATATTCGATTTTGTTTTTCATTTCCTGAGTCAGCTGAAACAGCATACCAACCTGCTATGACTGCATGGAAGTCACTGTGTGGGGAAAGTTGATTGATCCCGTCGCAGTCTGCCTGACAGAGATCATACTCATGCAGGTAGAGCCTCAGAGCTTCCTCCATGTGTTCAACGCTGCTGCTGTAGTCACCTGAGTTGCTGAGTTTCACTCCTCTCAGAAAGGAGGCCTGGAAATCAAATGATTCATCCATTTTTTTCGCTTCAGAAAATCAGTTGGGAAAACCTTTTGTTGCTGATGATATAGTGTTAAGCAGTGTAACAAACTATTATGTGTATTATACAGAGAAAGTATTGTGAAGGACAGACGCTAGGTTGTCTTCACCTCATATGGTTGTCCTTCGTGGTCGGTGAGGTAGCCGCTCAGGTTGTACTGGCTCTTGTACTCCTCCATCAGCTGGTGCATCTCTTGGTCCTCAGGGTTCTTCTGGAGGTATGTGTAGGCACACGGGACGGCCCTCTGCAGGTCATTCAACTGGGTGTAAAGCACAGAATTTCCCCAGCTGTTGTTTGGAAGACTAGTGACATATACAATAAATCTTTATTGTGTCCTATAACTGGCAAGAATGCTACAAGTTTACAGTCAAATATAGGAGCCAAGATTATCAAGTATGTTAATCCCAATAAACACTACAAATACTATTTTGATGGTTATTTTGGGACATTTTGTCCTCGTTAGTTTTAAGTAGAGCAGGACTAGTAATCATAAAGGTCCTAAACCAGATCCAAAGTACTGAACACTGCCAACACACCAGCCTCCAAGACACAACTGAGGATGCAGTCTTCCATTCAATTCTTTCCGCTACAGGTACATCTTTCAGGGGTGATGTTATAAATAAGGCTGTGCTATGTTGATGTAAAGTGTCTTGAAACATAGTGTGCCTCACCCTGGAGTAAGCAAAGTGCAGGTATCTGTAGGGAGTCCTTCTGCTGAAATATTCCAGGATCTCACTGCCAGCAGGAGGGAGCTGCAACGCGGGGAAATGCCCTCGGCACTTCTTCTGACAGGACGCTCTCATCATAACATGCCAGGAGACTTGGAGGTCCTGGTTTCCTGTGAAGGACGGTTCTTTATGTTTGGTACTATTACAGTGCAGCATGCAGTATCTTACACTGTCTTTAAGAAGCCGGCGCAAACGCAAACTCAATTCCAAATATGTGATCGATTCAGTCCAGTGTTCTTCTGCGTAATGGTCCAAAGCCAATCCATACGCAGTTGTAAGGGGCATGAGCTCCTCTGTGGGGAAATTTCTGAAATTATAGTTTTCATATTGCGCGGCTGTCATAAGAACACAGATCAACCATAGCAACGTCAACAACGCGTCTCCTTTTACGCAAAATGCAACCATGATAAGATAATATCCCACATATTAGTCCGCGTCTTCTGTCTGCGCCTGTTGGTTACGTGTCTATGTGGTGGTCTGCTGAAGTGCTTAGGGGTCTCAGGGAATTCCGGGATTGGGCCTTTCAGAATTACTGTCTCGGGTTTCTCAGTGTACATCCACAGCTGTCACTGTTTCTTTATTTGGCACGCACAGGAATAATATACGTGCGTAAAAGTGACCGCTTGTGCATTGCATGTTGTCTTATTTGTTCTGGTGTTGTTCAATACTCACTCATGCAAATGTGATTAGTAAAGGAGCATTAGATGCTATTTATAAACTTAAGTCCAATAGTTATGAATGATTGTCTTCTATAAGGGTTTATGATATGACAATCGCGTGTTCTGTAGCGTAATATAGCGGATTATATATAGGTAAAATGTTTTCAGCAGTTGTTTTGCCCTCAATAGTTTGGGATCATTGCATCTATTTTTGTATTCTCCTATAAATCATATTGAGATGTCCTAAACTAGGAAACAAATGGAGTTCGGACGTTTTGTCGCTGAAGAGGGCATCTTGACATTTTCACGGCATTAATGGAAAAGATAAAACTTTGGGGGCTCTCAGGATACTTTACGGCTCAGATACGCTGCTGGTCCAGGGGGGCGGATCTCTCTGCTGCCTGCGACTGTTCCGAAGAACCCAACAGAATGGGCAACTTTCCTTTCAAAATAAAAGCGAAAAATGGGCAATTTAAAAAAACAAACAGAAAACACGGATCCAGTCATACTAATCTACTTAAAAATAGTCTTACATTAAAAAGATTACATACCATTATAGGAAATGTGTGTGTATACGATTTGAATTGAAAATACAAACAACGTTTTTGAATAGTTCTGTTCAATCGCTTCTGTTGTGATCTTATTTTTAAAGGAAGCAGTGCTCTTTTATTATTGGGGTTAACTTGACTGAGGCGCTTCCCATTTCCAACTCCGACATTCCTTCCCTCTGGTAAAAACTCCTCACTGCAACCTGGAGATTGTCCACGTTTACAACATTCAGACGCCGCTACTCTGCTGAACATCTGCAACCTCGGCCCTCTGCGTAAAGAGTGCATACGGCTCTAGGCCTCGCATTTATCTATTTTGTTGCTAATATTTTTTATTGGTTTGAATCCCTCTAACTTATTTGACCTTATTCTGCAAAGATGTTTGCCTGCTGCATTTTCTTTTTCCTACTTACTACGTGGTGTCCTGTGGAGTCCAATCCCAGTCCTGTGGTAGGAGATGTAGTCGTGGACAGACACTTCATCCCCAAAATCTGTGCAAGAGAAGCGAAGGAGGGAGATTATGTTCGCTATCACTACAACGCCACATTTGTCGACGGGAAAACATTTGATTCGAGGTAAGTTCGTTCATTTTTATCTGAAATTCTGAATTCATTCATATTAGTTTAGTTTCTTTGCTTTCAAAGTTGGTTATCATGCTGCAGAGGCCATGAAATCGGATGCAAAGTTTGTTTAGGCTTTAGTTTTTTTTTTTTTCAGAAATGTAAAAAAGGCTGAGATTTACACGTCAAGATGAGTCTGCAATAGTATTAATACATTCTCTACACAAATTAAGTGATTTTCCTTCCATAGTTCAGGCCTACATCCCGTTAAAGTTGACCCACTTCTGACATTTTCTCTGCTTTTTGTCAACCTTTTGGTTTTCTTTACAGCCACCAGAAAGGGGACGCGAAGGTGGGCCTACTCGGGGAGGGCCGACTCATCGCAGGAATTGACAAAGGTCTGCAGGGCATGTGTGTGAATGAGCGCAGAACACTCACCGTCCCCCCTCACCTGGCCTATGGAAGCACTGGTGCAGGTAAATGCACATGTCATACAGTGAATCGTTCTGTTGGAGCTCGTTGGTGTGCAATCAGTTCATATTTGAGATTTCAGGTTGGCCCCAGACCCTCAGGGGCCCTGGAGGCTCCAGGTTGTCTATGTGGCAGTTACTTAGTAGCTTTATGTTCATTCACAGATTTGTATGGTAATATGCATCACTAAACAACTAGTGCCTTTATAGAGGGGCCTTGTGTCGAAATGTAATTTTATTACATTTTATATTTCAGTTGACATTATGATGCATATTCATAAACACTTTTGTGTCTCGTCAAATTACACCAGTTGATCTATACATCAAACCTGAGTCATGGCAGCTTCTCTTAGCATCTGCAAGTGTTGAGGTCCATCTAAAAAGAAGAATAACCGCTAAATAAATACCAACAAGAAAACAAGTCAACAGCCATGCTAGCTGCTCTGTGAGCCTGTTGCCTGTAGGCACAGTGCTGCTTTGAGCTAGATGCTAGTAATAGCATGCTAACAATGCTATCATGTTGATGCTACATAGGTATAATGCTTTCCAAATTCACCATCTTAGTTTCTCATGTTAGCATGCTAATATTTTTTAAAGGGAAAGTAATTGGATCAACAAAGACAACAGGCTTGATCCTCTGGCGACCATGAATGTCTGTATCCAAATAAGTACCAATCCATTCATTAGGTGTTGAGATATTTCACAAACAAGTGAAAAAATGACATGCTGGTGGCGCCAGAGAAAAAGTCGGGGGATCACCAAAGTCAACAGACCATTAGACCAACATTCCCATCCTAGGAGCCAGGCTGCTACCATGACTAAAAGCAGTACTGGTATATCATCATTATTACCATGCAGATGGGTATTAATTGGTTACTTAATCAAATACCAATAGGTATGAATACATTCAAGTAATGCAAACACAAGGGATCTTTACTCTTATTACAGCCTGTCCCAACATCCTGTTTCAACTGGGGTGCTCATTTAAGGAAATAAAATGATTTAAGGTGTCATTTCAAAGAGGCTTTTGATAGTGTATTTTTTTTTTTTTTTTAATTGTTCTTAAACACTGATGTCCTTGCTGTCTAACCTTCATCGAACTCTCATCTAACCACGTTTACAGGTGATGTGGTTCCTCCAGATGCCACCCTGGTGTTTGACATCCATCTGTTGGATGTGTGGAACAAAGCCGACCTGGTTGTCACCAAAACCAGCAGCACTCCCACAGACTGCAAACGCTCCGTGATGCGCACGGACTTTGTGCGCTACCATTTCAACGGCACTCTGCACGACGGCACCGTCTTTGATTCCAGGTATACTAGCTTGGATGACTGTTTGTGATTAACAACTTGTTTTAAACAATAGTAAAAAACCACAGTCGGCAAAGATGTCCTTGTTTGAAGCTAAATCTCATTCTCATCTCCATGCTCTGAAACAAAGCCCTGTCCGGATGACAGCTCTCTTGTGTGTTTGTACTGTTTTATCCAGGTATATTGTGTGTTTAAATTTGCCCTACGTAGCTACACCAGGAAGCAGACCCATGACTCCTTAGTGGGTGAGGGTTGGCTGATAAAGGGCATGGATGAAGGGCTGTTGGGCATGTGTGTGGGAGAGATCAGAAATATCGTCATCCCCCCCTTCAAAGCCTACGGAGAGAAAGGATCAGGTAAGCAAATATGATGGTTTACTAAAAGGGCTAAAAACGAGGTGTTAGTGGATTTTGTGTTCCTGCTTCGCAAACAAACCTGCTTCTCCAAACACTAAACAAAATAATATTACAAGGAAACAACAGATAAATCCCTGATATCACATCTTATAAATACATGCATATACATAGAACATACTTTTTTGTCAATGCACTTAAAGTTCCCTTGTGCAGTTTTAATCTTTTATCACTAGTAGTGCTATGGAGCACTATTTTTGGGGGCGGGCCCCCATTCGTTTACATATACAAGCTCGGACACGTAAGTAAACATTGTTGTAAACAATGCAAAAATGTAATATAATTTAAATCTCTTAACCACATGACAGTAGCATTATTCCATATTTATTTAATTAAGTTACTTGTCCTGAATCTTGTTTTGTGTAAATGTACAAATCTTGTACCATTCTTCAACTAAAATTTGAATATTTTGCTCAGGTTCTCAATTTCCTTTTTTAAAATATAAAATAGTTCATTAACTGTAAGTATCCTTTCCAGTTCATATTTCACCTTTTAGTTAAATCAGTAATTAGGATGTTATATTCTGTTAAAAAAATAGATCAGATAAAGATGAGCCAAGATTCAACAAGTAATTGATAGTGTAATATTATAAATAAAACTCTTGTTTTTCATGTTAAAGATGTCGGTAGGTGTGAAGTTTGAACTTCTCCCCGCTCTGCTCACCAGGTACAGATATTCCCGCCCAGGCGACCCTGGTGTTCAATGTCCTGTTGGTGGACATTCATAACGCAAAGGATAACCTCACTGTTGAGAACCAGGTGGTGCCTGAGTCGTGCACACGCAAATCTGTGTCTGGAGATTATGTCCGGTACCACTATAATGGCACCTTCCTGAACGGAGTCACCTTTGACACCAGGTGGGTTTAGGTCAAAGATGTGTATTTATGGCCTTAGGGTATATAGTTCCTTCAAGTATAATTCTCATAAAAGCCACAGCTTTTATTTATTTAACCATGTGTGTTACTGCCAACAGCTACCAGAGGAACAGCACATACAACACCTACATCGGGATGGGGTATGTGATTGCAGGCATGGACCAGGCCCTCCTGGGAGTATGCATTGGAGAGAAGCGGAGGGTCATCATCCCTCCACACCTGGCGTATGGAGATCAAGGAGCAGGTAAGGGATACTGAAGCTTTTCCTGCTGCTTCCAGTAAGTTGTCTGTGTGAATTGATTTTAATAGATTTAATTACTGGTGGATCATTGTTGCATTGACACAAAGCTATGTTTCTGGAAAAATAAGCCATTAACTCTTTGTGAAATAGCATTTTTTAGATTATGTATTTTTTTCCTTTATTAGATACAGATATTAAATAGGAAAGGGGGAGAGAGAGAGGGGACGACATGAAGCAAAGGGGTCTGGGACCGCTGAAAAAAAAAATCTTTCAGTGTTTACAACCTATTGGTATTCGTACTTGAATGCAATGAAGTAATCGTAATAACCAGAAAGAGAATATAAGGTGATCATAATATAAATATACACGAGAAAGGGCATTTCTTAGCAGGTGTAAATATTAGTTTATTGATGGAAAATGAATTACCCAAAGTGAGAATTTTCTACTTTATTGTGTTTTATATCATAAAGTTAATAACTTTGGACTATCAGTCAGACAAAAAAAAGAAACACCAATTATTTGTCACTTTGGGCTCTGGTATATTGTGATGGACATTTTACAGCCTAAAAGATTCATTGAAGAAATACATTTGAAAATAAACAATAATGACATTAATCAAGAGTTGAATTAAGCCTGGTAATAAGACACATTTCTATAATTGTATATAAGCTGATCAGATCAGATAACAGGACAGAATATTTCTCAACCCTGTGAGTTACTATGGAGGTTAAATAATTACTCGTGGTCTATCCAGGTGGCGTCATCCCCCCTAATGCTGTGCTGGTGTTTGACATTCACGTCATCGACTTCCACAACCCCAACGACACGGTGAACATCCTGATCACCCACAAACCCGAGGCGTGCAAGGAGATCACCACAGAGAACGACCTTGTGCGCTACCACTACAACTGCACCCTGGTGGACGGCACAAAGCTCTTTTCCTCGTGAGTCACCCAGACATCCCATGTTTTTACCACTGATATTTTACAACCACTTTAACTCGTCCGTTCAACGTTGTTCCCAGACACGACTACGAGTCCCTTCAGGATGCAGTGCTGGGGTCAGACAAGGTGATCGACGGGCTGGACCAAGGCTTGCGCGGCATGTGTGTGGGAGAGAAGAGGGTGGTAACTGTGCCGCCTCACCTTGCCCACGGAGAAAAAGGGGGTGAGACTTGTAATACGTTATCAAGTGTTGTTTTAATAGACTTTTTTTCTTCTTTTTTTTTAACACTGACAGACTTTTTTTAAATGCTGAACCACTAGTTAACTAAAATATCATGAATTAACCCATAGTTAAACTGTGTTACTCTTTGCTTTCTCTCCGTCAGCCACTGGTGTGCCAGGCAGTGCTGTGTTGGTCTTTGACATTGAGCTGGTGAGCTTTGAGAAGGGAGTGCCACCTGGTTACCTGTTTGTGTGGATAGAGGAGAGCCCTACAGACCTGTTTAATGCCCTGGATGTCAACAAGAACGAAGTGGTTCCCCAGGAGGAGGTATGTTACCGCTGACTGTACAGTACCACCACCTACATTGTCTGAAAAATGTCTTAGTATGGTCTGTCATTAAAATGTGTGTTGACTCTATCGTTTTCCTTCATGCCAACATCCCAAAGTTTAGTATAACTCTCAACTCATTGATTAACCCACACAGCACCATGACCTCATCACACTTGTTAATGATTAGTGATGTTGTTTTTTTCTCTTGACACATTTTAGTTTGGAGAGTTCATCAAGCTGCAGGTGGCGGAGGGCAAAGGTCGCATTAAGCCAGGAATGATCATGGAGCAGGTCATTACCGACATGTTCGACAACCAGGACCGAAATAAAGATGGAGTGATCACCGCCGATGAACTCAAACTGAAGGTCGATGAGGATAAGGAAAGGGAAGATGCGAGGCACGAGGAGTTGTGATAAAAGAAAAAATAGATTTATTCTCTCAGGGATGAACCCCAACACCTTAAAAACAAGCGAGAGACTTTCCATCATCATGGTTTCATACTATCTGTACACATTGAACAGTCTTTTTTAAATTACAAGAAAATAGTGCAAAGGGTCTTTTTTTGTGGAGTTCTGTGTTGTATGATTGTTTGTCTTTGATAATTGTATTTCTGAAAGTCACAATTAAAATATTTGTAAGAAAATAGTTTCTCTCTTTTTGCTCAGACTTCATCCCTGCTGAAGAAATCATCTGTCATTGGAAAAACCGTCGGTAGCAGCTGATATCATCTTTAAAGCGGAACTTTGTGTGTCCAAGAGGCAGAGTTGCAACTGTTCTCAATGGCACACTTAAAGGAGAATTGCACCAATTTTACACATCAAAGTCTGTTTGAGCCAGAAATGTATTCATATAACAACTTCTGCGAGCAGCTTTTTCAAATACCAGGAAAACACTGTTTGCAAAAGAAGAGCATCATTCACAAAAAAAAGTCATTGTATAGCATGTCGAAATAGTTTCGACATGCTATACAAATTTATAAATTGATCACTGATTTTTATTCTGAATGATGATTAAACCGCTACCACTGACCTTCGCCACAGGACACAAGTGAGACAAAGTGAAATGTGAGTGGATTTTGGTGCAGTGTTTACCTTAATGCTAATATCTCAAAGCCTCGTATACATCTCTGAACCTATCGGTATGAGAACGAATAAGCCTCTAAGGGCAAGGGGTTGATATCTCTCGGGTTCCGGAGGAGCCAACAGATATCTATCTGAGTCAAGACGACTTTTTCCGTGCGCTGCTCATTGTTTACAGTCCAATTAGCAACTTGAGATGACGTGTACGACCACATTGTTTCACAAGTAGCCAGTTTACAAGCTAATTTTAAACCAATAAAAAAGCTAAACATAGTCAGAGGATAGCAGATGGGTTCCAAAATTGCATTTCGGCCAGTGTGTCTCTCTTGCTTTCCACAGATTGTTTACCCTAAATCAACCAAAGACTGCTCAGATTCTACATGTCAATTCAGATTCTGTTCGTAGAGATGAAGTAGAACTCTAAATTCACAATGATTAACCCACACAACAAAAGTTGAAGCAGCCCTGGATTGATCACGGAGCAGGTCTTTACCGACATGTTCCCCAACCAGGACCGAAATAAAGAATGAGCGATCATAGCCGATGAACTAAAAACTGAAGGTAGATGAGGACGAGCAAAGGGAAGAGGCGAGGCACGAGGAGTTGTGAAGAGAACAATTGCTTTTATTCTCTCCCCAGGATAAACCCGGCACAACTTTAAAACAAGCAACAAGGGACTTTTTCCATACATCGTCATGGTTTAATATTGTCTGTACCACATTGTTAAATTTCAAGAAAAAAGTACTAGGTAGTACTAGTAATAGGGATTTCATGCCTTTGAAAACCAAACAAGCACCTTCATTTGTCATATTAATTCAAATGTTCGTATATATTGGTGTACCTCTCTTTTTGTCTTAAATTCAGTCGCAGTTATTCAATTATTCTTACAATGTGACAAATTGTTGGTTGGAGCTGATCATCTGTAAAAAAAAAATGTTTTCAAAGCTGCACTTTTGGATGCAAGATGCAGAGTCACAACTGTTTTCCCTGGTACACTTAAGGGAAAGTATGCCAATTTTACACACAAATTCTGTTTACAGATCTGGGGAAATAGTGCCGCATAACCAAATTGTCTGCGGTCCAGTTGTATTGTGGGTAATGTAGGTGCCAGGTTTTGACAAGGAAGAAGAATGCATGGCATGAAAAAGATGTACAGACATATTGAGATGTGTCCGGCGCCAACGTGACTTCAAACTATGTTGCAGCTCTGCATCCTGCACCAGAAATACATTCATATAACTAATTAGCAGCCTTTAAAAAAAGACCAGCAAAACAAAAATGAAGAGCATCATTGGAAATTAACGATTTACGATTATCATTTAAATCTCTTGTTAATCAAATTAGCAACACAGTAAAAGTATTAGTCATTTTAAAAAGCAGGTAATTAACACATATCTGAAAGTCCCAATGCTAATATTGAACACAAGTATTATTACTATTGATGCATCCGTCATTGAAACAATTTAAAAGCTACAACATGATTCGTCAATGTAATGACTATTTGACTGTCATAAGACGGCATCGGAAGAAATGATGAGTATCATAGAGAGACAATGTAAAATGTTCAATTAAAGGGATAGTTCACATTTTTTTTTTTAGAATCACATATGAGGTAGCATTGTGTTTGATGCTGGCATTAACAAGTTACATGGTTAGAATGACTCAGAATAAAATAAACAAAGAACTATTACAATAGCTTAAAGACTGATAGCACTGTCAAGTTAGCTGTACCCCGCAAGTAAACTGAGGATTTGTGTGCAAAGTATGTGTAAACTTGAGCAGGAGGTACTTGCAGTATATGCAGATGTAATATACAGTACACACAAAACACACCTGAACAAAGTCAATATAAAGTAGAAAAGTTGCCGGATAAAGAGGCATTTACAAAATGTGTTACGTCTTTCAATAAAAAACGATATTTAAAAGCATCCTCATTCTGTGAAACAACAATGTAAACTTTATTCTTTTTGTGCTGAAGAGGACTGACGTTTAGAAATACACCCTGTAAATGTTAATACTGAAGTCTTTAAGAGGTTGCTGATTGGTTATTAGAGGGAGGGCTGCTGGGTCTGTACTGTATTTACTCAAAGTCCAGCTCTCACACAGTCTGAAGTTGCAATACTGGCATGAATCGCAAATTCCTCTAAACTAAGTTGCAAAATGTGTAACCTACTTTAGATCTTTTAAACCTTTCGACTTTGGTAGGATGGGATAGAATTTGATTTACAGTCAAAACACACAGTGTGAGAACAAACAGAAAAGTCCAGTTTCAATGTCTGGTTTGAGGTAGGTGACGATGTGTGAATGTCCAGCATACAACATGGTGAATGGAGTGAACAACTCCATCTGTGTGCATGTTGTCATAAAGTTGTTGCTTTCACCTCTTACTAGTATCTTGATGAGGTAACGTATCTGAGGATGGAGTTCGCGACGTCCATCGTCTCGTCCTGCACCAGCACTATGTCAAAGGAGTTGACGAACGACTCTTTCCTCTCTTCCACCTGAGAAACACAGACACTAAGAACCCAAAATCCTGAAACGACATGTGTCGATAGAAGGAATAACGCATTAGACATGAGTCTCACCTTGTCGTTGAGGAAGCCGATGGTGAGGATGGTCTGGCGCTCGGACACGCCGTCGGCCATGGTCAGGTCTCCTAAAGAGTCTCCCAGCAGCAGCACGTTGGGTCGACCCTTCAGTTCTCTGAGGCCAGCTGCATGTGACAGAGCACTGTCTCTCTTGTTGAAGGTGTGGATCAGTTGGCCTTTGAAGGCTCGCAGGACCCCCTTATTAAAAAAAAAACACAACCTTCAGTTCAGGTTACCAGACACTCGCATACAGAGGCTGGTGGAGTTAAAATCATGAATCTGGTGGAATTGGTATTTATCGACAAACCTTCCCCGATATGGCGTATTGCTGTGTGAAAGGAAAAATGTTGCGTATACCTTCTCAACTATGATATGAAATCCAAGTAGAACACGGTGTGGGCCAACTCACAGTTTGGTCAAAGTCCATGTAGTTGGAGACGATGTGGACATTGGGATAGAAGACGCGGTGCTGTCGAATCACTTCCTCCAGGACGTCTCCAACACCAGCCGAGAAGATCAACAGAGGGACCTCCTGCTTCGTCAGATGGTTGAAAAACAATTTGTAGCCGTCCCTAAAGAAATCACACACACATTCGACACAAGAACCAATGACTGAAAAAAACATTTGAATTACCGCATGTGGGAAGTTGTAATTATACTGAGCGTGTGTGTTTTAGATTCTTCCACAAATTATTGTCAAATAGTAAAACAAAGAAGTAATATAGATGTAAGCTAGGATCAACATGTTTTTGATTTTACTGATGCACAGAGCTGTCTTTGTTCGGTACAGTGGAGTCAATTTAAAATGTTCTATGTAGAGTCATAATGGTAGGAAAAGTATTCATACAAATCATTTTGCTCTGACAAATATCTGGTGTCTGAAAGCCCTGTTTTCAGCTCTGTGGCAATGCATTTTCCACCACTGTGTTGCATATGCCTGATGTTTATTTAAAAAAGCTTTCACAAATGATAAACATTAGGTACATATTAGTTAGGACCAGTTGGTGCAACCCGCTCCAGGGTCTTGGTTAATATGAGATCTGAGCACATTGCTTACCTGAGCATAGCGCTGGATTCCTTGACAGCCTGGGCCAACATGTCCTTCCTGATCCTCTGCTGAATCAGCAGCTCATGGACTTCAGTCCACCTGCAGAGAGCAGCACAACACACATGCAACGTCTCAATCAGGCTTGGGAATTGGAGCTGAGTTTAACTGTACCACACAACAATAAAAAAAATAAACAGGTGTTGTTTAGGTCAGTATGTTTGTTTCTTACCACTCCACCATGAAGGGCATTTTCTCTTCAGCAGTCCTGCTGGCATCGATCTCTACGGGATAGTAGGTGTTCAACAGCTCCCTCATCTGGCGGTGGACCCACAAACAACACTGAACATACTGAATATCTACAGACCAGCAGCAAGAGATGTATCGCCATGTACTCTCTGAGACCACAAGAACTGCAGTCCAGCGGACAGTGGAGAGAAGACAGTCTCAAAATGGCAATTAGAACACATGCATAAATATTAATATTTTATGTACAGATTTCACTTTACAGATCTCATAATGTTCACTTTTGTAAAGCTTCCTGTGTGCACAAATTTCAAAAAATAATTCGGAGTCTCGTTGCCCTCCGTAGTTCATTGGATCGGATCAAATTTGGATTTGTACAAATGAAACTGTGCACGTTACTGCACAAAAACAAACAGCAGTGAATTAACCTTTTTAGTGCAATCTTCATCGATCAACAGCTGGTTAGCAAGGATGTCTGGAAAAAAGAAAGGAAAACATGTTTGTAGAAGTTTCAGAAAAGTACAAGACAAAAAAGTAATGCAAACTCCATCAACTATTACAATCATTTGGATCTAATAATGAAAATGCTCAGAGGCTTACTGTGCGTGGTGGGAACTCTCTTTCCGTTGAGGGCAAACCTGGTCAGAGTCATATCGAAGTCTGAGATCACCTGAGGAAATATGACCCTTTGAAATCAGAATAACAGTACTCTATCACTCAGAAGACACACACAGTCATGACACAATCACACATGAAGTATGAGATGCTGCACAGTTCTCCTCACCTGCAGGCTGCCTGCACCGGCTCGCTGCATGGCGTGGATCTTCTCCTCCACTCTGCTGCGCTCCCTCATCAGCACCGAGCTCTGGGTCAGCTCTGGGAACTGAACAGAGAGGAGTTGTGTCTTACAAAGCACGTTTATCCAGACAAGTGCGAGACTTCACTTAAGTCAGGTAATAGCTTTCCTTTAGTGTGTGCAGGGGAATACATTTAAATAGATTTTCTGGAATTAAACTTGTATTGTGTTTTATTCAGGAGAGCTTCCTCACCTTGGTCTTGGTCAGCTGCTGCCAGACTTTCAGGACAGCCCGCACTGGTGTGTAGAACCAGGGAATAGGAAGATGGCACATCTGCATGTAAACAAACGAGGAGCAAACTCATTTTTGTAATAATTTACAGGTCTGTAATTTCCCAAGATGCAACTGGTAATTTGTTACTCATAATTGAGGGAAAACAGAAATCCACCGAGTAAATTATTATTTTCTCCGATTTTAAACGTGTATTTAGGGTAAACACACCGTGTTTGATTCGCTAGACACTACCACCCTACATTTAATAAACAGCTGCCCATTAAAACTTACCATTTTCAAACGGAGAACTCGCGTGTCCGTATTAACTGCTGCTCGGAACAACTGTTAAATGTATGTTAAATAACAAAACACGGTAAACAGTTTACAGTCGACTGGAGGTTTGAATGATTTGTTTACGTCCTGTTTGTCGCACCTACAGCTTTCCCCCGATTCTAAGTACGACAAAATAAAGGTTCCGACGCACTTTCGTTCCTACTTCATCGAGGGCATTCTCGCATCTTATTAATTGCCACCAAACAAAGTCGTTACTTCAAGCAATTAGCCTTTTCGCTAAATATAGTAGCTGCAGTGGCCTAAATTAAATTATAATTCATCGACACGTTGCAAAACCTCCATCTGTGTGCTGAATCCTCAGACACAGGGACAGCATTTTGATTAAAGCTACAACCAGTAATATGTTAGAGCCTCTTCGTACCAGCTTCCATAAAGTATTGACATTCATTTATATACATTGCTTGTTAAAAATATTTGTTGTCGTTAGTGATGAAAGCACTGATATCACTATAACTTGTGTGGCGTTGGCAACACATCTGTGGGGCTTTCTCTGTCATAACAAAAAGGCATATTTGAACATAGATATCTTTAGAGATTACACCAAAACATATTTTCATAAAGGCAAATGTCTCTACACTTTCTTGCTCTCGCACTACAAATGTAATGACACCATGTGGAACAGATACACTGAGCTCAGCAACTGGTCCACACAACAGTTGGGAACATGGAGAGAACCATGCACAAACAAAAATCAACCTGCTTGATTAAAATGTTTAATACATTTCGTAGTGCAGTGAGACACAATGGCAGAAAAATGACAACTAATGAGTCGACTGAAACCAACAAACAAAATAACTCCATGAAGCCACCGGAGCCAGTAGTCAGTGTCCTAACAACATCAAGTGGGACAATTTAAATCAAAATATAAAATAGAGCTCCCGTCTCCTAAAGTGACATCTCATCATGACAATGCTGGTCTGTCTTTCAAGTGACAAATAGACCAGCTGAAATAAATCATACATTTTTTTATAAACATCCATTGGAATGGCAAAAAAAGTAGGAAACGACTAATCATTGAACACTGTTCCCCAATATGTGCTTTGCTCAATACTTAAGTCTTGCTACAAAACGTCTGATACATGATTGTCCGTTTTTAAATAAAAACACACTATAGACGATCAACATTTAGATAGAGTGCAAAAAAGCATGATGGTAACTGGAGGTAGAAGAGAAATTAGATGCAGCGAGGAGTAAAAAGTTAAAGATCAGCTGGTTGTTACGGTAAGTTTACTATCTTCTATCTAAACGCCACTTAATTAAGGATTTTCTTCTGAAATACATCACAATAAAAACAGACATGATTTACTTTGCTAAGTTTACAACTCAACACTGAACTTCACCATAAAATGTCACTGATATTAGGTGAAACTAACTTGCATCACAACATACAGTATGATGTTAACATAGATCACAAGTAAAAAGTTAAGTTGTTTGAAATCAACGCTCTTTCCAGAAGTTACCGCAGCAATCACAGTTTAATTTACGAGCAGAATAGAAGTAAGGCATAAAGCTAAGGCCAAAATTATAACGCGAGACTGAGAATTTAGAAGCATGTCTGGCTAATTCTTAATTTTTTTTAAACCAGCCCAAGGTAGGGCTGTGCAGGCATTTAATCTAAATAAAAAGGCAAAAAAAAAAAAAAAAAGAAGCTAAAAGTTCTGTGGTAACAACAAGGCATTTATCAGCAGATGAACTGCTAACTAGAGGAAGCTCTCAACATTCGATTTGAGATTGCAGCTGTCTGCGCAGAGTGAGGGTGCGGCGATGGAGCTGCTGCATCTGTTGCATGCGGTCTCGCTGGCGAACCAGGTTCTGGGGCATGGGGTAGTGCTGG
Organism: Pholis gunnellus; assembly: GCF_910591455.1. Lineage (NCBI taxonomy): Eukaryota > Metazoa > Chordata > Actinopteri > Perciformes > Pholidae > Pholis > Pholis gunnellus. Next base: position 11,667,816 of record NC_136548.1, read on the forward strand.
CAACCATAAAGACAATGGTACGGGATGCGAATGTGACAGGCCGCGGCTCGGCACCGCGGCTGAGGCAAGGGGGGCAGCAGCATCCAGCGCTTCTTCTCAGCGCAGTAACGGTAGGCCTCCTTGCGGTACTGCTTGTCCATGTTGTTGCAGTTTCTCCATCCGCCAATGATGAATATGTCGTCGCCCAGGTAGCAAACGGCAGCGCCTTCCATGCTGAGGACCTCTGGAGGGAGGCTGTCGAGGATGTTGTCAGAGATGTTCCTGCTTATTTGCTGCTGAGCGGCCTCAGCCGTTACCTTATAGCTCCTCGTGCAGCAAGACGCCGTGTGGTAGAAGTTGGTGGATGCGACAGCCATTTGAAAACTGCAGTAATTATCGATCAGCGGTAAGGAGTCCACTTCCTTCCACTTGTGACTCTCTGTATCGTAGCAGGTGGTCACAGTGCTCAGTCCATCCTCATTGCCCATGTCTACGGGAGTCCGGGCCATCACAAATATGTAGCGGTCCTCCACGCTCACCGTTTTTACATCTCGCAGTATCTTCGGTGCTGGCTCCAGGTTGCGCCACTCGTCCTGCTCGGGCTCGTAGACGGTCACGTCCTTAAAGCCTGCACTGAAGTTGCCGTGTCCACCGATGCAGTACAGCAAGTCTTTGACACACGTGAGGCTAAAGGAGTGCTTGCGAATTTCTAAGCTGCTGACCTCCTCCCAGGTGTTGAGGTCGGGGTTGAAGCGCTCCACCATCTTGGCGAAGCTCGGCTCCATGGAGCCGGCCACGTAAACGTGGCTGTCGGTGACGGCAATGGCGTGTCCGTCAAGGTGGTTGTGAATGTGCGGCAGGTTTACCCAACGGTCCTCAGCAACAAAGTAGCCCACACACTCACTCAAATAGTCTCCACCTTCGGATACACCACCCACTACCATGATTACATCCATGTTCTGGCCAAGACGAGGCTGCATTGCGGCATTGTAGGAGGCACAGGGCTCTAAATCGGCCGGCTGGTTGAGGTTCTCAAAGTGGACAGCGTGGACCTCGAGGGCGTCGGACAGCAGCTGCTGACATGCTGCATTGTTTGCCACTAGTGGCTCCTTTCTCACTACCCGTGTCAGGTAGGTAGGAGAAATCTGAGTTAGTCTTAAAAGTCTGAACAGCTCCTCGAAATGCTTCCCTCGCTCCTCTGCGTTGTGGTGCACCCATTGAACTACGGCCTCGAACAACTCCTGTTCAGAATCCACGGTGATCCCGGAGTCGGACAGCCAGTCCCGCACCAGGTGAAATGGTAGCGTGAAGAATTCCTCGTTGTGGATTATTTTGTGGAAGTTTCTTCGAATGGTCTTGGCGGCTCCCTGTGCCAGCAGGTCCAAGGTGTACATGTGGGCGAGGCTGTGTACTGCTACGCAGTTAGATAAGTTCAACTTCTCCATCAGAAACTCTCCGCAGAAGGTCTTCAGCTGCGCCAACAGGAACCTGTGTGAACACGACGGAGTCATCAGACGGTCAGTAATTTGACAAAATGAACAAAGCAGTAAAACTCTGAATACTGTACACTGAACATTAGATATCCTGTGTCTTACTGTAGTGGATTACTTGCACTGAGACATATCGCCTTTGTGTTTCTTGGACCGCAACGCTGCTATAACCTTATTGCACGCAAGTGTTTTTACATGTGTTGCAAATATCTTGTTTCTTTTTTCGGTGCTTGTTAAATTCACCTACCAAACAGCATCCTTTTCGGGGCCAACATAAACAAGTGTCCCAGGAAGCTGTGACAGTGTGAAAGTGAGCCAGCATCCACACAATACCAGGACCCGAAAACTGAAGCCGCTGTATGTAATCTGTTAACTGTATTATTAAGACCTGTGGCTTTAAAAAAGGTCCTGTTTGTATTGCGCAAAACAAATACAATATATAGTTATTCTGTCTGATTAGACATTTGCTCAGGTTGAAGCGCGTCTATGATGGGAATCATGTGAATCCTCCCCAAGTCTCTCCTCTCCATCCAGAATCACTGCCTCCTGTGGTTCTCTGATCTGATAAAGGAAGTTATTCAGCACCATCACTGCCTCTTTAACGGAAGGCTGTAAAGTGACGAGTAATGTTTTACAGGGTTTCTGCAGGCTGCACACAGTTCAATATAAAAATGTAGACGGATATGTAAATTGAATACCTGTGTGATGAATTAATTAATGATGGAAAACCAGTATTGCATAACTGACACATATGAGGCACATCTACTCAATAATAATACAGCAATTTGTTTCAATGTTGTTAGTTCCAGCCCAAGTTCACAATGACTATTGGTAAATAGTGTCAAGTCCTACAGGTGTGTGAACTCCAAACAGGTCACACCTGCTGGTGCAATCAGGACAGCGATAAGGTGTGGCTCATCTACCAGGAAAAACAAAAGCCTGTCGAGGTGTAAGTTGTTCCATTGTAATGTTGAAATGTTTACCTGTCAGCAAGTTCCAACACTTCATGCACGCTGGCAGTGGTTACCCTGATTTGTCCCGTGTACATGAACTGTACGATACCCTCCACAGTTTCTGGCTCGGGTCCCGTCGCAGAGCTCCATTCTTTTAGCTCCACTCGCCCCGACACAGACTCTGAAAACTGTCCGCCCAGCAGCAGCGTGAAGTACTCCGACGCCGCGGATAACACGGAGCGGTGGGCGGACAAGGTTTGGACCCTCTCCCCGCCGGAGCTGAAGACCAGCGTGACGTCGCAGAACAGCCCCGACTTCCTCTGCTCGTTCTGCCGCCGGGAGAGCTCCGAGCAGTGGGTCGAGCAGGTGAACTCCTCGGCCTCCTCGGGTTCCCCGTCACCTGTTAGACCGCTACTCCGGTCCTCCGGCGCTTCTGCTGCCGCTGCTGCCATGCTGCAGCGGGATCGAGTCCGGGGCAAATGGAAGCTCTCAACTATCTTTGGGAATAACTCATAGGCATATATGACACACGCAAACACACATTCAAAAACGGACATGCATGCGCAGCACCGTTCAGTCTTGTGTGTCGGAAGACAGGAGCGCTCACTTCCGTCTTTAAGAATTTCCCAAATGTACTCGATTTTAGCTGCTGAGTCAATGGGAGGCTCTCAGATTTAAGCCAATACCTACGTCCACACGAGCGACCTATACCCCGGACGCATATACAGAAAAGTCCGACATATTACCGTTTTTTTTTTTAATGTTATGACGTATGAACACGTCCTGATTTTAGGGAAATCTAACTTTGTTTAAAAAGGATGCATCGCATTCGCGCATGCGTGCTGTGAATTTTCTATTTGCTGGTGCATCCTATGAGACTAACGTCTGTTTAACCCCCCTTACTTTAGTGTTCCCGGTCAAATTTGACCGATCTGTTTTTAACTGCTCTTACATTAACACAAAAACCATTAATCATCACCAAATTGTATCGAACACCTTTTTAAGCTGTAAACAATGTCTCAGATGACATGAATAACTGCTGTGAATATTCAAAGAATAGACAGTGGGAATGTATCGCTAAATTAAATGAAACTGTTGTAAGGACATTGCTGACAGGAATATAGGCCTCCCGGACTCTGCATCCCACAGACTTTTTCTAGCCTCGTTTGACTGATATACTCCTGCTAGAATCAACAGACCCTTGTAGGCTTGGAGGTCTACCTGGTCCAATGCTCTCCACAAACACACGCCTCCCCTCCAGGTTTGTCATATCCAGTATAATACCCTCAATGGACTCTGGTAAAAAGAGTTGGAAGCTGGACTTGATGTCATCCACTCGAGAGATGTTGCATATCGTGTTATCATCCTTATGTTTTCAACTCTCTGTCCTGGGAGGATGAATACCTGAGCAAGTTGCCACCCTTGGACTGGAATGTCACCTCAGGTGACTTAACCACAAAACAATTCAATGAAAGTGGTGTGATAGGAAATGTTCGTGTGCTAATACATTTCTACTGTGATTTAGTTGATGTGCCTTACTCACTAACACAACTATATGTGATATATAGGATTGTGTACTGAGAGTGAGAACAGGACCATATGGGTTGTCTCATATGAACATTTCAAATTGTCATTCTCCATTTTTTGACATTTGTTTAGATAATGGTTATCACATCTATTCAAAGATCAAGTCTTCACCTATAACAGACTTGGACACAAGACAAAAGTAAAAGTAAAACAAGTCCTTTATTATACTACCATTTGCAGCATATTACAAAAAACAAAGCATTTTTTTCACAGTTAAATAAAAACAGCAAAAACAAAAAGGTCAAACAGCAGGCCGTACCGTGGGCGGCTACAAAGCGTTTGTGTGTTGGTGTCAAGTCTTTAGTTAAAGTTGGACAATTCTTTTACAGAGCTGTATTATTGGTATTATGTGTAATCATTTCTATAAGTGAAATGGTTTTCATGGTCCCTCACCAAAAGATGCTTTCAAAAGACACAAAGTGCTCATTAATGAAACATTTAGTTTTTCCCCCTTTTGATAAATCTACATTTTACAAAAGTAGTTAAATTTATACTTTGAGTGAAAGACCTGAACCCCTCAAAATTGCATCTAATATACAATAGCTGATGAATTTCAACCACTAGTGTGGTTGTTTTAGGAAAAGCACATGTTTGTTTAATCTGTTTTTTTTTAAGATAAGCTTTGTAACGTCAAACAATTGAACCAATTCTGTTTTTTCACACTTAACAAAGATAACAAATTCCTAAACATAACTTTGGTTTATTTTGTGATGACAACGATCTTTCTCAATAGGAGTGAATCTTGGAAAAGGAATTTAAAAAACGGACACTTCCTTGTGTATAGACTAAGGTGCAAGACTCAGAAAGCATACTTAAGCACACTTTTTGTGGCCTAAAAAAAACAGGCAAATGCTGATAAATTTTATTTTTAGTAGTATAAAAACAACAACATGTTTTTGTATTGTTGAGTTTGAGCACATTTCACTGCAGATTACCTAATCAGATTCCATAACGCAGGAGTCCGGTTTGAAATGTGCTTTGAGTCCTGCCCATTAAAAGTACCAATTTGATTTGTGCTTTTGCAACCGCTGTAGTTTGCATTGGTTTGGGTCTGTGGTCAAAACTGAATAAGTTACATCTCAGCGAGTTTAAATTATTTTTCAAAAACTAAATCTACAAATATACTTCCCCTTTTTCCTCAGTAAAAGCTTTTTCCATTTCCCACAATCACCCTGCAAAGTTTCCCCAAGGCCACTGTTGTCGTACCCGGAGAGTAAATATACATTAAGTGAGATGTTCAACGCTTCCTGACTCATTTGGGCAGTCACATCTGGAAGCGTGTTCCATTCTGTAATGTGGGGATTACATGGACATATGTTCAGGAAGCACATAGGAGATGTCATCCCAGGGGTGGCGGTACAAACCCTGTTTCAGCCTCTTCTGGTCCAGGTAATGTCCTAATGTAAGACAGACACTAGTTAGACATCTCGTTTTAATAATACTTTGAAACTTAGTGTCGCGGCTCCATCTGATTGGGACTCACCAATAAAGCCCATACTACGTCCAAGGACAAAGATCCCATTTAGTGCACCGATCTCCACGAACTCGTCAGCCTCGTCTCTGGAACCAGTTCAACATTCATGTGAGAAACAATACAGGACAGTGTGCTTGCTATCAACACAGAAAACAGACGATGGACCTTTGGCATCTGCATTTCTTTAGTTTGATAAAGGGTTTACAACACACTAATATATATTTGTAAGCAGAAATATATTTATTAATGTGTTTATCAACATCTAAAACTCCTACTGCAGGAGCTGGTGTTTTTTTTTTTTTTACAGACAATAAATGAGAATATAGTAAAACTCAGCTGTAATAACATAAAATATGTTACCGTGTGAAGCCACCGCACGTCCTCAGCAGGTCCACAAAGGCAACACCAATAAAACCGTCTACGTTGAGGATCAGGTTTGGTTTCTGAAAATAAGAAAGTTAATTTATCTAAATGTCAGAGGAATATATGTAAGCCAACTAATTTGCCAAAATTAACATAAGAGGAGGAAAGGTTCAAAAGTCCAAAGATGCCATCAAAGACCATTTGATTTCATTTGTTTTTTCTTTTTCAAGGGAGAAAGAATGATCATGTTTTACGTCACTCTTGCCCTGCTCGTTCAGGTGATGAGTACCTTGGAGGTGGTGATCTTCTCTACGTCTAGGGCGTAGTCGAGTAGCTGGGTGGACGGGAACTGCTGCTTAACAAAGTCCTTCAGAATCTGCACGCGCATGTCTGGGTTGTTGATCTGAAAAAAAGAGACAAACGTTTGTTCATTGTAATTAAAGCTCTTAACTGTAACATATTAATACATTTTTATTCTAATGAAGAATTATTCAGAGATATGAACTTAGAAACTGTCTGCTATAATCTGAAAATGTCATAATTTATGGATAACAATGTAACTTTTAGTGTGAAAAGCTGAGCCTACTGATTTAACTCTGTGTCCGATGCCCATGATCAGCTTGCCGTCCTTCTTCATCTTGTTGACAAACTCCATGGGCAGCATGCCGCTGTCGAATGCCTTGCTGAACAGCTTTGCAGCCGCATCCAGAGCACCTCCAAAGCGGTCCCCCTGGAATTCATGAATAAATCCCGTTTCAGTAGAGAAACAACAGTTTTAGACACATGGTCAAAGTGGGCCGTAAAAGACAAGACAGGTGGATGGGTTTGAAGTTTAGTTTAATTTTTGTCTGTGTTAAAGACGGTGGCACAGTGTATGTGCGTAAGTGTTTGCGTGTGAGCAGTACTGACGATGGTGAGCAGGCCGGAGGTGAGGCTTGAGATCAGGTCCTTGCCAGCACGAGCACAGACGATGGTGTTGTGTGCGCCAGAGACGGCAGGCCCGTGATCAGCAGTCACCATCAGGCACATCTCAATGAACTGGCAGGCATAGCGCGGCAACCTAAACGGAAACACAGCACAGCTTATTCCACTGAAAATATATTTGTAATAAAGTTAATCAGCCAACACTACTTCTCGCTGTCGTCTCGTCTTCATACCGACCTGCGTTGGAACCAGAGCAAGCCCAGCACTCCTCCTAAACCCATCTCCTCCTTAAAGACCTCAGTGATGGGCATGCCGGCGTAGATGAGCTCCTGGCCTCGCTCGTCACAGATGCTCGTCATGAATGAGGCCGGCTTACGGATCAGACCCAACTCCTGGAGGAAATCAAGAAACAGGGGCCCCTTTACACATTTTGTCCACCAGAGGAAACTGACGTAAGAACATTTTTAAACTGTTAAGTGTCTTGCTCAGTAAATACTAAGGTCACAATTCTGTAATAAATAAACTGATTTTATCATAAATGTTGGTTTGTGTCATTTTTCTGTCCCGAAATAAACCGATACATTTCCACGACAATCATGAGCTCGAAATTGTTACCATACAAGATTTGATGAAGTGTATAATGATGAAGTTTATTACCCTGGCCCAAGAGTAATCCATAGGCACTGTTGGGGGAGGCACCTCCTGGGCAGGAGTGATGGTACCATTGGCCACCAGCTCATCATAAACGGTCCTGTTGCATCATAAATTCACAATATAAGTTAAAAAAAAACAATTTAATGATAAACTGTGGTATGACTGTGTGATGCATTTCTCACTTGACGACATCCCCCAGCTCATCAAAGCTCTTTGGTACATAAGCGCCAGCGTCCCTCAGAGCCTGGTTCTTGGCTACTGCCGTTTCTGAAGCCTGGTTGGCACAGGCCCCTGCATGGCCAAACTGAACCTGAAGATAGCAGTGACAGGTTGAGCTTAAAAACTCTGAATTACATGGCAACAACAACAACAACAACAACAAAAACGTTTGCAACAAAGCCACCAAACCTCTGAAGTGAACATGGTGGCACAGGTTCCAATACACCAGGACACCACAGGCTTGGTTATCCTGCCTTCTACGATGCCTTGGCAGATCTTGTACTCCTCTGTGCCTCCAACCTGGGTTGTCAGAGTAAAAAGATGTTAAAAATGGGAATGTGTTTGCCCAAAGACTAATTGTATTAAATACATATGAAGTAAATTAAATAACAATCAACATCACATTGATGTTAATCTGAAAATGTAAACATTTGTGGAGCGACTCCCACCTCTCCCAGCACTATTATCATCTGAACGCCTGGAGTGTCCTGGTAACGCAGGACGTGGTCCATGAAGGTGGAGCCTGGATATCTGGATTAAGAGAAGAGAACACAAGAGCTTAAAAAGGTCTGTCAGACGACAATACGTTTCTGTGGAGCAGGGATACATTATCTTAAAATCTAACAACTAATAGTTTCACATCAGGTTTCAACAACCGTCTCTCATTCCTCAGCAAATATTTGCAAATAAGTTCTTGTACCTGTCTCCTCCGATGGCAACGCCTTCATAGACGCCGTCTGTTGTGCGGGAGACAATGTTGTTCAGCTCGTTGGACATGCCCCCGGAGCGCGACACATAGGCCACGCTGCCAGGGCGATAAAGTTTGGAAGCCAGGATGTTGTCCAGCATGCCACCTGTGTTGCCGATCTTAAAACAGCCAGGCTTGATGCCGCCAACCTGGGAGACAGAAAACAATGGGTATCAAATGAACTTATGTGAGCCCTCTTAAACAGCAAAATAACAGCTGCAATTACAGTCTACTGCAGTACTCTGAAATAATCTCTTTTCATAGTCTCTGATGGCGAGATGTGGCTTCATACCGTAGCGGGGCCGATGATAGCGACACCTTTCTCATCAGCCTTCTTGATTATCTTCCTTGTCTGAGCCTCAGGAATGCCCTCCGCTATGATGGCGATGGTGTGGATCTGAAAACACAATTAGACAAAAGAGCCGACTTTCAAGTCCATCTGAATCTCACAAGTTTATGCAGGGATGTGTGGGCTTATATGTAAATCTAGTTTACACTGAGTCTTTCTACCTGTGGGTACTGCATGGTCTCCATAGTGCTGTCGAAGGCTGAGCGCAGTGACGCAAAGCTAATCAGGACGTCCACCTCAGGGTGCTTCTTCATGGCATCGGCCATGTTCTTGTAGACCGGCAGCAGGATCTCTTTGTGGCCCCAGTAAAACTTCTGCTTGTGATCCCCACTGTGCAACACAGAAATGTGGTGTAGAGTAATATATATATATATATATATTTAAAAAATACATTTTATTTCAACTTCAAGGGCAGTCTGATTTACATCACCGATATAACATTTTTTTGGGACCGTAATAGTGTCGCTAACACAATCACAAAACTATACAGATAATATGTAGTTATCATCAAAATGAGGGTTGAGTTTGAGGATGGGTGTGGGTGCTGGAACAACACATGATATCTGCATTGAAACAGTATTTAGGACGATCAGTTGCAACACTGTAAAGATGATCAGTGGAATATCAAATCCTCATTTCAGACAAACTTCAGATCTTGGGGAACCTACGTGAAGGGGTAGACCATGGCTGCCACGGAGGGGTCGTCCCGGGAGCATACGTAGTCGAAGTCCAGCATGCCTTGCACGGCACGTGTCTGCATGCCCCAGACTATGGACTTGGTTTTCTTTCTGAAGAGTGTGGTGGGTTTGGCTAAAAGAACAAGATGGCAGAAAGAGATAGAGAGTCAAGTTAGAGCTTGGAAAGACAAAAGAACACCACGACAGGTGAGAGGCGGGGCTCAGGCTCAGGGAAATAGCAGGATGGGGATGGTAACAGGCAGAGTACAGAGATGCAAGAGGCAGAGAAAACAACTTCTCACCATTGCAAACACCGCTTCAAAAGGAAGGGCATGTTTCTCGTGTTGCTGCAGTTTGCCTGCATTAGGAATATGGCAGTTTTTTCTTTTTTTGTTACCGGTGCATTGTAATATGGGCACTGCACATCTGTTTGTAGTTGACAAATGCTGCTGTTGCATTCAACCATGCACAACTCACATTTGTAAGTGTAACCAAGTTACTCTGCAAATCCATTATTTTGTCCACCTCCGGGTCACACAGTAAAAAGGAATAATGTTAAAATGTCAAATGGCACAAGTGGTTGTGTTAGAGGGTTTGGAATGGGGGACATCTGGTTTAAAGTTAGATTAAAAACAATTCCATTCACACATGGTATCAACAACTGTCAGTTCTGCACAAGGCACTTGTCACAGATAGACAACTAGCTACAAAAGCTTTTTCTACTGCATGTTTGTAAAGGTTGCTGTGTGCTCTTAGAAACCCTACTTGCTCAGTACCAAGCAGGAATACCACACAAGCCTCGACTGTGGATAGCAAAGCTGTCTACTGATAATTAAATTAATACATTTCAACCCAAGGTCCAGATAACACAGCAACCCAGCAGTAGTGCAAGACAAAAAAAATGAGAACCGGAAAAAAGTATCAAGTATTCTGTTTAAATTACAGAATGTCAACATGTTAGTGTACAATGTGGTTTGAAGCATTTGTTGTGAAGCTAATCGCCATTCTTGCCACACATTTGAAGTGCAAGTCCTCCCAAGTCTCTCCTCTCTGTCCAGAATCGCTGCCTTCTGCTGTTCTCTGATCTGATCCCAAGAAAGTTGTGCACAAAGCTATCAGTTATTCAGCACTATCAGTGCCTCTCTAACACAGCGCTGTAAAGTGACGGGTAATGTTTTACAGGGTTTCTGCAGGATGCACAAAGTTAAATTTATACAGAGATTTTAATTTAATACCTGTGTGATAATCAAACCTTCCACATTTTGAAACAATGATGGAAACCAATGGGGCTCTTAAGACTTTTCAAGACCTGCAGATACCCGGGTTTTAGGATGAAGCTGATGTTGAAGATGATCGATGTCATGGTTTTGTCTCGAGGTATCCTTACTATTTAATTCAAATATTAAAGAAACGTCTGCCATGGTTTATTGTCACACTACTTGTATTTCGTACCAAGATAATTTACCAATGTCAACTTGAACATAAATTTGTTGAAGAAACATTTCCATCCAGAGACATAAAAGAGCAACCCTCTAAAAGGTGAGTAAGCCCCCGTAAGAATGTGAAAAATGAGGACATACTGCGGAGAAACATCAGCGAACACACAAAAATGGGAAGGCAGAGGGAAGTGGACAGAGGGCGGAGAAGGCAGGAGGACAGCTTTTTCACACCCTTCCATACCTCCGCTGCAGCCTGAAGAGGCTTGTGCTTCTGTGACCCATGGGACAGGAACACAAAATGTGACAAAATGAGCACAAAAAAAAGAGAGAAAAAAAATGAGTGCATATTTTTATTATTATTATTCATTGAACAGGCTTCAATGCATTCTGTAGACTGTGTGTCATCTCTGAAAGCACACCTTAGGAAAGACCATGCAAAGCTCAGCTGCTACAGAGCATGCCTTAGCTGTGAAGATAAATCTAAAAAGGTGTCGTCAAAGACACAATCAAAGCCACATGTCCTGTGCTGGATGTCCTGAAACTAATATTACATTAATTATAATAAAACTATCCCTTCACAACAACACACAACTCATTCTAAAGATGACAAATCTCTTTTAAAGTTCCTTGTATTTATGAGACTTGCTTAATTTGTGGATTATCTACAATTCTTTCTACAGTTTTTAATTACTCCAAAGATGAAAAAAAATACAAATATCTAATTGCTGAAGAATATAATGTCCCCAATGGACTACTGAGGTGATGCAAAATAAAGGCGTCGCACACACACACTCCTCTCTAGATTAGGAGGGCGAGGGGTAAGAAGAAAAAGAGGCAGACCAGTGTAGAGTGTGTGAGCAGGCGAGCGCAGTGTGGGCATGGCACACCTATCGCTTACCTTTCCAATCGCCTGTGACCATATTCTTCAGAGGCCACAGTATAGAATGGAGAGAGTCTTAGAAAAACGAGCATGAGAAAGACGAGGGTGAGTGGACAGTTTGTGCAGCAAAACGGGAGGAGGTGGGAGAAATAGAGAGAAAATTAAAAATGCAAAACGGCAGCATTTGGAGGGAAGAAGAAAAACAGGACGCAAGGAAAAGTGAAATGAAAAAAGCAGAAGTGTATGAGTACATATGGAGCGTTGCTGATAACACGCAGTAGTGAGGCGAGTGCTGCCGTCTTAATCACCTGCTGGAAGATCTGCTTTAGACTTTTTGGCCGGGTTGACCTCGCTAGACGTCCTGGGTTCGGAGAATGAAGCGGTCCTCGTTGTAGCTGGAGTCTGGTAAAGAAAACAAACAATCAATGAGAAGTTTTAGCAGGGAACTAACAGTTTCCCTCTTAAAGTAACGTTTTTCCACCTTTAGTATACACATGCCATGTATGAGTTTATTACCAGTCAACTTAGCCTTTGACATGCATCTTTGAAGAGAACATGAAGACTACAGTTAACAAGTAAAAAGGAGGCTAAAAAGCACACAGACTATGTGAAAAGAAAACCATGTTTTGCTATAAAATACAATAGAGCTACTCGAACAAGTCCCAAAGTCCAAACCTTTCAAAGCTTAGTGTTTGAACATGCGTGACTAAATTGTAACACAAGTAAGTGAATGCTCTGAAACAGGCAAAGCCTTTTACAACATGTGAACAAAAGCTGCATATATTTGTGCAATCTATAATGTTAATGCATCTAAAGACGGGTATATCTTACAGGATATTTCACAATTTAAAAGTCACTAGATCAACATCACATGTGGTGGCCATCTTAAGCAGTAGGACATCTGTAATGTGTGTAGAAGAGAGGCAGACCATCCTAATTTTCTCTTAGTGGGTAACTGAATGAAAATACCACTGGGCTGTTGCTGGCGTTGAGGAGGAAGTTGGCCGTATGTGCGTCCATCGGGGGCTGGTTAGGGATTGGCCGGTGGCCCAGAGCCATTCCAACAATGGCCGTCATATGAGTCTCGGTACCAAACACATGGATGGGGATACCTGTGGTCTTCCCTGCAGAAAGAGTTAAACAACTTAATTTAAATTTGTTTCTAACAATTTGACATGGATGAAAATTTCTTTTTTTTCTTAACTGGCATTCATGCGCTCATATAACCTGTGTAACAACATTGTTATCCCTCTTTCCTGTCACGTGTAGTCCAATAACATCACTTGACACCAGGTATTTCCAGAGTAACAAGTTACATACTACAGTCATCCTCCTCCTTTGATCTCAGACTGGGCTCTTCTTTGTGACCTTAAGCTTCATTTCACTCACCTACTTCACCCATGACCCTCAGCCCCTCCTGGTAGTTGGGCCCGCCACGTCGAACAAAGATGGTGACCTCGTGCTCCTTCAGAGGACCTTGGTAGTCTTTGATGGCCCTGACAATGCCCTGAGGAGAGAGAGACCGGCAGGTCAGGTCAGTGATTCACAGACTGTGATTTATTCAGAAATTCCTGCATGGGTGTGTCAGCCATTAAGTCAACAAAGAAAATGTACTTTAATATCTTCAGAATGAACGAAATAGTGTCTTGAAGTTAGTTTTCTCCTTTATATTAAAAGATATGAATACACATTGTGTGGACTAAATCGCACTATGAAGGCCTGTGATACCATTTAGACTCGTTTACTTTCATAGTGTTTGAGATAAACACATCGCGTTTTACCTTGAATGTGGCTGCTACATTGGTGAAGTTGGCAATACTTCCTCCGATGATCAGCACTTTCCCTGCAGGATACATAAAAGAGGAGTGTTGTTAGGTTAAGAATATGTTCATGAGTGAAATGGGACACCTCAGTAACAGTTTGGCCATGAAGTCTATTGCTGGCAACAGACGCGCCGTGAACAGTGAGAGACCATGTGACACATTAAAGGAGAGCAAGCAGGTCACATCGCGGGGGAATGATCAAACACTGGTTTCCATGCTTAAAGCAAACTTTAGTTTGTGCAAACAAGCCCTAACAAAGTGTTGGCTGTACCAACCTTGTGTATGTTTCTCCCGTGTCATCAGAGAGAGGATGGTTTTAGCGTAGTCGTAGGTCTGCTGTTCACTGGGTGCGCCAGAGTACTCGCCATAGTTTGCCAGTTCATCCACCCCGCCGAGGTCACAGATGGTGTCGCTAAAGAAGAGTGAAGGTGGACAGTTAAGTACTGTGGTGTTCTTGTAAACAAGCAAAAGTTATGTTTACATTCAGTTTAACTCACCAAAAACACATTGTGTGTATATTTGAGGTCTAACAAAAGTCACAAAGCCGATATCTTATTTGGTATATTAAATATACAGCATGTCTTACATCCACCAAAGCTCTTTGAGTAGCTTCTGTTAGCTGCAAAAGGCTCGATATAAACCCTACCTGTAGACTACTGAAGCCCCTCCTCCAGCCACCATGGTCCAGATCCTGCCACGGGGGTTCAGCAGGGTCAGCTTCAGACTGGCACCGCTCTTTGCATCCAGATCAGCTATGTATGCCTCCTACAACAGACACATGGTGGCAATAAGGCCAAGGATGGAGGCACAAACCAAGATTCAAGCTACTTATTCACTTAAGTTTCTGACTAATGTCAATGTAAGTTGCCATTTGGGACGACAACTGGTATTTGTTCTCAGAGGCGTCCAAAAATATAATTACTGTAGAAATAAAACGACATAACATTGAAATTGTACATCCCTCTTGATTAGACAAAAGACCCATTTACTTTTTCTATAACCCAACAGACCTTATTACACACATACATAAAAACCTGCTTCGTTGTACTTCAGATCTCACCTCTGGATATGCTTCTCTGCCAAAGGGTGGTGGAAACTCCACATCACCCCATTTAGCCTTGCAGATGTAATCTGCTGTGGCATCAATCTTGGCTGCCATGTCGAGGACGTACACTCCATCTTTGGTGACGACTGGTTAAGAGAATAAAAGTTGTGTTATCCATTGATTCAACTTTTAAAACAAAGATTTGTATTTAAACAGGCAGTCTGTTACAGCAGAGTATGTACACATTAGTAACCTGCTCCCATAAATGAATAATGGATCCCCTCAAAGCACTTCATTCTGTTGACTTTATACGTTATAGTAATAAAACAAAGTGAAGAATAACACTGCATCTGCTTCTGAGAGTCATAAAGTAGAAATGAATATAAATATGCACCGGTGTGTGTGAAGTTATAAAAGCGTACCTATAGGGTTGATCTCAAGATAGGTGAAGTAGAGGTCCTCGTATAAGTTGAAGAGGCCAACTATAAAACTGGCCAAGACTCTTTAAGAAGGAAAACAAACAGTGTATTAAAATGAGCACACGACAAAGCTCACTAGAAAACCACATCAAATTAAATGTAATACAAATTTAACACTAAATAACACATTTATTTGCCAAACAAATATCCGTCTTATAACAGTAGATCACAGGGGTTGAGCTGGTGAGAAACTAGTCAAACAGAAATGTTATGCAGCATAAAAGAGAGAGAGATCAGCATGTTCTCTGCACCCTGGGGGATGGTATTTGTAAAAGGGAAAAACAAAACAAAAATCTAAAACAAAACACAGCTCAAGGTCTCAGCAAAACAGCAAAAGACTCACACTGAAGACAGAGAGGCTCTTTGATGAATTGGCACAAACATATTGGTAACAGTAACAAATAAAACCCAACAAAACCAGGTTTCTACCGACATATACGGGACAATAACTACATATAATGATATAAAATATGGCTGTTAACACAGTGTATTTGTGACAATAACTGGCTAGTATGAGGGGAGCACTTCTCATCAAAGCCTCTCTGAGGTGAAGTTGATTAAAGTGAGGTTTACTGCTGTAGATCTTTCTGTGTAGATAAAAACAACAAAAAAGGGTGAGTCCGTACTCTTTCTTTTCATCAGGAACGTGTGTGAGGAGCTTCTCCTTGACTTGCTCCTCACTCAGCTTCTCATCCACCGCAACCAACAGCCTCTGGGCCTTGGTGTCCACATCCCCCACCTCCACTCCTCCCTCGTGGTGGAAAAGCACATGGTCGCCTTCACGCGTGGCATAAATACACACGTAAAACTCCTCCTCCTGGGTGATCCAAACACAAGGGTACACAAACACGTTTAGTTTGCGAGGAGCAGAGCATGTAGTTTCACTTATTAATAGAATGCTGACAAGCTTGTTTGAAGAAGATCCAGAACGTCCAGTTCCTTATTTTAAAAGTTGAGCCGACCTTCATACAGGCACATTTCGTACCGCAGTCATGAGTGACATACGAATTACACACCATTCAGTTTGTTCACCTAATAAAACTGTGGGAATCAACCAACTAATCACAAGCACACTGACCTAAATACAACACACAAAATAATGTTTGTATCCTGGCCCTGGAGGTTTCTTTGTCCGGCTGAGACGGTCGACTATTTGTTCCCTTCGCTAGCGTCTATGATTAAAAGGCTACACAAATAAACTTGAGTTGGCTTTCAAGCATAAACATGATGTAGAATGACGAAACAAGCTGATGAAACAAGCTGATGTTACCTGTGTGTGTTGAACAAACTGCTCAATGAGGAAGTTCTTCAGCACACCCCTTGCCTTTCCAACCTATTCAAGACCAAAGAGAAATCACAAGCATGTTAGTCTAAATTCCTTTTCTTATGAAAAGGCAAAAGCTAGTTCTCTCATGTTTGTATGCACGGGGGACCAGAATAGACCACCCTCCTCCACTGGCATTATATAACCTTTGACCTGGCAGATCTAAACATAAGCCCGTGGCCTCTGGCACTGGACACAACAACCTTCTGCACTCAACAGGTCCATATGCTGGGGGGTAATGGACACGGAGGAACTGTAGCTTGTATTCCCTTCAGATGTACAAAAGACAACATGCCAGTCATGTGATTTACGACATGGGTCAGCCTGTTAAGAGTATTGTTATCTTCATCTACGACTTAATTATTCTGTGAAATCACAATGAGGAGCAGGGGCCGCGTGCTAAATGTATCTAAGATGCATATTCGTCGTTTAAATAAGTTGTCTATTGTCTGTAGTTATGTCCCAAATTTCCATCATGGCGGATAAAAATAAAATAAAAATAAAAACAGATGACGAATAATCAAGAAACAAATTAAAAGAACATGTTTAAAACTCCATAGATTCTTAGAAGAACAAATTAACCCCAAAGAAAAACAAAGTTCTTGGTGAGCTGATACAGAGTGCTGGTTATTCATCGGAGCAGATTCTAAGCAAATTAAATGATGTTATTTTGAATAGAGGATACAGACACAGAATTGTTGGTCCTTCACAAAAGACTGACTGTTCTTTGTTTGGATGACACGACAGCTAAGTGACCAGTAAAGCTGCGTTGAGACCGACATTAGACGTGTCAGTGTTGGCCTATCAAATTACATATTTCTGGTAAATTACTTTGTAACGGCATATTTCTACTGTTTTACTTGCGGATTGTCACAACAAACAACTTTACGGAGAATTAAAATCCTTAAAAGTTTGATAAACAACAGTGCAGTGTTTTGGTGTCTGATAAACCTTGATCCGTTACTCCAGCTGGGCTTCTGGGATCATTTTTTCATTGTCTTAAAAAGGCAACGTTGGGCCGCTTTGTATCTAACAAGACAGACAGAGAGAGAGAGAGATCACTCACAGTGGTCTCTTTCATGACGTGGGCTTTAACCCACTCTTTGACACCCTGCAGGTCCAGGTCGATGCCCACCAGTCCGAGTTTCCCACGCCGTTTGATTAGTTGATCTGGCTTTACCACCAGCCGCTACAGGGAAGCAAGTGGAAGACATGATCAGCCCAATATTAAACAAAGGACACAGATTTGCATCAATACTGGTGTGACAAACACAACTGATAACAGGCTGATACTGGTAACACATTACAAATAATATGACAAGCTCTCGGTGTGCAAGTATTACTTCCTTGTAAATTTTAATTTAAGTACAAACACACACACACACAGTCAATGATAGCTCAAACCAGGGATAACATATCATTGTTTTAGCTGTATGCTAAGGGCTTTAACACTCTTATATATCCATTAATTCAAAATGCCAAACTCAGCCTCAGATATGTGGTATCTGCTTATGCTAATAATTGATTTTAGAGTATAATATGAACACTTTTCGATTACTGAACTAGCTCTAATTTCGTCAAATATTTCCACAAGTACACACAAAATGCTAAAAGTCACTCAATGCATCTAAAGACACGGTCACATGCCACTGTGACGGTAATGACATTATGTCCTGCAAATCACGTACAAAGAGTTTGAGTGATAGATGGCGCCGTAATTAAGCCTCATGACTTGAACACTCCTTTGCCAGCAGAAGAAACAACCTGAAGCTAAGACTAGCAGAAGCCGGTTGAGTCTGTCCCAGCTGCCTCACCTCCTTCAGCAGCCATGGATGCTCCTGTGTGAGGCGGTCCCAGTCGGTCTCAGCGGTGACACTGGCGTAGAGGAAGCGGTTCTGCACTGCCGCGGAGGTGCAGATATGCTTATACAAGAACTCTTTTCCCGTCTGCTCTGAGATGGCTTTCGCCGACATGGCAGCGCCAGTAAGCACAGGACCTTTTAGAGAGAGAAGTCAACAGTTCACAGAGTTACAACATCATCACGTGTTCATGCATTATGTGCATTTTGAGCACCAAGGAGCTACAGGAAAAGATAATTATGATTTTCAACCTAGACGGGGTTATTACTTGTTATTACATGCCTGTTGAAAAATTTGAAATCCTGCTACCAGTATAGCACATTCAATCAATAACCCAATCAAACTGTCATGTTTTACAAAGACAGTCAAACTAGCCTTAATCTAATGGCTTACATATCTATCCAATACAGTCCACTGGCAATAAAGGCAGCTGCCAAAATATAACATATTTGTCTTTATTAGGGGAGCTAGAGACAGTTATGGTCCAACATCTACAGATGATTCTATGCACCATAAACTTAGACTTGCTAAAAATTGCATGAACCAATATCCTTTAGGTACAATACATCCTGAGTCTACCACGTCATCATAGCTCTTCTCTGTTTATTTTATTAGTGGTGTGCATGAACGCCTTCTGGCTAACAGAGCAGACTACTGGAGAAAGCAGAGATTAAACATTAACACTGCTGAGTTTTAGGGTTCTTGTATTCACTGATGACAGATCAGTTACTCTTTGTTCCGATCTTTGAAAAATAAATCTTTCCTGTACCTTCTATGTATTGTTATATATTATATGCAGCTAGAGCTGAAATGCTTAGTTGATCACCAGAAAATTAGCAAATATCATTTTCCAACAAAGAATTATGATAATCTTTTGCTTCCAGCTTGTCAGATGTAAAGACAGTTGTTATTCTGTTATCGCTGTAGAGTATTTGAGTATATTTGGGTTTTGAGCCAAGTAACATGGAGACATCCACTGAAAATAATAAGCACAATAGTTTTGACTTTCATGAGACATCAAGCCAAAAAAAAGATAAGCACAAACCAAGGTCAAATGGAAGGCATGTTTGCATTTTAGAATGTCCCAACACTTTGGGTATTTGTGGAAAGGTGTGAAGGACGAGATGATCCAAAACAAAAGACAAAACGTTGCCCTGACGATCTCGACAGTCTTGTTTGAAACATCGCTGCATGTTGTAAAACCTGCTCGGCCAACACAAAGCACACAACTATGGCTCCAGTGTGTGGAACAGCCCCAACAGGTCCACGAACCAGCTTTAAGATCAGTGCTACATACAAATACACAGCCAAGATAAGCAGTGAGCCTTGATAGCATGCATCCCATCTCATCTGCCTTTGTGTAACTGATAACATTTTTATGGTGGGTTTTATGACAGCTTCTAAAATACTAGCAATGGCTTTATGGCCACAGCTTCTGCATCAGCTGCAGCACTTCAACCCAGAAAGTCTGTAAGATGTCTGTGACATCTAACTCTGGGGGGGTGGGGGGGGAGACTGGCTAGGATTTAGCTTAGCACGCTATCCTGTCATGCTTTCAGAGGCAGATGTCCCAGTATTTAGTCAGCCATAATCCTTGGGTCATTGTTTGAAGCCATCTAGCCGTGAAATATGTGTCAATGTACATACTCCTCCACATGAAGGAAACTGGATTTGGAGGTAGTATAGCAGCATCACAAGGGGGCCAGAAAAAGGGTGAACTAGCTGCTTCAGACCCACAGCTGCTGTTTGATGAGCCTGGCAGTGCTCTGGCATCACTTTTCCTGTGCAAACTGCCCTCATGTGAGTCAATGAAGCTCCTGTAGCAGCTACCACACCCACTCCTCAGCCTTTAACTTGCTAGCCAAGCAAGTCCAATAAATACTTTAGCTTTCAGCCCACAGTGGGTAAACAAAAGGTACAACTTCCTAGGGAGGAGACGAAGTGGACAGATGCTAGTAGGTGTGGCGAAACCTACGGAGTGAGATGTGACAGGAAATAACAATCTATAGATGATGGTTTAAGTTAGCCTGCTGAGTGATGAGCTAGTTACATCTATTCAAACTAGGTTTTCAAGATGAACAGCTAGCTAAGGAAAGCGATGTAGGAAACTCTGGTAGGATGCCAGTGGCTGTAAGTTTCAGCAGACAAACCTCACAGCATCGGCTAACCTGGAAGTCCAGACTGAGATGCTAACTGCTGCACACTCACATTGCTGCAAACAATGCTAACGGTTATCCAGAGAAGCTAGCTAGCTAAAGGTTGGAGGTTAAAAATTATTTAGTTACCTTGTCAATGAAAGTAGCACCTCCTCGAAGTAAAGGAGTCGCGTCTCGGTCGAAGACAACACACTAGAGAGTTCTCCTTGTTGCCCCGGATCTGCTGCTGTCAGTCGCCACCTCACTCCAACCCTGTCGCACCATAATCTGGCGACCGATTACACGTCGTTTGCCGGCGCTTGATTGGTTTAAACAAGGTCACGTGCTGATGTCAGTTACGCCCACAGCTTTATAATAAGAATCCACCTGAAATGAATCACTACAAAAACGGCAATGTTTTAAATAAGTGCTGGTCAAAAAATAACGCCCTCAATTCCAGGAAATTATGATAACTTGTTCTGTATTGCACCTATTAAAACAAAGCTTTACAGTAAGAAAACATAATAAAAGTAGATACATGTGCACAACATTTTATTTATTTCCAAGTGAAACATTATTCTTAAGGTTTCCAGGTTAATGTCATCTTTTAAATCACTTCCCAAATTATATCTTTGAAAAAAGAAGTAGTCCTTAAAGGAGACATATTATGCACATTTGCAGGTTCATACTTGTATTTTAAGTTTCTACTAGAACATGTTTACATGCTTTAATTTAAAAACAAACAAAACAAAACTCTTCATATTTAAATTTTCAACAGAAGTGCATTGCTAGCAAACAGTTTGGGTCCTTGTTTACTTCCCGTGGGATGATGTAATTCTCATACACTGCAACCTGTTGTAAACTGGGACACATTTAGAATATTTACATTTAAAACTGTGAAATGGTTCAAATTATTGTATAGTAGTGACATCACAACTGTAAGGAAACCCAGAGGGCTCATTTAAAGGCACAGTTTCTGAACAGGCTGTGTGTATTCCTTCATGGATTGAGCATTTTGATATTTCCATAGAATATGTATATGGCACAAAGTCCTCCTTTATAAAAAAAAATCACTTTTTAGAATATGAGACATTAAAATACTGAGTAAATTATAGTAAATTTAAGACAAAAAAAGTCCAATATTA
Source organism: Pholis gunnellus (assembly GCF_910591455.1). Classification (NCBI taxonomy): domain Eukaryota; kingdom Metazoa; phylum Chordata; class Actinopteri; order Perciformes; family Pholidae; genus Pholis; species Pholis gunnellus. The sequence continues at coordinate 11,689,362 of NC_136548.1, forward strand.
CAGCAAAAGACGAGCCTTTATTTTTCGCAATAAGAAAAGCGTATCGTTAATACTGTGACAAGTTTTAAAAATGATACATAGATCAGTGAGAGAACAGTTAATAGAAGCTTCCAACGTACCATCAGTGCCCTTTTAAAACAGGTGGAACAAGTAGGGGAGGGGCTGCACTGACGGAGCGTGTATGACGTGTATGGATGGATAACAGCTAGGTGTGATCGACGACGTGGAATTCAGTCTTTTGTGTTCGATGGGATAAAGAATTCACTTGCCAATTTAAATTTCAGTCACTGGGCAGATATGAAAAAAGTCGTGCATAAAAACAAAAAAGTGTTGCTGTTGCCTTTAGCAAATAGGACGTGCTCTACGGCTTTAGATTTAGATTTTACTGCAAGAAGGTTGATTGATTCTGGTAAGGCACCACTTGACTTTGACTGGGACAGATGTGTGGTTGGTGCTTTCAAGAGAAGGAAGTCTGTAGGTGCTATGTGTGCTGATTTTGGCCTGTTTCAGAAAAAAAAATAATACATTGCACAATGTGAGAACAGAGGATGGCGTGGAAAACATTTAAAAATTAAGTCTCTGGGAAAAAAAAAGGAGGAAGACAATGAACACGGGCATTCGGCTGTACACAGGTTAGAATATACAGTACAATAAATATAAAGACCGAGGGAAGACTGAAGGAGAAAAACAATTTATGGACACAAAACACTTTACATTCGAGTCATATACAATGCAGCATGGAGAAGAAACAAAAACCCTGCACATTGATTCTATATTTGGCAAATGAGCCAATAAAACCTGAACACAACACTCGCAAGAGACCAGCGTTGTCCTAAACAGGCTGTCCTGAGGTCAGTTTTGACATTGAACTTCCACAGTACATTGACTCTTGCTCTACAGAGACATGCTGTCCCAGGAGAACCATAAAAACGTATGCCATGTTATGTCTTCTAAAACTAATCAACCATGATGCTTAAACTTCCAATGCATTTCTTACAACTGGTCACCTTTATGAAGATTGAGGCAGTTTTACAAGATTTATTTTAATCTAATATTTAGATTTTGGCAGCAGGGACATGCTCTGATCAGCTGATCCAAACCTCTTTAAAAAAAAAAAAAAAAAATTACTTCTTAAGCACTTCTTTATTTACAATGTTAATTCTTCACTAAAGTCTCTGAATTATCCTTCCCACTGTTTTTGAGTAAATTTAGGAGTGAATGCAATAATCAAAAACCACTTGAAAAAGAATATTGGGGACACTCAGGAGGATGAGCATCAGGAGGTGACTGTGGGTCCAACTTAATTTTTTTCCACTGCAGTGCTGCATTTTTCCCCACATGATCCTTCACTTTAGCCAAATTGGAAAAAGAAATTTCCAGGTCCAGAGTCTTGGGGCGGGGGGGGGGGGAGAAAAAAGATTTACATTAACATCATAAACTTTGATCAAAGTTCCTGTTCTTAAATAAACTAAATGATGTCAAAATACCTGGACTGGAATCAAAACTAAATCCTCCTCCATGTCCTCCATGTCCTCCATGTCCACCTCCTCCTCCTCCTCCTCCACCACCGTGGCCGCCAAAGAAAGCCCTGAAGATGTTGTTTGCATCAAAATCTGAAAAAAAAAGAAGAAAATGCAAATATATTGGGGTTAGCTGGTCATGAAGAGCTTCTGGAAGAAAAAGCATTTGACAGACTGTACACACGTTTTTACGAGTGTGTGTGTATGTACACTACAGAGAGAAAACGGGAACCAAAAGTTATAAATACAGCTGGACTATTTGGGCTCATTGACTTCGGTGTAGTGCTTAAGAGTTATGATGCATGTCATGATGTTCTGTGTAGAGTATTGTGGCCTATTTTATACACTATTTTATGCCATTTTGACAATTAACAGGATTGTTAATTTGGCAGCAGTTAAATGTATCCTTTTGTAGTTTAGCTACTTTTTAGTGATTGACTTCGTCATTGACAACAGATTACAGAGAAGCAAAGTCTTTCTCTTCACACATTTTAGGATAGACTGCTGACCTGACAATTCTTTTAATATTTGCAGTGCAAAACCTCCGGCTATAAGCTCTGCATCAATAACACCATGACCCTGAAACTGAAGCCGCTGAATGGAATACAGCTAGCATTTAAGTTATTATTTACGACTGTGCTTCTGCTGCAATAAGTCAAAATGTCTGCAGTGAAAAAGCTCTATTCAGTCATCAATGAAGAGTCTTTCTATTCTTTAAAAAGCACCCAATAGTTGACTTTCTAAAGAAGCATATCGCCACGTTTTGAAATGCATTTCTTTCAAATAAAAAGTGTGAAAATGTTCCCTTTCATCCCACTAATGACCTGCAGGTTGAATGTAAATCTGGCCAAAGACCAGAATAAACTTAAAGCATTTACCTCCGCCATCGAAGGAGCTTTCATCCTCCAGGTCATGTCCACTGTCGTAGCGCATCTTCTTCTTTGGGTCGGAGAGCACAGTGAAGGCCTCGCCAACCTCCTTGAATTTCTTTTCCTCCTCCTTCTGCACTTCTGGAGTCGCCGCACTGTGGCGGTCTGCAAGACCGCAATACAATTCAGATAAATAACCGTGAAATGTAATCAAAGTTGGTTCCCTGCATGTCTGTGCGAAGACCGACAGGTCTACCTGGGTGATGCATAAGGGCCCGTTTGCGGTAGGCTTTTTTGATCTCCTCCTCGGTGGCGTTCTTGCCGACCCCCAGCACCTTGTAGTAATCTTTCCTCTTGCTCTTCTTCAGCTCCAGCTGTGCAGTCTTCAGCAGATGCTTGTGCTCTAGAGGAGTAAATATGTGAGTGTGTGGGAAAAACCTGACCAGCTAGAGTATCAGTTAGGATAAAGGCAAACAAAGAAGAAGAAAAAGAGAGCTTACCTGATGTTTTTTCTGTCTGGTAAACTTTTTCATAGTCTCGTACAGCTTCCTCATACTGCTCTGTGTTCATGTAACTACGGGGCAGACAAAAAACTGCTCAATGCTGAACACACAAATTAGGAGAAATGAACTCATATTGACTGGGTAGCGTACCACTGAGCTCTTCTTAAGTAGGCCTTGATGTAAGTGTCATCTAGCTTGATTGCACTGGTGCAGTCTTCAATGGCTTCATTAAGTTTCTTCAGCTGTTGATGAGAAACGAGTCAATGACAGTGAAGCCATTAAAGAGCTAGAAAAGCACAAGCGCTGTGGAAGGCTGCAATGTTAAAGCAAATAATCAGACAGCATGATTGATGAATGCCTCTGACTGGTACCTTTAATCCTGCGGTGGCTCTGTTGCTGTAGAGTTTAGCGTTGGTCTTGATATTGTTGGGGTCTATCGTCAGGGCCTCAGTATACAGCTGGTAGGCGGCGTCATAGTTGCAGTTCTTAAATGCCTGGTTGCCCTCCTCCTTCTTGGCTTTTAAGGCTTTGGCGTTCTGATTTTGGAAGAGAACAAGTCATAATTTCTTTTCTTCAAACATTTACTCACACATGCAGTGGAATTTAAGCCATGAAAAAAATGTTCTCGGTACCTCAGCCCGTCTCAAACCGTGTGCTTGCTGTGTTAAGGTTGTCATGCCATTTAAATTGTAATAATTGTAGGAACAGATATGTTTTTTTTGTCCATTTGTTTTAGCCTTTTTGAAAAAAATCTGTTAACATTCAGTGTTTCTCACCAAAATGCATTGTTTGTATAGCTCCGGGCTAACAAACTGTTGTGATTTTTTTTTAATTATTTGAAATCTAACATTGTTTGCCTCAGAGTATACTTTCCATCAGTCTTCTTCATTACAGTCTTTGCAAGCATGTTGCTGACATTTTTTTGTTTATTTCTTCTTCCAATGAAATGAGAAATAAAAGGACAATATGATCCTCTTACCCTGCAGGCTAGCCGGGCTTTTTCATGGTCAGGTGCCATGCGCAGAGCCTGGACAAAGAACTGAACAGCTTTATCGATGCAGTCCTCGTAGTAGAGACACAGGCCTCGGACGTAGAGTGCGTCTGCGTTAGTCGAATCCATTCGCAAGATATCACTGGAAAAGAAAGAGAAGAATCCGTTAATCAAATCCATCCTTCTTACTGGACAGCTACTAAAGCAGAGTCTGTACTCATTTTTTAAATCTTAAAATGAATTCAAGAAACATTTGTATCCCTGTAACCAAACACCATGAACCTACCACCAGTTGTTCCTACCTTGCTACGGACTGGGCTTCTGGATAGCGTCCCAGCAGAGCCAGACACTCGGCCTTGATGATTTTGAAGCGGTGGCAGGCAGAAGACACACCCAAGGCCCGGTCCATGCAATACACCACCTGGATCAGAACAAGAGTCACTTCACTGTACCCGTTACACTCTAGCTTCACATTCATTCATGAAATAAATGCAGACATTTATTTGACTTTTGAACTCTGTCAAATTGTGGTAAAATCTGGTGTTTATTACAAACTAAAGCATATTCATAAATTACATTAGATGTTGCCTATACTAACAACTGATCACATGACAGCTAAGATGGAGCTGTGTTGTTTGAGAGATTGGTGAAAAAAAGAGAAAGGGTGTAAAGTACCGTTCTGAAATCCCGCTTTTCAAAGCCAAGATCCGCCATTCTTTGGTACTCCATTAGAGTCGCTGCAGTCTTATTCTAAAATATAACAACAATTATCCATCAATACTTTCTTTCAAATGTTAACAGACCAGTTTTGAGTTGCAGGATTCAGGCTTTGGCTCCAAGTCTGTGCTTAGTGTGTAATTCAAGGCACTCTTATACAGTTATTACATGAAATAAGTTGTGCTCCCCACCTCCTGCTGGGCCTCTCTGTTGCTGGGCTCCAGCTCCAAAACCTTCTGAAAGCAGCGATTAGCCGCCATGGCATTTCCCAACGACAAATGGCATTTGCCCTCACGTAGATGACCCTGTGGGACAGGAGGGGCACATTTCCTTCTTAGGACTGTGTAAAGGGAAAACCTCGACATGTTGTGCACTCTTCTGCAGGTGCTGCGGGGGGTTTGAGACATTAAGTGGTGGCGCAATAATGAGAATAAAGGTGATGTTCAAACCGACCTTCATGAAACAGTCATCCAGCCGCACAGCCTGCTGGGAATCTTCTAGGGCCTCTCGAAAGCGAAAGAGCATCATGAGGGTGGCTGCCCTGTTGCCATAATAACTGGCATTTTTGGGGCTCACATCTTGAGATAAAAGAAAGAAAACCCCATGTCACACAGGCAAGCTGAGATGTGGGTACTAATGAACACCGCAATTATATTGCAAGTCCGTACAAATGGCAGAAGTCAAGATGGTCCCGATCGCGTTTTTAGGTACATTGAGGGAGCATTTCTTGACTCAATTATTTATTGTTATTTGTTTTGCTGGGAGAGGTGTCCCAAGAGGAGACCATTGGCATTTCTCAACAGGAGAGTATGTACAAAGATTGGACAACAGGTAAAGAGTAATTAGTGGTAACCTCACCTATGGCCTTAGTATAATAGTTGAAAGCCTCAGAGTAATCTTTCTGGCTGTAGAACGCATTTCCTTGCTCTTTGAAGCCTTCAGCCTGACTGCAGAGAGGAAAAACAGAAACCAAAGTCAGGGTGGAATGGACGCTTTACCAAGATTCCAGTAGTTAGAAGACACAATATGAAAAAGAACTTGTACGCAATAAATAAGTCGACCAATTAAAGCCCTCCTCAAGACAAGACGTACAGAATATGACTGCTTTACTGCAGCACTAATCATTAAAAGTTAACTTTCGAAAAGTGCCAAGTGTTAAACGGTAGACGAACCCCGATTCACATTTTGAAGTGTTGCTATCGGGGCATCACCAGTCAGTGACACCAGTCAGTGTTTTCAATTTTAACTAAGGTTGTGTATAGAAGAAAATTTGACTCTTAGGCAAAACATGTCTGCGATGTTGGTCTACCGCAGTTAGGCCACACAGCTGCTTTAAGGATTTGTAAAAGATGTACAAGCTAAACGGAGCATTCTCTTAAACATATGTTGACTTCACATGCTGGAGGCATGATAAATAAATTAAAAATATGTGCTATAATTCCAAAATAAATGCCTGCAGGGGAATTAAAGGTCAAGTGTGTAGGATATTGGGAAATATATTAGCAGACATGGATTATAATATTCATAACAATGTTTTTAATAGTATATCATCAACTGAAAGCCTTTTGTTTTGTACCAAAGTTTAGACTAGAATTCAAGTCAAATATGTATAAATAGTTCAGACATTGACGGTAGCAGGCAGCTCAGGTTTAGGTGGTGAATAGTGAAACCACAGTTTACTTTACTTACTTTAAATGTCATACATGTGCAAATAAACCCAGTAAAGACGAAAAAGACACCAGCAGAGAGACATTTGAATTCGAAGCCTAATAGATTAGTCATTTGGAAATATTTTGAATTTGGACGGCTCAATTTGTTGTTAATAGGTTCCCTCTAGTTCAGGATTATCAAAATATATTTCAGATTTATTTGAAAAAAATAGTCAGATATTATCACCAAACTCCTTGCATTTTGCAGGCTTAGGGAGTTTAAATGCCTCTTTAGCTACTAAACGCTATTGATCCTAAAATTTAATTTTAGTTACTTTAAATTCAACATTTTGATGCCAAGTGTTACACAGACACCCGCAGTTTATTTGCCTTATTCATTTTCCTGTACACAGACTCATTTTTGATACATTGGCATAAACTCACTCATTCTGGTATTTTGGATTATTTCAATCTCAAACCATGTTTACACACTTAACGTTACTTATGTAACACAGCTGAATTAGGGGGAGCTGAATTAATATGAGATAAACTCGAACACAACGCGTAAGTTTAAATACGTGAGCACGTTTTAGATGATTCACTAAATAAATTACTTTATCTGATGGTTGGAGCACCAAGTATATAGCTACAATTCTGTCCGTTAGCCTGCTATGGAACTTTCTAGAAAAGGTGAAACCCACAGATTTTACCTTTCCACCAACAGACTGACCTAATTCTTTATGCATGTTAAAATGTGTCCGTACAAACAGGTGAATTAACCAACGAGACTGACCACACAATGCTCGTTGGATAACGTTAGCTGTAAATTAGCTGTAGCATGTCTCGAGACCGTGATCAAGACACGCTGATTATCTTAAGCTAGGTTCTCTTGACGATTACATTGCGAAGGGAAGTGACTTTGAAGAATCCCAAATTCGCTGTTCTAAAGTGAACCATCGAAACTATAAGAACGCCGACGGCTGCCATTTATGAAAAACAATAAATTCTTAAGATTTAGCCAACTCTAAATGTTCCGTTTCTCCCCCGGAAAGCTAGCCTAGTTAGCTCGTCTCCGGGCTGGTCGCGCCGTTGTTTCGGAGCCTTTGTCAGCTAACGGCGGTTGAGTTCAGTCAGTGAATCCCGGGTTATCTTCACATTATACGCGCAGCTAAACACAACCCAGCGGACAATTTTATGTTTACCGTTCCATGTCCTCCGGATTGCGGATTTGAGCTTCTGTGTCCACCGGCACGTCGATGTCAACAGCTGCCATTTTTTGCTGGAAAGGACGAACACGAACCGACGTCATTTCCGGGAACTAATCGGTGATAGCTTTTTTTTCCTTCTTTTTTTGAGGTCATGAGAAACTAGGCCAGAAAAAAAAAAGGAAAACGTTGCATTTAAAAATATAACATATATTTAAATTTAACTTTCCCAAACCAAGGCTTTGGAAAAGTTAAAATGATTTTGCATTCCAAAAATATATGTTACACAAAATGACTAAAAATAACCGGTAATGTGCTAATGCGTCAAACCTCGCCTGGCTCAAACTCCATTTCAAACTATCCCATAAACTTCTGCTTGTATAACGTTACATTCTTCCATTACATCATGAACTTACACCCAGTCATCTCACCTGAGAGCATGAAGCTCTACATGCTTGTTTGTCTTGGTGACCAGGATGCTACTGCCAGGATTTAGAGGGCAAAATGATTCACAAATGAACAATTGTACATGTTATTGCGAATTGTGTACATATATAGGCTATTGTCCAATACTGTATATCCAGAATCAGCTCTCCATCAAGCAAACTAAACCTACATTTTGGGTTGGTGCATCAATAATAAAGATATTTAGATGAAGTTTCATTTTTTGTACCATTGATTATTATGAAAAGCATGGAAACTACTTAAATTCATAACTTTCTGTTTTTATATTGATATAAATGTATGTTAGTGCAGAACATATCACATATATCTCCCTGTCTATCTACAGGTTATCCTACTGTATATTGCTCTTGCTTCCAAAATACCACTAGATGGCGTAAGAGTATCACAAAGTATGGGTTATACTGTGTGGGGAATACATTACCAGCCACTTTGTGTTTTGTGTTTCTCGTACTCAAACACCATATAGTTTTCAGTCTGGCGAAAGGATTGATGGTAAGTGTCACTTTGCTTGTATCTATGTGTGTGGTTAACAGTAGGTCAGTGGTTTCAAATCTGCAGGAGTTCAGTGACTCACCACTATTTAGATAGATAGATAGATAGATACTTAATTCATCCCCAGGGGGAAATTTGTCAAAATGATATACTGTACTTGTTTCATTTTGATCAAAATAAATGTATATCTTTTTTTCTTTGGCTATTTATATTCTGACCTTTGATTCATGTGATAAAATAACAGTATCATACTGAGGATACAAGTTATTAGAGAGTGTGCCTTGATCAAAGACCTTTCATTGTCCTTGTCTATAACTATATTAATATCTGAAGTAAGCTTATGTTCACCGTCTATTTAAAATGAATGGTAAGGCACTCATATTTGCATATGAAGAAAGAAACACCACAACTGTGTAAAAAAAACATTACTATTTATAAGTTAATATAGAATGCAGTATCGACATTTTTAGCACATAATCATTTACATTATTGCAATTGATGCACAGTTACACTTATCATTAATTTTACCAGGTGACACTACAAAAACACATATTGCTTAGGATGATTCAGCACAATAAGGTGGGAGGGGATTTCTAAAGAATGTTCTTTTAATACAGCTCTTTGAAAAAAACCTGTTTTAATAAAGACATCAAAGATACATTTAAATATCTGTGAATAAATCATTAACATTTTGGGGAATAACACACAACATCCTGTATCTTCATATTGCACAAACAGCATCAAGCTGTAAATCGTAACTTATTTATCCACATAAATCTTATAACTTTAAATGAAACAATCTCATTGTATGCATTATATGTAGTCTGTCTCCATATGGCGAGTATTCTTGGCATCATATCAGGGTGTTTGTTGATTGTCACTTCATAACACAGAGAGCAAGAGAGAAACATGTATTCATCTAAAATAAAGAGAAGGCATCCACATCAGACAATGGCTGTAAAGATATACAATTGTTGAGATGCAATATCCTCAGCATTCGGAATTCATGGATCTCCTTTGTTTTTTCATGGGAGAAGGTGGTTGTATGGAAATAACCACTTTCAATCTGGATTTCCTAGATTTTGGTTATGAAGACTAAAGCAGGAATGAAGTATTGTACTTGTTCTCAGAGTACAACTAGAAAGCTCTGAAATAAAAAGAATTTTGCCAACAAACACATAACATTTACACACTCTAGTGTATTAGTCTATTATCGTCCTATAAATAAAACTAAAAGATCTTTGTCCTTATGGCTTCAAGAGGGGTCCAGACTCCGGGGAACATGCACTCAAAAGTTTGTTGAGGGGAAACAGCTGAGCGATGGTCCTTCACTGGTCAGTCTGCACTGAAATCTCAATCGACACCAGGGGATTGTGCATACGGTTCTTATGATTTGAACCTGCCAAACTTGACATGCTGATATGCTGCCATCATGGCATAACAGTGTACTGGTATCCCTCAGGGTGTCCCATGCTTTGTCCTCAGCGACCAAGCTAATCTCTTCTGCTAGTCCAGACTTGGCTAGGTTAGATCCACTCTACTGTCTGTCCTCTAGCCTAGCTTGGCTCATTGCTAGTAAGGAGAGAAGATAATAGGCGCATGTGTGGCCCTCAGAGGTCCTGGGGCCGGCCTGAAGAGTGTGGGGCTGATCAGGGGACCATGGATGAAGGCTGTGGGACCAGGCGGCAGCCGTAGCGCCAAGGGTCCAGACGCCATGGCGCACAAAGCAGCTGGATTGAAGTGGTTGGTCAGGAACCCTGCCGGCAGGGCCTTAGATAGCTGCTTCTGCAAGGCCAGTTTAGTCTGACAGCAAAGACAAGAGGCACATTCAGTCGAGACAAAACTAAGACGCTGAAACCATGCTAGTCAAGCTGTTAAATGCCAACAGGCTGATGTTAAGCATGCATAATGTTTAACATGTTCACATCTTAGTTTAGCGTGCTAACATTTGCTAATTAGCTAATTAGCACTACATATTAAGTACAGCTAAGGTACATGGGAACGTCATTAGTTGTGCAGGTATTTGGATTGGACACATTGAAACTTTGACCTGATGATGGCACCATAGAAAAAGTCAAGATGTTTTAATATCTTGACGCTAAGTGGATAGCAGGGCCGTAATTCAATCAGAGGGTCGGCGGTTCGATCCGCGGCTCTGGCTCCACTAGTCTGCATAGTGTCCTTGAGCAAGACACTTAACCCCAAATTGCTCCCGTAGCTGTGCCTATGGTTTAGAAATGTGATAGAATCTGAATTGTAAGTCGCTTTGGATAAAAGCGTCTGCTAAATGACTGTAATGTAATATCTGGGAACCATGAACAAAATTGAATGGCAATCCAATAATTGTTGAGATATTTCAGTCTGGACCAAAGTGGTGATTTTCACTTAGAAGCCCTTTGTTGTTATTTATATATCTATAATATTTGTATCAACCACGAAGCAGCCATTGGGCTTGCAAGTATGTTGACATGTGCGAGGCAGAGCTTACCATTTGCATCTATTGAGTGTGTGTATGTGTTGTGTATTTTCTTTCAAATGTTTCTGTGTGTGTGTGTCTGTGTAACTAATTCTCACCGCTAAGATAGCACTGGACTGTAGTTTATTATAGGGTGTGAACTTCGCCTTGACAGGCTTCCCAGCCAAACGCTCTTTGTGTCTCCTGCTGCTCATGTGCTAAAAAGGGAACAGGAATATAAAGTGATTCATTCGGGACAGCCAACAAACTGGGTAGAGCACAAAGGTTAAGGATTCCACACTTTTAGATTTTATGCAGTGGTCAGCAGTTTAGTGAGTAGTAAAATTAGTCACATTTCTTATCTCAGGATAAACCCACTTACCTGCTTCAGCTGTGTCTCTGAGTTGACTGACACCTGGCACAATTCACAGTGAAACGTCTGGCTGGATACACCCACAACCGCTCTGGTCTTGTTGCTCATTCGCTGCTTAATTCGGCTGGTGGGCCTGGGCGATGATGTCATCTTGAACCTGCGTTGTGACTGGCTGCCGTGGGGACCGTCAAGCATCTGTTTGTGCTTAGAGCCTGATTCAGCCAAACAAAGAGGAGAACTGAATGTCAGATTCAAACACTTGCTAACTTTGAATAAGTAATAGCAGTAGTATTTTAGAACATACCACTACAGTGAGACTCCAACTGTGAGCTGGAATTGACCGTCACTTTGCACGTAGGACAGTGAAGAGTTTTTTTGTCGCTCTTGGCCTCTTTAGCTTCTTCCACCTTCACCACCTCCTCCTCCTCCTCCTCCTCCTCCCCCCCCTCCTCCTCACCTCCCGTGGTGCTCCCTTGAGGGTCAGAGTGTGGGGCTGAACCGGTGGCCAGGCTGCACCCTTCCACAGGTGGACTGTCTGAAGGTAGATCACTGAGCTGAGTGCCAGGGGACATTTGTGGGGACATTTGTGGGGAGAGCTGAAGAGAACGGAGTGAAGAGGAGTCTGTGGATGAAGGCTGTGTGGGCGTGGTGGGTGCCAGCACACTTTCCTGGATGTTTTCTGGTTGCTGCTGTGCAGGTTGGGAAGAAGCACTTAACCCTGTGGACGGATGAATAAACATAGAAGTTGCACTATGAGCCCATTTAGAATGAGTTTTTATAATACAATATTTTTCTTGGTATTTTATCCGGATGAGAATCAGAGAAAAAACTAATGTTGCATCATTATGTGGATGAAAATTGGTGTTCTTAAAGAATACAAGTATTTATTATAGCTGCTTGAATTTTATGCAACTTGAGAAGTCAGACAATAATGTAGTATTGATTTACTGATAAGAAATAATTTAGGGTATTTGACAATATTATCATATTTTTGTTAACACTTTACTTTAAATCCCCCTATTTAGCGTTCATAAGCAGTACATAAACATTCACAAAATAGTTTACGGCGCACTATAATGTGGCTGTAATAGTATATAATGAGTGTTATTATTATGCAGTATTTGTCAACAATTATAACTTCTCATAGGACAACACTAATGTATTATTACAGTTGTGCTTTACTATAATGTCATTATCTGTTTATATACCAGCCTCCTGAAGTGCCCTCAGGAGGAGATGAAGTTGTTGGAAATTGCTTTAATAAACATATATATGTGCTTACAACTACATTATAGTATGTTATAATCATTTAAAAATGTTTATATACTGCTCATAAAGGTTTTAGCATTTGCTTGTTGTTTTTAGCTTTGTGATTAATACGCCTGTTGATCTGGATGGAGAGCTGCAGCATACAATTACCTGTACAGGTATAAATAACGTTCTGTTGAATGGAACATTCAAAGATTTCTGCTGGTTCAGTTTAGCTACTAAAACAGGGTGTGCCATCTAAAATATGAGAAAAATCACTCATGACGTTCAATGCACAGTTTTATAATTCCTCAACGATACATGAATACACACTTTATGAATAGATTTTCTTGACTAATGTTATCTCTATTCCTTCATGTTATCTGTCTTTTTGTGCAGCCGACCTTTCATTTTTTAATTTCATTTAATCTTATTATATTTTCTTATCCTTCCCGACTTTCTTTTCTGCTCTATCATCTCTCTTTAATTGTAGTATCTTTCCCTTCTTTTTCCTGCCATCTCAATCATTCTTCCTCCATCTCTCTGCCAATTGTTCGCTCCCTCTGCTGCAGCTCTCTCTGTCACCATCAATCAAAAACCATGGCAACTGCTGAATGTAACAAGCTTATCATTGTGGGGTTTGACGGAAATTGATAGGTTGTGGAACAAAATGGGAGGGGGGAGATCAATAATTAAAAGGAACGTTAGACAGAGTAAAGAAAGGAAGAGGCTGACATTTTTAATTCAGGCAGAATGAGAAGCGAAGTGAGTAAAAGACGACAACGTTGCTGCTCTCACAGCAGCTCTTGTGTAGGCAATGGTGCAGAACAACCAAAAGCTATAACATTAAGAATATGGAACGGATCAAGGGCTGTAGCTTCCGATTAGGACACTCATGTCCTCAATATTTTGTCTGGGAATTAAAGAGCAGTTTGGGGGGGATTTTCACAAGCCAAAGTGCAGTTGACATTAACAATAAAAAGTTGCACATGGCAGGTTTTATAGTGGTTTTTTTTGTCGAAATTACAGACAAGTAAAGAGCTTGGTCACCTGCACAAGGACAGGGAGGGCATATCCTAGCTAGCACAACAACTGGTCCTCAGACGTTTATTCTCAATATAACTTCAAAGACCAAATTTGAACCAAAAACGCCCACACGGCCCTGAGATGCCTCATCTACTTTGAATCCACTTTGTTGCACTTCTTCTTTGTCTTCTGTCTGCTTTGGGCATTAAAGTAACTTGCAAGGCTATTTTTAAACTTGGCTTACTTTTAGAGCTGAAACTATAAGTCGATTCATTAAAGAAGAAAAAAAAATGGTCCTATTTGATTTATCATTTGGATGTTTTCAACAAGTAAAAATGAGAAATATTTGCTGGTTCCAGCTTTTTAAATTTGAGGTTTTGCAGGACATTTCAAGACATCACCTTTTTTTCACTTTGTGTTTATATTTCATAGACGTAACGATTAAATTAAATTGTTTTGATTTCGATGACTTGAAAGTAAGACTACAGAAGTAGACTAAAGGCCTGCTTATTTTCCTCTGCTGACCAACAGAGGAGCAACTTAAAACTACTTATTTTGTGTAAGTGATTTAATTACTACCAAAATTTGAATTCAAACATCTAAATCTAAATTTTTAATAAATATTTTTGCAATTAGAGAGATATTTACTTACATTTCTGTGCGTCTGCTGTGTTATTATTTCCTTCTGGCTTTACATATACGCCTCCTCTATGACTGGTCTTCTCTGCCTTTACCTCTCCACTCTTTTAATCTACTCCCGTTTAGTCTGATCTTCAAAAAGAAAAATGTAGGCCCACACGACTCATACTTCTGGACCCTTTTCTATAATTTTCTTCACACTTTCTACACATGTCCATTAGCAAAGCGACAACACAAATGTGTTGTCATAATAGGAACAAGAAAATGTAAGTGGTATTTGTGTTGAGCCACTGTTGATTTACAGCTAAAATCAAACCAAAAGTAGGAACATCACTACATCGCTCTTCAAATACTATCTCTTTAAGGCTTCTCATCTTTGCTTGATGAGAGTAATTACCTATCTGACAGAGCCAATGCTAGCAGGACAGGTAATAGCTGGTAATTAGCCAACTGAGTGGCAGCTACCCAAGACTAGTGCTTACGTCTCTCCAATTACCACTTATTACTCAGAGGATGGGGCGCCTTTAAATACAGAAAGATTTATACCTGTTATGTCTTTCAAATGGGAGTCTACGGGCACCGTTCCTCTTCCCATCATCCCCCTCTCTCGGCCCCTGTCTTTTCCTGTTGTTGTCGGGCTGTGACCGTTCTTCTGCCGGGTCCTCTGATTCTCCAAGGCCTTCATCTTGCGAGCATGTTTGTGACCTTTGTAGTGGGCCTCCGCCTGGGTCTGACCATGACAGACAGACACACACACACACACACACACACACACACACACACACACACACACACACACACACACACACACACACACACACACACACACACACACACACACACACACACACACACACACACACACACACACACACACACAGAACAAACAGAGAAGAAAATCAGTGTAGAGTGTATGAACCGAATCACTGACATGATTAAATTAATGAAGGACCGCATGAAATCAGTAAACTGTAATCTTTCCATCTGTTCCATCTCTCTGGCTTCGCATGCATCCATGGACTTTGGGATAAATAATGCGATTGAGCATTTGACTTGGAGGAAGAGTCACATCGCCATTTTGATCATCATCGCCGTCACGTTTGTGCACAAATGAGCATCAGTTAGGCTCATGGCATCTCATGACCATCCTCCGAGCTCACTGGCTCATCTTTCCACTAATTCGTTGTGACACAAAAGGGCCTGTGTGCATATCCTGCAACACAAAATGCCCCCTGCGCCTTCCTCTGTTGTGAGAGAAAACACATTTGGGGCAGTGCCCAAAATGGCTCTGGATGGTTGTAGATAAAGCGAGAGCCAGCAAGTAGAAGTGCACCAAGACTGAAACAAAACAACTGAAGCAAAAAACATTTATCTGGTAATCCATACACACATTAATATCTCCGTACAACACAGCAGATCTATACATTTGATATGCTCTACTTAGCTTCAGGAAACAAACAGCAATAAAGTAAATAATAATAAAGAAATAAAGTAGCAGTTTGTTGATTGCTTTGTTTCTACAACAATATTTATCTGCACGATATGTTATATAGCAGCTTGGCTTAAGATACTCATTAACATCTTCATGACAAATGAGCAAACTCCATCTGCTCATGAAGACCTGAGAGGCAATTAAAAGCCCCGAAGGAAGCTGGTGAGTTATTTATATTATTTCTCATATTTACATAAATTGTACAACATGTGCTTTGATTAAATATACCTGTTTGTTGATGATTAAATATATTAGGGTAAATCGGCCTTATTCAAAACAAACATTTCTAATTGTCATTGTAGGAACAGCACAGGTGTTACTAATATTATATTATTCAGGTGTCCCAGTAAGCCGTGACAGTGAGCCAGCATGTACAACACCAGGACTGAGAAACTGAAGCAGCTATGTAGGATTATGTCATCATTCATTTTATAATTTACATCTGTGCTTTTTCTTTACTGTGACTGACATGTCAGAGTGTCCTCTGTAAAATAGGCCTTTAACCTACTCTGTAAAGTTAAAAGTTAAATTAGTTTCAGCCACTAGAGCAAACTATAAATGTCATCAAGTGAACAAAACAAATCATAAAATAAAGGTCTGGTAATATTCTATATTTTTCTTATTGTCAATGAATCCGGTGAAATTACCAAAATCAACAATTAATTGATCTTACTAACAAGTATAGTCTGAGCCGGATATATTTCTTTCCTGTGCCATTCAGCCTCTATTGTTGTCCAAAAACTACTAAAAACACACAAATGAGCCACACTGCATGTTCCTTCATTATATGAACATGGGCATGGTAATTAATTTAATCAATCACACATATACCATGCTGGTGCTAAAAAAATACTGATTAAAGTACCTAATGTGTATTAATCAGGCTCTGAAAATAGTCCCTGTTTCAGCAATATGGCAGTAAAAATGACAGTAATCAGCTGTTTAAGGAAGTTATTTTAACCTTTAAAAAAAGAAATATATATATAGATATATATATCTATATATATATACACTATTAGTTGTGAATTAGGAATGAAAGGGCTTGAGTACCACAGACAAAGTAGGGAAGTTGGACAGATTATAGAATTCTTGGTTTTCTTCTTTTGATGGGATTTCTTAACAATGAGAAAAACATAAAAGATAACCAGCCTCGACCTTTGAGAGCGCACGTTTTTGCCACACTAGTGCATTTCTGTATATGAAGGACACAAGTGCACAACTAAATCTACAGAGAGTGAGTTTTGAACAGTGAAACAAGGCTTCAAGTGTCTAGCTTCACACGAGGCTGTTGGATAATTTGTCATCGCTCAAATTATCCAGTTTCCAGGCACACACTGTGCACTGTGCAGCGTCCGAGCTGAGTGTGCAGAGGTGATCCTTTAGTGACATTGTGCATAAAGTGGTGGTGGGGGGGGGGGGGACAAGTCTCCCCATCAACACTTTGCATTAAGCTTATGCTGCTACACAAACAGAAAGGCTACCACCGTGGATCAAAGTGTGTGGCGGGGGGGACACAGGGCTGAGCAAAGGGTGAACGGCCCCTTTGGCTACGTTGAATGTCAGTGCACACTAATCATTCAGCGTGAATTACAACCGAGTCAGACGGAAGAGTCTGCTCCCATCTGCATACTATCTGGCAAGGCAGTGTAGTATGTGTTCACTATGTTCCAACATAGTTAACTTCACGAGAGATTAACATGTAGAAAAGGTGTCCCAGGACGGCAAAGATCCTCAAGGACACTGTCAGGACTGCTTGGCCTCCGCTGACTTTGATTCAAGCTGCTTTATGCATTCTCACACCACTGATGCCCAAACTCTTCATACACAGTGAGCAACAACTGTTTTCCACAAAAGGGCAGCAGAATTAGAATATCATGTGTGATCCTTGAGGCTTGAATCTTTCATGCTTTTTTTTCAGTGAGTTTAGCCGCCTTAAAGGAATCATTTGAAAGTCTTCAAGTCCATTGCTTTTTTATGCACATCGCGGGTTACGTAGTAAAAGTAGACAACATTTTCACAGCCATCCATGTTTGTCTTCATACATTTTTTAGTCCTCATTCAGTGCAATAAAGCACTCTATTGTTTAAGCAACAAGTAGGTGTTATCATTATTAATTTTAGGTAACTAAATGCTGTATATTATGTCTTTTTTTTCCCATTATTTGTACTGATAATGGTCCACCACTTTGGTCCAAACCATAGACTGTTTATAGGAAGTGGACGTAGTCACTATGACGTCACCCACTGGTTTGCGGACTGCCATGGAGCTAAGTACAACTGAAGAATGATTAAGACATTTTTAAAGTAACCAAAATGTTACAAATAACCGACATGAACTGAAAGTTATACGAAAACACAGATAACTCCCAGACTGGACAACGCCGTGGTAGCAACCTGTCAATCACAAGGTAGCCAAGCTCTAAAGCATACTCTGTTTTATCATCTATTTCACTCTAAATGGGACCATAACAAAAAACGTGGACATCATGCTGTATTGAAGAAGACTTGAAACTAGCGATTGAGAACTTTGTAATCAGATTCAGAATTGTGAAAAGCAAACTGAAGCTGCTCGTCTCATACAAAAAAAAAAAGAATATGAATGACTGTGAAAAGGAAACCTTCTGTGTGTACTACACAAGCAGTGATTATAAAATGTGAAAAGACTTGAAATATTCTGAACTATTCCTTTAGTGAATTTTCTCTGTCAAGTACAAATTCCACCCGCTCAGCGCAGCCCCCTGGTGGGACCTGGTACCTGCCTGTAACCTGGCATCCAACTCCTGGGTAAACCAGCACTCTCAGCTCAGCTGCAGGTGACACAGAGGGGAGGAGGAGAGAGCCTGTTAGCTAGAAAAAAAAGACTCCTTACAGCATCACTGTTGGTCCAAAAGTACAGAGCAGAGAGAGAAAGAGACAGATGAGGATGTAAGGGTAGTAGAATGTCCTCGCGCCAGTGTCCTGCTTTCTTCAAGTTTTCACAAAAGAAGAGTCATTGTCATTCAACCAGGTTCCTCCTAACAATATAAATGCAAATATGTATAAACGAAGTCCATAGGAGTGGGAGCCAAATTAATATGAATGGGGAGGTGTGATAAGGAGGAAAAAAGCAACAGAACTAGCTGACTGGTTTCCTTCTACGAACCCACTGTTCGATTAAGTAAATAGAAACTGTAGAAATATACTGATTGGACTGATAAGAAGAATAGCCTGCTTCAAGATTGTTTTTAAACCATAAGATGCAAAAAACATTAAATATGTAGCAAATATGTGGACGTTCGACAGCAAACATCAAGAGAGTCTTACAGTGAATAGAGTGACATAATGTTGATTCAACACTTCAATTTAAAATATATAAAAATGCATCACAGGTTGATGATGATGAGTACATTATGCAGAAAACAGAGGCAGATTAGAGAGTGGTCAAAGGTATTTTTCCGCCTTCCTGCAGTGAATTAAAAATAAATCCAGACCCGTCTTTGAGCGTTTGTTTTATTTTAGTTTACCAGAGGAAAGCTCAGAGGGAGCTCAAGGGAAGAAACTTTTTCCTCTGAGATATCGGAGAAAAAGATTGAACGACTCACGATGGAGTTGAAGCGCAGGTGACAGATGTTACAGGAAATGATGGGTTTCTTCTTGGGCACTGGAGCCACGCCGAAGGTGTGGTTGATCACTGCCTTCTGCACTGGGTCCATCTAGGAACACAAATGCACAAATCTTGAACATGGTAGTCTTGCTTCAAGTCGGTGATACCTTTTGAATTTAGAGAGTAATGCAAAGAGGTTCCCCTAAAAGCAAGGAACCAAGTAAACAAAAAAGTACCCAGTTCAAGTCTGGCTCTGTGTTGCATCTCATCCCTCCTCTCTACACCCTTTTACTATTTACTATTTTACTGCGGACCTGTTTTCCTGTCACCTCGACACTGAGCCTGTCAAATAAAGGCAACGTTTGGTTAAGTGCATTGCACAATGAAAGTATGTGAAAAAGGTGTTTGAGATAAACAAATATTCCCAGTACCAATAATAACATGATTTAAACATGAATTCTGTTGATATGAAACTGATTCTTTTAAAACATCAATATTTTCGGCATATATTCCTGAGTAGGCCCCGAATGAGCACAGATGTACAAAATAATTATCATTTTTCAGGTCAGTGTTGAACTTGTCAGTGCAGATTTCAGTGCAGATTTTTTTTCATCAAATACCATAACACATTATATGATATAAATACAGAGTCATCCTGTGACTTAATTAAATATTTTAGGGTGAAGAGATTAGTTCGCTTTTAACATTTAGTCAACATAAGTCAAACATGCGCGAAGAAAGAATACAAGCAGTGTATATTTTTCAGAATAAAAGATGAGGAAATTAAAGTCCGGAATTTACACTTTTTAAATAACCCCGTTGCACCACTTCTTGTGTTCATATTTGTAATCCCTACGGTGCCGCTGGGTTAGTTGACTCAGAGTTTTAGCATCAGGTGTCAGACAGGAATCTTTTCCCACCCTCCCACATGCCTGATACATTTAGCGCATTCCTCTGAATTGTCTCATGAAGGGTTAAATCTATATGTAGACTATGAAAATCTGCCGCTTCATCATTTGGAGCCAGACCAAACATGCCAAGGTATATTTTTATTTTCAAGGTCTATTAATATTTTCCTATATAGCATGGCTACTAAGTGCATTTTAAGTAAAATCAAGTTGTTTATGGAATTTTTGCAATTTTATCAGCGTTTTAAAAAAAAGTAAAATACTCTTCTATCTTTCCTTCTGTTTCAAGAAAGAATTAAGGTTCCGTCTGGGTCTGGAATCACTTCAGCATCATGTGTGCTTACTAGAAATGTGATGTGATTTCTTACCGTGCTAAAATTGGGGAAGAGGCTGAGCGGCGAGGAGCGGTTGATCCTGAGTGGCAGGAAGTGCTCCAGCTGGGCATGAGTCTGTGGCTGGAAGGGTCGACCTGGCAGAGGCAGGGAGGCCAGCAGTGGGTGAACCTGGCTCTGGGAGAAGGTACCTAGAGCAGGAATGATTACATCATTGTGACAACTGTTTTCCTGCTTTATTCTGTTCAGATTTTCTATCTCAAACACACATGTGGAGAGACACACATTTCACCCTTTTTCATTTGAGGCCACCGACGTTGCACATCCTTATGTACTCACAGAGATAAAGGCAGAGTTCAGCACACGGCATATGAGATCAAGACCCATTCGCACGGTGAATGATTCACTCAGTGAAGCTTTAATGACTTCAGTAATAGCGCGGGATAAATGATGAGATGTGGTGTGGCCTTTTCCTGATTTACAAGTCCATAGTTGATCTTGACAAATGTCTCTGGCCTTTAAACGCAGCACTAGAGGGTGTAATTGTGTGGTTTTGTTCTTCCTCAGATTTTGCTCATTCAACTCGAAGAGAAAATAATTGCAAGGAAGTTTCAAGGGCTAATCCACTGATTTACTGTACAATTGTTACGTGAATGAACCTATTAGTTTGCTTTTTGTTGCTCGTCCATTTTCTGTCTTCTTGCATGAATTACTTTACTCTATGAAGCGTTTGTTTCGATGAATCCCACAGCAATTTCCTCGTCACATTATGCTTTGAAGTCTCCTTTCACATGACCTCTCATCTCATCACGCTTCATTTTGGTTGGCCTAAATGCTTTCAGACTGCTCATGCTTTAAAGAGCAGCACAGCACTGACCTTTGTCTAGACCCAAAGTAAACATTAGTGGGCTCACATTGAAATGCACAGTCTTACATAAGCATGGGGATTATTGTAATGCCTGTATGCTAAAAGTCATGGCGTGGTGAAGGTAAAAGGTCATGTGTAAATAACAGTTAAAATGAATATAAGTAAGCAGTGGATCTGGAGTCAGTTTATGTTTGAATGCTGTTGAATTGGTAATATTGCAGCAATCTTGAGTGTTTTTTGTAGAGATTCAGGTATAAAGGAATGACACTAGAAGCTCAGGCTTATCGAGTACATGGAAGGTTTTCCCACTTGCAAATAAAAATGATAACTGTGAATGAATAGTTTATTTTTTGCTTTTATTATTCAAAATATTAAATACGTGTACATATGTACATTCCGATTTTGTTTTAAATACCTGTCCATACTTGTGTGTATAAATAGGTTCACTGTGTAGTTATTCACAAAACTCATCTGTGCAGCACCTTGCCATATTAATAAATACAGTATCTGTTAGGCACAGAATATTACCACTAAGTGTTGTACTAGTGTTGTATTCGTGTTTTCTTTCTTTTCTCACATTTTCCAGAACGACATTTGCTAACTTCTAGGATTGGGGAGGAATGTTCTGCCTTCGTGTTTGTGCATTCAGGAGGTTATGCTTCCTGAATGAATCAATTATAAGAACTTAACTTAAAAATCTGCCGGCTACACGGGCAATCTTCCACAAAAAAAGTAAACTTTACTCAAGGTTGACAATGAAGTATGTTTTTGCAATTTACTGCTGAAACTCAGTTTTGATCAAACTATCTTGAGGTATAAAAAAGAACAAAATGTTGGATGAAAAACCAGGCACTTTGCAAGTAGCTGTCCTTCTTCTTATGTTTTACTTCTATTTGAAAGACAGAGCTTAACTTGGTGTGGATTTCAAATCTGCGGTTCCTGAGGTTGGATGGGAGGTTTGGCCTTAGCGGGATGGAAAATGCCAAGAGGAGTTTGATGAGACAGCTGAAGGGAGCATCGGCTGGTATGAGGAGACTTCTGCATTGAAAAATGGAATGAAATTGACTGTTGAAGCCAGAAGTATTAACATACCAGATGACGACTGGAGGATGAGGAGAGATGACTCACTAACTTTGGATTTAGGAAAGATCTGCGAGGTGATATGTGAAGAGACTGTTGCGGCATATAGCACCAAAACATATATAGTTTGTTCCTCTAAATACTGGAAAGAGTGAATACAGTCAGTCTTTAAACACGAGTCAAATTGTGTTATTTAAACACAGCAACAACAAAGTAATTTTCCCCCAATTTCCTGCTTCTCTCACCTCTGGATTTCAGGTTTTATCTCAGGGGATGAGGCGGGTTTGAAAGTCCTTTTGGCATTAGCATGCTTTTACTAATCTGGTCCCATATTCTAAATGGTTCTTAACGCCTGAGCAGAGAAGAGAGCCATAACAGAGGAAGAGGAAGAGGAAAAAAAACAAACATTTGCAGAATCAAAACATGCTCAAAGAACTGTTATGAACTATACTGCAGGGGGAATATGATTTTAGGAGTCATATGAAAAGAGGTTTAGAGAGATTAAAGATGTTGAGCTTTTTGGTGTAGGTGAGTTGGTTTTAGGCGACAACTAAGAGCAGCATCACTGGTAATAACATACCACTGAATGTCTTGATGCATCATCGCCTGCAGCTCAAATGCCTCAGGGTGCTTTTATTCTGGCAGTCAATCTGGCAAAAGCCTGCCAGAATTCGTTGTAAATCTGATTCAGAGTAATCCAAACAGACGCCTTTATATATGGAACTGAAATATGTCCATGTTCACCATCTTAGTTTAGTGTGTTTGCGTGCTAACATTAGCTGATTAGCACTAAACACAAAGTACAGCTGAGGCTGATGGAAATGTCATTAGTTTTTAGGTATGTATTCATAAACCAAAGTATTGGACGAATCAAAAGGTTCCCTTCATGATGTCGGTAGATGTAAAGTAAAGGAATCACCAGAGTTATTACAAATCATCCGGAGGGGAAGATGAATGTCTCTACCAAATTTAAAAGCCAATCCACCCAATAGTTGTTGAGACATTGACGTTACGGTGCATGGTGCAAAAAGGGAAAGTCACCAGATTCAGTAGGATTCATTCTGCACACATTTTCATTACAATCCATTTAATAGTTGTTGAGATATTTCAGTCTGGACCAAAGTAATGGACCGACCGACCAACATCATTGCCATTCACAGCCAAGCCTGGCAAAAGAGTATCAACAAAAAAAAGAAAAGAATTGTGGCTCCATTCAATTTAAATTTGTACGTTCAGGGAAGAGAATCATTAAAATAGATGGACGACTAAAATACTTAACTCTCTCAGAGGGTCAACAGACTGATCAACCAAATAACTCCAGCATGCAAATGAGGGATTAACCCCAGACCAGCGCTGCCTCACAATCTCAAACCACAGACACAGAGACACAAAATGTATCAAATTGAAACCGTGTGTCTGGAACCCCGGATAGCAAACACACAAACACAAAGAAAAGAGAATTTCTATCCGATTTAAAGCCATGAATACAAATTGGCAGTTTTATCTCTGTCGCTGTAACCAAAAAAACCAGCCTGAATCACCACAGTGAGAAGAGAAGAGAAAGGACCGACAAATCCTGGCTACCAAAAGAGGAAAACCTACAGGCAGGTATGAAAGTCCAAAACAAAAAAGTGTGACAAATAATTAAGGTGAAGACGTTTTGACTCAATACTCTGTTACTTTGGAGTAAAAAACAAGACAGTCACTGAAAAACATCCACAAATGGGGTAAAGCTAAGGCTAACTCCTAATCGCCAAGTTGTTACAGATTAATCTTTATCAAATATACATTAAATTACTTGTTGTCTTGTCTTCTTTTTGCACTGTTAATTCTGTTTATTTAGTGGTTTACTGGCACTCAAGCATACCGTGTACTCTTTAGATTAGAATTTGAAATGATTACAGCTGATTATTACTGTTTATTTGATCCTGGATGTGTGATGTGCACCACAGATCTCTGTGGAAAACACAAGTACACAAAAGACACACAAGAGTTAACACATTTTGACTGATTCGATTTTGGTTTTGATGAATTCCAATTTCATTTAAATGCTCCACCGGGACCGTTCACGTACCACTGATGCCAATAAAGTGTATTGAATTGCGGTACACGGAATTGGGAGTGAATGACAGAGTAGTGAGAAATGAGAGAAAGTGAATGAGAGACAGAGAGAGACAACCACGGGCAGATGATGGTGTTTTTCCCTCTGCTAGGCCGATGTGCTTAATCTGCCTGTCAGTATGACTTTTGGGGACATTGATTCCCTCTCCTACACAAATCTGAAATTGATCTCATTAATCTCCCACGCACATATTCACAAAACACAGCAGGGCGAAACGTTTAATTAACTGCGTTTTGAGCTGAACAAACTAGAAACTGGCATCATCTGTGAGAATTTGTACAACAGCCGGCGACATAAGGAGCGCGGTACTGACGGGATGGTCCCTTTCAAGTTATCCATCTCGTTTGCATCCAGAAAGGTTCACAAAAGCTTTGATGGACTAAAGCTGCGGCTATATTAGTTTCATCCAATCATGCTGGGAATGTGTTAACCAGCAAGGCCTTGATTTATTTTACTTTTTATAAATAATTACTCATCACCTCAGAACTTCATGAACTCAAACTCATGAACTCAATCACTGTGCCCGTTCCCACAAATAAAAAGGCTCAGTAGAGGGATGGAGTTAACCATTTAAGATGGAGAATACCTTCACATACAAGTGGGGAAGAACCCCAGCTAAACTACCATACAATAAAAAAAACATAATTTAATTTAGCTGATTTATGAAACTATGAAGTCGACTACAGTATGCATCCCCCGCTCTATTCTGTGTATGTTTCTACAGCGTTCTCTGTCTGGTTCCCAGAGCATCTTCACCAGTTGATGACCCATGTTATTTTATCATAGATCTATATATACACACACACATTGATTGATACAATGTCTCAGGTAACGTTTGCTGGAGTTGCTGGAGTGTAAACATCCCAAAGTCCAGTAAAGAGCAGAACGGAGCTGCTAATGTTACTCTAAACTAAACGGTAGGTAAGCTAGTTAGCAAGACATGCTAAAGCCTGCAGGTCAGAGCAGACGAATGCACCGTTTAATCCATTACACTTTTGCTCTTGGCAGGGGTTTAGCAAACAGTCAATAGAGTACGGCTCGTGTCACTTTGGATATTCCTTTTATTTCTTCTTACAATAAGAGTAATCCCACATTTAAAAAAAGGATCCAGTTCCTGCTCGCTAATCTGAATTCACTTTCTTTTTCTATGCAGGAAGATAGCTTCTTCATAGAGGCTGAGAGTGTAGGTCACAGCAGCCAACCTTCCCGTATTGAGAAGGGATAAAAGATTATGAGCTGGGGAAATTATGGCACCTTGAAAAAAAACTGGGGAAAAGCTTAATCTCTATTATTTCCAGGATTAGTCTCTGGGTGACTCAACATCACAGCAATCACAGAGGGAAGGAAATGGCATCTTTTCATGAAGGATGGAAAATAGGGGGGGATGAGACGATTTCGTAGCGGCAAATCAAAGCAAAAGCATGAGAGGAAAGGCTGCTTTGGTTCCTTTCATGGTGAATGCATTTCCCGGGATCATCTGTCTCAGCCAGTCTTCAGTCTGAACCAACATGGCGGTTTTGAGGCGCGCTCTCATTTCTGACGCCTACCAACATCCCCTGATGAGCTTCCTCTGTGACATTAACAACTGAATAAGGGCTGTTTCTTCACTTCACTGGATTTAATGTGGAAAAGCATCAAACATGTTTTGTTTATTATCACCAATACAATATGTTTAATGAATTATGCAGCTCTGGGAGTGATTTACTCATGGGAGCAAATTTAGTCAGAGTGGCAGAGACCAGAGACATTGTGGTGCAAGCTTAATCTAGAGCAAGACAAAATGCAGATGGCAAACTGTTATATTGCAATTTGTTATATTTCTAAAGTTTCCATCTCATGGTGCAATATGTGTTGAGTTAATAGTGAATTCCCATTAGGACCAAAAAATCTGTGTTTTGGAAGTTTTGTATTTCCACCCTTTTGAAAACCACAAAGCTGGTAATGTGTTGATATCATATCTGGTGTTGACATCAAGGCATCGTCACATCATGAATCTAAATCTTAGCGAATAGTGTCATTTTAACATTCTGTGTTAAACTGGTTGACATTTGCCACTGACTGAAGAGCTTCTAATTACGAGACATTACATTTTACAACTCTTGTTAATACTTCATATAAACTTATGGTATATTATATACAGCATCATGAGTATTTGGGCACTTGGAATATTGTGTCATACTGCTGATACTAGCTTTAGTATCATTACAATCACAGCATCAAAAAACACACTTACATGGACACATTAATATATGCACAGAAATATACTGTTGACTATATTTAAAATTAGCCATTTTTTATTGGCATAACTGAGAAGGTTTGACGCATTACATTAAGTCACTACTGCACAGTGCATTATGTTGGTGCAGATCCCGCTCACTGTATCTTTAACTAACAGTAATCTTTCTATTGCAGAATAGCACTCAGTCATAACAAACGGTTTAATCAAATAGGCAGGATTAAGCTCTGAGGAACGTGGAATTGAAATGCTAAAAAGTGCTGCCGCTTCTGACAGGGTTCTGCTGTTAAGCCTGCATAACACATCGTCAAATGATGAAAATTGAATGGTATGTTTTCCACTTCATAATAGCATGAAGCACACAGCTTTTCTGAGTCATAAAACAGAAGTGGTTAGCGCGCGGCGCTTCTGCAGTAATGATGATGCCATTCATTGCTTACACAACAGGCAGAGAGCTCGGCATTTATGATGAGCTCTGGAGGATGAATTAGCATCCATTAAAACTGGCATTGACAGCTCCGCTTAGCTCCCTCCACTGGAAACAATACGGTGAAAGCCTAATTTCCATGATGGCTTAAAATGCTGCCCTCGCCATGCACTGTGTGGTCTTTAAATAAATCATCTTTATTGTGACAAAGTACATTTAGGCCATGACTGGTGACCAACAGCCACATTCTCCCACTGGCTGTCACCGTCTATTTAAAGTCACACAGCCACAGCTGCCAGAGCCAACAGCTTCCTGAGAAGTTCTACCTGCGGGGCACTATCCAGCCCAGATCAGGCTCCCCGCGGTAATCTGTCCTACTTTCTACTGGAGCACTGTGGGCCCATTTTCACCCCAGGGTCCGTACATTTCTATTGAAATTGTTCAAGGTGAAATCTGGGAATAGTGTCCTCTGGTCAAAGAAAAATCACAGGACATTGTGATTACTCTGCAAAGGACACAAGCAGCGCTTATTGTCCACACAGGAGAATTAAACTCAAAACAATGAGGGGAGTTGAAATTCATCATGCGTCTTTTCATCCAGACTGCTGGCACGAAACAGCAGATCAGATTATGTGACGCATATCTGTTAAACAAGAACTTTACAGGAGGCTGGCATCAAATACTGGCATCAAAGCATAGCCTATAAGTGCCCTGTCTGCTACATTAGGAAAGTAATATATATGGTATGTTCTAGTGATGCACGATTTGAGTTACTCTCACTATGAGCATCCATTTACGTGTCTTCTTTATGTTGAGAAGAATTCAAATTGAATGCACGTGATGTACTTTTAGATTCTGTGGACATAAGGGATAAACAAACACGAGGCGATAGCGTCGATCTGCTGGGAAATGAGCGTGAATGTATTATCAGTGCAGCTCAGACAGAGCAGGGTTTGTTGTGTTTTTCTTTCCTTTACCCACCCTCTGCCCTTCCATAACGTTCTGTGTGTCTTTATCAAGCACACTTAAAACAAACTGCCTCCATCTGCTTGAATTGAGATAAGACTGAGTCTAATCAGACCTGCTGAACGGCAGTCAGCAGATGTGCTGCACATACTTATTGATATTTAAAGTCTGTTGCCGCTTTATCCGCCCCATGAACTTAGTAATTAGCAGCTCTCTGTCTGGATGCTCCTCACTGGCTGTCGGCCTAGTGGAGGGAGATTGAAGGATCGTACATAAGCAGCTTGGCTTCAGAGCTGAGAAACAGAGGATCTCTGCTAACTGGTGGGACTCAAAATATGGTTATCAGGGATACAATGAAGAATACAAGCTAGCATCAGCACATGCATGGGGTTATAGTAAATTGGCATTCAGCATTTAAAAAGTTTAGAGAAAAGTGTTTTTTAGCCCTTCCAATCATAAAAACACGAGAGCAATAGTGCAAAGACTGGCGGAAGTTGTAATTGTTAGCATGTCAGGCTAACTAGCTTAATACCTAGTAAGCAACCTAGTGTACGTTGAACCAAAAAAAACTGAATTATGTTAGCAAATTTGTTTCGTAGGACTCATTAACTTTAGCCACAGCTTTGTAGTAAGATATAGCCATCAAGTTCAGGTTTAAGACCCATTTCACAGGGTTAAAAACCTTTTTAATAAGCAATATACTGTATTTCAGTGGCTGAAATGTAATGATCTTTGAAACATATCCTACTCACAGCATCATGTTGGTCTTAAGAAAAAGGTCAAGGCTGAAAGAAACATGAACACTCAACTTAAATCTTACATGCTTCACTGCAGCTAATTTAATCATGCTCACATTGACAGTGTATTGCAGGAATCCTAATAGAGAGCACTTGAATTTGTATTTTTGGGCAATGTCATGTCTCCTAACAGCTGCATATTTCAGCAGGTTTTGCATTTTCTGCTTGATTTTCAAGGCACGTCGCCAGATTGGGAAGCTCAATATTTTCATTCAAGTCAGCATTTCAGCAAATACCAAAATGTGAATGCATTTTGCTGACACTGTGTAGTTTGAGTGTGTGAGCGTGCATGCTCGCGTGTATCTTAAATTGAAGCATGTGCAACATTTGAGCCATTTAAGAGTTTCTGTAACAATTGACCTCAATCGTTTGTCATCACTCCAAAGAGAGATTAATTCTCCTCTGCAATCGTTCATGTACGGTAACCAGCAGGAAGTGGATATACTGCAAAGCCAACTTCAAGCATGTCAAACGTTAGAAATAGTCTTGGTTGTTACACATCTAAGGAATGATTTTGAGTAACCATTGCACTTTTCCTCACAGTTTATGTAGACCAGCGGGATTCAGACTGAGGCCGAGCCACAGGCTAACAACTTCTGTTTGAAGGACATGGAAGGAGCGTCAGTGTCCTCGAGAGTCCATTCCCCAATGGCGGTGACACAGAAAATGCTTAAACACAACAAATTCTCATGTTGCCACCGTGTGCTGGATCCCAGTTAGACTGACTGTTTAGTTTTGTAGTGGAACTGGATATCCTTTCATTTGACAAATGACACTAGACTTTGTCAGGTAAGTGCAAAATTAAAACCAACCAGAAATGTGATACAGTACGACTAACTTGTTACTAACAGTCTAAAAATGGTATAGATTCACTTTTCATGTTATTCTTCCTGGAACTTCAATGTGCTCAGTAAATCTCATGGCAATCTGCCCGACAGATTGTGGCCGTGTACAATTTTAGGCGTGTGTGTGACTCTAAAAGAAAAAACATCATCAAAACATTCATCCTCGATGGACCATAAATACCCAAAGCAAACAAATTATGTTTCTAGACAAAAAGGTCAGGATGTCACTAAAATAATCTTCAGAGTTCAGTGAAAATATTCACACTAAATCTCACAACAATCTGACCAGACGCTGTGGAAATATCTTCCTCCAGACCGACGTTGGGGAGCAACGATCCCTCCATGTACTATGCGACCATTACAATGTCAGATTGTAGGGTTTGTAAATGATTGCTACTGCAATAATAAACAGCAATACAATATTGCTATCTATATAGCACACTTGGTGAGGGAGATAGGGTTAGGGTTAAACTTGTCCAGCGGTCAAATTTACGCAGATGACGCAAGGTGAAAACTTGCTTTGCTTTCTGTCTGAACGCCCTTAAGGGTTTGTTCACATAGCCATTAGTTTGGTTGATGAGCTGCTGAACTGTTGTACAGCTAATTTACAAGTGTTTCTGTTTTATTAATGAAAAATGTTTTAATATTTCAAACTCAGAAATATCATTTAATTAGCAGGCCTAGGATCGGGAAAAAACCCCAAGTTTAAATCAATTTGCCCAATCCTAATTATCTTCTCTACATCTCCACCATGTATGGTTCTCTCAGACCTTACAGATCTTGCGTGTGTTGCAGGGTTTAATGTGCTTTTTTAATTCAGGCATTATCCTTTGAAAAAATAAAGAAATCTCATTTTACTTGAATCATTGAAGCCACACAGCAGCTGATTTAATCTGTAATGCACCGAAATAACCATTCAGTGTCTTCTCTGTGTGCCCAACAGACAGTCCCACATGGCCTCTAAAGACCCCTGAGATCACCGTCACAGTCCTGGTTACCAGATATCTTCAGGCTGCATGAACTGAAATTCATGGCATGTGTCTTAAACCATTAAAACGACTTAATGTAGTTGGTCTTTCCATGCAGCTCCATTCCCAGGGCACATTTGGAAAAATGCATGATGTGAGTCACTCTAAGCTTCTACATGTACAACTAGAAGTTTGATATGATTTTGAAGAGAAAATCCTTCCACGAATCTTCATCTTGTGATGTTTTAAAACTCAATAATGCCACTACAAAACGGCTCATATACAGGATCATTCAAGTGCACCTAATTGTATTAAAGGAGCCATACATGACATTCAGAGCATTAATATATGGTAAAGATTTTACCACTTTAGCAGATAATTTAGCTGCTAACCCTCTGTGTGTGTTGTTATCTGAGCTTCTCCTTTCTTTGTTGACATAGCTGATCACGGTTCTTTTAGTTTTTTTAGTCTTTTAGTCTTTATGTTAGTGCATGCCCCACTGGTTAGCTCACGGCTGCCGTTCTGCACTGCCCTCATACGGCGGTTACACAGAAGCGTAGCATACACCCTCCAGTTCCTCCTCAGGTAAACACTGTTAGCTGTTTCAGCATGTTTGCCGTAGTTTGTACTGTTAGTTACGTGCCACCGGCTCAGGCATCGCCTGGGGTTCAGCATATGGCACATAGTTTGGATAGCGAATGTGAATCAATGCAATGTCCTCTTAAGTGACAGAAACAAGTGTGTGTGTGTGTGTCTGAGCTCCCACAATCATTACCAGTCAGGCTAATCAAAGTCACACTATCAACACTCTACAATGACTGATTGGGTCTGTCAGTCTCTCTGTTAGCACGGTTGAGGGAAAGGAGGGCACGTTTTGTTTAAACACACACAAAATTAGACAGGATGCCACATTTATCCATTCAGATTGTACGCATACTGTATTGAAATGAGTTCCTGAAAATCTAAAGAAATTGTGAAATGAATAATAATGTGCTTCTAATTCAAAAGATGACAAGTAGGAGAGTAACTGTTATAGTTGGGTGGTGGATGGAAATACACATCAACAACTCTAAGGTGTATTTCACAATTCAACCTTTTTCTATTTTTAACCTAAAAACCAAAAGTTGTTTGAGATTGAACAGTACGTAGGTGGGATTTATATTCTCACATAGTGACACGACAAAATCATTTAGTCTAATTTGTTTCTGTTACATATGGATTCTGTAACAATCAGACAGTTTGTGTGATTTGTGTTATTGCCACAGACACAATGTCGGCGTATCATACTAATATGCACTTGCAAACTTGGCTCCACGGGCACTAATTACAGGTGTTTTAGATACTGTTGTGGCACAAATAAATTTAAAAAACGACACAAGGCACCAAGTCAGAGTACAGTAGCCTAATTAAATGTGTTCTCTATGATAATCTGCACCATCACTATTGCAATTCAAACCATACTGTGCTATATACTCATTACCCTACGATTAGAATAATGAGTCATTAACACTGCTGGATAGTGAATTTGAGCTCCATCAGGAAAATTAATGGTCCCACCCAAACTGACTTATGAACTTCTGTCTCGTCAAACATGTTGAATACCTAACAAGACTTGTTTTTTTCTTTCTCTCTCCCTCCCCACAGAACACAGACATCTCATAGTTAATTTGATGGGAGCATAATATCACACTTGCTTAAGTTGTAGGTAGGCATGGGGCGATATGAAGATCTCCTGTCACGATTATCCTGGCCAAAATAATTGCGGTTCACAATATTATTCCGATAATCATCAAAATGTGCTCAAAAAACTTAAAATGTCACTAAGACATACGGAAATCACTTTAGGTTACATTTTGTAAAATCCTTTCAAGTGAAAAACTAGCAATCAAACTATGTTAAATAACAAAATGCAGACAGCTTTTCAAAGTCACTCACATGATGATTGTAATAACTATCCTGATGATGGAAATTCAACACGGTCTAGTTTTTTTTACTTAGAATTAACTTTATTATGTATATTCAGGTGCAATCAAATAAGATAATCATTTAAACAGCTTCATGTTTAGCTCCATTAGGTTATTTCATACAACTATCATTGCAATTTAAAGCAACTCTGTGGTGTTTTTAACCTCTGATATATAATAAATATTCTGTATGTGTGTTGGTGGTAGAATGCATTTTGTTATGAAAATGCACAGTAGGGCTTTGCACAAACACAAATAGGATTTTAGTCAAGTTTAGACTTCTGTTTGACTCTTTTAAAAAGGGACTAAAGAGGTTAGGTGTCACAACTCAAGCCAGCCTGTGTCACACATTGTGATTATATATTCATTATAATCACAACCCATTTTCAGTATTTCGCTTTTAAATTAACATGTTAACATTTTCCAGCATTTGTTAGTTGACAGTAGAGGGCAACAGGAGGGGGAACAGTGGGCTGATGAGTCAACTGAAAGGGAAGGGACAATGTGCCCCAAATACTGGAATAAATTGTCATAATGAATGCATTTGGTTCATTCACTTTTAAAACGTTATTCTTGATTTTAACTCGTTTTATTGTGCGGTCGTCAATATTTTATCGAGTCAATTTTTAATAAATTGTTTTACCTTTTTCTAGCAAATGTTTACGCATTCACTGTCTTGCGTCTTACACCACCGGACGCAGTTAATTTCAAATTGTGGTGCAATTGTGCTGTGCACCTCTGAACACGCAATTACCTAAACCAGTCACCGTGTCGTTCTATGTGTGTCACGTGGTATTGTCCATGGAAACAGATCTCGTAATATGTGTTATTACACTAATGTAATCTCTGGTGTGCTTCATAGCATTTAATGTCGACTGTAGCTATCAACAAAAGAATAGAAAAATATAAATCTCAAAGCTGAGAAATAAATGTTATTCTCGGATTTTTACACATCATGAAATCTCTTGCATGTTATACTGAACAGAGAATAAGATTTCTATACATATGCCGTCACTGCAGCCTCCAAACGCAGCTCTTCACGAGGGGTGGAGGGGTGGGGACAGCTGCAGCATGGCCACCAGGCAAAGCGCTACAGTTATCTCCTCTCCAACTGTTTCCCTTTGATCTCTCTAATCTGCCATTTAAAGAAGAAAGCATCCAGAGCTGGCACACAGACACTTCTTAGTAGTTTCTATCCAGGCACACACGGCACAGTGTGTATGTGTCCATAAGCCACTGAAGTATATCACAAAATGCAAATGTACACATCATTTAAACCTGTGCCATATGTTAACTCTATGAGATGGGAAATAGCACTTCTTTCTCTTCCTCACCATGTAATGACTACAATGTTTGCCTCAGTGTTCATCCAAAATTAACAACACAAACCTTTATCTAAGGCTGTAACAAACAATTGGTTTCATCACGGATTAATTATTTTCTTGATCAATTGTTTTCTTTATAAAATATTGACAACTGCCCATCACAACTCATTACAGCCAGGGTGACATGTCTAAATTGTTACGTCCAATCAACAGTCCAAACCCCAGAGACAATCATTTTTAAGTGATATAAAACATATAAAGGCAGAACATCTGCTACCTTTAGTGTTTTGGCTTGACAAGTGACTGAAATGATTAATAGATTATCAAAATAGATTGCTGATTAATCATCTCAGCTCTACCATATCTACCACACATCCATATTGAACTCTTGTTTACTCTTTCATTTGCATCCATTTATCTAGAGGTCAAACTATGAACTGGTGATGAACGTGTGCTGGGAAAAAAATAAAAGTGGTTAAAAGTAGTTCTGAATTTAAAAAACTCTGAATGCAAACAGCATTTTGCTCCTTGGCTGAAAAAAAGAAAAATCCCCACACTGCCTTTATCTTTAACAGGTTCCAATTATGCGAGCTAATCTGGGCATATTTCCCTTGGGAGGCAAAGACATAATTGCCAGCAATCTGCGCAGTGATATCAACGCGGCTCTTGTGTCGCTTTAAAATGACTCGACACATCTGGGAGCCACCGTGTTGTATTGGTCTGAACTCCACACTTGGCTTCATCAAAAGGGGGTCAATTAGAAAAACAAACAGGCGAGGGACTCATTTTGGATGCAGAGGAACTGAATGAGGGAAGATGGTAGGCAGGAGACTGAGCCTGCCCTTGAGCAACGATGTGAAGACACTGTTGTAAGCCACACATTGACAGGGGAGCACTCGCATGCACTTACGCAGATCGACGCACAAAAACAACACATCTCAAGACGGATAAAACCTCAGCTACTTGTGACTATTGCAACTATTGCATTCCCATAAATAAGTGGTACTGACACATACCGTAAGAGTAAACAAATGGTCTTACCGAACACCATCTCCACGTGTTTTCTGATTCCTCTGCTCGCCACTTTCTTCTGTATTTGATTTAGGCGCCTGCTGCCAGTTTATCTCCCATCAGAGAAGTTGAGCAAAAAAAAAAAAAAATCCATCTATCTGTCCTCCCCTTTGATTCTCTGACTGAGGTGAGCTCCTTTCTCGGTCAACCACACATCTTTGGCCGGGAGCCAAACTGCCGCAGCTAAAGAACGAACACACACATATGTGCTTCAATTAAAAAGCCTCGCGCTCTGCTGATCACGCTGCCCTTAATGAGACGAAGGAGAGAAACGGCAGCGGGGCGGATTGAAAAACAGCGGAGAAGGAAAAGAGGCTAAGAGTGTGATGGTGAGAGTCTGAAGAGCAAGTGTGTATTCTTCTGTGTGCATCAGTATGTAACAGAGAGTGACTGAGGAAGAGGGGGGGGGGGGGAGAGAGAGAGAGAGAGAGAAAGAGAGAGAGCTGGCATGGGACTGGCTATCAACAACATGAACATCCCACCTCTCTCCTCCTTCTTCTTCTTCTTCCCAGTTCCATTTTCTATTCAGGGTTCACACCTGCATGCTTCCTTTAGGACATTCAAATTATTCCCTTCCTGCCATTAGGCTACTTGACAACAATAGGCGTCATTTATCAATTGTTTTTTGTTCCGTTTACAGTCCTGCTTAAAATTGCAGCTGTGCTACGATGTTCCCCAAAGTTATCAACATCATGGGCACAAAGCTAAAACAGAGGTACTGCAGTCTGGTCTTTGTGATGATTGATTGCAAGCTCGTACTTGATTAGAATACATTATTTCTACGCTCCCGTTTACATTTCCGATAGGTTGAGTGTGCAGAGCTTTCAATCAAAGTACCTGAGTCAATTATGCGTCACATAGTCATTATTTTTGCCACCAACGCTTCAGTGTAAATGATATAATCACCATCATAATTAAACAGTATTGGATTAGGGTTCAGCCAAAGTAAGCAGTGGAGTAATACTTTATTTGCTCTTCGGTTTTTCTACATAAAATCTTAGTTTTGTGTTGTGAAAGTTACCCGTTTCTCATTCATACATTTTTACATGTCATTTCTGATGATAATCACATGAATGGCTGAAATGCTGCATTCTGATGTGCAACAGTGGCACAAGTAGAGAAGATTCAGCAAACAGTGAGGCAACATTTTAATTTAATTTCAGGTTTCTCATTCAGTGAACATGATTTAACATAATTCAATGTTATTTTAGCTCCACGTAAAGTGAAGGAACGTGATGTTTTCCAGATAATGCTCGTCTGCCTTAACATCGGTGTTCTGAGTGAAACATGACGCTGAATTTAGCAGATGAAATCTGTAACTCTGAAAAACACACACATTTCAATATGACTGTTCTCACAGCTGCCGAAAAAGCCAGTGATCAGATATATGACCAGATAAAGGTCCACATGTGAAAGTGACCCAAATCTGAATGGAAAAAAATCTGATCTAATCAGATCCTTTAATTAACTTGTTGGAAAACGGCATGAATCTCTAATGAAGCATTATTAATGGGTTGTATTCTATTTCGCTATTTATTCTTAAACTGTGATTTTCCATTTGTTGCATCAAGGTCAGTTAGGCTACTTGTTAGGACAATACCACACATGTATATCTAATGGTCTAGTCGAGGGTCGCAATGCTTCCATGCAGAAGAGGGTTATCACTCTGTAACGAGTTACAAAAATATAAATCATAGCCTAACATATTGATAGGACAGCTCGTTCCCCACTCAACGCTAATTTAAAACTATTTGAGATAAAGCAACCGACAGCGTGCAACTCCCGCAGAGTGTTTATTTTAATGAGCAGGTGGGGGAGATTATTCTTCACCTAATAGCGCGCTCATTTTGCGGACTAATCTTTGGATGATTACTGTATTGACACGCTGCAGAGCAGAGTTTGATTCTGCTGTGAATATCA
The DNA here is from genome assembly GCF_910591455.1 of Pholis gunnellus. NCBI lineage: Eukaryota > Metazoa > Chordata > Actinopteri > Perciformes > Pholidae > Pholis > Pholis gunnellus. Next base: position 11,726,417 of record NC_136548.1, read on the forward strand.
AACTCTTTTGTGTGACACCTTAAATGGCTCTTTGAGTTGCAATGTATTACAGCGATGTTCTTGCCTGCATCACCTTGGAAAAAAAGAATGAAGTATATTCATTCAAGTACTCTATTAAATACAATGTTGATTTTAAATACTGCACTTTACGCCACTAAAATCTGTTTTACAGCTATTCCATCTAGTTGCTTTGCAGATTAAGATTAAATATGCATGGGGTGGTCTCGTGGCATAAAAGTACAAATTTAACTGAGTAAAGGATCGGAGAACTTCTTAGAGTTTGTGACCAGTTTTCTGTCGTTATGTTCCTAAATATCAAGAGTATGAACTAACCTTAAGATTCACTGTTTTCTGCTTTTAATTGCTGAAGAAGAGGAGAGTTTCAGTGCATCTGAGAACTCGACTCATTGCAGAAGCACATAGTTGGATATTTGTAAAGGCAACATAGAGACTTGAACGCACCGCCGGGGAGGTCAGGCCCTCAATGCATTGTTATTCATTCCACCGTCACTATAATCAATTCAAATAAACACAATTATTCTCATAGACTGTGCCCTGAAACCCTGGCCTCAAATGTCATATACAAGTGTCGTCAACACACACATAGGCACACACACAGACAAACACACACACACACACACACACACACACACACACTCACACACACACACACACACACACACACACACACACACACAAACACAAACACACACACACTGCTTGTGTCTGCCCTGTGCGCTCCTTGCTGGCTCCTTGTCCACTTGAATAAGTGTGGTGTGGAAGCACAACGCTGACGAATCCTGACAGTTATACACTTGATTTCAGCCGGCTGCATTCAAATGCTTGTGCAGGGAGACGGCCTCGAGCAGAACGATTGCGTGTCGGCTACACACTGCATGCCTTCATCTAGCTGTGGACTTACTAAACATGCATACTTCTATTTACCTATATGGACTCTGTAGGTGTGTTTGATTGACATGCGTTACCTATGGAAATCACTGACTTGGTAAAGGGAGACAGAAACTGAGAGGGAAATGATTTACAAAGCCTTTTTGCTCTAAATCTAATTCCCCTCCCAAAACCTTTTTCTTTCTGTATTTTAACAGTATCGCAGCCTATTGCATACATGCGAATAGTTTTTATACTACACAACTACTATATAAGAAATTAAAGAATCTCGAAAAGTGGCTATTTCACTACAAAGATGACTCCAGCCTTCCTCATGTTTGTATTCAAGAATTTAAATATTCTGATTTTGCTTCATATGCAGGATATTCTTCTCACAAACACAACTCACACGCACCGTCACCTAAAATACCAAAAATAAACTTTTTATGTTTTATTTGGGTCTTGAATTCAGATTTCAGCTCTCTGGGTAATTTCTCAGACTTTCACTGACCTGTAGATGACACAGCCAGTCCCTGAGGGTTTTGGTGCCATCAATGGCAACAGCTAAGTAAAAAATACTGGGAAATGGCGAGCAAGCCTACATCCCTACATCCCACTTTATTCTGTCTCTCCGTCTCCAGCTCCACTCCGTCCTGCAGGCCTTCAGTCTGTGCAGAATGGCCATCGATGACAAATGAAGTGACGTCTTAAAAATGGCTGCTTTTTGCTCAGCAGACTTTGCTGTATGAAATGAGGCCAAGCAGTAAAAAAACTCCAGCTGATAAATGTCCTATTTTAAAGCCCACACAGTTTGTTTCAGCATGCATGTGCGTATCTGTGTGTGGCTGTAGACATACTGCTTTCATGGTTGTTTTTTTGTTCTACCATGTATTTACTGTATGTTGGTATACAGGAGAAGGAATGAAAAGCATTATGCAAAGTCAATCTGCAGTGGAGCTCTTGAGAAATTTATAGATTTTCCATTAGTGAGGGGAAGCTTTGTTCCAGAAAGAAGAAAGGCTAAATGTTCCCTTTCAGTGGGAAGATTGTTATAAAGGGTGCAGGAAATGTTGCAGGTCACCTCTCTCATGGACATCATTTTCAGGTTTGATTTAGGATGCGTGTTTGAACAGTCTAAATTTGACAAAATCAAAATCGAAGAAGACTGGAACTCCAAGTACAGTCACATTAGGTTACGCTGAAACTTAGTGGTGCGTGCACAGCGCGTATATATACTCCTAAAAATAGCTAAAGATGCATATCAGTGCACATCTTGCAGGGTAAGCCTGCTGGCAATGATGTTACAGTCATGTAATCTGTGGTGTTGACTGCACACAATAACCTTTTGTTCCCTGATTTTATCCTTTAAGGTTGTACCTCCTCCCAGGCAGCATAAATACCCCCGTAAAACAGCACCCAGCATTGTGAGGAGTGCTGTCTTTAGGACAGTGTTGTAGGCGTGACATTCAGATTGGCCATTTCACGGGACTCGAAGGTAAACGCAGAAATTAAGGGCAAATGTTCGTGTTCTATTTTTAAACCAACAGATTGCCGTCAGATTAACATAAAGGTGTGAAAGGGGCTATTATCTTTAGCTGCACGCTGAATTAAGCAATTTTTTGGTGCCCACGATGTGCCCGTACCTCTACACAAACACACATCATAGAGAAAAGTTGAAAACCGTAACTTCTGAACTGAAACGACTCCAGTGGTTCAGCAGCTTAGTGCTAAGTGCAGGAAAGGGAAACTGCTCCGGTCCGATCTCTTTTCAAAAAGGCCCCCAGTGAGAAGCACCCTATTAAAATCGCTTTTCATTTCAGCAATAACTTCATGCGACTAAATAAAGGGAATGCTAGCTCAGCTGTGGGGAGGGACCGGGTATTATTAGGCTGGTTTCATCGCGGCACAGAATTATACTAACGGTTCACTTAATTGACTTGGCTCATCCTCCTTTTCTTCTCTCTACTTTGAAAACAGGCAACAGAGAGAATGGCTTACGAGACATTGTTTAAAACATGTAATTTGTGTGTCCTATTTATTCTCAAGGTTTAGCAAAAGATATGTCTGGCTGCCATATTCATATGCCAATTATATATATATATATATTAATAATATTTAAAAAATACATCTGTTAAAGGTTCAAATATGACAAAGGAGTACAGAACACTGTAAATTAGTCAGTCACTGTCTTTAGAAGGATCATTTACAGGCTATTTTACAGGTCTAGTTGCATTTTTGTTCCACATAAAACCATTTCACGGTTATTTTTAGCAGTTGTTTGACTGTGGTATTGTCAATTTCACAACAACCCCCAAACAAAAGGGGTTAAACACTGTAGGGTTCATTTAACCAGTTCAAACACAGCCGGTGTGAAATCATCCGTCCCCCGTGTGAGGAAACGAGAGCCCCTTCACCCTGAGGGTCCGACACAAGCTGCCCGTGAGTGAGTCTCATCTTAACTATCCATTATTGGATGAGATAGCTCTGACATGTGTGGCCTGCAGCAGGTCGGGTGTTTAAACGCTGTCGGTGCTGATGCTGTTGATGTCTAATCTCTCAACCCAGGTGCATTGTGAAAGGCATGCAATGACGAACAATGAACAATGGATGTTTGCAATGCCCTCCACCAAAATGGAGAAACAAAAAGGTTTCTGCATATTAAAGAGTGTAAGTAGGGAAGTATTTCCTAAACAACCCCCCCCTTGTTTTAGAGAAATGTGTCCGTAAGGGCATCGTTTTCATCTGAGAGAACAATGGCTCCCTGCTGTCACATTCACACTTTCTCAGATTGTTGTGACACTCGTATGGTTCTGCAGATAATACATCTCTTCAGTCAAATAAATATGCCAATGCAGTCTAAATGATGGGCAACAGCTTTCCACAATCAGAGATAAGCTGTGACCCAATTACATAAATTATGCCGGTTTTGAGTATGCATTGTGTTGATTGTACAAGGGAAAATTGGTAAAATAAAGTGTACTTGAAACGGTCCTTATGCATACTGACTATACAAAATATATAAAATATTGTGAAATCCGATCAAATTGCGGTCACAAACGAGCTAACGAGAATATATTTCAATACCATGAGTAATAACGATAAATAAATTGTGTCAAGTCTATCATCGCAGAGGAAGCCACTGCAGAGAGCTGCATGTCGCCTGCATGATGATGTCATGTGGATATAAAAATCCAGATTTTTGTGAACTGGAGTGTGACCTAAATCCAATTCTCAAAGACGAAACAACACTTCTGTTGTGGGTAATGTTTTAGCATGCTTGAGATTGCCTGATACATAGACAACACATGAACCACCTATGGTTTAGCACCTCGCTGTTCTTTCTGCTGTTGGCTTCACTTTTGCTTTATTTAAGCAAACAGCATGAACTAACTCCAGCTAGAAGATGTCTCCAATGATACATAATCCGTCTTTATCATGACTGATGGATAGCTTTGGATTTTTACATTTTCACTCAATTTTGAATGGCTAATTCCCCTGGCACTAAAAATCGTGGCTGTGTCCAAAACTGGTAATAAGTGCACTATGCAGGAATGAGTCCTAAAAGCCAGAAATTAGGTTTTGCACTCCAAGTTTCCTCATCTTAAAGTCAATGAGTTTTTTGAATGGTTTTTTGGTTAGATGTCTGAAATAAGGTCCGTGGTTAACACAGAGCCTTTTTTCCGCAATATTCCAAATTATCATTTCCAACTGGCATTTTTGTCGAAACAACCGGTGCAGTGCTAACTTCTAGGGTTGGCCTACAAATCTATGTCATCCCTGCAGCACTCTATAGGGAGTACTACCACCCTATAGAGTGTCACCAGTCACTTCTATTCACATGACAGAAGTTAACATTCACAGAAAAGCCCCTTTGAGCACCAAAGACCCTAGAAAGTCAAAAATACAGGCCAAGATTGGCTTGTGCTCTGGATCAGTCTAACACTTTTAGGTATGAATGATGATCTGCAAAAGCCATTATCTGACACAGAAATAGTCAATAACATTCTGATGATAACAGAATGAGGTTGAAGTGAGGGAGAAATTAAACAATGGATAAAGTATTCATTTAATTTCATTCCCTGTGTTAGATTGGAACAGCTAAATATATGTGGTAAGCCAACAGAGAGAGACAGCCTCATAAATCAACATTAAAAAGTGCCATCTTATTGGCCAGTCTGAGTGTTGATTGATCAAGCGGGTCACTGTGGCAGAGTGACACAGGTGGTGGTGAGGGAAGGTGATTAATGGACCCTCGTCATCAAAACAGGTGTGCAGAAAGTGCTTGGAAATGGCGAGGGGTTCTTCTGGAATAGTAAATATACTGAATGCATAACATCAGGGTTTGCAAATGTGAACAATTACAAGATCGTGATTGAGGTGTTAATTAATTTCTGACTTTTAGTATACTCTCTGACTAAACAAGGTGTGTTAGGTATCAGGGTAAAGTTTCGGGGTCTGCTGAAAGACTATTCCATGTTAAACTATACAGCACAACTTCTGCTGAAGAGCCTGTATTTGCACAACTTGCATAGTCAGTGCTAAGAAGAAGCAAAGCTTTTCTGACAGGTTGTGGTGGCTCCAAATCGTATCTTTTTTATTTTTTAATGCTGCATAAGCCCTTCAGTCTATGGAGCAGATAACTGTGTAAAAGCCAGACGCAGCACCTGCACTTCATATCAAACTCCAGCACCAACAAGCATGAGAATGAAAAACAAAGAGACATTTTTTCCAGCACTTGTAAACAGACCCTCTTATGGAGGAAAAAAAATGATTAAAACACTCCGGATGAAAAAACAACAGAACCACTGACAATACAGCAGCCCTGCAGTAAATAGCAATTTGGAGAAGTTCATAATGTTCGGTTTTGTTCAGACTGCAAGCGTTGTTGATAAAGCTACGGTCATTTTGAGGCAGTTTATGAGTCTTTCAGACAATGGTGGTCAATGTTGTTCCTCTCTAGCAATAACTGGTACATTATCATTTTCAGCTGCTTTATTACAAAAACATCACAATATTTGAGATTCAAGCCCCAACAATTGACATCCTTAAAAGCAGACATTTCAATGCATCAAAGGGTGTAATTAATAACGTGGCTCTGTTCCATTTAGATGCTCCAGCAGGGCACTGGTATTGCACATGATGTCTCCTTGGCGTGTCTTACTGGGACACTTCAATATAATGGAGCCATTATTATTGTTATTAGTTACACCAGTGGTTTTCGAAATGTCGAAATGCCCATTCAATTGGGAGTTCCTGGCCTCTATGTGTCTCTGTAAGTTGTTTTAATTTGCCTTGACATGTCAATTAAAATGGTGATTGTCTACTAAAGCTCACACTTAATCTCATTTGATCGCCATCTTAATATGACTCACTTTTAAAGTACAGAATTAAACCGCATTGCCAGCTACAGATTTAAAAATAAACCGCAGGGCTAAGTAAGAAACTATTTATTAAAATCTCATTGTGTAAATATTTTACGAGAGCATCAAACCCTAGAATATCGTCGCAATATCGATTTTGATTTTCTTCATAACGTCTAGCCCTAAATTAAATATGAAATAAATCTTTTTAGCCTTGTTGCTGTCACTCTCTCTCACTCTCCCTTTAAAAGTGTCCTCCAGTGTTGCTTCGGTGCAGCCCGTGTTACCTGAATGAACTGTATTACGTTGAGTGTTTATTTTGTTGTTGTCTGAACATATTTTGTGCGGATTACATTTGTAAATTATCTTTTTGGGGGCTTTTTGCTCGCAGGGCTATTGTTGCCACCTACAGCTCTAGTAGCATACATTTACAAACCAAAATAATAAAGTGTAAAGTTCTGTTGTCGCTGCTTTTGAGGGCCAGCCATGATCTTAAAACTAAATAATTCTCCTAATCCACAGTAAATCAACAGGAGTATCAACTTTTTCCACATTTAAGTGAAACAAGTATAGAGAAAATAGCGTCGGTGCATCCTTACCTGCGCTGACGGCCTTAGCCAGTCGGCGCATCCTTCTCTGGTGCGTCTTCCCTCTGTAGTGGATCTGGGCCTGGGCGTTGGAGTTCAGCTGTATGTTGCACACCCGGCACATAGTGGCACTGCTGCTGCCTTGACGTCGCTCACGCTTGGCCCTGTGCACTGCTGCCACCTTCCTCTCCTCCTCATCGTCCTCTTCCATGTCCTCCTCCTGTCCCTCCTGGCTCTTGGGAGGACGGCTGCTGTCCAGACAGTCGGGGCTCTTTGGACGCTTCATATCTGGAGAAAGGAAAAAGGCCATTAGCCAAGTTTGAGCAATTCATGTGCTGTCGAAACAATTAAATTCCCATGAGAGACATTTCTTCAAAATGTATGTTGTTAAAATATCCACAGGGGGGCAACAGCGCAGCATGGCTCCATTCAGAGCAGAGGAGTATTGGTCTTTTTCTTTAGAGTGATTCAAACTGCAATTATATGTGCACCACCATTAGAGTGCTTGATATTTTGTTTTACCAAACAGAGGCAGATAAAAGATGCTCATCATTTGGATGTATCTACAAATGTATATATGTCGTCCTATTAAAAGGGCTCAAATTAAGAGAACGGTATATCACGTCTTTTCTAGAATAACCCAGCCCTAAAACATGCATCAGCTGAAAAGAATAGCCTATCTCTGGCACACATCACAGCTTTACGACAGAGACAAGTACAGTCTGTAGATAAGTCTCTTGTTGCAGCTTCTCTTTATTTATCAGATAATGAATCCGATTCTCGGGGTACACAAAGCGCCATGTTTCTTTGTGCGAGCACATAGCCTTAATACCTGTAATGGCTGAGCGATTGCGGCAGACTGACAGCATAAATCAATCTGCAGCCATAGCCGCGAGCTCCGCTGTGAATGTGGAAACGTCGCCCAAAGTCGAGCTGGATTCTTTGTTTTGGTGCGGTTCACATGATAATGGCATCGGTTAAGTCCTTGTGCAGCTGGACATTTTATCCTACGCCTCGCTGAACGCAGCCCCCCCCACAGATGAGAGGCCTTCACTGGTGAAAATTCAATTTGACTGTTGGAAAGATGAAAGTGGAAAGGGAAATGTGTTCACTGGAATTCATCAGCCTCCGACCAGCAGCATGGACTTCAAAGCTGCAGCCCATCTCCATGATTATTTGAATGATGTTATACTACAGCCTCGCAGTGGACAGGGACATGAGAGTGTTTCAAATCAACTAGGTGTCTCCTCAGGATTATGTTAATGTGCCACTGCTGTAATATGGACCAGCAGTTATGTTTTAAAGGAGACGTAATGCAGACTGGATTACATTTTCTAGTAACAGAATTGGGAAATGTTTTTCATTTCCTGTTCTGTACTTTTACAGAAAATCCAGATTTTCAATTCCAAATGTCCAGAAGATGAAATAAAACACATGGGAATTTTGTCCTTTTTTAAAATTGAAATGTTTTTTTTATTCATGACCGTTTCCCTGCCCAAACAAGTTGGAGGCCGAGGCACAAATATGATTTTACTCTCTGGCTGTCTACCAGACAGCTGCTGGATAACAACTCAGACTTGTGTTAAAGACTTTTGTCGGTAAACGGTCTGCCATCACAGGACAGTATTGATGTGTAGACAGCAGACAGGGTCAGTCGGAGGGAGGTGTGAGCAGACCAACTCACTTTAAGGTGGTTTGCATCGACATGGTTCCTCAACTCAGAGCTGAAATTGAAGGTAAAACTACCAGAAGTCAGTTTAGTTATCTTTGACCCTTTCCCGTCAAATGTTTTTATGTGTTTTGTCTTTATTGAAAAGTAGCTGTTGAAGTAACCCATCAATCACATTATAAATCAATTGTTTTTAAGATAGTAATGTTGATTACGTACTATCCCCATATGAATAAAAAAATTAACAACAAAATCAATGCCATGATTTTCTAGACTGAAGAGATTTAGATTATTATTATTAGATTATGTATAATATAAATGATAGTACTAGCTGTTTCCAAAGTTTTTAACCATTTATTCTATTCATTAGTAAATATAGTTTGTTTAGTCGTCATGGATTTGGCTCAGTTTTGTCAAACTTTCAGTCAACTTTTTACTGAAATATAGAGAATTGTTAACCAACTCAATATTATTAGTTCAATTGGTAACACATAAATCAATACAAGTTTTCAAATCAAGTTTACAAATTCGATTTACACAATTATTTAAGAAATACTACACATTACCACCAAATCCTCCCTCACACCTGAGCTGCTCCTCTCACGCGTCATCTTTATGTGGTCAGCTAGAGTCGAGTTGGCACCTGACGGCTCCGTTATAAAACAACAAGCCGGCCAGCAGCTGCTGATTTCTGTTGGCACTTTGTATCACAGCCAGAGCTTCTCTGCCTGTCTGGCACCTGAGTGGGCAGCTGGGAACCGCTCGGTCCTCTGCTATGGAGCGAACACCCTTCACCACCGCCGCCTCATGCGAGTCCGTGGTGGAAGTGTTTTAAATAGCAAACTTTGGCAAAATGCACGACTTCGGAAAGTAGTGAGTACACTGGATAAATGAAACTTCTGCACGAGAGTTGGTAAACAGAGTTTGATACAGTTTTGCTGTTGTTAAACCTGGCCTATATTGACTACAATTCATCAAGGATTTACTCCGGTTTTGGCCGATTTCAGATTTTCCGTTCACAGTGGAGGCATGCGAGTGAAACAAGGTTTTCTTCGAGAATTTAAAGGTAACAACTGGTGAGGCAACGACTTACAAATGGTCATTTTGTGCGTAAAGTACTTTAAGGGCAATCTTACCACGGAAAGATCAGTGCTACCCAGTGTTGAAACTATTTCAATAAATGAAACTGAAATTGGACTTACTGGCAATCTTAACGGTTCACGTCATTCAATCAATCGAAAAGTTATGATTATTTTCACTACAAAAAGAAAAGATAATTCCATTCTGCGCAGCTGAGACTCTATAATCTTATGAAGAATAAAAGAAAAAGAAATTAAGAATTCAAGAGCACAACTGGACTGCGTAAGATAAATGAAACATTTTTAAAAAGCGGTATGAGTCACTTACTGGGTTTATCATCCATGCAGGAGAACGAGCTCAGTATAGCGACCCTGTGGTTGGAGATGAATCCCAGCGAGCTGGCAGTAGGATCTCCATGTCTCATGGAACCACTTTGTTTCAAAGCCAGTAACTTTATCTCTTAACGCAGTATCTGTTATGCTGTCCACTTAATAGTGAAGCTATTTGGCCTCAGCAGCTCTTTAAATACCAGCACTCATCAAGCCAAGAATATGTATGCAAAGGTCATAAATGCTGCTTCATGTACTCTCTCTCTCTGACCTGATGACCCTTATGAAGTTGAAATCATAAACAAATCAGCATGACACAGAGTACTGTAGTAGGATGTGCGTTTGCGTGACCAAATACAGCAAGCATGAGAGAGTTTATTATTCATAGTAATGAATGAAGCCACAATAAAGTTGACCTGCCTTTAGGCCTAAGTCTCTCTTTGTGTAACAATTAACTTTGCATGTCACTTGCACGCTCCACGTCTTTGCTTTATGGCCTGAGACAGCTGCATGGAAATGACCCGTCAACTTCATAAACTACTCCATCAAGGGACTTGTAGTCACAGCATAATGGTCTCCACGTGGCTGCCTACACGAATGAGCAATCATTCATTCTGCTCTATGACATGTATGTGGTTCTTTACTAGCTGAACCCATTTTTGGTACATATGACTATATTCAATGCAGCGTTTTAGTGTTCTGACTGAAGAAAGACTGGTTCACATAGTACTCATTGGCAGTGCTCGAAGTGGGCCGGTACTCACCGGTACGCAGTGCAGTACATTTTACTCTTTGGCGTACTATTACTTCTCACAGGCTGTCGGGACTTTTTTCGAATTAATGCAATATTATTTAAATATTTTCTGAATCTACTATACTTCTGATTTAGGCCTACAGAGTATGATTTATTAGGAAAAACATTTTCAGAAGAACTAAATGTTCAGATGAAGGCTGTGATATGTGTAAGGGATAAATCGATAATTTAAAAAGATAGTACGTTTTCTCGGTAAGCTTTTTGGGTGCCATCTTAATAATGATGGGGTCAAAATGATGTGAAATTGCATCAAAAACCTTAAAATGTTCCTGGAGGAGGAACCCCAAACCCAATATCTGCTCATATCCTTCTTTCACTGTAGAAATTCAGAATGTAAAAATGATTTTCTGATACCAGCTGATACACACACCAACATGTGAATGAGGAGAGTACTGGCACTTCAAGCACTGCCGATAAGGACACCATGTGTAAAATGGAAGGGGCTTTAATCTTTAGTCTTTAAACGAAATGATGAGCATATCTATTCCCTCCACACGGCTCTCAACATGGCGACGGCTGATACATACAATCATTTATTTCCTGATCATTTGAATTGTGTGTTTCATGCAAATAGTCACGTTTATGGGACTGTGGTGAAAACAGTTAGTTTGGAGCCTTGCTGTCAATTACAGTTATCGGAATCTGTAAAAAGAAGTATCGGCAGGTCAGACTTTTAAAAAAACTGAAAGATTAAGAACTTCTGGTCTAAGCTTTTAGTCTTCATGTCTCATTCTATGGTTAAGAAAAGCTGAGATAGTGTCATGAAAAGAAAAGAAAACGTTACAGCCACTACCTAAATATAACTTCTAATTATTTTGTTTCCATATTCTAGAGCTAATCTGGTGAGGTGCGGTGGTGGATAGAGGCTACAGGCAGCTATAAATATGGCGACCTGTTCAGCTAGTTTCCTTCAAGCGGCGCTCTCCGTCTGTGTGACGTGCTGCCTGCCTTCACGCGCTCCGGTTTCACATCGGGGATAAACACGTTTCACACTGCGCTTTGACAAATGAGGGGAAGAAATGTTTTGGCATTGTGAAGAATAAAAAAGTTGATTCGGGATAACAAAAACACACATAAGGTTTTCTTCCTGAATACACAACGTTGCGTGTACAATGGTTCCAAATTAACAGGTGCTCCTTGCGTTCAGCTGTATAAAAATATCTTGTTCCATTACATTCATTATATGATTAAAGCACTTGTCAGCATGTGGATCATTGTCCTATATCTTCTCAAGGGGACTTAGTACAGCATGGCCCTTCTCTATATATAGCTACACTTGATTCCCTGCAACTGTCGATCTATTACACTAAAAAGGCTTCATGGCTAAGTTATTTTTTTTTTATGGTTCCTTAACTGCCTGTTAACTGCCAGTCAAAGCCTGTTGAATCCCTAATAATCGCACACAACTATAACGTGGCCGAAGAAAATATTTCAGAGAAACAAGTCGTCCGTTTAGACTGGCATGAATGAATGGCAGCGGCCCATTAATCCACCTGAACCTGAGAACTTGCCGCTCTTTCTGGTCTGCCATCTAGGAAACTTCCTGGAAAGGGCAGGACTAATCCAGATGTGCTAAGAGGTGGACTATCAGCTGTCATCGCAGTTCCACTGGACGCTGGAGGAAAATAGGTAATATTCTTGGTCATGTTTCTAATAAACACTTCGTAGGATGTATTTGCAGGCTGATGAGTCGGCGTGTCCAAGCGCAAGAAATTCAGCCCGTACAAAAACGCCAACATCTACATGTCTCCTCAGTCTTGACAGTCAAAAAGACATACTGAGCAACTGATCGACAGGTGGACTACAATTACAGTTGTGTTGCCAGGCAACCCCGCACATCCGCTGAAAACATGAATTGGAACCCTTTTCACACAAATTGCAGCTCAATTATGCTGTAATTTGTGCAGAGAAGGCAAAGAAATGGACAAAAAGAGCCACATTTTGCTGAACGACGGGTGAAGAAACGTGGGCAACGCAGAATTATAAATTCAGCAGAGAGCCGGTATGGAGGTGAGGGAACATAAATTAAATAAGTCGATTAATACTATTTCAAATGTGGTGCATTTCACATTCACTCGGCATTTACAGTTTTATTTTAAGACCTTAAAACTGTGACATTGATAGTCCCAGAAAACAATCAATTACCTGTTCAACAGTAATCGGTTACATTCTGCATGCTGTTGTTCTGCTGCTCTGGGTACTGAATCCATGTATTGGGAACAATGGGGATTCTAGGTCCATTATATTAGTGGGGCCAGTACATGCCGTCAACTGTTTGAGTGAAACATGGACTCAAAAGCCAAGACTCAACAACCAACAAATAAAATGTATGCATTACTAATTAGTTTTACCCAAATCCATTTTGTAAGGAGATGTAATTCCTGTCTGGATTGTGTTGTCAAATACGTTTACATACTGCACACAGATTGTAGGGAAGTGGATGGCGGGTGTACAAAGCATCCCGAGTTCTGCACGAGGTAAGGTTAAGGCCACAAAAGCACTTTGGAAGATTGTTGTTTTAGTTAAAGGTCCTAAATTCAAAATTCAGAGCATTTCTATTGCCTCCACACGGCTCTGAACAAGCCTGCGGCTTGCAGCTAACAGTGCTAACAACAGCAGAGCCATCAGTGTTAACCTGAGGGGGAACCACGACTAGTCCCATCGGGACGCTATCAGCTGTAAACGCGGTGTGAGGCAGATCACGTGCACTAAAGGACAGCCGCAGAAAGCCCGGTTACGTTAACAAAGGGAACAGAGAGAAGCTTCCGTTACAACACACACAGAGAGCGACTTCATTCTCTACTCCACGTCTTAAGATTGCAAATAGTTGTTTTCTGCTGTTATTAATGGTCTGAATATTGTATGGAGAACCTTTGAATGTTCAAGTCTCGTGCTTCAAGTCATTGTTGACTTTTAATTAATGAATTAAAAATAATTGATGAATCATTTCAGTCATTTAGCAACCCAAAAAATGCCTGAACATTTTTTCTGGTTGCAGTTTCTCAAATATGAGGGTTGCTGCTTTACTTTCTCTTATGTGACAGTAAATGGAAAATCTTTTTGAGTGTTGATCCGACAAAACAAAACATATACAGAGTATAGGTATAGATTCACTATTTTCTGGCATTTTACAGACAAAACTATTCACTAAATAATCAAGATAATAATTGAAATGATTGGCAGAATAATAAATAGTTGAAATAATTTGTACTGCCATTTGGGTGTTGCTGTATGTATGCAGGTGTGCTTATAAATTGGTTAATACATAAATTAAGCAACCAATCTATAAATCCTTATAAAGAACACCATATTAAAAAAAAGTGGTGAAGTAAAATATTTTCTTAGTTGTGTGAAGCTGTTTATCTCTCTGTGGTGGATTTAGAAGAAGGATGACGATCTGTATGAAGGAGCCGAAGGAGAAGCATGACTCATCTTGAGAGCTCAATGAAGTATAACTGCACACAAGTGAGCCACACAGGTGCATTCAAGCCATGAACATTCAGAAACACAGTCCATGATCCTCAGAGCAACACGCAGAGACGTATGCACACACTGTGTGTACTATGGAGAGACGACTGGGTTTGTTGGCATGCATAATCCCGCAGCATGAGTGGTATTCTGTGTGTCAGTTCTCTATGACAAGGTCATTTGCAAACGTTCCACTCATATAATGCAGTGATTCACTGGGTTAGGTAAGTGAGTGGGAGCTGTTAAGAGGGTGCATATTTTTAGTCTCTACATTTCCCTTGGACTCTGGGAACATGGGATGACAACACTGTGTATGTGCGTATAGTTGTGCATAATATGAAGAAAGAGACATGACGTTTTTTACAAGAGTTCTCAGCCTTTTGTAACTTACGGCCCACTTGTGATCGCAAGGATGAAAAACATAACATGACAAAACAGGGAGGAAAGAAAAACTGGCTTGTAAATGTAATTCCTGATGATGTGTCGCGATTTGTGGGGTGATATTCAAACATAACTGGCTGTTCAAATTATTGATTTAAATTTGGTTTAAACTTGATTTGAAATAGTTTGTTACTATATTTCTTTTCAGAATATAAAATGTTTGCTTGACCACTTAAAAATACTTGTTTTAGTAGCATTAACAAAATACTTACACTGCATTTCTCACTCAAGCTATACGTATACTCCCTCTGCATGAATTGAAAAGATGACATGTAGCAGATAACAACAATGAGGTGGGTGATTACGGAAGGGTTAAAGCTTCTGGACATTACATTGACTTACCCTAAACATAACCGCTGCCAGGCTAACCCTTTCCTTGACCTAGCCTTAAACCTTCACCCTAAAATGCAATGATTCATGTTATAGGGATGTGCAATTACCCCCCTTTTGTCCCCACAAATAAAACGCCAGTCCCCACAATGTGACTGTGTAATCAGATTGATGTCCCCGCAAGATGCTAAAAAACGCCCTCCCCGCGTCCCAACACACGCACACACTCAGGGGAAGCTTGGCTAAGTTCCCAACAAACGTCTGTACTGGTTTGGCATCCATCTTGTGGACACCTCACAGCAATCACCAGATAACACACACACACACACACACGACACACCCCTCTGTAGCAGGAGATTAGGTCCAATGTTAAACAAAGAGGGAACATGTTTCTGACAAGTCAGCTCTTTAATTAGACCACTGGTATCTTAGGACACACACACACACACACACACACACACACACCTGTGTGTCTGTTTGTCACTGTAAGACCGTTTAACAGCCAGAGAGGAGGTGGAGCAGCCAATCAGCTGTCACCTTCTCTGATGTGTTGGAAAGCGCCACAGGACCTGACAGCCCAGCTTGCTCCCTCTTTGGCAAAGTATTGTAGAGTATTTGCCAGTACAGGCGACTCATCCAATCCAACAGGCTTACTGAATATAAAAATCCATTATATCATCGCTAGACAAACGAACGTGATTTTTAAAGCTTTTCATTTGAAATTACAATAAAAAATGTACTATTTTTCCAGTAATGTTATACATGAAGAACGATGTGAAACTTTGCTCTCTAGCTTTATTTTTTTCCAGTGCAATACTGTGAATCCTCCCCCCAAAGAAACTTTCTGAAAATGTAGTGGTCTGCAGCCCGGTGATTGGGAACCGCAGATTTTGATGATGGCTAGTTGTCAGTATAGTGAACTGAAATTCTAATCCATCAGTGGTTGTGAGAAAAATCAGCTGCACCCAGTAGTGCAATGGACAAAGACAAACCAAAAGATGTTAAAAGGCCATTCATGTTTTTGTCAAAGCTATCTGTACTCGCTTATTGCTGTTCAGAGTCACAAACATGATTTCTGCATTGAGTCAAAAGAGATAAGCAGCAGCAGCAATAGAAACACAAGCAGGTCAATCACACCAAGACACACACACACACACACACACACACACACACTCCTGCTATACCTGCACAGACCATCATGCACCGACACGCATATGGTCAGTCTATTATGGTGATTTCATGTCGATCCGTTTGATCCCGACAGGCTGCCGTATATTATGGTGATGAGATTGATGAGAAGCTGGCAGCTGCCGCAGCGTTTATGAGCAGGATTAAATGACACCTGTCTGTCAGCGGTGACCGCACACAAAGTGTAAGACAAAATCTTTGACATTTGACCTTAAACTTTAGGGAAGCATCTGCCTGATGTTGCCTCACCCCAGAAGGCAAGAACCTGTTCTCAGCAATGGACTCAGAGAAGAAGAGCATGTGTGACTTTTTTGGCTTTGATGAAAATGTATGAAAGTACTTTATTTTATGTAAGAATCTTAGTTTGTGAGGACCAACTGAATATGAAGAATTAAACCCCTTTTTTGGCATTTTCTGAACACCATCAACAGACACTGGTGAACTAAAATCAAATTTAGGCTGTAATAATTGTAATTTGCCACACAATATTACAAATGCAATAATAAAATATAATCAATTACAAAAATACATCTTTTGTCCAAAGAGCCCCACTGTTTTCTTCAACGTCAGTGCTTTGGTGGAGGCTATTAGCAATGTACATATACGGCACATTTTGGCACAAACTGTTTCCTAATCGGAGAAGCCCAGTGGCCATGCCTATTTAGAATAAATCCCCGTCCTTGCACTTAATCTTCTTTCAGCACAAACCTCGACACATTCACTTAAAAAGGTACATTTGTGCTCCATGTAAACACTGCTGAGGTAGGCCATTGTCAGGAATGACAAAATGTAATCTCCGTCCCCCAGGTGGAGTCTTTTAACCGGAGTGTCTTCTAGCATATGGCCAGGCTGTCACATGGAGAATAAAATAACTCTCTCACACAGAGCAGAATATGAACCAGAGCGCTACTATATTTCACTGTTTTTACTTGTGAAGGACCACACCATGTAAATGCATGTTTTAGCTCATTTACAAAACATTACATATTGTTTTCATTGCATATCGCTCATCACAAACAAACCAAAATGTTTTAGAGTTTTGAATAGTTGTTTCACCGCCTTCCATGATGTGCCATTAGTTTCCATTCATTTCTTTATTAACTGAAATTCAACTTGCAGAGTGCTGAAACTTGCGAAAGTGTTTCATCACAGTAAACATCATGCCACGTCAAAGCTACAATACCTTATGACTGTGCAGTGATGTTGTAAGTACAGTTTCATGTGTAAATTCTGCACTACATAACAACTTTGAAATAAAAAACAGATGGTCACTGTGATACAAGTCTACATGTTTTTAATATACCAGGCAGAAATAAATGGAAGCGAGATATTTACAAAAAGTATTGTAATATCACAGAAAATAGGCTAAAACTGATACGACCCTTTATTTAAGTGCTAATTTTGTATCCTTCTTTCACTGCAAATTTTACAAATGATTAAATACTACATGTGTCTGACAAGAGTTAAATAACGAGATCTGACTCCATGTTTTTTGCCCAGTGACAGGACATTAGGTACATAAGAATTGACACCTCGTTGTGGCTAAAACCCTTTGGTAAGCATCCAGCTCCACGATAACAAAGGATCAGGACATGGGATCAAGCCAAGGTGGAGGAACGGTGCAGGAGGAGAGGAGTGGATGTTGGGAATGGAGCTCAAACAAACTGAGCTTTTTCAATATACTAAAGGCAGACCGACACACAAGAGAGACAGAACATGATGGAAAATAAATCAGGGTATGGAAAAATGTGAACTGGAACGTGTGTGTGGGGGGGCTGGACTTGGTGAGGAGACTTTTTTTTTTTTTTTATCTAGAGGGAGGAACTGCACTCCAACCAAGGGCAACAGCGATTGTGGGCATCTGTCATCGGCCATCTGGGAGAGCCTCGAGGCTTCTTTGGGGACCAAAGCAAATATGTGACCTGTGCATGAGTGACAGCAGTGTACTGGAACTCCAACGGTGCATTTAGACACATGCAAACAGAAGAAAACAGGAAAGTGTCTTGGTAATCAAAATTAGAATTTGCTAATAATCCTAAAAAGGTAGTTGATGCAAACAAATAAGGCGCAGCATTCGATACAAGACTTTCTAATTAATACACCTTAGCTTAATAAGCTTAGCTTTGCATAAAGACTGGACACAGGGTGGGAAAGCAAGCCTGGCTTTTTCCAAATGCAACAATATTCAACTACCAGCACCTCTAAAACATAATATTTAACACATTCTATATATAAACTCTAAATGGGTCAAACCGATTTAAGATTAAAATAAATGTTATAGTATTACAGTAAGAGAAGGGACAGGGCTTAGAGACAAAAAGGGAAGAGAGAAGCAGGAAACGTTTCTAAACGCTCAACCATCAGGATGCCCAAATTTAATAGTTTCATATTTGGAAAGTGCCAATGGCAAGACACTCACTTATTTCTACTGTATTGAATTTGTACACAAACAAGCACCACGATAATGTATTAAATCTAACTTTGAAATTAAAATCTCTGACGTCTCAACAAGAATGAAGTTATAAAAATTAAATTCAAATAAATAAAAACATACTATAGATCAGGTTTATGTTTTAAAATGATGAAATATGGCTAGTTTCAACGATCTTTCTGGCATAAAAATGTGGCGAGGGAGTGCTGATTATAATGAGATTGAGTAGTTGAGACAACTGTGCTGTTCTCTGTCTTTTGTGACTGGGAGATGTGGGCTGTTGAAGTCTGCTGTAATCCTCCTCTTCCTTCTCTCCACGCTCTAAACGAGACTTGACCTAAATTCTCTTTAAGAGTTTTAGATACATTTACCAAAGAGGGTTTATTGCAAGAATTAGCATGGCTAAGTTATGCCCAAAACATTTTCTGAAAGCGTAAAATGAAGCTATTATGTTTCCCATGCTCCATCCTGTGAACAGCAAGGAAATAAACATACTGGCTGTTTTGGAGAATTCAACAGATATCTGTTGAAGATCACATGTAAACCCGGCTGAGAAACCTTTTGGAAGACAGTAAAGGAGTAGAGAGCTCACTGGGATTTATTCGACATCATATTTCCTGGACTTGCTTAGTGGTGCAGCCAAGAACAGTTTATTTTCAATTTACAGTTCATTATTCAAGTTAAAATACATATACACCTTGTTGTTTCCGTCTTGAAGACACTAACTCCAGTGCCCAATGTTTGAGGCCAGTACAAGAAGGCTCCTAAAAAAGAATGTTGACTTCAGCAAAACAAAAGAACAACAGGTAGACTGCACACTGAAATTCTGCTTTTAATGAAGATGTAATGACATTTCGAGAGAAAAGAAGGCCATAGACCTTCAACTGCAACTACAAGATTGCGTGATATGAAACTACGTGAAACAAAGCCATCGCCATAATTAAGCTGTTTGTGAATGTGTTCTCTGTCCTAATGTGTAACAATATTTTAGGACTACAATGTGTTTTTAAGATCATATTAAGTAGTTTTAGGATGATGAATATTTTATTGGATGAGTGTGTTGTGGATCTGTTCTTTTTCTCTGTGCATATGACTTTTTTCTTTGTTTGCCATATACCTGTACGCACAGTTGAATGAGAACACTATTTTTCTATCACCAGTGTTTTGGTGGAACTGGAAGTGACTTCTGAAACAACGACAAACAGGGTCAAGTGCCATTTACGAGAAAAAGTCATTTGTCAAAAGATTCAGTTCCTGTCAAACAGTTTGTCTTCACAAGTGTATAAATAGATGTTACACCTTTGAACAGTCAAGGTAGTGGGGTTGTTGGGATCCACTCCCTTATTACACTCAACAGTTTAAATTCTATACAAAAATAACGTGATTCTAAACTCGGCATTGAGAACCACCCTGGTAGCCATTTGAGGAATCTCAGCTGAGGACAGTTCAGTTCTCGTGTGACCGACACACGGGCGTGAACACGTGTTTACATTTGGAGAGGACCCGGGGCCAGAGCAGGGTTAAGCCACTTCCTGCCTGTTTTTCCCTTCGGGCTTCGTGCTCCTGACAGCTCTCAGATCAGCCACTGCACGACACCGATAACACAGGCTGAAGCAACATCTCAATCACAAGACACGTGCGTCGTAGCTCAATCTGTCTCTGTGCCGCCCTCTTTAAGTGCATTTTCAGCTTTGGCTCCCAACTTACTTTCTCACTGCAAAAATGCTAAATATGTTTATGTAAACTGATGGCATGCCGAGTAGAAAACACATCCGTTTGGCGAGGAAACGTATGCTTTCCATGTGGAGTGATAGCAGGAGGTGGGCGGAGGGATGACTAATGAGAATGACTAAGAGACGTGTTCAGGGTGATTTTCCCTGCCATTTGTCTCGCCCATGTCTTTTATCAGTTGATAAATATACATTGTGTGAAGTTGGTAGTGTGACCCTTGGCTCTTTATATAGGCCAGTCACAAAAGGTGCCAAATGCTTTTTCTTCCCCCAGGAGTGGCAGAAATATCAGATCAACTATATATAACTACCTCAGTAACACAGAGGTGTCGGGATAGTGTCCGGGCAGATTTTAATAGACTAATAGCCTTGCTGTACAGTACTGTGTTGTGCAGCACTGCTCCCCTTAACAACAGCCACGCTGTGCAAGCCCTCTGCTGCATATGCAAGTGGAAATTAGAGTGTGAGAATATGAAAAATGACTTTGGCGCACCGGTGAGTGACACTGCAGCTCTGCAAAATGCACAGATTCACTATTTACCGCATTATCAAACAGCAGAGTAGTAAACATTCAGGCGGCAGCTCATATCAACAGTCTTAATCTCCTGTTAAACATTCATTCATATCATCAATTTCATCTCATAAACATAATAGTTTTGTAAAGGGGCCTTCAGTATTTGGATCAAGTAGTTTGTGTGTAATAGGTGGTGTGACTTTAAAAGTCGTCTACAGCTGTTCACAACTTGTTTGCGCTGCCCCCAAGAGGCCAACAAAAGAATCAGCTGTTTAAAGGTTTAAAGAGAGGAATTGGTGCTAAACTAGATAGAAATAATTGCTGTAAAAGTCATGTGCTCCCTAATTTCCACAGTCTCAGTGCCAATCAAGCCATTCAATGTCTAAGGTAGGTTATACTATAGTGTCACTATGTTGATTGTTTGCTACCCGCATTAGTAATTAATTATCTAGCCGCACGTTTGATTAAATTACTTTTCACTTCAACGAGAATTGCCGAGGTATCCAATCACACGGTGGAGAAACTCAATGGCGGTTTCTTTTCTGGAGCGAATCATCCCAACGTTGACAGACGACTGCAGATAAGATCACTGCTCTTCCTCGCTCACGTCCCTCTAATCAGCCATCTTCAGAGTTCTTATCTGTGCTGACTCATATTGGAAACCTGACAGGCTAAATTGGATCGACTTTTAATTAGGTGCACTCCCCAGGTAAAACGGGTTTAATTGGTAGAATTATCTCAGTGGTTCTTTAAGGTGGTTGGGTGAGGAGAAGCACAGCTTTGTCTGAGTCAGTTTGAATGAAATTCGTATTAGCCTCTAACATTTGATAATTAAAAAGGCAGTAGATGCTGTCAAGCATTACTTGAAATAAACCTTTGTATTCAAATATTACACAAATGTAATATCTCATCAACTTAAAGGTGATAGTATGGATATCATGGATACACCCCTAAATCTACTTTCTTTGGTTAATCATTTAGCTTTTAATGGTGTATATTTACAATCTTTCTCTCTGAACTGGCCTCTGTTAAAAAATAATATTTTTTAATAATAACTCCCAAACCAATGGCCTAACTTTGTCCTTCACTGCGTCAGTATCGGATCATTCTTCAAAACTGGCTTTGACAGTGAAACAGTCGTGCATGTGTGACCAAATATTCAAAAGCAAGTCTTGAAAAATTTAAAGACACTTCCTGCACAATACTGACCAAAAACATAATATTTAAATGCTATATTCCGGGAGTATTTTTGCATTATGAGACAATCGAGGAGCTCTCAGCAGCTGTGGAGCGTCTAACTCATCATCTGAGTTAAATGCTCCACAGGGAATGGAGTAACAGGAAACGTCACTTCTTTCAGAATATACACAAAAAAATAAAAATGGTAACAATAACAATAATTAATTATCAGCCCTTAATTGTTACCTAAAAGGGCCTGTAGGCTATACAACAGTGAGTTATGATAAAGAACACGAGAATGATACTGTTGTCAGAAGAGCGATGGTCACAACTTGTTAGTGGACACAGCAGTCCGGGGGCGTCGCCCTCGGCTCCCTGAGATTCAGTCATGATGAACAGACGCGCTGTAATGGCCCCTTCAATTAACGACCATTTCATTCGGCCGGCTCGACTGGTCTTTTGTGTTGGGTATTTATGGCCATTGGAGAGAATATGTGACACAGCATTTGATGGAGGAACAAAGAGCAAAATCATTTTAGAGGAAGAATGCCATGACAAAGCAAAAGCTTTTTGATCCGAGGAAAACCGAGGACAGAAACGGTTTCAACATCAGCGGGGTGCTCCTCCTCAGCTAATCGGATTTCATTCTACCGTTGGGCTTTCTGCTATCGGTCCGAGCACGACGACTGTTTTCCCACTATGTCTGAAAAAAAATGAATCTCTGACAGACAAGGTTGTCTTAGACATTTATATTTATTTCTATATGAAATGAATTACTGATTTTTGTTTCTTTCATCAGATGACGTCTTCTCATCTCTTGGCGATTAGCCACCATACAGAAACACACATAAACATTGTAGCTT
This sequence comes from Pholis gunnellus, assembly GCF_910591455.1. Lineage (NCBI taxonomy): Eukaryota > Metazoa > Chordata > Actinopteri > Perciformes > Pholidae > Pholis > Pholis gunnellus. Next base: position 11,749,288 of record NC_136548.1, read on the forward strand.
CTGGACATGACGACATAGGCCATTGTATGTAAAAATCAAAAACCCATTTTGCATGCCACTAACAAAACCCTCAAGAAGTATTTATCCGGCTTTACACAATGACGCTCTTCTAGATTGCCATGGTACATAGTTTTACAATTTAAAAAAAGATTTCTATCTCAAAAACTGCCTTCAAGACACTGTGTACACTTCTGCTAAAAGGAGCCACGGAGGGACCATTCCAGATAATGTGACTGTAGAACGACATTGCACTTCACAGGACCTCCAGCAGGCAGTGTGATGAGAGTAGTTAGTCTTTTGTGCTGGAGTACAGAAAAATCAACCCACATTCACGCAGCTGAATTCTCTCCAGGAGGGGCCAAAAAACGATTTTTATGTTGAGAACAAAAAAAAGTCTGGCACTTATTCACAAGGGCCCATAGTTCATCTTCAATAAAGGCACGTTTTGGATTTAATAACTTAATAATTACACTAGCTTGAGGTAGTATTTTGTTCAGTTTCTGTTACTCATATATCCTGATACATCTCATCTTGAGATCAAATTTTAAGTCAAAATCATAGATTTGGATAAAAAAAAAGAGCAAAATTAAATAAATATACAGAATGTATTCGGAGAAATTCTGTTCATATCCGTTAGTCTATAAAGGACATTTTCTCTGTGGCCATGTCTAAGTCAGACATCCTCGCTACTGCATTGCGCAGGTGCATGCACACACAACAAACACACACACACACACACAGACACATGTGTAGGCGTTCACATCTATATACTGTACACCACGAACACACACACACACTCACACACACAGAGACATTGTCACACTGCTGCCTGCTGCGTTGAATCTGTACCTGCAATGCAGCCACAGGGGAGTGGAGAGGTAATGGACCGCACGGACATTCAACATCCCACACAGCCCTCAAGGTGTCTGCCTGTCCCTCTGTTCCTATAGTGGGGACTCAAAGAGCAACTATCTATCAGGGCTGCTGTGTCACATACAGACATCAAGAAGCCAGAGTGGGCGTCCAGATAGAAGCCAACGTGAACCTTGTTTTTCTTTTAGCATTAAATGCAGGTAAAATGTGATATGCAAAACACAGTTTTGCAGCCAGCATTTTGTAAAAAGACGGAGAAATCAAGGGACTTTTTTTCACAGAATAGCTTGTTGTGTGTGAAAAAAAAGAGGGCGACAGTGTCTGTGTGTGTTTTACGCCTTGTAAGGATCAACAGCCCAGCAGCTTTCTAAAACACCTTCATGTTTCTCCAAACAGGGAAGCTGATGATCCAACCTCGGGGAAGGCCATTCATGCCGTCGCTGAAGTGATGTATGAGCTTTGAAAACTACTTACAGGTGTAAACCAAACATTTAACTCAGTGTTTAGTTCATTACAGCCCGGTATTGCCCCGCTTGTGCTGTCATTACATGTTTCCTATTGATCTTTTGTTGGCATTCTTACATTCTTGCAGCACCTTGAAGGATTGTTTTCACACCCTCGGCTCCGGCTGACAAACCTTGTTGTGGGTGTTGTGTCAGCAGAGAGTCGGGGAGGTGGCTCTGCTCTGTCTCCACTTGTGAGCATCCAAATAAAAAAAAAATAAAAAAAATCACAGTTATCAGTCCAGAGGCAGGTTTAAGCTGCCACTGTGAAGGAGGCCGTCATCTGACGTGTAATGACACAAAAACGAGAGCCGTGACATCTTTGATGGGAGACGTAAGCAGAAATCCATTTCACTGTGTCTGAGGTGAGGCGGGGGAGAGTTCTTTTGGGAAAGAGCAATCTGTTGTGGGTCTGCTGTGATAAGGTGGACGTTTCACATTTACCTTTTTAAAGCTTCCTCTGAGGATTTAAAAAAAAATGATGGATGCTAGATAGAGGATTTTTATTTTTTGCCAGATTAGCCACGCAGAACGATCACAGAAGTGTTTAGTCGAAACATCTTTTGTCATAATTCTTCCGTGTTACTATCGGACATCTGCAGAGGAAATGTGTGTTGACAACACAGGCAGGGGGGTGCAACACTAAAGTCCTGAGTAGAAAACGGCTGCTATGGAGCACTGAATGTGCACCCGCAGTGCTCTGGTCACAGCATTGGTCACATGCATCTCCTTTGTCTCATCTGTATTTTCTATCACTCTCCTCTCCATACATCCAAATAAATAAAGCAATCTGTTCATTAGAGCTGAAACACTCGGTGAATTAATTGGTTGACAGAATTAGTTAAGATACTAAATATTTTATGGTCCAAAAAATGACAACGCTGTTGTATGTCATTTTAAATTTAATATCTTTGGGTTTTTAACTGTCGGTTGAAAAAAGAAAAGCGATTTGAAGTAGCGTTGGAACTAAAGATTTTTATTATCCATTAATCCGCCGGTTCTTTTCTAGATTCATCGTTTGGTCTAAAAAATGTGGTTGCTCCGTCTGCACTTTTAAGAAGCAATATCTGTAGAAGAGCAATTTACAAAAAAGGAGGTAAATACCTCAAACATGAAGAAGTATTTCTAAAATGCATTGCTGCTATTCCAACTTCGCCACAGAATGAGTTTAGCTCATAATTAAGACGGAGAATGTTTAAATATTATATTTCCTGAAAGTGAAAAGTGTCTGTAAAATCACAGGACGTCATGTAAGACCTGGGAAATAAGTCTGCCACTGGCAAGATGATTTCACATTTTTTTAAGCTTGATTAACAGTTATATGTATTAAACGATTATATATGTATTACAATATTTGTAGTAGACTAGTGCAGTGTCCATTTGCAGCGCGCACCTTCAGAGCAGGCCAAATATTTGCAGGGAAGGGAAGAAGAGTTTGGATGTACTTATAACGTTAGCATGAACATATATCAGCAAAAGTGTTATCTAGTTATTTTGTGTGTTTTTTTTTTTAAAAGGGACAGAAAACGGTTTTAAAACTAGGTCTTTAGTTTGTGAGTGATAGTCATTAATGGTAATCTACACTCTAAAATCATGGGTTTAATTTTAAATAGGAGGGTTTGTCTAAGAGCCATATAAGCAACATTACTGTAAATGTTAACTTATTTCACTTCAGTAAAAATGACTTGTTGAGATCAAGCAAACATCACAGATTAAATCAGGTTTATTTGGAGTAATTTCAGGAAGTTACCACCTTAACATTTTTTTATTTTATCTCTGACAATTTGTATTTGATTAGGTTATTTCTGTATTCAGAAAGTAGGGCTAGATGTGTTCCTTTGAAACGGTGTTAAAACTGTAATTTTATTCAACACTGCTGACCTGTGACCTCCAGGTACTCGGCTCTCTGTAATTCCGTTTGCATTATTCAGGATTTAAAGAAAAAGGTCACCGAGACAAAACAAGAGGCTGCGTTTGATAATTAAACTTAACATGTTAAGAACAAAGCATTCAATTTCCTATTCCAAATATTATTCATGCAGGGATATTATTGGCTTGTTTGTAATCTCAAGATATTAAACTTGACCTCTTTTATCTAATAAACTATTTTGTATAACTTATAACAGCATTAGAATATAAGAACATTCAAGTTAGCATACAGTGATGTTTCTCTGTGACTAAGTGCAGCACAGATAATGGGATTATCACACTTGTTCCTATCGTTTCCATATATTTGTATTTTTCTCATGTGGGTTTCATTACAATATTTTTATGACAGCGTATTGTCCTGCTTTATCTTGCCAACTATCCAGAGGCTCTTCGGATTAAGAAAGAGATGTGTGGGCCAGTAATGCATTCGACAAACTTGAACACTTTCAGTGGAATATCAACAACACACACATGAGCAATATTATGTGTGAGTACCAATGGGATATCTCAATAGTGTCTGTTTAAAAACAGAGAAAACACAGCTCTGGGTAATTTACTGAAGGAGTGATGAGTCTTGTAGAATAATCGTCGCTACGTCATGCCGATGACAGAAAATGATATTCCTCACACGTCAACAAAAGCGTTTTTTTGCGATTGTTGAATCCCCAGTGGACTTTTATCAGCAGGAGCCATGAGTTTATTGACAGCGACGGGCTGGAGCTCAAGCTGCTCCCGTCCCAATCTTGTTCCACATGATTATTCTCAATTTCACAGCCGATGGTTTTTACCGAGACAGACGGTCGTGGCCAAATGCCAAAGTATACAGAGAGGAGAAACGCTCTGAGGTGGGAGAGAAAGTTAGAGAGGGAGAGAAAAGATAGGCCGGTCAGTCAACTTCATCACCAGTGTTTGGGAGAGAGGTAATCTGTGAACGTGACCTATTGCCATGGTGCAGGATAGCGAGCGATGCGAGGCGCTGCTAGATCTTGGGTCTGACAGTAGAACCCCTCGGCTTTGTGTGAAGGTAAATGCTGGCTCTGCAGGCAGAAACCGTAAAGCCACACGTTCACAACTCCTCTTTCTTTTCTTTTTCCAAATCTATAAATCAATATTTTCATTTCTGAATCCATTCAAGAGAGAAACCCCAAAGATAGCTGGAGCGATCAATCCTCCGATCATATCAGAGACTATGATGAAATGTGCACCGTAGGTTATATGGAGTCGGTCACACACACAGTCCTGCAGCCGAAAATAATCACTCGAGCACCAAATCCATCACTGAAAACAGTCCCCAACCAATACACAATTCACTCCTGTAAAAACCTCATCGCCCTTCAGTTGAAGGGAATTATTAGGCCTTTTATCAACAAATGATATATTGTTTTTAAAGATGAACGGCTGAATGTCACAGGCTGGAGGAGTTTTGAGAGATGGACAAACACATTGCTGGTTTTGGACCCCAACACGAGGTAGAAGGGCAGAAATGAAAATATTGGCTGAGCATCTTGGAGCCATTTCACTAAATTTGCAAGATGCAATTTACAACATGAGATAATTTCCTCTTGCTCATTTTGACTCATTGCACTAATGAAAAACGCATGTGAGCAGGGCTGCAAGTAATAATGAAATAAATTAAAGATGAATCTGCTGATTATTTGATAAATTAAACTATGGATTGTTTTGCAAACTCAATTTCAGAAAAAATGGGAAATTCGAAAATGCGTTCCAAAATGTCCTAAAGCCAAAGGTGATGCCTTAGCTTGTTGCGTGTGACCAACAGCCCAGAATGCAAAGATATTCAGTACCATCACATCACACATCGAGAAAGGGTTTGTTATTTTTACATTTTACAAATGATTAATCAATTATCCAAATAATTGCCCATTCATTTTATTCATAAATGTATGTTTCAGCTCTACATACGAACGAGCGCATTTGCAATCTGATTGAAAGCAATGTTCACGTATCACTTCTATGAAATGAGCCAATGAATAAATATTAACCTCTGGGCGGGGGACAGGTGAGACTGGTCAGGTTATCTTATTTATAGGCATATCTTGTCCACCAGTGCTCCCCATAACAGCCTTGAAGAATTTTTTTTTCTGTCCACAAAGTACTGGGTGGCCTTGCACCACAATTTGTTGTATACCCGCTAAAAAGCTATGAGCTAACAAGAAGACCTCTCAGATCATTTGGTACTGGTCTGGTGAAACTAAAGCTTTTATGTCAATAAAAACTGTTTGTGAAGACCTGAAAACAATTACATATTTCCTTTTTAATCATAGCGTATCATTATCCTTCACATTTAACATAAGTCAAGGGAGTTTATTTCATATATGACATTTTCTATATGAAAATGCCTTTCTTTTTAGCTCGTTTTGTGAATTTAAGCCTTTGCACTGTTTGTAGATAGTGCGAGTTGTTCCCAGCTGTGCACACACCCGAGAGCCCAACAGAATCACGAAAAGGTACGAGAAAAACACTCCCAACTCCACCAGCCTCACACGGGAGCAGTGCTAGTGAAAATTACAGCATCACCCTGGAGAGTGGGCAGTGGGAGGTGCGGGATTTGATGATTCAAGGACCTTTTTGTTCACAGGAAGAAAAAAAAAACGACTGCTAGCATGCAGTTGGATAGAGCGTCTCTTCGGCGGCGCTTGGCAGGCGGGCGGCCGTCATTTGGGGGGGGGGGGGGGGGGGGGGGGCAGAGGAGAGCAAGGTCATTTAAAGAGGATGCAGAAGATGATGATGATGTGGTCGGTGCGGGGTGTTTAAGTGGGTCTACTCCGCTCGAATTGAGGAGCAGCCGAGTAAGCCATGGCAACACTCAGTGATGACGGTGTGAGACACACAGGAAGGAACACAACTGAACTGAAATATGGACAGCAAGGCTCACGCATGTGTGTTTCAACAGAATGAATGAGTTGAGGCTATAAGAAAATGAATCAGTTACTACTTTCATAAGCCATTGGTATCTGCTTTTTTGTGTGCAAAATGCCAAATATTCTCTCTGAAATGTGAATATTTGCTGTTTTTTCTCTCTTCAGTGACATCAAAGTGAACACCTTTTGGTCAGACAATACAAACACTTTGAATGTCTCAATTTCAGGTTCAGGAAATTAAGATTATACCATTTTTTCCTGCATTTTATAGACTAAACAATCAATATTGAGACCAAGAAAATTACCACCAATCAGGACATTATACATTCAGAGCTATTTGCATTTTTGCCCACCACATAAACTCACAGGGAGAGATTTGGTGTTTTCTATCTCATTCAAACCTTTACTGAAACTGATGTGGACATAATTACTCCATTCATTAACCTGGTTAATGACATTTGACCTTCATCAGAAGGAAGACCACAGCTGTCAATAAATTACTAAACAAAACACTAGAATACCTTCATGTTTGGGCCTCTGAAACACTTGCCAGATAACGTAATTAAATTTTAAAGTTAAGATAACAATCATGACAGGAAACTTAACTTAAATTGTAGGAACTGTTTGAATCCTAGCACTAAGGTTTCTCTCATCAAGCTGGACCAAGAACTAAAGTAAAACTACAATATTCTGTTGATATTAGAAAAGTAAAACACACACAGACACACATAGCGAGCTTATTTAGACAGCTTCTGCACAAATAAATGCATTTTTACCTCATGACAACGAGACATGTTGTAGGAACATTTGTAAAAACATTAAATCGACAGACAAGAGCAGTCTGCATGTTTCTAAAGCGACTCACAAACAGAGAACCCGCCTCGACATGAACGGATTTAACCCGCTTCCCTACCTGTGTGAGACGGTTTCACGGCTCCTCCGTTGCTGCTGTCCATTCCCAGTTGTCACAGATTCCAGCGCGAGCTCAGTGGCAGGCGTTTCAGTTCCGCGAGTCAAGCTAATGATGAACCACGCGGACAATGTGCGCGCGCTGTGCCATCCTGCGCGACTGCGATACCAAATCGTTGCGCGCGAGGATGAGAGAGAGAGAGAGAGAGAGAGAGGGAGAGCGGTAGAGAGGACAAATGTAATCAGTCGTGTCAAAACAGAGCGGAAACAAAAGTAGCGAATGTTAAAATATACTAGATTTGTTTATCCAACATGAGTAACTTTTTAAAGCCAAACAAATGTGGCTGCAGTTAATTCACAGCAATGGTGTGAATGTTATGATAATGCAGCATTTCTAAGTATTTTTTTCAGTGAATTAATATTTTCATAATAATTATTCTCTAAATAAATATGGATTAGTGTTTTTGAGTCCTTAACATATAAAATAACAAAATTAAACTTATTACGTTCCCAGTAACCTGACATACTGGGTTTTTACTGGCTATTCAAAAAACATCAACAAATAACATAAATAAAACATTTGAAAAGAGATTCCTTAAATTTGTGACTGCACTATACACAACCAAAATATCTATAAACTACTCTAAATCAATCTGCCTTTGGGCTAAAAACAGAGCAGATGTTAATGGGGTACTTCAGTGATTAAGCGTTACGAAAACAATTACTACAACAAGAATTGATTCACTTGCCAGAGATAGATTTAAAAAGAAGAGTCCAAATGAAAGCAGCAGAGGCCAAGATATCCTGAATTTTTTTTCCTACACTTCCCATAATGCAACTGGATCGAAGCCGCATCACCTCCAGTTTGTCAGGTGGGCTTTGTGGTATGAATTTGTAGTCTCTACGGCCACCATCAGGGTTATTTTCTCTCTCCCTCCAGAGCCACAGAGGTCAACAAACAACAGACTGAGCGTTAAACTATAAGCACCGCTTTAAAATATGCCTGGTTTGTTGTCCCCTTTGTACATTTTTGCATGACCTCCCTTAAAGTCTTTGTAAAACACCTACTAGTTACAACCTTGGAACAATGCTAATGCTTATCCTGAAATCTATTAAAAACCACAACCACATAAGAGCCACTAGGAGTAAGATAAATTGCATCGAGGGGGGTCAAAGGAAAATGTTGTACTACTCTGACATGTCAAATCCTTTTAACCTTTGTGTCCTGTTTGCGGGCTGGGGAGGCCTATCACCAGCCATCACTCCCCAGTCCCACCCCTCTGTAGAGCCCCTCATTAGCAATGTTTGGCAAATGTTCAAAAGCAGATTCCTGCCGATGAACTCGGGAGTACAGTGACACGGGCACATGCCTGATTTTGCTTTGGCCGACCTGTGTGTCTGGGTCAGCTGTCAGCCAGGCGATGATGGACACTCTTTGGAAATATACTTGGAGTTTGAGCTATGTCCTTCTCATTGAAGTTCTTTGACACCCTGCTTGACCCCCGGCAGCACAAGGCAGCAACCCTAAAAATAAAAGGTGCACATGTGCTTGTATGCACATACAAGCACAGACAAGGGTGTAAAATATCGCAGCTCATCAAGCGATGTCTCTGCGTTGTGTTTGTGGATACAAAAACGAAAACAATGCACATGCAGAGAGACACACAGAGCTAGTGGAGTCCTGTTGTCGAGGTTGGATGCATTAGGCCTGTTTGGTTGCTCCCTTTCCATGACGCTCGAGTCCAATCAAGCATCAAAGTTCATGCGAACGCTCGGCTCCATCATCATCTTGAGTGCTTTCATTAAAGGACATTTTTATTCATCTGGCCCAAGAAATTACCCAGAAACCCCGACGCTCATTTCAGTTTAACCTGGTCACCATGGCCACGTTTACCGACTTCAAAGTTTGATTGATATGGCACTTTGATGGCTACGAGTGGTTCATTTAAAAAAAAAAAAAAAGACGGAGCGTGAATGTGGAGGAGAACAATGTAGTACCATTGTGAGCCAGATAATGACTGCAGCTCACAGCTTTGAACACAGTGAAGAGTACAATAATCAACTTCTGACTCAGTGTGACTCACATGTTATTAGTCCACTGCAGCGGCCGAAGCATGTAGCATTGCGGTCATTTATTTCTGAAAACCGCATAAGTGATTGAATGTTCTTTATTGAATGTCCATCACATTATGGAGTCTTATAAGCCGTCTGTAAATGTAAGGGAAGACAGAAAAAATGAATCCTTTCGCAATGTGACAAATGACAGGAAATGAAATGGACATTTCTAAATGATTCTGTCCTTCTTCAAAGTCAAAGGTCTTCCGTCTTAATGTGGAGTATCATTCTTTGCTGTCAACTGTTTATCTTCCTTTGGGGGGCTGGGCTTTCTACAGTTGCTTCATCTGTCATTTTAGAAGAAAAAAAAAAGCGAGGAGGGGAAAGTCTGAGGTAGCATTAAAAAAAACAACACAATTACTCTTAGGCAGATCTAACAATTAGGAAGGAATGATGAAGAAAGCTTCTCAGAAAAGTGGTTGGTGAAAAATGATGAAAGATCACAATGCACTCTGGGTGGTGTGCTGAGTGCACACAGTCGTCCGTCTCTGGCCTTGATGAAGTCCACTGGATTTCTCTCAGTACTAAAATGACGCTCCAGAAAGCGATGATTCCTTGAAGAAAAGGTTCCAAAGAAAAGACGACGAGAGGTTGAAAGACGACTTGAATCCACTGCTGGAGTCCTTGAAATACTTTTAAAAAAAAACGTTTTATGAGTCACTTTCTCAAAGTCTCAAGGCTATTCAACATCCAGGTGAGTCATGGAAACATTGTAGGTGTATTTTTTTTTATTACCTTGTCGTGAGATGAAATCCTGAATCGACTTCAATAACAAAGTCCTACAATACAGCCTATATACAGTATATGTTACTCTAAGAAGAGTGTGAGGCGACAAATCTCCCCTCATCAGCTCTGCTGTTGTGTTCCGTAGATGTGTGTGAAGTTTTTGAAATAGAGAAAAAATTTGCAAATATGACATTTGGGAAGATTGTGAGGTTTGATACTTTTTAATACCTGCTCAAAATAAAATAGTTTCCTCTCAGCCTTAATGGAAGTCAAGTGTTGCATAAAGACTGTTGGGGTGACGTATTTTTATCGGCCAACCCTGGAAGTTAGCATCGCACTGGTTCCCTCGACAAAAAGTCAATGGGATTGTGTCATTGTATTTTGGATTATTGCAGAAAACAGGCTTCATGGCAAACAAGTTTATGATACTTACATGTTTTGTTCAGCAAGACAGTCCTCACAAACGAACACCACTTGTGTGATTGTTGAAGTTAAACCAGCTACACCACGCGCAAAATACACAACAAGGCTTTAAAGCTGAACTAGTCAGCGTGATGATGTTTTGTAGTCTTATTTAGCTATTTATTAGCAACCAACTTTTTAAGACACTAAATTTACACGAGGGGATTTACTGATGTAATTTATGTCGTAGAACAAAACCCTAAAATTTGGGTTAACCCAAACCACCATTGACTTCTAGACAAGGGAACCGGAATTGCAAACATGTTACTAATTTCCGTGTTGTAGGACACATTCCTGCAGCGCTTTATATCACACTCTATATCTGCATGGTAAATATGAAGCTACAGCTAGCAGCCAATTAGCTTAGCATAAAGACTGGAAACCGCTAGCCTAAATTTGTCCAAAAGAATTTGACAAATTTGAGTGATTTGCACAAAAATGTATGCATAAAAAGGAATCTAGAGAACTTCAGAGCTGGTTTATCAGGCTGGCTCTTTCCCCCCATTTCCAGCCTTTATGATAAGCTAGGCTAAGCTAAGCTAAGTTACCCGTCTGCTGGGCCGTTCAGATATGAGAGTTGATCTTCTTATTTAGAAAGCGAACAGGCGTGTTTCCCAAAATGTCAAACTATTACTTTAATATTTCAATCCTTTGTATCAGGAACCAAGAAAACACGGCCCGTCTTCAGAATGCCACTGAACAAGCTAATTGGTTTTCAACCGCTTGAGTTGAAGTAATCGGTAATCAATGTGTCAGTACTGAGACAGTGTTGCTGCTCAGTAAAACAAAGCTTGGGCAAACACAACGCGACTTAAAAGAATCACTATCCATTATACTGTTTATTGTGCTTTATTCTGGTTCCACTTCCTCACCAGCATCCTATCCGGTGGCAACACAGTTAGATGTTTCATTTTAGATAAGAGACAATAATTGCAGCACATTACACATTGGGCCTGCTATCAGCGGAAATCTCAAACCACAGAATGCAATCCAGATACCGTGTCCTTGTGCCCTTGGTATTTAATGACATTTCTTTCTGTCCAGGAAGATAGAAGGAATCCATCAGTGAGCATTTTGGAATTATTTGACTGTTTTCCGTCTTTTTGAACGGGTATTAAAAAAAAACACATAACATCACAGTACTAAAGTGAAGCTATAAATCCTTATTGCTGATACAACCGCAACATACTCAAGCTCCATTTTATGTTTCAGTTCTTCCGCGAATGAAAAAAGAAACAACAAATAATGTGAACACGTAAAAAGGTTGCATCTGTTTTTCAGGGCACATTTCCTTTAGTCTGCAAATCTCCTCCACTAAATGCAGTCAATTTCAGTCCAGCTCTCACACCATTATGATTCACAGAGGCCAAGTATGAAATGAGTTTCTCTTTTGACAGAACACATCTTGATTGACAGCTCAACAAATGAGAAATCATTTACTGTGAACAGAGCGGCAGCCTGCTTTTGGCAGAGACGCTGCCTGTCTCTAAAGCGAGTGTGCGCCTGTATGTGTGTGTGTGTTCAAATGGATTTAAAAGTGGATTTAATGTTATGTTTGAGGCATCAAAACCACAATAATAGGGCTGTCAGCCTAATGGACAGTTTTCACCATTTTCTGGTGTAAAAATCTTTACATAGTCGTAGTTTTCTTTTACATGAAGGATCAGACAAATTGAGGCTTAACTGGCACTCTTTGAACTACATCATTTTGTTTTTTCTTCTTCTACGATGTTTTAATGGAAACCTACTGGAACATTTTATCTCAATACAACCAACTTCTAACATTCTCAAAACAGTAGTGGATGGAAACACACATTTTACTTTGCAGACATACTGTAAATTAATTTAAAATGTGTGCTCCATCTGTCTCCATTTAACATACAGTGACTGAGATCATGTCTCTCCACTATTACTGACCATGAATCTATTGTACTAAATAGTCAAGATCGGGCTGGTTAGGCCACAAACGAGAGCTTCCAAAATGACCATTAAGTTGAATCAACAACTCTCTAAAACAGTTTAAATCATACTTAATAAACTTAGACGAGTGAGCGTATGTTGACAGGATTTTCACTATTTGATATTGTACTCTGCATTACGCTCAGACATCAAATACTTTTCTAAAACCTTAACAGACTCTGAACATCTCCTTTGCACGGATGTCATTGAAGTCATTCTACAGTTTCTTTAGCTAATAGACTTAAGACCTCAAAGAGACCTCTATTCAAGAGTTCATCGCAACGGAGTGAAGTGCTGCGTTAACCCAGAGAAACCCTGCTTTAACATTAGCTGTGGGATAATCACTCTTTGTTCTCACTTTGACAGTAATGGCTGTTTGCATTGTCAATCTACACACTGTCCACTTTCACAAACACACACGTGTGTGTATGCATACAAATGCTACATTTCATGAAGCTATCGAATTGACATTTTTGATTGAACATGATTTTGAATCCATTATCATTCATTATAGTTGCCAAGTCTTTTTATATCAACTAAATGTTTTCTTTTAAATATTTCCATTAATTAGGAAATACTGACCACATGTAAATGAACGCGTGCATTCAAAAGGATCCATTTGTGACGAGTGAATCTAGATTAAAGTGTTCTGTTGCCATCTAGTGGTGGGAGATATCTACTGATGCTGTTTCTGCCGATTGTTTCAGGCCTTTCAGTACATTTTAGACGTCTAATCATTTTTAAACTGTCTTTGCATTGTAGACACCAGGCCAAAAATATGATGCTTACATTTATTAGTAACTGGATTAAGGATTCAAACTGTGACTAAGAGATGAATATGGAATTACCATAGCTTTATGAACAAACAAAAATGTATTTGCTCCAGATCAGTGCTTTCAGTCCTAAAAAATAAATATGTTGTCAACCGACAAAATTAATTTTGTTCCAAATCTAGCTGAAGACTAGCCTTGAGGAGAAGGCAGGGAGACGTCTTGACTGAAAGAACAAGAACATTTATATAGAATTAAACATGTATTTAGCAAAACAATATATCCTATTAAAGTAGCTTGTAATGCCTCTATGAGCCAGAATCAGATTATTATTATTATTGCAACACCTGTTTACAGACGTTGATGAGAACACCTTTCAACAAGGCCGGCGTTTATCATCTTTTTTTTTTATCATCAAGCTGTAATAAAAACAAAGTAAGGAAATCCATAAAAATAAATCCATAAAAATAAATCTATAAAAATAATCTTAGTAAAATAAACACGGTATGTCTGATTCCAATATAGAATCCAAATGAGCATTAAAAGCATTTTCACAAATAAATAACGTCTCGTATTTGGGCCGATGCCGTATATTTTTAGGGAGGCTGTACTTTCATCCCACCTGCACTACCCAAACATAAATAACCATGCAATGCCAAACCATTCCACTGCAAAACAACTCAAAACAAAATCATTCTTGCACATTATTTATTACTTTTTTTTTTCTCTTTTAGATTTACAAGATATTTCAACATTTCTTTTAAAAAAGGCTAACAACTCTCTGGTGTTACAGGTATCAATACACAATGAATGCAAACAACTGCATTTGTTGCACAGTTCATAAACATCTTCAGATGTGTAGCCTATTAAATTACGACCTGCTTCAATAAGCAAAGTAGATCTGTCCTTATAGCTGTGTCATGTCCAGGTGCCCAACAACAACAAAGTGCTGTTCTCTAAACCGCAACGAGACAAAAGCCTTGAAGAATAACTGCTCTGTCGTTTGCAATTCCAGCATTAGTAGTTGGGTATTTGTATCTTTCATAATGATGATCAATGTAGAGGGAAAAGACAAGAGTAGAAAAGTAAACTGCAAATATACAGTACATGTGTGTGTATATACTATATACATACACACACATATATAGACACACACACTCAAACAAATAGGGAAAATGGCGAAACAACCGTAGCATCACCCATCAAAATAAATCATTTAAGACAGAATTCAATCAACGGAGACAGAGGCTGAAGATGAACAGGGAGGTAGATAGATAGATAGATAGATAGAGACACGGGGGAAAGAAAGAGAAATAGTGAGGGATCTTGGTGGTTCCCTCTAGCTTATGATTGTTAAAAAAAAAAAAAAAGAAGAAGAAGAAGAAGAAGAAGAAGAAGAAGAAGAAGTTCCTTTAATCAAAGAGGATCCAGATAATCGCATCTGTAATCTCAGTTTAAGTGCAGAGGTGGCGAATGGCTCTGCCCTCTCCTGCCTCTCTGGGTTTTTAGCTACGTGCCGTCCTTAAAACGATGTTCAGGGCTCGCTTACTAAGTTCATTGTTTTGTACTTGCTAATTGCCGCCGCCGCCGCCGCCGCAGCACTGGCTGCTGCGGCTCTGAGGAGCAGTTTCTTGTAGATCCACTCCTGTCCTGGTCCGCCCCGCTTGTCCAGCACCACCCTGAGGATCGCTCTTCGGTAGCTTCTTTGCTGCAGGGACAGGATCACAGATGTTTGAATAAGTTAAAAAAGGTTCAGAGTTGCAACATACAGAACAAAGGTTACACTAATCTATTCATTGAAAGTTGTCGCTGGGGGGAAAAGTGTGTAAGCAGCAGGGAGCAGCTGTGTTTTTGCCATTTCAGTTTCTACAAACACTGAACATATTCCTTCCCAATGCTTACCATTAAAAATAAACTTACAACCTTTTAATTTATTGATCTCTTCACCCAAAATCTCTTTGAAACAAGCAGCTCTTTTAGATCTAATCTGATGTTGTTTCTTTTGTTTTTGGATGAAGCAATGTGGACATTAGTCCGCTTTTGCCTGTAAGCAAAGTTGTGTTATCGCTGACGTCCCCTTAAATGTGCTTAAACATGAATGGTAAACAACATTGTTGTTCATTTGTGCGCACAAGTCATTAGGTCAAGTGGAAATCTTTTCCCCCCCCCGAGAATCCATATAGTTTTGGTTGTTTATCTAACCCGTACCTATTCAGTTCACGTTCAAGCTGTGTCGGTTCTCTTGTCTGGAAACTAGTGAGCAATTCAACTTTGCTGCAGAACTAAGTGGGCGGTGAACTTAAGTCTTGCCTGATATATCCATCTGTGGGAGCAGTTGAAAGGGGCATTTGACTCAGCGGCATGAAGCACTTACCAATAGCCATGAAAATTTCATTGACGTTCATCGCAGTCTTGGCTGATGTCTCCATGAAGAGTAGACTGTTGTCATCAGCGTATGTTTGTGCCTCCTAAGAACGTCATTTAGATATTGAGGATAATACAAAACATTTACAGCACTGACAAGTTTAATACAATTGTATTAAATTATAAATAAGGCTGTGAATATCTGAAATAGTTCTGCCGTAAATGTATTGATTTATGTTTCTGCGTCTTCATACCTGAAGGTCTATCGCTCTCTTGTTTGCGATGTCTGCCTTGTTTCCAGCCAGAGCGATCACGATGTTGGGACTAGCTTGTCTTTGCAGCTCCTTCACCCAGTTCTTTGCTCGTCCAAAAGTATCCTAATAGAGTGACAAACCTTATGAATATGGCTCTCACCCGGTGTGGTCGCATGACAACTATATTTAACCCAGGTGGGTCATAGCAGTACACTTCTGTGTGACGTCAAAACACCCACAAGTCTGAACACCAACAGGTCTAATTTTAGACTTAAATGACCAACAATTGGAGAGTGTCCTGTACTCTGCCAGCCAAACAAACCCAATACACCTCGATAAGATATAACATTTAACAAAACTACAACCCATCGGAGTTCATCCTGTTGCTCCCGGCTGTTAAGACTCCGTCCCCCATTGTTTCCCTGCAGGTGAAACCTACTGTGTTGGTGATGTCATAGACCACGATGGCCGCTTGAGCGCCTCGGTAGTACATTGGAGCCAGGCTGTGGTAGCGCTCTTGACCGGCCGTGTCCCAGATCTCAAACTTCACAGTGGTGTCGTCCAGACAGACGGTCTGAGTGAGGAAGGCCGCTGAGGAAAGTAAGTAATAAAGATCAGAGGAATTATTTAGCGTTTTAGGACCACGTATGTTCCCATCCTCCTGAAAGATCACGTGCATGAATGCAGCAAGTAAAGGCTCTCCAGTGCTGTATTTAGTGAACGACACCTACACGGGGGCTGGGTATTGGAGCTTAATGTGTTTTTGTCTCCTACCTCCAATGGTACTCTCCTGGAATTCATGAAACTGGCCTTTGACAAAGCGCAGCACTAAGCTGGACTTGCCCACTGCCGACTCCCCCAGCAGCACCAGTTTGAATTGGCAGATTTTGTTTGCTGCTGTGGCTCCATTCGGCCTGGTTGATCCGCCACCGCGCCCAGCCATTGACAGAGACGGAGGTTGTTATGGACGGGATTGGGCTGAAACTACAGGTCAAACAAGGGGAAAGACGAATCTGGAGTCAGGGGACACAGGCACTGATGGTGAGCGATGACAGAAGCCAAACTCCCAGCGGGGAAGAAACCGGGTCGGATGGGAAGGAGTGGAGCGAGCCCGGCTACCTGGAGAAATAAAAACATGGAAAATGAGTGGATCAAACGAGGAGAACCCCCGATACAAAACTGATTTATGGAAGTTGTTTTCATTATCTAATAATTTGCTAAATACTTTTTTGCGTTATTTTGTTTGAAGAACAGTTTATCAAGGAGAAGCTCATTTGTCATTTTAGAATAAATAATGTAATATTGTATTTTTACAACTTAAAGAAAAATGAACCGACTGATTTATGATTCCAGATGTTTCTGAAGAAATGCTAAACATTAGGCCAAACCACAGGTACGTCCATCTTCTAATATGTAAACTGAAAATAGGTTAACTGTACATTTGGGGGGTTTTGTGATGATGTCTGAAGGTGTCACTTGGAAAATCTAAAAATAAATCTTGGTTGCTGCCTCACACATTTTAATGTCATTATAACATTTAAATATGTCACTTGTTAGGACAGTGTCGGTGTCACCTGTCACCTCGACACACAGAGCTTTTGGTATATTGTCTCGCCATATTATAGATGTTGTATTCTAATAAGCAACATCTAGATAATATATCTGCATTTGAATTCAGAAGACAACAATAATAAACTCCAAACAAGCTGATTAACCTGCTGGTGTAAACTTTGACCGAATAACCAGATAAAAACAACTGTAAGTTAGCTGCGAGGCTAAAGCTCATAGCGATGAGCCGAGTTAGCAATGCTAACCTAAGCTAACAAGAGAAAATACTAAAAAGAAACGAACAACACGGTGGCGTTCTTACCAACAGTGAAAAACAATATCCACTTCGCCCTGTGGATGGTGAGTAATAACCGTGTTGCTCCACGTTAACAACGTTTTCTGCTAAGAACTAAAACACTTTCAGGTTCGGTAAAAAATACGCTTCCGCCTTGTGTAACCGAAATACTTCCTGGTTTCGTCCGTCATGTGATACAATTTGACAACCAATCAAATGGCCGGAAAGTGGGCCTCGAAAGTAGAGCCACACGAAGCCAACTCACTGTTAAAGAAAGCGTCAAGCAGTACCAGTACATCAACTCAAGCACTGCACTTTTTTGGTTATTGTATTTATTTGAATCAATCCAGGGACATAATATATCAATTTTGGCATGGGCCATCCTGCACAATGTGTACTTTAAGTATATATTTAAGTTTATATATTTTAACAGAGTATTTCTATGATGTGGTATTGTCACTTTTATGTTAAAGAACTGAGTACTTCTTCTACCACTGATTATATTTGAGTAATATTGAACATTTTGAGAAGGAATATGTGCAATCAATGCCGTTTAAATTCAAGAAAATGTTGTTTGCCCACCATAAAATTACCATTAGAAAATGTTTTAAAAAGGACGAAAGTTACAACTGATGATCTTGATCTTTATTATGACAATGTGCAGAATTACAAAATACATGAGAGCAGATTATTACTAATACTGGGAGATGTGTTGCTTGATTCATTTTTCATTTTGCATGTCCATTCATGTGTTGCAAAGATCAGTGCTGCAGCAGGATCCAGATGCTGCACTTGAACCAATCAGCATCTTGCAGTCATTTTCCTTCATGCAACTCTTGAAATAGCTGACATCTGTGAAAACATGAAAAAAAGACAGGATGGATTATGAGACGACTCTAAACTGATCCACAAAATCATTTTTTTCCTCTTAGTTTTTTAGCTGAACAGCACACTGAGGGAGCAGTCTGTACTTACGGGATCCGGCTTGAATGGTGACGCTGGCACAGACTGGATTAGATCCAGAACAGGTCTCAACACGCGATGAACACATCTTCGTGGTGCCTCCACATTTACACCTCAAGGCTTCACCTGGAAATAGAAAAGAAAAAATAATGTTCCACCATTGAATAAAAACTAGCGCTACATTTTCCAAACCACAAAGGATTGTCCTTAACCTCTAAAACCAGACACATAATATTAATTTACAGTAATCCGCTGCAGATTCTTGTGGCTGGTTTTGAGGAGGAAATCGTTCTTGTAGTGAAATACACTGCAGGTTTGTTGTGTTTCCTGTACATTAACTCACCCTGGCTGACAACCACCAATATCAGAAGAGCAAGAATCACAGTCTTCATGTTTTCTCTTGTCTGTACAGTGTACACCGATCTCTGCATAAATAAAGCAAGATGAAAAAGTGTTAGAAAACAAATGACATATTTAGCTGGGAGCACTTTCCTCACGCACATATGAAAACACTTAATGAAATCCCACCTTGTTCGTCGTCCTACTGGAGTATTGTTACCTCAGATGTCTGCTGCCAGACTGCTAGCTCCCTTTTTATTTGAACTTGTTGAGCAACCAGGCGAAATCCAGTGTATCATTAACTGGGAATCTGTCTCTGTTTGTGAGTCTGTTTCACTCACAAACAGAGTGACTTATCAAGGCCAGACTGTGAAGCTGCAAAACCCACTATGACGAAGCTCAGAAGAAAATACAAATAATTTAAATTGTCACATTGTACAGCCAATGTTAATGTTAGCTTTAAATAGAAATATTCCTGCATAAGAACACCTGTGAGGCGCAAATTGCAGTTACACATAAGTTCACAACAAGTGACATTTGGCACACTATCATGGAGGTCAGTATGCAATGTCATGGTTTGATTATAAAAACACAGGTCACAAACAGAAAAAGTAAAGTGTAAATACTGGATTAATTCCAAGAGGTGTGACTAAAAGCTACTAAACATTTCCACTCAGTGGACTTTGTGAAAGTTTTGTTTTTGCCAAACTAGAGAAGTATTTTGCAACAAAAAGAACTTGAATGAAAATGATCAGACAGACAAAGTTATAATGAGAAATGACAAATTAAAGGAAAACAATAGATACACATAGAGGTGAAAATGATGTAATTCAGATCAGCATCTATAAAACATTAAAGTCTTCATGTCGAAAGCAGTTTTAAGAAAAGTTGCAAAAGGATGATTTCAATTTAACCGCCCTGAGAAACTGAGATAGTGAGATTCAGTTTAAGGATCTACCAAATAGATCTTAGTCACCCTTTGAAATAAACAAAACTCTACTTCTTCTTCACCTGTACATTGGTGAATATTGATATCATGAATAGACCTTAATGTCATTTCCCAGTAGATGTGAGCACTTTCCAAGTAAGTAGGCAATGTATTGACACCTCAGATGATAGACTGTACATTTAAACAATCAGATGAAATGTAATTTGCGAAAACTGAAACATATTTTATGGTTTGGCAACACTATCCCCTTCCCCTGTATGCTGTGTATCACAGATGGGAGCAGGACATAGAACAGTGTGATGTAGTGATACTGTACTTATTCATGCACCTTTTTATTGGACTCATTATACTGTAATTCTTGAGACTTAGCTAATTAACCTATTAAAGTCCACACAATTGTTGGATAATGGTTTTGCAATATTTTATATTTCTTGAGTAATATGTGTGAATGTACAATATGCACATACAAAGGGTTGATGTTTTTATTCAGAATTTGTTTGAATGTTTTTACCTGAATTTAAAAGGTTGAATCGATGTATTCATATGCGTTCATACAAACGCAGTGAGGATGCAATGCCAGTATTTGTGAATTGTAAATTGAAAAAGACGAAAGGGGAACTGGGGGACAAAAAACCTTTTTAATGGATTCTCATGAACATATTGTCACTACACGATAAAGTCAAATGCACAGTATGAGTTTCCTTTTCTAACACTCTTTACTGCATCTCATCGACCAGAAGGTGGTGCAATGTGATAGAGAAAAATAATTGTGCCTTGTCAGCAGTCCTGAGATGCTTTAACAGTGATAAACTCAAAGAAGCTTAAATACCATACAATCTTTTCAAGTGCAGGTGGCGGTATTCCTGTCTAAATCTACACTGTTAAATTTTCTCCTGAAGACAAATATGCCAAAAAGTAATCCATGAAAAAGATGATAAATGTGTAATTTGTCCCACTAGGTGCAATAGAGCTAACAGGAGAGTTAGGGAGATGTCAATCAGGTACAGTCTGATCTGAAAAAGGTCTAATCAGCCAAATGAAGTCACGTATGTGGGTGTATCGTGGATGTTCAAGGCCTTTGATGGTTTATTTTGTGAGGGTTTTTTTCAGAATAAAAATCAACTATATACGCATGACTTTTATAAATTTGTACAACTCAGACATTACCTTCAGAAACATAATTAATGTGATAATATTTGTAAAACACCATCCACACAAGAGGAACAGTTAATGTCATTGACACAGGAAGATACAAAAATATGGTTAAGATCTATAAAGCACCACAACATGAATCTGATGGTCAATGGACTTGTACTTGTGCAGCAGTCTTCCAACCACTCATTCACACGCATTCATACACTGATGGCAGGGGCCGCCATGCAAGGTGCCACCTGCCCAAAATGTGTTCAGACATGACAAAATGTAAAAGATGTAAAGGAATGCATTACTCCTGCCAGTGAGATGGTTTGATGTATGTGGGAAAGACGAGACAATTGGAAATTCAGATTTCCAAAAACAAAAGCACTAGGAGACAGCATCTGACCTCTCCTGTAGCAAAACATTTTCTTGATGACAGCCACACAATTTCTAGTCTACGCGTCCAAGAGATGATTGTTTCCTTACATGTTAAGTTCAACTGTTATAATTTAGTTTTGATACAATTTGTTGTATATATATTTATAAAATTCTGGCATGGGCCATCCTGTACAATGTGTACTTTAAGTATATATTTAAGTTTATATATTTTAACAGAGTATTTCTATGATGTGATATTGTCACTTTTATGTTAAGGAACTGAGTACTTCTTCCACCACTGATTATATTTGAGTAAAAATTAACATTTTGAGAAGGATTAACTTGGGATGCTATAAATATGTTCGAACAATGACGTTTAAATTCAGAAACATGTTGTTTGACCACCGTAAAATTACCATTAGAAAATGTTTTAAAAAGGACAAAAGTTACAACTGATGATCTTGATCTTTATTATGACAATGTGCAAAAATACAAAATGTACATGTTGCTTGATTCATTTAGCGTGTTGCATCTCCATTCATCAGTTGCAAAGATCAGTGCTGCAGCAGCGGCCAGATGCTACACTTGAACTAACCAGCTGCCTGCATGCATTGCTGTCGTAGCAACTCTTGAAATAGCTGACATCTGTGAAAACCAGAAAAAAAGAAAGGATGGATTATGAGACGACTCTAAACTGATCCACAAAATGATTTTTTTCCTCTTCGTTTTTTTGCTGAACAGCACACTGAGGGAGCAGTCTGTACTTACGGGATGCAGCTTGAATGATGACGCTGGCACAGACTTGATCAGATCCATAACAGGTCTGAACAGGCGATGAACACCTCGTGGTGCCTCCACAGTTACACCTCAAGGCTTCACCTGGAAATAGAAAAGAAAAAATAATGTTCAACCATTGAATAAAAACTAGCGCTACATTTTCCAAACCACAAAGGATTGTCCTTAACCTTTAAAACCAGACACACTGGATGCATAATATTAATTTACAGTAATCCGCTGCAGATTCTTGTGGCTGGTTTTGAGGAGGAAATCGTTCTTGTAGTGAAATACACTGCAGGTTTGTTGTGTTTCCTGTACATTAACTCACCCTGGCTGACAACCACCAATAGCAGAAGAGCAAGAATCACAGTCTTCATGTTTTCTCTTGTCTGTACAGTGTACACCGATCTCTGCATGAATAAAGCAAGATGAAAAAGTGTTAGAAAACAAATGATGTACTTAGCTGGGAGCACTTTCCTCACGCACATATGAAAACACTTAAAGAAATCCCACCTTGTTCGTCGTCCTACTGGAGTATTGATACCGCAGATGTCTGCTGCCAGACTGCTAGCTCCCTTTTTATTTGGACTTGTTGAGCAATCAGGGGAAATCCAGTGTATCATTAACTGGGAATTTGTCTCTGTTTGTGAGTCTGTTTCACTCACAAACAGAGTGACGTATCAAGGCCAGACTTATGACGACACTCAGAAGAAAATCCAAATAATTTCAATTGTCACATTGTACAGGCAAATCAGAGAAGTATTTTGCAACAAAAAACAACTTTAATGATAATGACCAGACAGACAAAGTTATAATGGGAAATTACAAATTAAAACAGAGTGTTTGTATGTGCATATTGTACATTCACACATATTACTCAAGAAATATAAAATATTGCAAAACCATTATCCAACAATTGTGTGGACTTTAATAGGCTAATTAGCTAAATCTCAAGAATTACAGTATAAAAGGTGCATGAATAAGTACAGTATCACTACATCACACTGTTCTATGTCCTGCTCCCATCTGTGATACACAGCATACAGGGGAAGGGGATAGTGTTGCCAAACCATGAAATACTTTTCAGTTTACACAAATTACATTTAATCTGATTGTTTAAATGTACAGTCCATCATCTGAGGTGTCAATACGTTGTCTAGGGTGACTATAAGATTTATTTGGTAGATCCTTAAACTGGATCTCACTATCCCAGTTTCTCAGGGCGGTTAAATTGAAATCATCCTTTTGCAAGTTTTCTTAAAACTGCTTTCGACATGAAGACTTTAATGTTTTAGATCCTGATTTGAATTACATCATTTTCACCCCTCTATGTGTTATTGTTTTCTTATAATTTGTAATTTCCCATTATAACTTTGTCTGTCTGGTCATTATCATTAAAGTTGTTTTTTGTTGCAAAATACTTCTCTGATTTGCCTGTACAATGTGACAATTGAAATTATTTGGATTTTCTTCTGAGTGTCGTCATAAGTCTGGCCTTGATACGTCACTCTGTTTGTGAGTGAAACAGACTCACAAACAGAGACAAATTCCCAGTTAATGATACACTGGATTTCCCCTGATGGCTCAATAAGTCAGAATAAAAAGGGAGCTAGCAGTCTGGCAGCAGACATCTGCGGTATCAATACTCCAGTAGGACGACTGACAAGGTGGGATTTCTTTAAGTGTTTTCATATATGCGTGAGGAAAGTGATCCCAGCTAAGTACATCATTTGTTTTCTAACACTTTTTCATCTTGCTTTATTCATGCAGAGATCGGTGTACACTGTACAGACAAGAGAAAACATGAAGACTGTGATTCTTGCTCTTCTGCTATTGGTGGTTGTCAGCCAGGGTGAGTTAATGTACAGGAAACACAACAAACCTGCAGTGTATTTCACTACAAGAACGATTTCCTCCTCAAAACCAGCCACAAGAATCTGCAGCGGATTACTGTAAATTAATATTATGCATCCAGTGAGTCTGGTTTTAGAGGTTAAGGACAATCCTTTGTGGTTTGGAAAATGTAGCTCTAGTTTGTATTCAATGGTTGAACATTATTTTTTCTTTTCTATTTCCAGGTGAAGCCTTGAGGTGTAAATGTGGAGGCACCACGAAGAGATGTTCATCGCATACTGAGACCTGTTCTGGATCTAATCCAGTCTGTGCCAGCATCACCATTCAAGCTGGACCCCGTAAGTACAGACTGCTCCCTCAGTGTGCTGTTCAGCTAAAAGACTAAGAGGAAAAAAATCATTTTGTGGATCAGTTTAGAGTCATTCATTAAATACTTGCAGTAGTTTTCTCATAATCCATCCTGTCTTTATTTTCTGGTTTTCACAGATGTCAGCTATTTCAGGAGTTGCTACGACAAAAATGCATGCAGGCAGCTGGTTAGTTCAAGTGTAGCATCTGGCCGCTGCTGCAGCACTGATCTTTGCAACTGATGAATGGAGATGCAACACGCTAAATGAATCAAGCAACATGTACATTTTTGTATTTTTGCACATTGTCATAATAAAGATCAAGATCATCAGCTGTAACTTTTGTCCTTTTTAAAACATTTTCTAATAGTAATTTTATGGTGGTCAAACAACATGTTCCTGAATTTAAACGTCAATATTTGTGAATTGTAAATTGAAAAAGACGAAAGGGAAACTGGGGGACAAAAAACCTTTTCAATGGATTCTCATGAATACATTATCACTACACGATGAAGTCAAATGCACAGTATGAGTTTCCTTTTCTAACACTCTTTACTGCATCTCATCGACCAGAAGGTGGTGCAATGTGATAGAGAAAAATAATTGTGCCTTGTCAGCAGTCCTGAGATGCTTTAACAGTGATAAACTCAAAGAAGCTTAAATACCATACAATCTTTTCAAGTGCAGGTGGCGGTATTCCTGTTTAAATCTACACTGTTAAATTTTCTCCTGAAGACAAATATGCCAAAAAGTAATCCATGAAAAAGATGATAAATGTGTAATTTGTCCCACTAGGTGCAATAGAGCTAACAGGAGAGTTAGGGAGATGTCAATCAGGTACAGTCTGATCTGAAAAAGGTCTAATCAGTCAAATGATTAAAGTCACGTATGTGGTGTACTGTGGATGTTTTTAATATTAAGTTGTATCTTGTCTGGGTTTTTTTCACAATAAAAATCAACTATATACGCATGACTTTTATAAATTTGCACAACTCAGACATTACCTTCAGAAACATAAATAATGTGATAATATTTGTAAAACACCATCCACACAAGAGGAACAGTTCATGTCATTGACACAGGAAGATACAAACATATGTCAAAGATCTATAAAGCACTACAACATGAATCTGATGGTCAATGGACTTGTACTTGTGCAGCAGTCTGCCAACCACTCATTCACACGCATTCATACACTGATGGTGCCATAATATGTCGAGCATTCAGGTGGCAATGCAGGTGACACATTTGATGACTTGATTACCAATGATGTGATTATCCTATAAGATGCCTTGTTATGACTTTTGACTCAACAACATGTGGATGAAATAAATAGAGAATGATGAAATGAACAAGTGTGTTTGTGGTCCCCCTCCTTTATCAAGTCACATAATACAAATCAGAACGATATCACCTGGTAAATTATTATTAAGTGTTGATACCTCTGATATGTGCTCCCCTGCTGCTAGCTTCCTTTTTATTTTTGCGCAATCAATGCAAATCCAGTGCATCATTAACTCTAAAACTGTCATCTGGGTTTTATTCATAAACTGGCTGATCCAAAACACAACACTTGTTGTTACTTTATGTCTGTTTCCTGACAGGACGCTGTGTTGTTGACACAACCTGTTGAAATTGAGCCAATGGACAAAAACTCAAGATTGTATCTGTGTGTGCATTGAAACCCTGCATGAAAAAAAAATATCACTGCTTGAATGAAAGCGTTAACTTTAGTGAATATAGTTTTTTGTGTGTTTTTAGCTATATGATCAGAAATACTGATGTTACTGCTGCAGTTCCATCTCAACAAGCATGAACAATACTGTACATTCACTTACATAACCGGATTGAGAGTCGAGACAGATCAGCACAAATAAAAAAAATGGATAAACCAAAAGCGTTATAAGCACAAAAGACTCACTGGATTCACTAATGAGAAAAACAACAGCTGCAAATCCTCTCTCTCTTTTTTATATATATATATTTTTAAAGCCGACTGGTGACTTTCTGATTTCCTTCTGTTCTTCACAGAGATATTTTTCAACCGTTCAACATTTCCGTCTGTCTAATAAATGGATGATTTTCTTTTTTTGTACATCCTAGTGGAAGTAAATTAATTTAATTAAAATAATTCATTAATTTTATATTTGGCAGCAACTCTTAAATATTTTTATGTCACAAATAAGAAGAATTTGTCTCACTCTCTCTCACACACACACACACACACACACACACACATATATATGTACTTCGTTTAGCTACAAGTGTGACAAGTATGAACTCTAGTAGACTCAAATATATATGTTTGTACTTATAAACAACTACTCTGCCTCTTTCAGGTAATATAGAATGAATAACCCCCCACATGAAAACGTTAAAGTCCCATGTCATATCCAAATACAGTACATGTACGTAAAATGAAAGCATAACTCTGATGAGTGCACAGAAACAGGTCAATACTTCCCATTATCTCCCTGTAACGGTAAAGTGCTTGAATTACCAACATATCCTGTCTTGCAACTAAATAGTTGTTCACAGAATACGTGACTTTCTTTTCAGAAAAATTATATTCATCAAGTGTGGTAAGTGTGACGCCACAGTAAAGGACACTTCAATACATTTCTGCATACTTTATTTTGTCAGCTAAGGAGAAATCATTGAAAAAGAACAAAGTTCCTGAATGTTTTTCCCCCACTAGGCATTCATGTTTAGTAAATTAATGACCGTACTTAATATTTCATGGGACCCTCTTTTCATCTAAATATGTATTTATCAACAGCTATGTTGTGTTTATATAACTATAGATCTGTAAGAAAGACATTTTTTCACAGGACTATGCCTTGGTGTGGAAAACAATAAGAAATGTCTTAAAATCTCATAAAGGATCTTTAAGAAAGCATAAAACTGGAGACATTCAATGGAATTTTATTGAAATCATAAATGATGCACTGCTTAGTGGAGATTGGATATTAGATATTCACAGTCCAAGAACTCACAAATAAAAAATGCTGAAGTGAGAAAAACATTCAATTTAAAACAATAAACAATCTATGCTCAATGATGCACATACTCTAGTCCCTATATGCAATGTGTCATTTCTGTTCCTTCACATATTAAAACATCCAACCGCTCTGAGCTGTCTGTCTACAAATACAGTATCTGTGAACCACAATCAACAGGTTGTCATGTAGAATGCTTACACATTATTTTGGAAACCTTTTCCTTAGGAAAAAGAATAAACATCTTTACCATGCAAGGAGGTAACAAGTATTATCAACTGCAAATTGCTCTAAGGGATGTTGGACAAAAATATACAGTATACACTGGAACTGTTTTATTTAAAAGACACACTTCAGTAAATCCAAGATAATGCACAAATGACATGCTTTTGCATAGAAATGGTGTAAATTGTGTGGAGTTTGACAAATTAAGTTAAGAAATGAAGTTTGTAAATACAGCACACATTGACATTCTCCCACAGGGTCTCTTTAACACTGTAAGTAGTTGCATGTCTATAACTTTTTTTCCTCCAGTTGTAGTGACGTCAGTGAGTCTACCCCTGAAACAGTTTAATCTGTGAGGTCCAGACACCACGACTGCTCCGTGCTCTGAGTCTGAACACCAATGCTGGACCTTCGCGATGACACGCTTTCACTGTCCCTGCTCTCCATAGAGCCCCCGTTCCCCAGCAGGCACTCCAGACTGGTGTGTTCTACGGCAGACGGGTCGCCCAGCGGAAGATCAGGCTCGAGAGCGTCCGATCGCTGTGAGGCTGAATCCAGGGAGGATCCAAGAGGGTGGCCTGGCAACATGGGGGGAGATGCAGACACAGGGTGGACCGAGGGGTGTGAGTCCTCGATTTGGAAGAGGGAGGTGTCCTGGATCACATTATGGGATGTTGGGGCGGATATCAGAACGCAAATGTCCTCATGCGAGGCTTGCGATAAGTTCAGATGGGACTCGGAGTGCAGGGAGAGATGGGGGTACGAACTGGGTGACGAGTCCAGCAGGCTGTGTGTGGACGTACCTGTAGGGGCACCGGACAAAAGGCAAGAGTATTCATCACTGTCACTGGGAGGCTGCAGGCACAAAGTAGGCTGGGACTGGCTGATGGTGGTCGGGCTAGCACCGACAAGTCTGTTGTCAGAGTCTTCATACCCAGCATGAGGTGCGAGGCCTGGACTTCCACCCTGGAAGCCTGGGCTGGCGCGGAGAGGAGACGGGCTTGTCCACAGATG
This sequence comes from Pholis gunnellus, assembly GCF_910591455.1. Lineage (NCBI taxonomy): Eukaryota > Metazoa > Chordata > Actinopteri > Perciformes > Pholidae > Pholis > Pholis gunnellus. The sequence continues at coordinate 11,777,859 of NC_136548.1, forward strand.
TGTTGTCATGCTCTCAGAGCTGTGACACGGGCCTAACCTGGATGCAGAGTTTACAGAGAGGGGCAGACAGGAGTTGGCAGGTGGACTAGAGGATTGAGGCCAAGGATGGCTCTCTGTTTGGGTTTCAGCAGCTCCACTGTAGTTCCAGTGGCCAGCGGGTGCAACTCTTCGCTGGCTGTGGCCTTCCAGGCTCCCAGGATCGTTGTTGGGGTGGAAGGTCGGCGCTAAGTTAAAGGGCATGCCAGTGTTGGGGACTGTAGACGGGTTGGACACCATTTGGATGCCATATGGGTATGAAGGAAGGGAGGCTTTGTAGTGTTGCACAGATATGTGGGCCTGAAGGAGATGCATCATGTGGTGCAGGTCCTTGGTGAGTTCAGATACTTCCTGGTTTAATGTGCCCATCTGCGAAGACAGTGCACACAGTTTAGTTGCGACGTTAACAGATTTGGAGCATATTCTATTATTACACTGAGGAAACGTGGTCAATTACACAAGTACAGTACAGCTTCAAAGTACACATAAAACAACAAGACCTTTTTGCCCAATTAAGTCCCCAGCACAGAGTGACAAATGAATCAGTTTCTATCTTTGAGGATCAATATTGGATTCCTGTCCAGATATCATTTTCTAATGATCTCCCTGAAGATAGCTAAACCATTTTAAACCCTCTTTGACTTAAATAAAATGATTTCTTATGCAGTAGTGCAATCCAGAGGGACACAGACTGAGTCAAATAGGGAAGAAAGTAGACAGAAAACTGTGAACAAGGGACAGAGAAGGGCCACAAGTAGATCAAGGTTGTTTATCCAACATTTTTTGGGTCGAGTCAGCACTCCGCACTCTGCATTGCAGAAGCACCCTGCTGATTAATGAATATTGACTTACATGGGCCCATCTGGATCCTCTTGCAGCACCTGCTTTCACATTATGTACATTAAAATGAAGAGTGCAGGGGCAGACTGAGATACACGGCAGACAATAAGTCTGTTTCTGCTTATTTTCTAGGTCAGCACTGAAGCGAATTCATTTCTGAACAGGAACTCGGTTCATAATGTCGGAATAGCACACAGGTCGTATTTTCTAATCAAAGCAGAATTTGGATCTGTGAGGCTACATTATTTTTGGTCCAATCAATGTTAATCCAGGTTAGGAAGTTGTACCTCACCTTTTGGTTGAGTTGACCGATGCTCCGTCTGACCTCCTCTGTCTCAAGCAGCAGAGTAGCGTTAACCTGTGTGGAGTCTAAAGATATGAGGAGGAGAAAAACAATAAGTAGTTGACTCAGTAGCACACAACTCGGCCACACACACGGAGGTCTTTATCATTATTAAAATGAAAAACCTTTCTCCAGAGGATGACAAATTACAGACACAGCATGTGCCCGTATTGCATGTATACATACACACATGCATGCATATATGTACAGTTGAATATTATGTGTGAATTACTGCAAAAACATTATGTTGTAGGTGCTATTGCTTTGGATTCGTGTCTACGATGTTATCTCTACTCTTGTGTCTATTATCTGAAGAAGTGGTTTATGTTGTTGCTGCTGTATGTCAGGATCTAAAAGAGGGAAGCTTGTGAACACTTAAAACACGACCAATATGACAGTAGACAGACCACAGCAGCAATTATGTGGAATCAATGAGGCACAAACTTAAAAAAAGCTAAACATAATGCAGGCAATCCTCCGGGAGGCGCTGCATGACGGCCAGAACAACTCAAACCAAATCAGGAGGTTCATCCTACACCACAACACTTTTAGTGATTAGGAAGCTGTACTGTACATAGATTGCTACGGTGTAATGTTGTGCATCTCTCAAGTAAATTAGTTGGACTTTAACTGACCTGAATGTGATATTTTGCCAGAATGATAGCGATCATCAGCGTAAAGCTCAGGTTAGATGATCTGTACACTGCTTTGACCTCTGTTGTCTTTTAACATGTTCTCTGACTCTTTGGACACCCGACTGTCATTTCATTCCTCTGCGCTCTCATATTTCCCCCAGAAGGAGTCGGGGCAACATTGTTGTATCCACTGTTTGAACCCTTGGGTTTACCTCCAGCCATCTGGCACCCGGGTGACCCTCGCAGCTGGAGGTGGTTTGACTTACCTTGGGTGCCGCCTCCCGTGTTGGCATTGGGCCTGCTGTGCTCCACGTTGAAGTGGAACGCGTGTCCATTGTCTTCGATGCCGTCTACAACCCTGGCAGGGAGGGGGCGAAGAGAAGGGAAGCCGGAGTTAATGTAACAGTAGAGCTTTTTCAATTATCATTGGAGCCCGCAGACGACCAGGGAATGTGGCAAGAGAGCTGCTGCTGGCAGAGGCCCATGTGGGTCTGAACATGAGGAGAAGAGCCCAGTCTGGAGGGGCGGACACTTGAGCTCTCTGAACCAGCACTTACCCATATCTAGGACTTACTGGATGACTTAGGGATACATTATGAATACAGATGGTTGGGGCAGGAGGATAAGGTGCTCTGGTAATGAAATGCAGTGGCATCTGTTGAAATATGCAATGCAAATACACTCCATTTACATTAAGTGGATGATGCCGGTTGCTGTGGCATGACTTTAGGTGTCTGTTACAACGAACACCTTACTTTGATCATCTGAGATGCTCTATGTCGAGCATAACTAGGGTGAATATGTAGACGTAACGTGGTCTACAAAATCCAGTGAGATGTCTATGACACAGGCAGGTTAGACCATAACACACAGAAAAAGAGGCATCAAGGCCTATGATATAGTGATGCTGTTAATGAGGTAAACTACTGTGAAATAAGGGGACAGAAGTTTTGGATTCTTAATGAAATTATTAGAAATATAATATAATGAATACATTAAATATAGTGAAGTGTAAGTTAGCACCAAACTCAAACTGTTTGATCAAACTGAATCAAAACACAAACAGTGTGGATTCAAAATAAACAAGACATTGTAGTTCATTGACATTTAGCACTCATAGCTTTTTAAAATGATATTACATTATATTGCATTACATTAAATGGGTGTTTCTACTGTTTTCTATTTTGGTCAACCAGCTACCAACATGCAACAAAGTATTTTCATTTAGACTTTGATTACGTTTTTGTTTGTTTTCTATTTCTGTTTTGAAAACAGAAAATGTGATAATAGCTTTCCGGCTACCTGGGACTAAGATCTGGGGGTCCAAAGCAGGTGACGGTTGGGATAAGCAGCTTTGAAGGCTTTTTCTCGGCCCCCGACTCCCTTTGGGCTGAAGTTGAGGCCGTTGTGACTTTCGGGGAGCTGTGCTCTTTTTTTGACGGTGGCTGAGGGGATGAGCTCTGCCCGTGGATGCTGCGGCTGAGGTTTGGTGAACGGCAGCGCCGCAGGGCGTTGAACTGCCGCAACTCATCCCCCAGGAGGTTCCCCAGTGAGGTACGCCGAACAGGGCTGCTGAAGTTGGGAAGCAGGAGGTTGCGACGGGAGCGGGTCGCTGGAGAGAGGTGGAAGGAGTCGTCCGGGTCATCCCCCTTAGTTTCCACGATAGAGGGGAGCCTGGCTTCCTGCAAAACAGCAAATACAACAGGCATCATTAATAACTGTACACTATGGGAGCTCTCACTACCAAGGGATGGACTGATCCTAAAACTGCATGGTTTGTTGTTGTGTTTGAGGATCTGAAAAATGACGTTAAAAGAATTATGTTAAAAACACTTAACCAATTTAAAATGCCACTCACAATACACAAATCATTTCATGAGTAATAAGCATAATAAGCCTTTTAATTATGAAAGCTGCTGATAAAGAGCCATTATTGTGTTATTTAGATTTTAATGAGATACAGCTGCTGATATTTTAATCACATTATACTAATCCTGCTACAGATCTATTACGCTCTAGTCGTGGCTAACTGTGTGCTTGGCAGTAAAAACCGTTGGTTTTACATCAAATGAGCACTGTTAACAGTATTTTAATATTAGGAACATAAGGCGGGGCGATAAGCATAGTGAGAAAAGTAGCTCATAAGGTTTCCTATTAGGAGAGCCACTGACCCAGTTAGCGAGCTAACTCCAGGGACTCAACTGCTCTGTCTGTTCCAAATGAGTCTCAACCTGCAGGGGAAGTCCTTCCACAAACCCTCCCACTAGCAGTACAGTACTGTAAGACCCAGAAAGACCTGAGGGTTTTACCTTGAAAAACCAGACACCCCAGTTAAACGTTGATTTAATATGCATGACACAAATGCACCTTTGACAATTCAAAAAAACAGGCTTTCTGAATCTATTACAACTTAAAAGATGAGGAAACTGTGTCAGATGGAAAAAGGAACAATAACAGCTCTAACAGAAGAAGAACATTTAATTTGAACTCACGTGGGGAAGCCTGGGTGACCTTGAAAACCTGCTGAGGCCCTGCAGTAACAAAAAGAAAGCAACAGGGATTACAAAAGACATACAACATATTCATTTATTCAACTCCATATCCTCTTTATCAAACATTCAAACATTTAACTTAACCCTTGTAATGACGCATTAGAAAATTAAATGCGCCATGTGGAGTTTACTTATAAGAAAAGGAATGTTACTCACAAAAAATGCATTGTGTGTATCCTTGACGTCTAACTAACATGTCAAGTGTATTTCCTTCCTCATAACACATTTGCAAAGCTGATTTTTAAGTATTTAAAATCCAGCATTGGCGCATTGCAGCATATCTTGGCGTGTTACCACCTGTTGATCAGTGGGATATAGTGTGACACCAGGGGAGGTCAAGAACTCCACAGGGAATATTCAATTAATTTTGATGATGTCTTTGCATTTACTGTGTACAATTCTAATTTGTTATCTACTGTTTTAGTCACTCGAACCCTTTTGGAACTATCTAAATGACCGTGGCCAGTGATAAAGCCTTTGCTACACAAGCCCAATCACATAACTGATCCTTCGTCTACACTCGAGTGCAGAGGGATTCCGGTGAAAGTTTGTCTTACACCGTTGCAAGTAATTTAGCACAATCACCAGCTGGATGGCAAATGAAACCGTGGTAGTGTGAAGTCTTCCCTCATGTGTGAAAAACGTGCTTCTGACAACATGGCTTAATGTGACAACACGAGCCACAGTCTATCGCTCCACCAGCACAGAGCGAGTAATGCTCTTTGATGCAGGAAGGCAATTCACTGAGGAAACGCATTAAATTTAATCCTTCACTGAAGCACAATACGGAGTTTAAAAATCATCTCCAGCAAAAGGCGGTTAAAGCAAAAATATAACTCTAGTTGTGAGAATTCTCCTCCTAACGAAGACGAACCCTGAGGCAAGGTGGAGTGATTAATTAGCCAGCCTGGGTTATTGGTGCCAAATGACATTAATTGAACATCGATAGCAATTAATGGGGCAAGGATGCCACAAGTGTCCCACATATCAAAATTGGTTTGCAGGGACTTCATTTAGACCTACTTACAAAACGGCATGCTTGTGCACACACGAGTGTGTCAGTGTTTTGTATGATGTGCCTCTTGTGTTTCAAATCCAGAGCGCATTTCGTGGGGATCTGTTTTTGGGTCAAATTTGAACTATTCAGAAGAGTTAAACAAATCTGAAATACAGACCATTGACAGCTGAGTCCAAATTCCTCCTGATATATCTCAGAGTGAGAGGGGGAGCGGTCTGTGATATATTGTATTGAAGGGAAGTACTTGAAATGACACTGTCACCTGGGACAATTGTTGTGACATTTTTTTGTCATCTCCTCTGTGTATTCCTTCAGCCACTCCTGGTAACATGTAATACACATGTTTCTAGCTTTTCAAACTTCTTTCACTCCCACGACTGGTTATCAGTGGCTGCCTTCGTCATCTTTGTTAAACTGTTGTTGTCATATGAGGCTCCAAAGGGGGTTGCATCCCTATAACTCCTGATCGGCCAGCTTGTTCTTCACACTCCATGACAACTGACTACTTAACTCTCCCTGTGGCGACATGGTCGTTAAAGTGGGACTCAGTGCTGGTTCCCTGGTGGTGTATGTTTTCTGCCAAGGAGAAAACAGTCATCTCTCTGAATCCACCTCCCTGAAGAAACAAGCCATACTCCTCGGTCTATAATCATTCCATACCAAATCATTCAACCTGACCTTAAAACTGCAATAACTGTTATTTTTGTCTACTTGGGCAAAACGAAAACAAGCTGTGAGCACACTGTCAAGATATCATTACCGTTTAAGTTGCTAGTGGCTAACTGTGTCTGTCAGGTGCTGAGCAGGTAGAGCAGGTGTACAGTGTTTTAAAAAAATAAGTTTTTTCATTGGAAACAGCAACCTGGTGTGGCCAAAAACAACACTATGAGAGTCAACCCGGTCTCCTACAAAATGACGTTCCCGTACAACTAAACTGCATTCTCAATTACGCTGCAGAGGAACGTTTTTTTCTCCAGGATTACGGTCGCAGCCATCCATCACGACCTCCTCCCTAAACGGACTTCTATGGACTATGATTAGAAACACATTTGTGATAGGTCATAAAGAAACGTAATCCGGGAGAATATGTTTACCTCGAATTGTTATTGAGGATGCAATGCTTTTGCATTGGAAAGCAGTTTTGTAGAAGTCCACTACACAGTAAAGTTGTACATTTTAAACTGTTAAACAAAACAGTGAGCTGAAACTCACACTAAAGCTCTGTAACGCCAAGGGGGGGATGCAGATCAGGGTGATAATTCTTTTCAGATTTTCATTTGATACATTGTCATAAGAAAATATCAGTTCTAGCTGCTGTGAAAAATAAACCACTTTATAGCATAAAACACATTTTGTCTCTGTTTGCAGTTTGCAGTAAAAAAGGCTGTAAAACTTTCATACTGTACCAAAACCTATTGAAAATAATTGAATCGACACATCAGTAACTATTCAATTAGTTGACAAAAAAAAAAATCATCCAACAAAATCATTTTCCATCTGGTAGTCTGGGGTTTTTCCTTTATTTGACAAGATAAAGTAGTCCCTTTTGGATACCTTATACTGTAATAGGCATTCCTACAATCTGTTTCTTTGGCAGTGTTTCACTATGACTGATTGCTGTACAGTCAGCAATTCTCAAGTATCTCTCGAGTGTAATGTGGACCTCCCATCATACAACAACTCCCACCGCAAACCACCCACCGTGAGGATGTGGATGAGACCAGTCCTACCGTAGATGTGTGTGTGTGTGTGTGTGTGTGTGTGTGTGTGTGTGTGTGTGTGTGTCAGGAGTTATGGAACCTGGCAACTCGACCAGGTAGCTGAGCACGGAGCCCCGGATTTGTGCTTGAGCATAAACTCTGAGCAGATGGCCTGAGACAGAGTTAGAGAGCGAGTGCTTGTGATCAGCCACGCCACAAAGAAGCCTGCTAGAATCATAATTAAAGACTGTAAGAACTGTAAAAGTGTGTATACGTTCACGGCCTCTATACACACAACATACATTCTTTGTCTTGGGATAACTTTTCTCTAATAATGAGCTTCTCTGTAGGTGCCAAATGGTATCTATGATGTCTCTTTATGGGAGGAAACCTCTCAAAAATTATAATTCTCTTCTTTTTGAAACCGTCATCAATACAGTTTCACTCAGCCTGAAAAAAATGGCATCCATTAATGAACATGGCCAGCACAGATGTCCTGTTCTTCATATTCCAAACCAAATGATTAAAAAAAATAAAATGTAATGAATGAACTAATGAGCAAGAAAGCCTTCAAACAATAGGAAAGGCCTGTGGGAGCCAAGAGGATGCTTGAAGCAAGTACAAATGCTTGAGATTGACAATATTGATAACATTGGGAAAGTCTTTGGGGAGCTTTGCCAGCTTTGTCAGTCACACATGAAAGACATCTTGGCATTAATTTGTTTTGATTGCACGGTTCAACAAAATACCGTGCAAAACAGCCATTGCACTTTGTCACACAGTTTCTTTAATTAATGAAACTATTCAATTTCTGGGTTTCAAGATGCATCTTTACGCAGATTATATAACAATGCCTGAAAACAGGTGCATTTTCTCCACGGATGGAGGATGGTCTTAAATAACTGTGAGGGGTAACAGGCAGCACTGAGAGGAGGTCAGTGTCTGGCTGTAATGTCATCCGGCTTTGCTTTGGGGTGGCAACAGGGAAGCGATACGGCTGCCTGACAGTGGCACCCACGCATTGTAATTGGTGTGACAATCAAGCCACCAACAGCCCTTTGGTCATTGTGATAGACCAAGTGTCAAGGGGGGGGGTTGCTCTTTTCTATCAGACAGTGTGTGTGTGTGTGTGTGTGTGTGTGTGTGTGAGGGGGGGAGCAATGAAACGAGATATTGAATTTCTGAATTCTCTAGGCTTAAAAAACATTTTTAAATTAGGGATTGAATATGAAAAGACAGGCTTACAATTAGGAAAAGGGAACCTTAACGACACATTAGATGAACACCAGTTTTCTGTTTGTGAGTATTTAGTACCTCGCCCTGGCTGCCCTCACGCAGGTTGTATGTGAGGTTGTTGTGGATGTCAGAGGTGAACACAGTGGCGTACTCAGGGTAGAGTTCCAGCACCTCCTTCAGACCGCGCACATTGATGTACTGGAGGTCACAATAGGTCAGCGCCTTCACATCAGCATTGGTCTTGATCACCTGGTCGGTACCAGGCAGGTCAGACCCAATCAGGTCCCCTTTTCCTGAAATAAAAAACAGTAAATATTCACCGTTTTGCTCCACTACAAAACCACCTGAAACATGATGCTAAAACAGTCCCGGGCCACAATACAAACCTAATATTGCCAGCACCATGCTGTCTTTCAGCACCTCCAGGGACCCGGAGCAGACAAAGTAGTTGGCATGCAGCGCGTCACCCTGACGGATGAGGTACTCGCCAGGGACACAGAAGGAGGTTTTTATATGGAGGGAGAGTGAGCGCAGGCAGCCACGACTGGCCCCCTTAAAGACCGGCAGCTGGAGGATGTCCTTATTCAGATGCATGGCGATGTCGGCCCGCAGCTCATCAGGGAAGTCGTGCAGGAGCTGGGGATGTGTGACAGATGTAATAAGGGGTGACACTCATTGGTATTTAGGGAATGGACTGTGTTGCCACCAGTTACCCTCTTTTGGTGTCGGGTGTGAAAGATCATGAACAATTACAGCTGCAAAGGGTTTGTGAATGGTTTGTAGAACAGGTGCAGTGCACAGATCCCATCTAAACATGACCCAGAAGTTTCTAGAGGGCAGACGGCAGCTTGAACAAAAGTATTACATGACAACACAACAATGAAAGGGACTCCTACCTCGTTGGCATCGATGCCATTGTTGACAGACCATGTGGTCTGGAAGTACTCCAGCATGCGCTGTTTGATCTGCTGGGGCAGGCGGTGGACACGGATGAAGTCCTTCAGGTCCGTCATGCGTGTGTGATAGAGAGAGCGCCGAGAGTACATGCGCTGAATGATGGCCGTCACGTTACCGAAGACCAGGGCGTGCATCAGCGCTGTGTGAGAGATGGAAACAAAAAGAACGCACGTTTTAATATAGAGGCTGAATAGTTGTATTGCTACATAAAAAACGTACAATCTGACATCTTATTCCAAAGGGATTTTCTTTTGGCCTATTACAATTGGAATGAGTTGAATCACATCACTTTTTAGGTTTACTTTTACTTTTCACTCTTTTAAAAACACTTTTCCTGCTTTAAATTAAAAATAAAATGTTATATTGATCACTACGTAATGATCCACACTTGTTACTGGTTATTTGCTTATTAAGCTACACAAGTGGCAGAGTCATTTACAGCTTTGTGTATATCACTGTTCTGAAAAAATTTTTAATTGCCACACGATAATTATTTTCTGGATTGTTGAACCAATAACTGCCACCTCAGCTAAAATAATCTGTTTATTGGTAGATAAAGATGGCACAAATCTGTGTTTTAAAGGCCAGCCAAATCATCAGACCCACTTCCTGCTGAATCTCCAGCACTGGCGTGCCAGGACGCCAGAGGGAGAATGTACCCTGGTGTCAGACATACCGCCGATGAGCATGGTGCAGATGGAGAATATCTTCTCAGCATCGGTGTTGGCACAGACATTGCCGAAGCCCACACTGGTCAGGCTGCTGAGGGTAAAGTAAAGGGCAGCGATGTAGGAGCTGCGCACCGTCGGGCCGCCCACCGTGCTGTTGATGTAGGGCGTCTCAAGACGTTTGCCCAGCTCATGAAGCCACCCTTGAATGAGAAGGTAGAGCATGAGCAAACACTGTTCAAAGGTTATGGTTGATGTTATTATTATGTCTGAGCTCTGTCAGCTCTGTGACAGGTGGTAGTGGCAATATGGTACCACAATACCTGGTCTCAGAGAGACAGGCGTGTATGTTTGGGTCTGTGTGTGTGTGACAGAGATTTTCAGCAGTTTCATGAGGCTGGCATGTCGTTGAGGGACAGGGCAGAATTAGATCGGCTCCTCCAGGGATAAACTAGACCAAGTGTAATTGGCAGGGTGGACCTAACCTCCCTATAGACAGAATATACCGCCACAACTCTATGCGCCATCACACAATTAGAAACACAAACACATGTTGCACAGCGGACTGGGTCAGATGTTTAATTTAGCTTTAGCCTACAGTATGTCACAGTATGCGTGTTGCTGTTTAAGGTTGTTTAAAGAAATAACATATGGTTGTTAAACTGTAGGACTGAACTTGGCTGCAGTCATTTTGGAAGTAAGAAAAACCTAAACATGGTTAAACATGGTTACGCTCTTCGATCTGACGCAGGCAACTGTGTAAGAAATAAGACAAGCGCTCAGATATTTCTCAGATAATTTATAGACTAGAAACAACTGTCAGTTTGTGATCATGGCTTTTCTTTGGTCTCCATGTTGTATCATTTACAAACAGTGACACAAACAAGACATTACTGTGCTGCTTCCTTACAGTCGTTCTTTTTTTTTACCAGCTTTTTATCTGGTTTTAGTCCTCATTAGAGTGTATGGTGTTCGTCACTATTTCACCACTGAGTAGAGCTACACACGCCAATAGGTGAGCAATGACTATTTATAGCTAAACGGGACACAACAAAAGCTAAATCTAGGCTTATTTGTTGTCATTTTTGCCTATTTAAACAGAGAAAACACATGACTTACACAGCACCAAGGGTAAGTGAAACAAGTCTAATCAGCACCATGCTTAAGTTATGAAATGGGAATATGATATATTGGATTTGTTTAATGAATGATGATGCATGCTAAAGAATCAGTTTGAACTATTACTTCATTTATCCTTCACAGAAAAAGGATGCTCTTGCTGGATGGAGCCCTAAACCTGACCTTCATACCTCAACAGCTTCCTCTTAGCAAGGCCTCAATCAGACTCACCAATGTCCCAGGTCTCATTGGTCTCTATCTCTTTACGTCCAATCATGTACCAGATGCAGGCCATCCAGTGTGCCAGCAGGGCAAACACAGACATGAGCAAGGTCAGCACCATGGCGCTGTACTGGGAATAACGATCCAGCTTCTGCAGCAGACGAAGGAGGCGTAGCAGGCGTACCGTTTTAAGCAGGTGGACAAGGGAGGTCTGAAGAGGAGAAGCAAGTATGGGGGGGGAGAAAAGGAGAGAGAAAGTGAATCCCTTGGTTTTGTGTTGTATCTGGAAAGACACTGTGACTGTACATATACGGCATATACACAGCTGAATATCACAGCTTGGACAATCAGCGACTTGTTTTGCTCAAACAAATGTTCTTATCTTGTGTAAAATTCACTATTTAGGGAAGAGTAGTCACATAGGCAGGCAGGCAGCAACAATAGCTGCCTTGTGGAATGCAAGGTCGAGCATTTTAGAGGCCAAACATTTCAGGGATTATTTATTTATTTATTTATTATAAGTAATCCATTTGCTGCTTGTCAGCAGTCCCAGTGAAAAAAAAAGAGAAAAGAAGACGGCCGAACATATTATTGTCCAGTTGCACTCACCACTGTGATGTTGAAGGCATACAGCAGGTCAAAGGGCAGGGCAGCCACCAGGTCCACAAAGAACCAGGTGGTGGCGTAATGAATGCAAATGGAGCGCGCCTCGTACACCACCTGCCCTGACTGGCTCACATAGGTGGTGCGGAAGTTTAAGATGATGTCTGCAAATACAAAGGTTAAAGGTGGTATTGTTTCCCCTCCAGTGACGTAAAGACGGTATTGTCATATTCATTCAAATAGACGAGATCAGACATTTATGTGGGTTTGATAAACACATTGTATACAGTGAGGAAAGCTGGGTTTAAATCCCAGTGGTTCACTTGTATGTAATATACAGTATACTTTAGACCACACCACAATGTTTGTTATTCACACTTTTGAAAGTATTGAATTTAAGTCATTGTTTTAATGCATCCATATGAATCAGCAAGTTTGCGACACAGATCATCTTCATCTTAGTGTCAGAATGTGGCAAGCACACATAACAAGCAGACCTCTGGTTGTATGGTTTGATTTAAAAGAAAACAACCGTATCTGTCATCCAAGCTGTTGATATTTGCAGAGCTCTTGGCTCATCACTCAATACAAATCTCAGTTATGAGAAGCTAAAAGGTAAGATGATGATAATGATTTTGGCACACACAGCAGTGTGCTGTACAATAAAAAAAAGTTGGCTGGTATCCTCCCTCTTCTTGCCAAGTTGAGGGACTCAGACATGAACGTGAAATAATTGGCTTGATGGTGGTCAAACCTCGTGATCAGAACCTCAGGGCAAAATCGGGCAACCACGTCTACTTTTCAACACTCACCTATAATAAAGAGCATTTCCACCACAATGTCGCTGACAATGGTGGAGCGCGCAGCTGTGACGGTGTCATCGTACGGCGTGAAGCTGACGTTGTAGGGCACGGTGACAGCCACATAGAAGGTGGCCAGCAGAATGAGCCAATCCCACAGGGCTTTAGAGATGCTGTAGTGGAGCAGAATGAAGCGCGACTTCTGCACCGCTGCCACCTTGTACTCCGGTATTGAAGGCTTGTTGATCATGCTCTGTAAGAGAAGTGAACTATATCTTGGTAAGAATGCATACACAGTCATATACATACATGTGCAAACAGTACACGCACAAATAGCTTCTTACATTTTATTAAGCTTACATTGATAAATATACAAAACACCCAAGCACATCAGAGAAACTGCATAAATGAATAACTTGATAACCAGATGGTCATGAGGTGGAGTGCTGTGAAAATAAATGGTAATCAGATGGACATTGCTGTGCCAAGATTTTGCAGAAACAGACAATATAAATGTCAGCACCCTCTCTCGTGATCTGACCGGTGATGATTCAGTACGGTATGCAACTCAAGTGAAACAGATATGGTAATAATGCTGGTTATCTATTCATTTACAGCCTCCTTATGGACAGTGATAAAACCTTTAAATGGCCATGCAGTAATAACACAAAATGACAGACACAGGACTGTGGTCAGTGAAGGGGAAACTCATTACCAACAATGACGCCTGATCATCTCATACATGACTTGGCCTTGGCTTGACTTCATCCCTCCAAATGCCATAAGTGCTTTAAGTATCAGGTGGTACGGTACAATGGCCATCGTCTGCTTTTATTTTTGAAAGTCCTGCCTTTTCATTCCACTCATTACATTTTTTATTGAGAAAATCCAATTGCAGAAAGCATGAATTGCTACTGCTGATGAGGTGGGGGAATCCATTCGGCACATAATGAGAGTGCAGTTCTCTAAATGGGGCCACGCACTTGGCACTTAATAGCCTTAACCATTTAGGAGACAGGAAGAGAAGCTATTCCCTTTGACGGTGGTTGAGAGGGATACAGAGATAAATGAGAAGAAATTCATCCAAGAACAATGTGGCCACTTCACAAACAGGTGTGGGTGAGCAAAAAACGGAGGCTTGTAAGGGCTCTGAAGCAGACTTGAAGGGAATAGACTGACAATTTGAAAGTAATTGGGAGACAATGGACAGCCTTTTAAAAGAAGTCTGTACGAAGAAAGGAAAGGAAAGATCATCAAATTGTTCCTTGTGGAATATCTGTCATTGTATTGGAAGCAAAAATGTCCAAATTGTTCAGAGGGGATTCAACTTCCAGAACTGTATCAGTGATGGTTGCTTGACACTGGATCATTTCTGGTCAAAACATACGTGATTCATCATCATATCCCTCAGTCAATTGTCACCACAGTGCGAAATCGAGAAAGACCATGCTGACCGACTGTCATCAGCAGCTGGGGCCACTTGAATGATGGTTCAAGCAATGTCAGCAAAAACGGGACTATTTTAGTCTTTTTTTTAATTTGCCTTACAGTGCACCACCTGACCTTTGGCACTTGAGCACATCCCAATGATTAGAAAAGAAAAGCCCAGCACTTTGAGGACAGCTCAGAGCTTACTGTTCCAACTACATCTCCCAGTATGCTTTGGGCTTCAGCGCTGATAACAGCCTGTCCTTGATGGGGAAGAGGATACACACACGGCTTACCATGTGACTCAATCACTCCCTCAAGCACATCATCTAGACTACAGCAGAGGATCGCCAGCCTTTAATTTATACCCCAAAATATTACTTAGGCCTGACTTTTGTTTCCCAACAATGCAACGGAAGTACAACACAATAAAAACTGTAAATTACCACAAGCTCGCAAGTAAGGAAATACCAGTCAACACTCAACAATTGACTCTGCTTCGCTATTTACTTATATATTTAGTTTCAACAATCTAGTTTTCTCCTTCAATAAATTGCATTACAGCAAGAGAAGATACATATTTGCCTTCTGAAAGTGAGGGAAAAAAAGTTATATGTGAGAGTACAGGCCATGTACACAAACTATGAGCTCTGTATTTCACATTAAGACAAAGAAGTATTTGAATCGTAACTTAAAAACGCCTCCAGCTTTATGGCTCTTTGACAAGTTTATTATAGTGAAAAGAGGCAATAGTGGTTCTCCCCTGGGAAGAGTTTAAAATCAAGTCTGAACTATACTTGTCAGTGTGCCTGGTTACAGTGAATACACTCATGGGCTGACAGCATCAAAACCGCCAGGACGGACAAAACTACATCTCAGTTTGTGTTTGGTAAATTGCCTTCAGGCAAAGAAAAACTCAAGCTGAACATGTTTCTGGGGAGGCAACTGTGTGGTAGACCATTTAAAAAGTATGCAACCTCTGCAGTCGGAAAATAAGGTACACAAAGGGCAGTGGAAATGTGAAACTTCTCAAATCAGATAATGGATTTCCTTTTGTAATTATTGATACTTTAAGCGTTTACTTGCCACCTCTGGCTCTCTTTCTATGTGTTACGGTTGTGCTCTGATCTAAAAGGTCTGTGCATGTGTCTATGTCTTTTCCAGCAGAGAGACAGCTTCCCCTTGTTCTTCCTTGCCTGGGAGGCTGAAGCGCTAAATGGAGATCTAGTCAGAGTTGCTGGCTGTGGTGTGGAGGCAGAGGAAGACATTGTTAGCTAACTGCTAGAGAGACAGACAGACAGAAACAGACCGAGAGACAAAGCTGGAGAAAGATGGAGGGGGAGACAGACAGAGAAGAATGAAAACAGAATGGGAAAAATATAGTCAGAGTGGGAGGATGGCAGTGGTGGAAGAAGTAGTTTGACCCATTACTTAACTTAAAGTAGCAAAACCACAATGAAAAAATACTCCATTACAAGTTAAAGTCCGGAATTCAACATCTCAGTTGTATAATCAGTCAAAAAATACCCAAGTATCAAAAGTTAAATGATTCATTTTGCAGAAATATGGCCGTTGTTAGGGTTATTATTACCGATGCATTATTGTGTAAACAGCATAGTAATGTTGTAGCTGGTTGATGAGGAGCTAATATGAACTTCTTTACATATTGTTGGATCATTAAATCTTAATATTCTATTAACTCATAATGGATGTTAAATATACAATTAAGAACAGCATCTCCCTCTGGGTTAAAAGCTATTCACTTTCAGAAAATGTAAGTATACTATACTTTAATATTGCACTAATATGAAAAAAGTAAGTATTGGAGGTTCAGGTTGGAGTGGATGGGGGGGTTACAAAATTCGAGCAGCAGGAAAGAAAGAGGAAGCGTGACAGACAACTCAAAAGCAGAAGAAAATTGGACGCCACAGAGTGACAGATATGCGGGGAAAGACTGCTGGATACAGAGGGATGAAGCCAAAAAGAGATGAGGGTAGTGACAGATGGAGAAGGAGGGAGTGTGGGGGAGAGAGAGAGAGAGAGAGAGAGAGAATACAGAAGAGAAGGGTCTAAAGCTAAAAACAGGGAGGAACTGAGGGCACTGAAAATGATGGGAATGAGAGATAAAGATACAGAAACAGACTCAGCGTTAACTCTCTCCATTTCCAACAATGAATGCTCAATGACTTTTTCCAGCAGTGGCGACAGCCTAAATTACAAATAAATCCCACGCGCCTGGTCGCTGGAGTGGCATTTGCTCCGAGTCAGTCAATTCACACAGCGTACATTAAAGTATATCGACTTAGCTGCTTACCCGAATCACAGCCTGTATTCCAGCCCACCGATGCATTTTTGTTCCCATTTTATTTTTCCTTTTGTAGCGAGTTTAATGTAGCTTCTTGTTAAGTCAGGTTATTATTATTATTATTATATTATTATTGTGTCTAATATGGGCCTTCAAATGTGTAAGTTGTCTGTTAGGATAGTTGACTGTCCAATCATATCATGAAACAACTTGTGAATATTAGTTCCTAATCAATACTCACTGATATTTATGATGCAACATGAACTGCACATATATAAATATAAAATTAAGACATAATGCCGAGGGTAACATGGGAGGAAAGCAGAACACAATCAAATGAGCGGTCAAAGATCCAGAAAGACAAAACAATAACTTGCAGAAATAGATCTGATTTATATTCCAACCGTCAACGTTTTTTATCTGCATCCAAAAACACAGGTTGCCTTCACATGTGATATGTCTGCTTCCTGTTTACACATAACTCACTGAAAAGTTGCTCAAAAGTTTAAAAAGTTTGTTAAAACTAAAATGCAGAATCTCGATCATGCTGTGTTGACTGTGCTACTTTGAATTGTCTCTTACCTACAATATGATTTTCATGTCAAATTGGGAGTTATAGGTTGTTAAGCTTGTTTTTTGTCCCCTTGTGGGAATTAATAAACTCTTAAAAACGGCAATTCGCCCAGTGGTAGTAGCATAGGGGAAGAGTAGAGGGTGTGTGCATGTGTGAAAGGGAGAGGGAATGAGAGACCAGAGAGCAGGCTGTGAACACATCAAACACTTTTACTGAATTTCAACAATTTGATTATATCCACGTGTGAGACAGAAAGAGTGTCTTGGTGTGAAGAGTCTCGTGCTGAGGGTGCTGGAATAAAATCTGAATGAAAGATATTGTGCATATGATTGTGAATGTTATGTTGTTTGTCTCAAGCCATGAGAAATGTGTGAATGCGTTTCTGGGAGTGCATGTGTGTGCACTATTAGAACGAGTGTGTGTGTGTGTGTGTGTGTGTGTGGTGTCTGTGAACAGGGCCATCTGTAAGTAGGTGGGATTGGAAACAGGGCAGCAGGAGGTTTGGCAAACAGAGGAGAGGTCTGGTCTGAAAGCAGCAGCAGAGCTCTTGTTTCTCGAAGTGTTAGCAGGATGCAGGTCAAGTTCATGTGAGGGGGTTTTATCACCGCCTTTACAGAAACTGTTTTTTCTAAATTCCAACTTCTTATTGTGTTTGGGTAAACCTTTAATTATTGGGTCGTCATGTTATAAAGATATATAAGTGAGAGAAGCAGCAAATCCTCACACAGTATAAGATAAGACAATGTTTGACTTTGCTTGATGAATTATTAATTGATACATTTTCTGTCAGTCGACGAACCAATGTATTGACTGTCAGCACTAGTAATTTAAATATCTATAAAGTAAATGTCATTTCCTTTGGGCCCCTAATAACAGTTAAATTATGGTTTATCTTTGAATGTAAATGTGCTTAAATTAGAACTAAAAAGGCGTTCTTCTCTTCATTCTGACTTCCCCTTATTTTCTTGTTCTCTCTTTTTAGTTGATGGTCTATAACATATCTGGAGTTGGCAAACACGTTTGGCCGGTCACTGGAAAATCATAGTGCGTTCGAATGATAAGAGTCCAAAAGCCAAATTTCATGTCAGATTCATATCCTGTGTTTGCAGGTTTTAGCAATAAGTGTTACAAGGGAAGCAAAAACGTTGGTGTCAAGTAAGGGGCATACCATTACCAATACCATCAAAATGTAAAGTGCTTTAGAGTTCCAGGCACCTAAAAGGGTGAATGAATCTCTTTAAATATACACAGCAGCATTTTTTTTCTTTTTCAAATGTTAATAATAGCCACTTGAATCACACATGTCTCACAGGTTTTCAACTTCTTTTTTTTTCTTCTTCTTTTTCAACATTTTAATTTACCCCTGAAACGTTCTAAATTGCTTTGGGCCCCCCTGGGATGAAACGACACATTGTGAAGGACAGGTTTGAGTACAGACCCAGTTGGTAACTGAGCCTCTGCAGGGAGGAAGCGGGATTATCTCAAAATGGTGCTTCGCTAGAAAAAACTGCTCCTGTTTGCTATCTGAGAGCAAAACAGGAGCTCATTCTCATGAATAACATTTGCCTGGAGTGTAGTGCGACTTTTATATTCAAAGCCTACGAAGGCCTTCGTTCCGACTATAGCTAGGGTCTATTTCACCACAACAACGTACCTTTTAAAAGGTACTTGAAACACCCATACACACTTAAAAGGCAAGCAATTGCACCGACAAAATGACACACTTATCTGAAATGAGTTGACATCTATATGAGCCTACAAGTTGTACATATATATGACAATGTATAGAAGCATTAGACACCACAGTCTCATCGGAACCGACTGTAAGGGTAAACATAAGGGAACGCGCTGGTGACATAATCACCTACAGTACAGGACTCCTACTAGCGAGGTGTTGGCATGTCCAGACAGTCCCCTCCCCCCCAAAAGAAAAGTGACGCATCAAGCTTCGCCTATGACCTGCAGCACCTCACCGTCAGTGATATTGTGCCTCCCAGCAGCCACGGCTGCCGCAGTGACCTTGCGATTTGTCCATTTAAAGCCACCAAACAACAGCTTCCATGCAAATAAATGCAACAGAAGCAATTTAAAATCATTCAGTGGACTTAAAGTACTAAACCCATATAATGAATTTTCCAGATAAGCCACGTTCTGGGAATCTGGGTCAAGACTTCCCTTCTATTGTCTTCCTAAAAACTCATCTTCTAGATATTAACATTCATGATTCAAGTTCCAGATTGAGGGGGCTGCACGTCTGAGTAACTCCTGTTTATTTTCGGCGAAGGGTATGTCAGGGTGCACATAAAAATACCATCATAGACAATCAGGAAGTATGTGAGAGCGGCGAAAGTACTCACGCCGCCCAGGTTGACTTCTCGTTTGCCTCCCCGCGAGAACTGGCTGGTCAGCTGGTACAACATGGTGCGTCCACGCTTCCTGGCCTCGACGAAGTGGGAGCTGCTCTTCCTCCTGCGCCTCTTGTCCTCTGAACCTGTCGCACAGATTAGCACGTGTCAATTAGATCACAAGGAGGACAAAGAGCACCTGAGAAGAAGAAGGATTTCATGCTGAATATTCTTTCGTGTTCCACAAGTAAGACACAAAAAACACTGATATGTACTTGACTTTCATTATAACAAAAAAATGATTTCCCCTGGCATGCTGCATGATATTTTCAACAGACTGTGTCCAGGATCCACTTGAGGACACACCACTGCCCAAATCAAACCCCCCCCCCCCCTTTTGAAAAACATTGTCTGAAGGAATGCCAGCCTAAACAAAACCTGCAGGGCAGCGTGTGACAGTGATGAACAAGAGCGTGCGGAGAAAATGAGAGCTGGGGGCCGGGAGGATGACCTGCTCGTAAATCATGCTCCAAGTAAGCAAATAAAGGCAGAGTTTTGTAAGCAGGGCTTGTAACCTACCCTCCTTCTTGCTGTTGTGGTGGCCCCTTCCATAGGTGTCAGAGATGTCCTTGAATGAGAAGAGGAAGAGAACCATCTCGCCCTTCTCGTTCTTTATGGGCACGATGTCTAGCAAACACCAGAAGGCCACACCTGGGGATCAGAAATCTTCATTTAGTGAATGAAGGGAGAATCCTCGACAGACTTATCCAGAGTAAATGTGATGCATCTCATTAATGACTTCAGTTCCCGTGTCATGTCAGCTCTCACCATGTCCGAGCCGTTCATACTTGTCAAGTATGGCATAGCCTTTCTAAAAATATACCTCCAATTAGATGGGGACCATGTTCGGGAGGATTGTGCACAAAGAGAAAGTCAGAGAGTTGGTTATAACAAGTCGGCAGGGAAGGAGCATCATAGATCTCTACGACCTGTATGCTCATTAGCAACTCTGCAGAAACTGTGCACTGCCAAACAGATGTTTCACTTCTATCATGATGTCCCTAGTGTGTGTGTGTGTGCTATAGATAAGGATAGAGGAAGAAAACACAGTAGATGCTGGTGTTTTAGCACGAAGCTGTGGGTGTAAATACACAACACCAAAAGCTATTTATGTGTTTTGTGCGTGCAAGCAGCAGGCGCCAGTGGTGGAATGTAACTCAGTACATTTCCTATTAGTACTCTACTTTATTTCTACTTTCAGTCTTTTCTTTTCATGGCGCTTTCTACTTCTACTCTCTACTCTAAATGGTACTTTGCACAAATATTTGACAGCTTTCGTTACTAGTTACTTAACAAATCAAGATTTTCTAAATTCAAAACCTATAAAGAGCTTATAGAATATGACATTTTGTTATAAATTAAACTACCCAACAGTCTGTACAAGTTAAGCTAAAACAATTTGTCGATTAATCAATTAGTTGAATTAAAAGGAACAGTGTGTAGGATTCAGCGGCCTCTCGTGGTGAGGTTGCAGAAACATGGCGGTGTAACACGACGGACTCCGTGAAGAGGACATAAACGGCTCATTCTAAGCAAACGAAAACACCACGGTTCTTACTTTCAAGTCATTATACATGAATGAAAGCATAGTTATGAATATTTTATAACATTTATAGCAATAAATTCCCCTACATCCTACACACTGTTCCTCTAATTGGCAACAATTTTGATAATCTTTTAAGTAATTTCATGGTTCCAGCTTCACAAATGTGGAGGATTTGCTGCTTTGTGTTTTCAATTATTTCAATAATTAGAATTTCTTTCAATCATTTTGGAATTTGAACTATTGGTTGGACAAAACAAGCAT
This sequence comes from Pholis gunnellus, assembly GCF_910591455.1. Classification (NCBI taxonomy): domain Eukaryota; kingdom Metazoa; phylum Chordata; class Actinopteri; order Perciformes; family Pholidae; genus Pholis; species Pholis gunnellus. The sequence goes on from NC_136548.1 coordinate 11,799,107, forward strand.
TGTGAAAATGTCAGTGTGGGCTCTGGGGGAATGTGACAGACATTTCTCTCTTTTTCAAGATGTTTTACAAAATGAAAATAATAATTAGTTGTAGTCTGTTCCTTCCACATTGACTAACTACAACAGAAACATCCTGGTTTTAAATGAATACATGAGTAATAATAATTTATTATATATTATATATAATAGTATTCACAGGGGTCATTTTTCTGCATTGACTACAAATAATTAAAAAAGTATAATCAGAAAAATCTTTCTACATTTCAATGCAGGACTTCAAGTTGTAACAGAGCATTCTCACAGTGTGGTGTACTTTGGATCTGAATACTTCCTCTGGAGAGGTGTGTGTGTGTGTGTGTGTGTGTGTGTGTGTGTGTCTCCTGAATTCCTTTAGTGTCTGATTTTATCATGAAGATCTTGCTAATACTGTACAAGTAATCAATATCTGCCACTCGGACTATATCTTTAAAATTGAATTAATTCTCTTTCATTTTCACTGTCTTTGTTCTCCTTTTCTTTTCTATTGATCTTGTGTCTGAAACGACATCACGTTATTTTTGTGATGGCATATTACAAATGATCGTGTCCTTCCCTTCATTAGTTGCACTGGCACTGCCTCGCAGTTACTTACTTACATGTCAAGAAAAAGCTTTTTTTCCCCCAACTACAGAGCAGATTTGATAATCCGTCAGCATAATTAGCGGTTCACACACCTTGAGGCTGCAGGTTTGGGAACATAATCCTGCGTGCCGATCAGAGAGGCTTAAACAGTGTCGTATGTTCTCTTTCATGCATGACATTGTATTTAGAGCCCAAGACAAGACTGTCAGAAGGATTAGCTCGAAGTCGGAATGGAATGGATCGAAACTACACTAATAAACACACACACACGTAGACAGTATGCACAGTACTTTGTCCCTCATTATCCACATTATACACACAAGAATGATCAGCTTTGGAAATATGTATTCAAGGCTGTCTGTGAGCTTGTTATTCCAGCACACAAGTTCACTCCAGGCACCTTTTGCACTCACATTGAATGGATCACCAAGAAGCACTGACTGCAGATTTTCACTCGATTTTATACTTTCCTATTAAATGAACACTTACTCTCCACAAAGACAATGTATTGCACTGATGACCTGCTGTATTTAAAATTGGGGATCACTGTGGAGATCCATAATTCAGGAAAAAGGCTTGTTATTTCCCCAGTTAATAGAAAAGTTTGATGAACTGATGAACTGAACACAAGATGACAGGAATGTTAATTGCCAGATAAGGTTTTTACGTCTAAATGACAGTTATGTCGACACATTTGGGCCCTCCCCTTCTTATCCTCTTTGCCATGCACCCACCATTCTTCTTGTAGAAGTGGACCTCGGCCTGGTACTCCTCTCGGCCCTCCAGAGCCTTCTCCATCTGATGGGCCACGTGCTCGCTGGTGTCGGCCCCGTACAGGAAGCGGCAGCTGCAGTTCTTCTGCATCACCTCGGTTCTCGTGAAGCCCGTCAGTTCGCAGAAGCCGTCTGAGCAGTAGACGATGGGGTAGCCGCGGTGGCCCTGGGCGTTACCCAACAGGAAATTACTGTCTGTGAGAAGGACAGCGAAAGGTGTCAGAGCATGGTGTATGAAGGCAAATCACTGAAGAAATGACACCCAAGAAATGATACTTACTGAACTACACATGAACTATTGGGCCAGACTTTTCAGATTTTCTTTTTGACACTAAGTGGGCGGACCCAGTCACCATTGTATAACTAAAATTAATTGGTTACAATCCTCGTCTTTGGATTGATATCACTCTGACACAGACGGTAAAAAGGTGGTTTTCAATCCGCCACTAAACACTACTCCATTACAAAGAGGTACATGTTCTACGTTTGTCTGACAGGTTTTGTAAACTGTTCAGGCAGTAGAGGCTAATCTAAAGACGAGGATTGTAAACAAAATGTTGTTATATAATGCTGACTGGGTCCGCCCACTTAGTGTCAAAAAGAAAATCTACTCGCGAGCGAGCAGGTGAAAGCTTCGCGAGCAGAAGAGCAGTGATATTAGCCGTGCGCTAGGGGACGCCCCTCGCGCTCAAAGCATGGTTTTCTCCTCGCAGGCCGCAATTTTGCTCGCGCGAGCAGAGATATTCTGCGTAGAGTGATGTGAAAGCGCTCGCCAAAGTAATATACGTGCGTTTGATTTGCGCACGCGGATCTCATTTGCGCTCTCGAATTTTGATAATCATGGAGGCAGAAAAAAAACTGCATGAGATGAAGTTCAAGGCCAACATGAGACTTTTTTTTATTTAAAAAAAATAAATAAAGAATAGCATCGTTTTTCAGTCTAATGTTTGGTGCAAATGTGTTCATTGCACTAGGATCAAGGTCTGTTTAGCTCTTGAAGTTATTTCAAAGCTTTGCAGGTTAACTTCAACACTAGATTACAAGTTCAAATAAACATGAATCGGACTTTGGTGTGGACTCAATTTCAGGCTAAATTAATTTCCCTGAGCAGTCGTCATGTGGATGGTTGAAGAAAATGGCTCCTGGGCTGCAAGATATATAAACAGCTGACTGGAGATTAAAGAGAGCGCAAAGGTTAGTGATGATGTAAATCCAAAGGACCCAAAGCGTAAAAAAACAACAACAAGATTGCATAAAAGAGGAGAGATGCATAATTTGGTAAATAAGTGACTTCGGGATGCATTAAAATAAATGTATTCTTTAATTCACTATGTATTTGGATTCTGATATTGCAGAAGAGATAATCAGACAGAAAACACACGTTCCACCACTTTCATGTAAGAACATTTCAATCCTTGGCAGATCTCAGTCTGGTCAAATGGGCGTATATTTTCATTTCTTATTTATTCATACAATATTTATTATTAACCCCTTTTACACTCCACCCAACTGTTATGAAGGGATTGTGAGTGTAACGTCAAATTGATGGTCTGTGATTTAAAAATGTAAAATACTTTGCATGAATTAACTTTGGATGCACGTAAGGACGAATAGGATTATGTATTTTCATATAACTACAAAAACTGCATATCTCAAGCTAAATTACATCATTCTTATGAAAATGGCTTTATATTAAATCTTTATTGAGGCTCTGGGATGGATTGAACCTAATTTTAAAATCCAATAAATCATTAGAATATTGTCAGTGTCTACATGTATGCTCCCTCAGCAGTTCGTCGCATGTTCATCTCAAGCTACCGATATTAAATGGAAAAAGGCAATATGCCTCCATCTAAATGCCTAATTAAATTGGTGAAATATTAAATCTGGTGAGCAGGCTTTTACATCACATGGATCATAATGTTGTGGATATTGCGTTCCACTTGAGCTGTTCATTCAGCACCAAAGCATTTTAGCTTTGCATCGGCATCGTTTCTCATCTTGCTTTCAGCACCATGGACAGTTCTCCAGCAGCAACAGGCAGCAACGTGCCCTTTACTTGCTCTGTTCTGGCATCTCATCCCAGTAACTTCAGGCTGAAGTACATTTGTTCCTCACACCTACATATATATTAATCCCGGTGATAGGTACAGTTTAACATTACCCTTTCGCTCTGTTGCTAGACGCATGTGACCTTAATAATCTTGCTGCAGGAGGCTTCTTTGTTAGACTAGATGCCAAAGCTACCGGTGGAAGGAGCTTTGAAATGCAATGCATTTCAAAACAGAATACACAGCAGCGTACAGCCTAACATCAGCTAATTACCAGCTGACAGCATGTCATTTTTATTTTGAATAGTCAGTTTGGTCAAGTTTGCATTCACCTTGTCACTTGTAGCAACAGTTTCCGGACATTTCAGACGTATCCACCACTTTTAGGTCACGATTTCAACTTTTCTTCTCAGAAACTATGCAGTTAATTTATTGTAACTGCAGGGTTACTTGTTATTGGGACAATACATGTGTTCATTTTGTTATCGCTGATTTGTTTTTTGTATGTGTGGATGTAATGTTTTTCAAATTCCATGTACCCTCTATTTACTGCAGATGTATGGGAATTTCTTTGCAAATTATTCGCAAAAATCAGCACTGAGGCATCAAACTTTGCTCCACAGTAACTGACTTATTTCTGCCAATAAGACTCCAGATTTTGTGAAATGCCGAGCAGAGAGGCAGCGCACATACTGTACAGTGTGAATTCTCGAGCCTAAGAAGGAGGAGTATTAAGCAGCTGCTACAGCGCTTTCCACAATCTAGCACTTTAATTGGCCACACTGAGCAGAAAGCAGTCCATAGGGGATGTCTTTTCTGAGCGGTGACAACCTTTCTAGGGTGTGCAGTGAGCAGCAGCTAAACTGTCACTGTGGAATTATAGAAAGAGACAGGCATTAGTCGGATCTATCAACAGACAGAGGAGGTTTTATGCCAATGCTATGCCTTGCTACATTTGCTGTTCCCCAGACTTTAAAATGGAGAAGCTGAAATATTTCTGCTCCACACATCTGCTGCAGACCTTTGTGTTCGTTGGTGTCGTGAAGAAAGACTGCAAACTGATAACTCTTTTTATCATGTATCAGATTTTTTTTTGCACATAAACACAGAAGACAAACTGCTCTGGTATACCGTCTCTAGCTTTTCAAATCCCCCCCCAAAAAAACGCCCTAGAAACAATGGCTAAACACGATGCGTTAGCCTACCCTGTTGAAAAGGGAAAGAGAAAACATGCCCTCTTTTTCGTGTTCTATAAATTTCTAACACCCCAACTCAGTGAGCCAGGAAGTGTCGGAGAGCAACCACATTCATCTCTGGTTTATGTAATGTTTACCCAAGAATAGGTACATCTCTACTCAGCATCCCTAAAGCAGTCCTTCAAGTAGGTCAAGGGCAGGTGTAGTCGTAAATCACTTTGTAAGGATGCATTAAAACCAACCAGCCACAACAGGGAAAAAACTTTCATGCTGCGTTTGGAGAAATGCAAACTGCTGCTTCACACCGTAGATTAGACCGGTTTTTAAAGTTATCTGCATGATTCAGAGTCAATTTGTTCAAGTTGGGAAACTCAAGGTTTTCCTCAAATGCTAAAAATCCGGAGGGGTCAATTTTATGTCAATTTAAATTGCATTTAAAGCAATAGTTGGACATTTATTTGCTGACAAAAGTTAGACGAGAAGATCTGTACCACTCTCATGGTACTCCATGGCTCGTTTAAGTATCTGTACAAAACTGGCTTCGTCTCCAGTCTTTGTGCTAAGCTAAGCTAACCGACTGCCGGCTCCAGCTACATACTTTATATACCATACAAACGTGGTATCAATCTTTTTCACCAAATTCTTGAAAAGAATGTTCCCAAAAAGTTGAACTATTCCTTTAAGATATTGATGAATGTGCTGTTTCTGAATGGAGCGTTTTAAATCCTGGAAGTCCTCTGATGTGGTATTTGAAAAAAAACACTTCAACAAACGCATACTTATTTTTTCTCTGGTAAAGCAAGCAGCCCAGTGGACCCCCACTTGATAAACCGCTTCTGTGAGTGTGTGTGTGTGTGTGTGTGTGTGTGAGATTGTGACAATGCCTCAATTCTTAGGCTGTAATCCTCTCAGGGATATTGCTTTGACTGGTTGCTCCGCTGTGCCAGCTTCCTTAATTACACATCTGTGCTGACTTGCTACAACTGTAATCTGACATGATGATGCTACATGTTACTACTGACAGCAAGCAGCCTGCATCGTGTCCATGTGGCATAAGTTCCTCTGTAAGACGGATGAAGCCCATGAGGCTTGGCCACTGACTCACCAGCTAATTACCACCCAGCAGCATGTAATTACTTATTGGGGCAGATGGGTTAGAGTGCAAGGAGAGGTAGACTTGAAGGGGAATTGGTCACTGGAGTGCGGAAATCATCAATCATTTGATATATAGTTTGATATCGGTGATAAAAAAAAGGATCTGTGCTATTGTGGTCTGGATCATTAAAAAAAAGCCCAAAAGGACTGCATTTAGGTCGTGGCTTTATTCTGAGAATGGTGCAAAGTGCTCTACAAAGCCTCACACCCACTCACACCTACATTCACACACCGGTGGGGGCGGAGCTCCCACGGAAGGTGCAGACCTGCACATCAGGAGCAGATTTAGAATTTCAGGGACTACTCAAAAACACATGTTCAGGAGGAGCCAGGTACCAAACCACCAACTCTGCTATTACTGAATGATCTCTACTGTATCAATTAAAGACTTTGACGATGCCAAATCAATACCTAAATTAAACTTAACTCCTGTAAAGCTAAATACAAAGAAGCAGCAAAGTAATTCAGCTATCCTTTCTGTCTGTAGTGTTCTGGCCTTTCCAGCTGCCCATGAAGACCCGTTCATCAGCTGGCTAACAATGAGCTCCATAAGGTTCAATGTGACAGTCCTCCCCGTTTCCTCTTTGGTTCCTCGGTCGCCTTTTAAAAGAAAAGTGTTTAGAGGGAAAATAAACCCAGTTCTTATCTCTGCCTGCAGCTGCCCTGTGGTTACGCTGCCCCACAGGACGAGCGCTGCTGTCAATGTGAAAACGCTGCCAGGGAGGTCGTGTAAAAGAGCTGGGGGAGATGGGGATGGGTGTAAAGGACAGGCATATATGCTGTGGCACGCAAACACACAACACAGCACAGCAGGGGTGCACATAGAAAACTGCAAGGTCAAAGTTTTCGCCTGTTGGACAACAAACATCTGCCCTGCTGAAATCAGAGGTGCTGCTCTGTAACGTGACCGTCACGGCAGACATCAGAGATAAATATTCAACCACAAACATACGGACACATCGTATAGCGTCAGCGTATAGTACAAAAACTAAGCCCTGGGCCCAGGCTCTCAAACACACACATGCACACAGATCCTTGGGGAACAGGAACGCTGACATTGCCATTAGCCAAGTACTGTGTGGTGCAAAGGTTAGTGACTTAACCTGATCTGACATTCGGCTTATAGTGAGGGGGAGTCTATGTGGTGTACATTTTCTTACTCCAGTATCTGTTCAATTAAATTCAATTTAATATTGCGTTCAGTTTTGCAAAGGTTATTCCTAAGGTTGAGCACAGTCCAATCAATATTTGTGAGCATGAACAATATTCACCCAGAGCCACAAACTGGAGAAATGACACTGAAACCCCCTGATGGCATGAAAATATGGAATATAAGCTGCACAATAGAGAATGACTGGGAGGGTTTTTAAAACCAAGATGCTCTATTATTTGTCCCAGAGAGTAGTTATGCTTTGTATAACAGAGGGCGGTCTTGTTTTGTTTCGGGAAAACAATTATTTTAAGGACAAGTAAAATAGATAAATGCAATAGGATAATGATGTTTACATGAATAATAGTCTGATATAAATTGTACTTATTGAAAATAGCCGACTAGGCAAGGGCGATGTTGGAGTGACACATTAGATAAACCGCGTGGCTGCTCAGTCAGCAGTGCTGCTTTCTTTTGTTTTGTTGATACAAAACATTTTTTTAACTAATGTGAAATAGTGAGACAGGCTTCCTGTTTTATATATTTTAAGGATGCATGAGGTTTGTTATGTTTATCTGTACATTTTGTGTTAACGTGTTAGGAGACTTAGAGGACCACACAACAACTTCAATTATGTTTGTGTAAGTTGTATTCTGGATGGGGATTGAAGTTGTGATGTCACAAATCCTGCTCATATGTATACACCTGAACCTCCGGGAGCAACTCCCCCCCCCCCCCCCCCCCTCAACAGATGAATGTGAAAACTGTGTTCGAGTGTCAAATACATATTTATTTATAAGGTCAAACATCCGAGCGAAGTAACAAGAAGCAAAGCACATGTTTTTGAGTGAAAGTGACTTTAACAAACACTATCTTATAAAACTTTCAGGACTGTATATAGAGCCAAATTGCTTCCGAACCAAAGGGGAAAACCACCTTTAGCCACAGCAGGTTGAGGGCAGTGACACTGAAACGAGATCGCAGCTGCACGACCCACAATGCCGCTTGTTTTACGATGCGCCTTTCCCAAAAACAAGAGACCAGCTGGATTCTAAAAGTCCTTGATTGGAAAGCAAGTTCAAGTGTTTTCTCTTTAGCGGACCATGATTTTCTCAAAGACCAAAGTGTTCGAGCATCATCGATGTCAAGTGGCGGGACCCTGTCGCCCCGGCAACAGGAAGGAAGCTATTCTGGGCAGCGGGCACTCTGCCACTCGTCTAGGAGCCACAGCCTCATGGTTAGGCTTTGAGATAGGCTTGTAGTTGCAAGGAGGCGTGTCCTGCCACTGCCAACATGTTTTCATCTCGACCATTATTTGGTTATTTGTCAACAGGCATGCAGGAGAAACACTTTGCTAAACTGAAGTAAAGCCCGTATAAAGTGGTCGGCGTGAATGTTTTGAAATTACGAAATGCTTTTAGGTGGGTCAATTTGCCGCCATAAAGCTCAGCTGTCCAGAGCTACAGTAGTGCTGCGAGACTGTTGTGATGTTGAGGGCTGAAATACCACAACACGGGAGAGAGGAAGAGTCCTGGGACACCTCAGCGCTCCCAAGTGTTTCTACACGTTGCGATAAATAAGGAATAAACATAACAACAGAGGAGAAACTGGCATATCAGGAAGGTTTTTTACTGATGAATAGTTTCTGTTGTTTGTTCATGTTACTCATTGGAAAAGACATTGAGCCCGAAAGGGATGTGTTTTCTTCCCCATTTCACTGGGAGGTCAGAGATGAGGTCAGATCAGCCCCGTGGAGTCAGCAGGGAGTCCATGTTTAGCTCACGGACCCTTCAGCAGGTTAGCTGCAACATGACGGCCTGACCCCTGATCCACGTCGCCTCTCAATTCAAAGTGTTATATGATCTTCTCATTTCACAAACCTCTCCATTTGTATTTCAAACTACAGCCAGTTTCCCTGATTGGCAGCGTGTGTTTTAAGCTCTTGAGAGATCATTTAACACCTCATTAAAATGCCTCACCCACAAGTCAAAGCTTTAATTGCATTGCCCTACACATCAATTACACTGTAATGTCTCTCATTTCACTGTGTTTACTTCCCCAAGCCGAGTCGAGACCCAGCTCGGAGAATGACTGCGAGCCAGCAGTTCGTTCAGGCGGCTACGACTAGCAGAGAGTGGGCGGGGTGAATCGACAAGCGAACAAAACACAGACATCCCCATGGTATTTGTTTACAACACGCCACAACCTCCCCTGAGGCGCCGCAAGGTACAAAACAAGAGACACAGATCAAGCAGAAATGGAGCTGCTGCCTAATGGCTGCAGTGACTAGTTTGGAGCAAACTGTGTGAAACAAATGTGAAGGGACAACATGATTTCTGAAGGTCAATTTTTCTGCTTGTGTCTTACTGTAAATGTGAAAACAAACTTCTTCTCTACATCCCACGGAAAACCGCCAGCAGATATGGCTTTAGTCAGGTAGTGTTGTGCTGTTTGGTGTTCGGATACAGAGCACTACGGGCTGACCTGAGAACAGGTGTATCTCGCTGGTGTTCAAGTAGGAAATTCTTTCTTTTCTCACAGAGAAAACACTAAGCCAGCTGCAACCAGCAAGTCTTATATCCTGTGATGACAGGCATCCTGCATTAAGACCTTTAATTATTTCATTTTTACTTGTTTTTTAAATGTTTTTTGGCTTCATTAAATAGGATACAGTGAAGGGCTGACGGGAAATGAGGGGAGACAACAAACTCCCCTAGTCAGACTCAAACCAGACATTGTAGTTACACAGACAGCAATATAAACCACTAAGACACCTGGACGCCCATAAATTTCAAAGTTAGTTGTGTGCAAAACTACAAGTACCAAAACAACTCAGCCTCAGATGTTTCCATTGTACTTACGGGTGCCATCGAAGCGCGTAGCGATGGTGTCCAGAAAGGTGTTCTGTGGGGCCAGGAGGCCCTTCATCACTGGCATCTTGACCCAGATGTGGGGCGGCCAACAGCTGGCTGCAGGTCACACCATCCCAGAGGCACGGCAGGTGGCTTCCAGGGGCTCTCAGCTGGTGCAGGAGACTTTGAGGGTGACAGTCCAGTGCCGGCGGGGACACACATTTACAGTCAAAGCTGCCACCCTTCTCCAAGCGACGCCTCTCCCAAAGACAATAGTGCGGTCGGGGAAGACTAAATTAGCGCACTCCAACAACGCAGAGGTTCAGGTGTGGGTAGCCTAGATGAGTAGAAATTAAGAGAAGCAATGACCAGCAGCTGTCTCAGTCAGCAAGGAGAGATCAAGTCCAGGTGACGCTGAGATCCAAAGAGCTTCAGCTCTGTCAGCCCAGCTGTTGCTCGTCTGCACCTTTCAGCCGGAGGACTCATTACAGCAGCAACGTGGAGCAAGTCCACTGCTTCTTCCATCTGTAGGAGGACCCAGAATGTGCAAGACAAAAATTGACAGTGCTTGTGTCTACACCTTGCATCCCTCCGCTCAGAGCTCTGTCAAGATGCTGTGCCAGAGTAGTTGCATCTTCTTGAGCTTTCTCTCTCTCTCTCTCTCTCTCTCTCTCTCTCTCTCTCTCTCCCTCCTGCTCCCATCCACTCCTGTGATGCCCCGGCCAATGAGATGCTGGCATCCTCTATGGGGACCAGTTTTCAGAGAGAGAGGGAGAGAGAGAGAAAGAGAGAGAGAGAGAGAGAGAGAGGGAGAGAAAGCGGAGGTGGAGGACGGAGGGAGGGAGAGAGAGGATGCTTTTGGAGCAACTGACAGCACCATTACACCCCATAGTGCAACTATTGGCACATGGCTTTTGTGTGCATGTCTGCAGATCGAGGAAAGATGGATTACCTGCAAGTCGGTCCATGCAGGCTATTGTATTCAGTTGGACTGTGTGCCATTGTGCTGTTCTGTCATGTCTGACTCAAGGGACATTGAGAAAGTGTGTGTGTGTGCGAGTGTGGAGGGGGAAGAAATATTCAGACTTGTTTTTCTTACATATTTACTTTGCTCTGTGAAGGCATGAGGACTGTAGCCCTAAAAATAACATTCCTAGAGTATTGTTGTTTTACACTCGTCTCTGCTGGATGGAGCTGGTCACTGTTGCCCTCCCAGCCCCTACAGTATCCTCATGAGAGAATTAAGGCTCTGGGATAAAAGCCGCTAAGAGCGGATTAAAAGGATAAGCCCGGAGATGTTTGTCATGAGGACTGGGTGCTAAACACACCAAAGGAAAGCCGTGTCTTAACTCACTTTGACCCAACAAACAACACAACTTAGGAAATACTTCTAGATAGTGAAGTAACAGGAACAATTGTTTCTCGTATCGTCTTCATTTTGTCAACAGCAGATTTTACAGTAATCAGGGGAAAGATTATGCTACTATTAATTCAATTAATGTCATCAAATATTATCATTTTAAAGTACGTTGACAAACCTGATAATTAGGGGATGTTTTCTGAGGAGACATGTCCTCTTCTTTCCGGTTTAGATGCAATGCATTGAGATGATTTGTCCATTTGAAAATGTTCACAAGCTATTTGCAGAAGGTTTTAGCAAATAGAGAGAAGACTTTGACTCTGTTCATTTTAAAGTGGACAATAAGGTTTCCAGTAGGAGGAAGGGTCTGAGTTTAACTGAATTATGAGTTGGACTTGTTTATTTTTTTCTCACTGTGATTTATGTGGAGCTCAAGGACGAATCCAACAACAGTGCTTAGATTGTCCCAGAAGCTTGAAGCCCTACCAACGACAATATATCATTTTGAAACTTAGACCTTTCAGCACCCTCAATTTAAAATTAACATTACAGTTAAGACTAATTGTTTTAAGTGTTCTATACCTTCCTGTAACATCATGGGTTTGAAACTTTGTAGTCTTTCTATGCCTGCTAAAAAAAACTAAAAATCTAATTCTCACAATAGATCTCCTAGACCATGCATCAAGTGTGGCTTTATGCAAATTGGGAGTTGAGTAAACAGAAATGGATGAGAAAAGAAAAAGAAATATACAAGTTTCTTGTGGGGGCGTCGGTAATCTGGGAAAACTTGAGCAGATTCAGCAGCTGTGTGGGCGCTTCCTCAAGCCAGAAATGAAGTTTGTAATCTTTAGGGGGGGGAAAGTTTGGTTTTGATCTGTTTTGGCAGTCGAGTCAAGGAAGAGGTGAACGATAATAGCCATTGTACTGTGTGCATGTAGTTATTTGCAGTGAGAACGTGTGTATATGTGTTGAGTCGGATCCATTCTGTTTCTGAGTGATAGAAAAGACAATTTTCTAAACTGAACATCGATATGATGTCAGTGAGAAAGTGCTGGAGAGAAAAGATGATTAAAAAAAGCACAATTAACCCCATCCAGCTGCATTTGGAGAACAAAGAGGAAAAACACAACCAGTGAAAGTAAAAGATTGGCTCTCAGGCTGTAAGGAAGTACTGTTCCTCCTCTCGGATTCTATTCAAGCCCTGGCAGCTCATCGCTGCTATTTATTTTTAATGGCTTCTCTTCTTGTAGTTCATCCATCTCTGCTTGTCGTTAATAAAGAGGCTAATCCATTAAACATGCTCACTATCTACTAGTCTAATACGACAGAGTGACGCACAGACGGCCAGGTGAAATATGATCCCAACTACATTTCCCACAGTTCTGCTGGTATTTTCCCAGATTTTATTTTGGAGGTGCTTTAAAAAGGGTTGAATACATTTTTTAACAATTGTTTTGTTATATTTACAAAAAGGACTCTTATTTACAACTTTAAACTTCAATGAAAATCTGCCGCTACAATCCTGATAGATAGTCTCTGTAGTCGGCATCATTTCCTCAACATGCGACATCTCCTCTCTCAATCAAATACACCCTCCATCCCTCAGCAAACCCATTGAGAAAACAGGCCTGTCATTCTCAATTCTCGGCTGTTTACATTGAATTAACTTGTGACTGAACAGATGTGCTAAGAAGCTCTGCGTGCGTAAATCCTCAAGGCATGTGAGGATGACAGACACACACCATTTGACTAAACACCAATCGGAAAAAGACGACAATCTGTCACGAATAAACAAATACATGGCGAGAGGATTAGGCAACTGGAAATATTTACCTACCATGCTGTCACTATATTATACCCTGGAACCCCACTAAACAGGCACAATAAAAAAAAAATGTATATATATATATATATATATATATATACGGCTTCGGTTTTTTTTTTTTAGATGTATGATAGATCTTTACGCAATAGTCAAAAATATGACACTAAACAGCCAGCAACCAACCGGTTAGCTTAGCTTTAGCATAAAGACTGGAAACAGGGGGAAACGTGCTAGCCTGGCTCTGTCGAATGGTAACAAATCTGCCTGCTAGCACCTCTAAATATCACTAATGAACTTGCTTTATTTAATCCATGAAGAAAAAGGTAAAAACAACAATTTGCCATTTTATGAATGTTTACTTCCTGCTGGTTGACTGACAATGCTGAACAACCACAACTTGTTGTTTTTACACTATATTGTCTTTGTGCTGATTAATAAAAACAAGATATCACAAGCTAACTATTGAGCTTTAGAGATACTCGGAGGAAGATTTTGTTAAGAGGCTAAGTTAACGAGCAGCTGTTTCCAGCTTCATGAGACGATGACAGACTTTCACATCTTCAGGTAACTAACATTACCGTTTAACTGTTTAATATCTCCAGAGAGGAAAACAACACCTCAGCCTCATGTTTTGGCCTGATCCCACTATGAAGATAAAATAATGTGCGAGTAGCGACAAATCTCTGCTGAAATGGATATGTTACTAAAAATATTAGCCCATTTTGTGAAAAGGGAGACCTGCAGCAGAGAAGCGTGTCATGCAACAACAACGCGAGAGTTAAGAGAGTTAAGAGGGTCATCTCAGACGTGGGCTTGTTTAGTGTTCTAAGTATATCATTTTCATTAAATTACATAATGATGCTGAAGACAATATTATAAGTCTCTACTCTTTCTGATCTGCCAGTAAAAGAAAGCACACTTTACTATATTGTATATTACTATATTGTATATTACTATATTGTATGTATTCTGACTTACAATGAGAGGCCAGTAATTGAGATGAAGGCACTAAAAGTCATGACCAAGAATCTACTGTTTAAATCAAGACAATAAGACCTGTAGGAGACAGCACGATCACAGCTATTGTAGAAGTCTTACCTACATGACTACCCCCCCCTAGTGGTGACAATATATCCTGACACTGGTAGTGCATGCACTAGCACAAGCACAGTCTGACTTAAATAGAGTATGCAGGCAGAAACGGGCAAGCTAATCCCGTTTGCTGCATGCTGGCATGGGAATCATTAGGCGCAGTCTACACTATATTGAATCTTTCCATTAATCTGGTTTTAAAATGCCAACAGGACTCAAAGGAGAGCAGAAGATGGGAGCTCACTCCAGGAGCCCAGTGCTACAGAATCTGAATATGGTAATTTAGGGAAAGAGAGCTTGCTGAGATTAAATGACAGTTCTGGAGACAAACGTCCAGAAGCAAGTCGAGAAAAATGATGTATCTGACTGACTAGAGCTACAAGTTGCATACTTATCTTTACATCCAGTGTGTTACTGCCGTCTACCCGAAGAAACAAAACGGAATACAGAGACGAAACATCTCCTGCTGTTGTGTCCAGATCTTGCCAAACAGAACACAATGGAGGGTTGACTGCAGGATGCTTTTCTGTTGCATTTCAGCCCGACTCCATGATTTAGGCATATAAGAGGGATATGCAAATGTTGATTTCATCTTCACAGGTGACTGCACTTATGGGACAACGTGAATGTGTTAGTGCCGTAACATTCAACAACACCAGATGGTATCAGTTGAAAGGATCACATTGTTAAAAATGTGCATCGACGCTAACATTTTACAAGCTTAAGCACTGTTAGTGAGGCTCATTTCATACACGTTATTTGGATTTCCTTCAGCTGCCCTCAAAACCATTCAAATGTAAGTAAAACCCTTTTGCTTATGATTAACACCCCAGCAATGATAACCGTCCACATAATAAGGTACGATGAAAATGTTATGTAGCAGTTCTTACTAAAGCCAGACAAGGTCCTCAAACATTTCAGAAAACAAAACTACGGTAACAGTTTAATAAAACACTTTAATAAAGTTATATCTGTGGACAACATAATAAATCCGTCAAATGAGCATTTCTCAAACATGAAATGATGTTTTTCTGTTTTAGAGTTCCAAAAGGCACAATAAATCAACTCGTTCATGAGCAGTAGACTGAAAAACTGGAGACATTTAATTCAGTCAGCGCTCACCACAGAGTTCACAAGCTTTGTATCTTTCTCCGCAACAACGGGAGGTTTCAGGAAACGGTCTTTCCCAGGAGGAAGTCAGCGTATTCTTTCCTGCGCAGCACTCGGTGCATTTTGAAGGTGTTGGGCGAGGTGTTCGAGAAGGCCATCATTTGTTTGCGGAGTTCCTTGAACGCACCCGCCGCCACCAGCTGCACCCTCATTGGTCCGATGCTGCCTTTGAAACGAAAGGACTTGTAGACGGCAGAGTCCTGCTGGAGACAGATGTCCAACTGGACGGAGAGAGGGGAGATGATGAAGATCAATTTCATAATAAAGAAAAAAAACTAGGTATGTTCAGTCTGTCTTACCTTGCATCGTTGCTGCTCTGTGAGGTTTCTCACACCTTTCATCTCTATAAAGACCTGGTAATGAGGATCTGAGCCGCCTGTGGAATCTCCTACAACACCAAAAAGTAAGTGAGTGCAAACTCAACCTGACTAACCACTTAGAAGACTTCCCACACACACACACAGATGTCAGATCCTAAATTCTGCTGGAACACTGAGGGCTTTAAGGTAGACGTCTTACCCATGATGCCGCTCTCAGCGCAGCAGTAGTCAACCAGCTGAGCTCCCTGCCACTGAGCAACCGCTTTCTTCAGAGCATTAAGGAACAACGCCTCAGACACTTTCTCCCCTCGAACGCTCAACATCTGACCCCGTCTGGCAAAAGAACAAACGTCGATGTGTTGTATACTCTACCAATCGACACGGGCGGACGTACAGTACATCACGTGCAGCGGGACATACGGACAAATGTGCGCGGGGACAAAAATGTACCTGTACTGAAACTCAACAATGGGACACTGGTTGTGGAATCCGACAACTTTCACGATGTCGCCAATGCGATATCTGGAACACAGCAGAGTACAGCGTCATTTATGCGAAAAGTTTGAGAAACACCTGGAAATAAACCGAAGATTGTAGTTCTGATCATGTTTCAATTTTAATGGCAAGTTGGATTGTCTAACGGAGTCATTTATAGAGTGCAGTCAAGTGAAACCACATCACAACAATGACACAAAGCAATTACTGAATATAATCTCTCCCTTTCTGTAGCTTGTTTTTTGACAGTTAATTAAAGGGACAGTAATTCTTCCTAAAATTGGTCTACATTTCAGGTATTTACCCCCTAAAAATGTAATAAACATAGAATCGTCAACATTTAAAATGCCAAATCCTGCAAGAGCACCCACTGTCCTAATCATTTCATCCATCATTAGATCATTTTTGGTTGTAAATTAAATCAGACCTGAAGAGTCCTGAAGCGTTTGTGATGACGAGCTCATAGTTTTGTCCCTCCTTCACCTCCTCCATCAGCAGCGTGTGAGGCGTCTCCTCCTCCAGGCTGCTCTCTGGCAGGAACTCGCAGAACATGGAACGAGGACACAGCATGTAGCGTCTGTTTGGCTCCTGAGGCCACAGGTTCACCCCTATCAGACCTGCAGGGGCCCGTACACACAATTAGAGCTAATGTTACAAACAAAGAAGAGACCAACACCACAGGGAAAGGGGGTGTGGGACTTTTTGAGGTATGAATGGGCATAGTGCTTAATTGACACACAATAGGACTTTTGGCCACTTGACCACCAGAACGTTTAAGAGCACAGTGGTTGCTGGAATCAGGCGCCTACCTTCGGTAGCAGCGTAGAAAGGCGAATAGAAAGGCACTCCGCGGCAGTAGTTCTCCCTCAACATTTCCCCATAGATCTGATTGGAGCCTGAGTCTACTGCCAGCACCAGGTGGAGGTGAGGCCACAGCCGCTTGGCGATCCCACAGAAACCTTCCTGGAAGTGGGCCCGGAGCCGAGCGGCCCTCTCTGGGTCCGGCTTCATCACAGCCTCGAGCCTGGACCTCACTTTGGTCTCCAGAGTCAGAGCTCTGCTAACCTTCCCTTGTTCAATGTCATCAACAAGCTCCTGCCAGCGATCCTGCGGGACGGAGAGGAGATAGAAATTACTTTTGTAGTCTTTTCTCCATCAAACAAATGGCCTACGCTTTTCTTTCGCTCAGTAGGAGCCTGACACCTGACTCGAGATGCCTTCCCACTTGTTTAGAAAATGTCCCTGTGAGACTCAAACCAGGTATGCAAAAACAGAGTGTTCTTAAATGATTTCGATGATTTTCTTGTTATTTACAGTACTTTTATTTTTGCTTTATGCCTCTAATCACTAAGTAGAGAATCCCATGATGCAAAAAAGGAGTAAAAGTAACACAGAGGGTGTTTATACGTGACATGCAATTATTATCTGTATAGTAAATCATGACATGAGATGTTCTGTACCTGTAAAGCACTGAAAGCATAGAAGACTGTGGAAGCAAAGTTGGACTCCAGCGTTCCCACACTGGGATCTTTGAGAGCAAATAGGAGATGCAAGTAGAGGGTGTCCTTCTCACTGGGAACCTGAAAGGGAGGGCAATACAATCCCTTAAAAATTGTTTAAAGTGCAAAATAATTAACAACAAAAATCCTATACATAGCAAGATAATTAGAAGGAAACTCATGTTGATCATCACCTCAAAGGCGGCTGCTGGGGTGGTGTAGAGGTTGAGCATGTGGCGGGAGGAGGCTGGTGTGGAGGAGTTCGGTCCGATGGGAATACCGGCCTCAGACTGACGAAAAGTCGGCGAGTAGAAGAACTTGGTGGTGCGCTGAAGGCTGTCCGTCGCAGGAAATGCTCTTCCCATGGCATCCAAACCCACAGTCACTCCCTGGTGGAAACACATGAATATAGTTTCATTTGAACAACACACGTTACAGCTGGGCCAACACATCATCCTCATCATCATCATCATCATCAGGCTTCACCTGCAGGAAGAACTCGGTGTTGGTGTCCTTGGTGCTGAGCAGCATGGCGCTGGCTCCCGACGTCCCAGAAGTCATGGCCAGGATCAGCGGTTTCTCAGCAATGATCACCTTCTCCTCTCCCGCCGCGATGCGTCTGATGAGCTCGCGATAGTGCTCGTATGTGGTGATGGGGTGACGCGCCCGGAAGCCAGCGCTGTCTGGAAAATCACAGGCCGTTTTTTAGGTTTCTGTTTATGAGGGAAAACTGTCTGACTTTTACCGTTATAATTTTTAAATTTTAATTTCACTTGTGAGGGCAATGAAATGTGGTTTGTAGCTCAGAAGAGACAGTAAGCGGTCCTTTGAGTTGAGGCTATTTATCACACTGTTCAAAAGATAAATAATGACCCGGGTCATTTCTTAATAGGGATAAAACCCACAGCTTCATCTTACAACTCTAACTCCACAGGAGCTGAGGTGCAGCCTCACATTACCATTTACAGTTTATCGATAATATATTTTCTTTAGGACATAAGTGTTTTCTTTCTTGTCCTGACATAATAAGTCTTTCCCTGCTGATGTCATTAAATATCATACAGGGTGTTGGGCTATTTTAACATTCTATTTGACTTTTTAAAAAGCTTGAAATGTGGCTTATATTAATACTTATATTAATATTAATAGCTGGCAAATAGGATAAGCTGCATATGTCATATTTAAGTATGTTTGGAGAACTTTAATTGGGAGCTACAGTGAGTAAGGTGCTCAAATGAGGCGTCTTATTTAAAAATTCACATAATATTCTGTTTTAATTATTTTTTCTAGTAAAAATACCAAACTTTCCCTAGTTTGCAATAGTGAGAATGTGCTGCATTTCTTCAGTAAATTGTATATGTTTGGGATTTGGACATTTCGTCAAACTAAATAAGGGATTTGAAGAAATAAAGTTGGGCTTTAGGAAATGTAGATTTATAGAAGAAAATAAAGACTTTAAACATTTAAAAAATGTTAACAGTTAAATATGAATAGTGAAAAGAAGACTGCAGCTTGGTGCCTTGTCAACACATTCTTAAGGGGGTGGGGCTTCACGACCTCGGCCCAGCTGTCAAGCTTACTGGTTAGACTCTGCTTATATGCGCACACACACACACACTACATATCGTTACATCACAACCGGTCAGAGGACACATGAGTGTGTCAGAGGAGGCAGGCTGTTACAACACGTGCAGTTTGTTGTCCTGCAAAATATTCTGACTTGCACCTAAAATAAAAGATAAAAAACACCACCTCAAATCTGTTCATTAACACTATCTCATCCTTATCTTACCTGTAATTGAGTTGAAGTCGTACTGTTTTCCATAACATGTGTCTGCGTTTTTGCGCAGGCGCTTCAGCAGAGTCTGCTCCTGGATTAGCTTCACGTTGAGAGTATCGGCTTCGAGCTTCTTTCTCTGCCGCCTGCCCAGCCAGCCCACACCCTTCACCGCCAGATACTGGCTGAGCAGACTGCCCAACGTCCGGCCCTCACCCTTCATCCTCGAGCTCACGTCCCTCCAGATGAGCGCCATCCCGGCCAGGGAGCACACACCGACGGTACCGCCGAGGACGGAGGGCAGTGAAGGCGGCATCACTGTCGTCGGTGATACACAAGAAGCATAAGAGGCAGATGAGCCAGGTGGGGGTGCTGTTCGCCAACATTACACGTGGATATGGTATGTGGATTGTTTTAACAGTTAAGGCAGCCAATGTACTGCTGGTTACAGGTTACCAGGTTACAGTTAGACCCTTCCCATCAGGCAACACGTTCAGCTTCATCATAACATAGCCACTTACCCAGGATGTAACCAATGATGGCGAGAACAAACGATAAAACCGCAACGAGAACCCAAGAGAAAGCCATCCTCAGCAAACAATGCAACCTAACGTTTCTGTATTTGTAACTGTTCACATGAATAATAACGTGTATGTCGCATTTTTTCTGACAACAGAAGAGCCTGGACTTTTGCTTTCGTAGAGCTTTGAGTCACTTCCGTGTTTGGGTCACAGCCTGTAGCGCTGATTGGCTGACTACACGGTGACGTACGTCTGTCTGACACGCGTACCTCGAGCTACCCAGAAAAACTTATTTTTTATGCAGAAAAACATATGAAAGTTGACTCTAATTTAGCTGTGTATCATTTTTGAAAATCCCAAATATATAAATGAAATGAAAATATAGATTACACAATTTCACTTTCTTCCTTAATGATATTCAGCTGTATTCTAATTTCTATATATATATATTTCTATATATATTTTTTTTCTTATTTACATTTATATACTGTGTTTGCTGTATCTTGAAAAACAGAACCAGTCCCACTATTGTTTCCTAGGTCAAGAACGGACTTTCATGCTTAAACAAAATCACATTTATTTTAATTGATTATTTACATATTTTATATAATTTACAATAATGTTTCTATGAAGAATATTTCTGGAAATCAACATATTACACCAGATTGAGGCTTGACATCTGTAAGTTCTTTGTTTTTTCTATTGCTGTTGTTTCAAGAGCATATTATTTAGTTTTACTCCCAAACAATTTTGAGAACTAACAGAGTTAACCATTCTTTATTATAACTCTTTAATACATTATTTGGGAAACATCTTATATATATATATATATATATATATAAATTACATTTCTTAATAAGAAGCCCATATTTTCTTTCTTTGAATGAGTTTTCAGTCATCCCATAAACAGAATACAAATGTCAAGGAAGCAGAAAAGTATTACATTGAAAACATGCATTGTTTTAAAGACAAACAATTCTTAGTTAGCATAATTATGTTATTATTTACATACAGTAAGTAGAAGGTATTTGTCTGACCTTATGTTAGCATCATTTATATATTAGGTACAGAATCTATGATGTGAGCATCAGAGCAGTAACATAAGGGATCTTGTCCTGAGCTTGTAATGAATCCGGTTTTCCTCTGGCTGTACATTAGTCCACAGAAACCCCTTCATCAGCTCTCCTCCGCAGAACCTGCACAAAGATCACAGAAATCACTGACACCTTTGATGTCGGGCTGTGCTGGACATTTTCAGTCGGAGAGATCCGCTCACCTGTTTCATTTCCACGCCGACAGCTGAAAATGAAAGAGCACAGAAAAATCAACGTAGTGCACAGGAAATGATAGACACACCATCAAGCTTATTTGGACTGACCTGCCCAATAAGAAGAGGGTAACTCCACAGGCCTGTCGACAGACAGCTCAGCCAGCCACGACAGCTCAGCTGGGTTGTCGACAAATAACTCCACTGGTTGGTCCACACAAAGCTCAAACTCTGCCACAGTCAACATAAACACACAGACGTTCAATGCATCCTCCTGAAAAACTTAAGGCACCGGTTTTGCAGCTCTAATTGTTTTTATATATATCTTCATTATCATTTATTGTGGAACCTTTAGTGGAATAGAGTAGACAAGAAAGGAAGTAAGATCTGACAAACTTATTCGACCGTGGAAAGCTGCAACGTCTTGGAACATGTTTTTTCCCCTCCTGACCTGTGACTTTATCTTCCTCCTCCTCTTCCTCCTCCTCTTTGGACCAGGCTGTGACTGTTTCGACAGCAACACTCCAGTCGGTCATGGACGATGTTAAGCTGTTGCTCTGCAGCCTGTGTGCTAAGCACGCTGTGTCACAAATGTAGGCCTCTTTGTAGAAGTGACTAGCTGAAGAAAGAGCGAGAAAAAGAAACAGTTTGGATTGTGATTATGTGAGAAACCGGCTTAAAAGTCCCAGATTAGTTTTTCACGATATTTAGTTCTTTAAACTTTCTGACCCTCCATGTCATCGAGCTGTTGGATGTAGCCGACTACTCCTCTGGTGTCGATGTGGAGCCGGTGACTGTCACTAAGGTGCCTCAGGACGTGTTTGGAGTGGAAGGCTGACGGAGTGTAATACACCAGCTTAGGGAGGCACAGAGAGCCCACTGCAGCGATTTCAAACCTGCTGCCCTGGAGAGCAAGTGAGAAGGAGGGTACAATCCGAAAAGAGGGCTAGAGGATGTGGCAACATGCACGTCTATGTGAATACATTGTGCACTTTGGTGTGCATGTAGTCTTTAAGAACCAACCTGGAAAGTGAGGCGGTCAATGTCGGTCCAGGAAAAGTCATACAATAGGCACAGCTTCCCCTCCAAATCCTTAAGTAAAAAGTTACAACATGTAAACTCAGGAATGAATTAGTTAAGAAAGTTCCAGAAAGTTTATTTACATCTACAAGTGAAACCCTTCAAGAATGAATGTGTATATGCAAAAATGAATTCCCAAACAGACCCACCTGATAAATACGGATTCCTTTCAATGCCACACCAAGAAGGATTACACTTCTCAGCTCGTTTTTCTCCTGCACATCAAATAAACCAAGAAGCAGAGTTTGATATGTGAAACATCAGCTCATGTTGCAGGACAGAGTATGTTTCCTCTCATGAGTTCAACACTCTCAGAAACGGCCTCACAACTTTCAGATTTTTGTTCTGAAGGTCTATGACAGTTACAGTATTCTAGTGGTTGATTCAGTGCAGACCTGTTTCATTCTGTAGAAGGTGACCGGTCCATCCTGCAGGTTGCCGGCCTCTTTTATAAAGAGCAGGACCGCTTGGCTATGCGTCACACCTCTCAGCTCAATGTGCAACACCGGGCAGTGCTGGAGCAGGAAGTCTCGTCCACGACGCTTTATCAGCTAAAGACATAACTCGTGTTACACACACATACTACAATTCAGGTTCGGTCCAAATGCTCACACTTTTTTTACCCAGGAGGGGAAGTAATCTTCAGGAAGAAAGTAATGTTGGTGTCTTTTCTCTTCTCCCTCCTCCTCATCATCATCATCATTCCCCTCGGCTGTCTGCTCCAGATCTCCA
This sequence comes from Pholis gunnellus, assembly GCF_910591455.1. NCBI lineage: Eukaryota > Metazoa > Chordata > Actinopteri > Perciformes > Pholidae > Pholis > Pholis gunnellus. The sequence goes on from NC_136548.1 coordinate 11,822,043, forward strand.
ACATCAGCCTGGAGTGCAGAAGCTGCCAGCTGGAAGAACAAAGCCTCCTGATGGCGGCTCTCCGAATGCAGTACTTTGTGCCTCAGCTCAGCGTAGTAGAGCTGCTGCACTTTGCTGCTCCTTAAACAATGAGAGGTAGATTCTGTATTGTCAGCACATATTGATAGACAACAGAAGTGACGTTTAAACAGCGGGGAGAGCATTCATAATTTATATATATGTGCAGACAGATGAATCTCCTTCATAAAAAGTAGCTGATGGGACATTAACTTACAATATCAGCCGACCACTCTCTACATAATACTGCACTCTCAGAAATAAGATGAATGGGACCTGGAAATAAATGTAGAATACATATTTCAACAGAGTCAACAAGAAATGTTGCTCACTTTGAATTCTGCACATTACCTCTACTTACAGTCATGTTCATATTTGAAGAAACAAACAGAAATTGTATTTATAGATTATAGATATTTCCCTGAACAATAACAGGACAAAGATTAGTTTGTCCAGAACATCTCCCTAGATATAAGGCAGTATAATATGCTTTATCACTGTTTATAGGTTCACTGGGGCACTCTGCTATATGCAAAAGGTAAAGCTTCTGAGAAAAGGACTGCAGAGCTTAAACTCACCAAGGATCTTCTGTTCCATCTTTTGCCAAAGTACTTGCTCAGCTTTTGCTCCAAATCTAGAAAGAGGTATTCGTTATCTGAGGGAAAAAAGCACACATTTAATTAAGCCAGAGAAAACACGGCGTGGTCATCTTTAGCTTCACGGTTCATCCAGCAGCCTCCCTACATTTCGGCGTCCCACAATAAAGGATTTGAAAACATTTGCTCTTGAACTCCCACACAGACACTAACTGACCTCTGAGAACAGCCAGACCAAAGACTTGGAGTTCACTGACGCCAAGCTGCTTCAACACACTATTCAACACCTCGTGGCCTCTGGCTCTCACCTAAAGCAACACACATAACAAGAACAAGTACGTAAGAGCGCACGTGAGCTTTGGCTTCACACTGTGCAAGTGTTTTGGCTTTCTGGTCTCAGCATTTTGTTAGTATCTGACAGTTGTTTGGTTTTGTCATTATAGTAGTATGTTAATACACATATATTTTGTAAATAACCAAGCGACTCTGAAATCATGTTTCTTTCCCTTTTTACTTTTTGTAGACTCTCTCCATCCCCCTACACTTGTACTTTTAGTGTTATTCATTTGAGACAAAACGCACAATAAACAATTATAAAGATGAATTTGACTGATAGCATTATCATTATTTTTTACAACATAAGATATTGAAACATCGTTAATTCTTCTAGATATGATAATCGTCTAGTGAAAACTTTATATTGTGATCCAAAGTAAAATTATTTTGGGATTAAATGAGTTTTATCATTCCATTACAGTAAGAATGCAGTTTCAAATGCTTTTCCAGTTTGAAGAAGTACATTGAATGTATCCCAAATATATTAAAATGATCACATTTCAGCAAAGCCCCTGTGTAATCTGACACACCAATGACAGCTGGGGTCTTTATAGTTCTAATTCCAAGTGATACATAAAACAAAAGATAAAAAAACATAAATATGACACAAAAACAACATTAAAGCCACGCACCCTGACAGTACAGTCCAGGTTCTGCTTGTTTGGTAGGAGGATGTACACTCGTTTCTGCGTCGTCCTCATGGTCACAGAAGCTTCAGTTGGTCTCAGACCTCCGTACCGTCCTCTCGTCCTCCCACGAGCTAACTGAAGAAGGCCCGCCTTCCCCCCTAACCTGACACATGACTTCTAACTCTTGTTGATATAAAAAAAGAAAAGCATCACATCCTCACATTGCAAAGGATGCTGGTTGGGCCTTATCCATTTCTACAGGATTCTCACGTAAGAAAACTAAACAAAACAGAATACCTCACATGATATGGATGAAATCAATTAAGAGTATTTAAAAAATGTATACCGACAGATACCAAAACATTTACTGTCCCATCCTGGCACTAAAAATAAATCCATAAAAAGACAGACAAGACACAATTGTTAATCTATCATTAATTTATTTAAAAACAAAATCTAATAATGCCAATTGTGCTTTGCTCGGAGAAAGCAAGAACAAAATAAAGTGACACTTTTTTTTTTTTTTTTAGTAGCTGGTGATTCTTCTTCTAGTAGCGACAAGTTCTCTGCTCTTGAGTTGTTGTTTTTGAAATTACAATCTACAGTGTTCTTTTGGATTCCCACACCAAATAATCTTTAACATGCACAAGAACAGAACAAATAAAAACACAACCAAAGAACACTACAGTGTATTGAAAAGGCACCTGCTCCCCAGACACAGGCTTTCTTTTTTTAATCCTACAAAGTTACATAGTTGTAGAGGGACGTTGTTAATGCAGCTTCAGTAGCAATGAGTCTCAACAATAATCCCAACGAGCAGTTCATACAAACTGTATCACGTGTGTACCGACTCCATCGAGTACTCTACAATATCACATTGACCTTTTGAGGGACAGATGAGATACATTCAAGAGGTAAACAAATTTAACTTCATCTCCGACGACAACTTTCTCTGCAACATAACTGTAAAATACAATTCTCAGGTTAAGTGGAGTTCACATTGAAATGTCGATGATTCAAGGCGACCAGAGGAAACATGCAGTACAGTACGTAGTGTGTTTTTTTGTTTTTATCTTGGCGGAAGGGGGGGGGGGACTTGAACAGATTGTGGGCTCAGAAATGCTTTGAATGTGAATCAAATCCCTTTGATCACACTCACATTTAAATGACATACGCTCCTGTTCTTCAACATGCTGCGGGCGTCGTTCACAAGTTTCCATTTCAGGGTTATTTTGTACATAAGATTTGACAGACTGCACGAAAATATGCAGGTTTATATTATTAAATTAAGCGATATGTTGACAAAAAGCATTTAAGTTAATTGTAACAAGCAGTGTTGTTGATCACTGTCAACAAGTCTTTCAGTATAAATAGTCATTTAAATGTTTACCACCACACATCCGATGCCCATTTACTTTTATTGCCCTGACAGAACAAGAATGTTGATTTCTAACATTCACTTCGTCTTCTTCACATTATCAATCTGAGAAAATGTGGTCAGCATCTCCTCCAATACTCCAGAAAATCTATCACACTTTTGTTTCCCCTTTCCAAACACATTCCTTCTATCAGTTGGTGTGCACTTATACACCAACATGACCTTAGATGTACATTTATGTTCACTGCTAAAGTTCTTTAGATTTTAAATAACACACGTAAGACAAGGCCTAAATATTGAGTCGTGTTGTGTTATCTTCATAAAATGAAAAATGGTAAATGTTAAGCAGCTAAATGCACAAACACAGCGCAGTAAGATTTCACTATCAGGTCTGCTTTTGATTTTCATGATTAATATTCTGTTGCCACAGAGTTTCTACTCCAAACCTGTCTGACACCATTTGTTTTTTTTACATGTGCGTTTTGGATCAAAAACTGAAATGATCAGCGTTAAGTGTGTTTATAGAACATTTTTAGACTGATTTCATGAAAGTAACACAGTGGTGCTGAAAGTTTAAAGTGAAGCACTGAACCAAGACAAATAAAGAATAGATAAACCTGACAGTTAAGGACTATTATTTCATTTTCAGTAATCTGCATTTATAAGTATACAACAGGAGACAGGAGACCTCTCCTTTTTTCACCAGTGCACCAGAGACACTATCTTCCAAACATTTAGAGACATTGTCTTTTGTTCTTATGGACTACACAGTGGATATGTACCATTCATTTTTATATTACCACACTGTGCAGTTCCTTGGTTTTGCAAATGCCCATCCATTGGAGCAAAACTGCTCTCTCAGCAGTTATGCGCTTATAAAGTGTGTTCATAATATAGGAAAAAGTGGCGGTGAACCCAAATCTCTGCTTTCCCTGAAAGGCATGACCTAAGAGTTTCTGAGCTTGTTGCATTTGAACCTAAGTGGATGTGATGGCTGGTATGAAGTATTCTAGGTGCTCTGTAACATTGATCAACAGGTGATAAAGCTGTTATGCAACGAGGTCAAAGACTCATGACGAAAAGTGTGACTGAATGCACTTAACTGGAGATGCTTGTGATTTTAGGCTTCAGGTACATGTTGTGTTTGCCAGGTAGATATTTTTGCACGGCTGAACTGATTTGCTGTTTATATCTTTGATATCTTAAACCAGTAACGGTGGAGTATAATTGATCAAAGCTGTCTATAAGGAGGATTAGATTTTTACATTTAATTTAGGAAATGAAAATTTGGATATGTATTTGCAGGGACAAATCTTTCTATCTAATGTTCCTACAATATTAACGTTGATGACACCAGAGTGCATGTATTCAAATGCATTACTCTTGCTCTTGTGGCCAATGTACAGGGATTTGTTTTCAAAATTAGCCTTTTATCAAACTACATTATGACACGTTTTCTACTGTATGATAGTGGAGTGCACTGGAGAGAATACAGCAGTTTTACAAACCAGCAGAGTGAACATAAAAATGCCTTTGTCGTTTGTGTTTACCATTATTTTCTATGCATATTTTGCTTGTTTACTTGAATAGATGAAAGGCAGCTTGCTTTGTTCGGATTGCTGTAAAAGTGATTCTTATTTACTAACCTGCTTGAGTATATTCTCCGATTAAGTTTAAAATTTTGATCATATTAAAACCTCATGACTTCACTGGCAAAGTTCACAAAGAGAAGACGATCCCTAGAGGTACCTCTTCAAAAGAACGATACATTTTTTATCAGCTGCACAGTTCTAAGACAGGAAGTCAAGAGACTGGAACAAAAAGGGAAGACTGGCTTCAAGTCTCTTCCGGCTAACAGCTAACAGTTAGCGGCTGTTACATGAAGGCACTTCCTGGTAAAGCTTTCCACAGAGTAGCACCTGGGATTGTTTAGAAGTAACCAGTAGAAGCCCTTTATTGGAAGGAGCCTGGGGTCTGAGCTGGGCTGAAAGGTGTGTCGGTCACAGCAGGGTGAAACCCACGATGTACTGCAGGAGTTTGTTCCGATTGGCCTGAGGTAGAAAGGTGCTGCTCAGCTCCAGAGTCGTCACCTGGTTCTCTCTTCTCTGCTTCAGGACCTGCAGGAGGTCACAACACAAGGCAAACTGAACACCTGAACCCTACTTTATTTCAATAACTGTAATCAACATATCATGTGTTCATAATCACTCTTACCCCGAGCTCTTTGAATGTCTTCACTGTGTTCTTAACCAGGTAATGAGTTGCACTTTCACCTGGAAAAAAAAAACAATATTGTACAAGTTAATTCATAGTTAATCTTCAGAAGCTATTTTTGGTCTGAGATATAAGATAAATCTAGTTCCAGCACATTTATGGTTTAACAATGATTTTTCTGTATATCATAAACGGATTAAAACATGGAGTAATTACGCAGGGCCCTTTATTTGTTGAATTTTAAATAACTCCTTTAAATAATCCCTAAAGCGTACAGTTCAGTATGTGGGGGAATATTGCGGTACTACCATAAGCAGCCACTCCTCTCTCTGTGCGGGTGAGCAGGTATCTGAAGAGCCTCTGGGTGTACTCGGACTCAGCCATTGGCTGACTCAGACTGTGGACAAAGATTGCAGCGCCGCTGTAGGCCTCCAGCACCGGGCTGACAAGTCGCTGTAGGAAGACGAAGAACTCCTGGTGCTCTGCGGAAACGCTCACCTAAAAACGGGGAGATGAAAGTCAATGACTCAGTGTTGCCTGATAAAACAGATCTAGACGTTGGTGCCATGCTGGTGGTTCTGTGGGCTTTAATAAAATAGTCTTTTGAGATAAGTGTTACTAAAATAGACCTTTAGGTAGCGATCTCTCTGCTCCTCTCCAAAGTCACTGTCCTCGTCCTCCTCGTCGCTCCTCCAGGAAAGGGGCTCTGGGAACTTTTTGGGCCACGGTTCCTCTGTGGGACTGGGACTCAGTTCCTCCTGGTCCTCCTGTCAAACACACACAAATCACAGTAGACCATCTGGGTCTTGAAAAGTCCCACCGCATCTTACACATACAGTAAGAAATTATAGTTAACCACGCTTCCCAAGATGTTCATCATCCATGAGTCTACTTTCAGTATTAGTCACAGTGGTTACGTTCATTTTTAGCAGTGAGGCTTGTATCTGAAAACTGACCTCTGCTACGTAGAGAACTCCATATTGGATCAGCCGGGACACTGCATCATGAAACACCTGGTAAATAGTCTGACAGGGCTGTGAGACAGAGAGGAGGAGAGGGAGAGGCACTGTGAAACATGCAACGAGCCATGTGGAGTCTCATTTCAAATCTGTTTAAATACTAAACAGCATCAAAAATGTTCTCTTGCTACTTGCTGGACTAACTTTGTACAGTGCAAAGTGTAGAACAATGGTGGCAATGTGCTGGACTTACCGGTGCTACTGACACCTCATTGATAAGAAAGTGAGAGAGCCCGGCGGCCTTGCGGATGAGTCTCTCCTGACTGAGAGGGAGGCTGCTGGGACCATCAGGCGGTTGATCGGACTCTGATTCCGCGACCAGCTCTCGCTGCAGTGACAGGATGCTGCAGGCTGGAGACATATAAAGTAAAGAGCTAGGCCCGGGAAAACAAGCGTCCGACGGATGAAATTTATAACGGCAGCGGCAAACACAACAACAACCTCTTGGCTCTACATACCAATGATTGCGTCGGAAATGAAGACGTGGAAAAGGCCATTGCTGTAAAAGTTGAGCTCAAAAAGCGCTGGTACAGTTTGGCTGGGTGCGATGGTGAACTCTCCGTTGCGATTTGCACTGCTGGTTACATTGACGCAGTTTCCCAGCAGGTGGAGGGCACGCATGACCACATCCTCAGAGTTCCCCGAAAAGCCCAGATCAAAGTCCCGCGACAGGATCTCCTCCTTCATGTTGAAGAAGTCTTCCACCAGCTTGGACAGCACCACCCCCTGGAGCAGAGAGGAGGTAAAATCATTGGTGACTCCATAAACTAATCAGAGCCAGGATTCAGAATGCTAGACTGGGCTTGAGTTTGTTGTATGCAGCACTGGCATTTTCCTCAGAACAGAAAGACAATTTCAGTAATTGTTTCCTACTGCAACCCACTTACATCAGTGTGCCTGCAGAGGGCAGCAGCTCACCGCTAATGTACAGAAGAGCCAGATCTCTAACAGAGAGGGGCATTCAATACTATCATGCAGAGGTATGTGACATTTGGATCACCTTGGTGGAAGAGAGGATGATGGGCAAGAGTAGGATGAACAGGAGAAAAAAAAAAAAAAAGAACAGAGGAGTAATAGAAAAAGGGAGGAGGGCGCGGTATACCCCGGGTAACAACCAAGAGGAGACATGAAAAGCCAGACTTACCTGTCTGTGTCTGTAAAGCAGCAGACAGGCTACAATGTGGGTGGACATGATCGCTGATGACTTATTAGCCGCTGTGAGAGAAGACATAAAGAGGTTGTGATGAGAACACGCAACAGACAAATATACTAATATCATCAATAAATATGTATTTTTTATTCTCAAGACAAAAAACAGACGCTCTTCTGTCCGATTTTGGTGAGGGTTATGACAACAAATAAATAAGTATGTACAGATGGGACTTGTTGGCTAACCTATGTTGGTGTGTGTGTGTGTGTGTGTGTGTGTGTGTGTGTGTGTGTGTGTGTGTGTGTGTGTGTGTGTGTGTGTGTGTGTGTACATGCCCCGAGGACAAGGGTTACTAGTGGTCATTTTGAGCATCGCTCAGGTTTAGGGGTGTAAAGCATGTGTGAGCAGTGGTACTGCATTCCTCCCCTCCTCTGCTTCTCTTTCCTCCCCTTCATCCTATTGGCTGAAAACAACATGCCATCCAGCTGGAGGCTTTGTGATTGGCTGAGAGAGAAACACAAATGGGCCTAGCGTAGGAGAATGCAGCTGAATGAGCTGGGGAGAACCGGTTTCTGTAGTGCTACCCCCGCGGGAAAAAAGCCCAGAGTGATGTGAAGCGGATGGACTGATGCTGTGCTGTTTTGGATTTCAATTAATGAAGGCAGCATGATGGATAGTATTTCATGTGTGCAGCCTTAGCTCCAGCACGCAGGTGCACTCTTAACACAGGGTGAAAAGGAGAATGATGTGCAGACGAAGAAGAAGACAAAAGAGGAATGCATAATGAAGCAGCAAACATGTGCTCCAGTATTTTAAAGAAATGAGATGTGATCGTGCCATAACAGATGTAGCTGAATGTGCTTTCAACATGATGGCATTCACAGGTCGCTGTCTTTCTATACAAACAAACTAAAAATCCAAAGACAAAAGTTACACCGAGACTCTGAAGTAAACAGCTTTAGTTAAACTGGAGAGTCTTGTTGAGGCACATGATGATCTTTGAAGTTATACGTAACAGGGCTATAGCTATGGTGTAGTAAATGCAATGGCGGAGGGGTTGTGAGTTTCTTACTGAAGAGGACGTGCTTGGCGAGGTTGTTAATAAGTTGTCGTCTCAAAATGTCATTGGGCAGCTCTCTGTTCAGCTGCTCCTCTTCCTGTCCCTCAAACAGCTGAGCATCAGGTCTGGAACAACAACAACAACAACTCAACTTGTAAATATAAAGATGCAAAATTGTCTTGTAATGTCAGCTTGATAGAGTATGCATTCACCAGTTCATTTCACAAATGTGTTTACTTCTCTATCATTAAATAGTTGTTTATAATACGTTACCAATATAAGTGTTAATATAATATTTAGAGGATTAGTTTAGACTTACATGAGACACGACTGTAAATAGAAAGGCACCATAGGAGGCCAGAGTCTGCCCAGTGTACTACTTTTCTGCATAACAGCATTATGCTGCAAACAAACTGCCCCTTGTGTTTTGAATAAACACTAATCTGAACTGAATTAAGCTTAATATCTTACTAAATGTGATCGTTCAATCACCGTTACCCTCCTGAACATGTGGTTCTTTCTGCTCACTTTTACGCTCCCCTTTCATTTCCAGGCTATTGCGGAGACGTTACATGTCTATCAAAGATAGGACTATTCAGCATGTGGGTGTTACTATACATGCTGCATCTTCTGAAATACAATTAGCTTTTTGTGCTTTCAAATCGGCTCTGCTGGCTTTAGTTCTGAACTTGGGACTCCAGACCAGCTGGGATGGAGCGCTGATGTCTTTGTTGATGTACTGTCAATATCACTTTTATTTTGAAGGGACAGCGCTGAACTGAAGTGACTCCTGCCAATGCAGTGCTGAGTGCTGTGCTCAGATAACAGACCGTGCTGTGAAGTAGCAGGAGGGAGAAGTCAAGCTAGCTGGGACACAAGGGTTCGTAATATTACAGGTGGGAATGTGGGGCAGCTGGTTTGTGGTCAGAGGAGTATATAACAGACTGTGAGAGTGGGACGTGTGTGTGTGTGTGTGTGTGTGTGTGTGTGTGTTTGCCCTTACTGTGCAGAAATAATGATGGGCATCAAGGTGTGCTCCAGGGACACCGACGGTGGAATATGGCGGCTTCTCTGGGAGTCCAGGTACTCCTGCATCAGACACACAAACCTTTTAAATACTTTCCAGTTTAAACTTTATGTAGGCCACGTTCATTAATTTTTCATTTAATATTCTCGTTTTTTTTCAATGAATATGTTGAGAAAGCAAAAGAAAGCATGAGCTTTAAAACTGAAATGGTCTCCAGCTATAGCTCAACATGTGGCCACAACAGCTGTAGTTCTTTTGTGCAAAAGCTGATGTGAACATGCGGTCGGTCACCTTTAGGGAGAAGGGCTGGTTGAAGTCAACTCGGACGCAACCATAGTTCTTCCTCAGCATCCTGAACACTCCACATGCTATTCCCCACAAACTCTCATTCTGCTTAGGTTTGCCCTGGTGGGAAGAAGGAGTTTAGAAGATTACTTAATGTAGACAATCATAACAACACATTCTAGTTATCCCACCGCTACCCAGCAAAAGCCAAATACGATAACATCTATTCTTTGAATGACCATTCAATGCACCATTGTTGCCAAAGCAGAAGTACACACAAACAACAGACGTTCACCGAGGACTTACCAGCTGCTCGCTATTGTAGTTGCCTTCAAGAATACGATCGTAGGAGATGCCAACTGGCACTACCAGCACGTCTGGGATCGACCCGGTGCACATTGTGTCTACCACGATGGACAGCATGCCAGCACGCGCTGTAGACGGCTTACCGCTGCGGGAGCGGGTACCCTCCAGGTAGACCTCCAAGAACTGATGCTGACGCAACAACTCCTCTGTATACTGAAGGAAGATTGATGAAACAAGAGAGAAGAAATGTTCAAGTGGGATGAAGATGAACGGTTAAAAAAGGTGACACTGGATGTCAAAAGTGAGACAAATGTGCATCCGCTGTGTGTAAAGGTCATAATACATTTGATGAAAAGTTTTTTGACATTCTGTACAACAACATTGACTCCGTTAAAAGGTGGAAGACAAGTCAAGTGAGTGCTGTGAAGCTGCTGCGTGTGCAGCCTGAATAAGTGTTAGAAGTGGGTGGTGGTCGCCAACAGTTTGACCCCCAAACACACCGCAGGGACCTGGGCACATGCCAAGGCAACCATTTTGTGTAACAGTATCCACCAGAGGACAGTATGTGAACAGCTGTCTCTTGCTATGTGGACACTTTTGAGAGGAGAAGCTTTGTTTGGAAATTGACTCCGTCCTTTTCACCGCTAACTCTAAAAGGCCAGACGTCACATGGCTTTTATCTTTATTAACCTCTGCATGCCTGAGAGCGACGCAGGCATGCCAGATTAAAATTCTTCTACCAAATGTAAGCACCTTGTCTATTTATAAACTCTGTTTGGTGGGCTATATTGTGTACTATTGGAGAAACAAAGGGATTACATGTAGGTCATGCTTTAGAGCAGTTGCTCATGTCTTAAGCGGATACCTTTTATCTTACAGGCACAATACACGGCCTGTGTTGCTTTCAATACTCCCAACTATGAAGTAAGTAAATCCACTAAAGCAGCTTTGCTGTTTTTAAGAAATTGTACAGACTTTGTCGCGAATGACGACAAAGCATTAATATTAACATAGTAGTCATTGACATTAGTTCTACTTCAGGTTTTCTCATTAGTAACAGCGATTGATCCACATTAACCAAATTCTAGACCTGAACAAGAGGTTTAAATTCCAGTTTTAATCAGGCTCTAATTTCCATTCAGTCAATTCAAAAGAATTTTAGGATGACTTTCTTGAGATGCAAAATGCACACATCAGGGTGGAAATACAACAGCGACTCACAGTGCTCTTCAAAAATCAATACCTCCAAACATTTGACATATTTAACCATCGATAGTTACACTATTACTCTTCATGTGATCCATTAGTCACCAATGAGAGTGTGTCTAAGTATGTTAGAAGATGCATAAACCTACTTACAGAAAAAAACTGACAGCATATGAGTTGGATCTACGTCAGTGAAGTGAAGTGAAGCAGCATAACAGCTTTTGACTGTAGTGAAAATCTTGTTTTTTTAAAAAAAGGTTAAACGCCATCAAATAAGGCTTAAAGCAGAACATTCTGTTGGATAAAAACATGTTGTGAATTTAGGAAATTATTGTGTCTATCTTTTTGCGAAACATTTTTACCTTTCGCCGTCACAACGCTCTGGAGTTATTGGAAATGTTTAGATCACACAGGTCCTATAAAGCCACTGCAATCTAAATCTACAAACAGCATAATACTTATTCTAATAATAATAATAATAATAATAATAATAATAATAATAATAATAATAATAATAATAATAGTTTAGCCTAATCTTTATCTGAATAAATAGACATTTTGAAAAAAAAAAGGTTTTTGATTTAGACTTTGAATATCAGCGTTAGGAATGAATCTTCAAAACGTCAAACTATTGAGCACAGGCCTACAGAGAGAGAACACGGGCTGACATTATGTAACAGAAGCTTTTAAGTGTCTCTGCCCATCACTCAGGAATGAAAAGAGCACACGGAGCAGAAACGCATGAAGACAGCATGCAGTTATGTAATAAAACACACACACACAACTGAATTTGATAACCAACCTTTACTGTAGAAGATAATTAGACTCTTGGGACTTACTGCATGTAACAGTGATCTGTACAAAACGTCCTTCTTTCCATTCCCCGTTTCCTCCATTTTCCGTCGTATGAAAAATCCTCCAAGTTTACGGATAAGCGTGCTGGAAAGAAAAAGAACCTTTGATCATCAAGCTTCCACACTGAGCTTTCTACAAAAGCAGCAGCAGCGTCCTGACCATTATCAGCTGGCTAGAACATTGTGATAGTCCAGTAATTGTAACAGGCCAATAATTTGGATTGTGGCGTAACTGTGTAATTTAATAGTATAATTGAATCGTCTTTAAAACATGTGATTATTGAGAGTATTGTTGACACACACATGCATGTGCAGAACCCATCGGTTGTGTTTATCGCTTCTTTAAACACAGTTTTCACTTCTTCATTTCCTTCACGTTTCCTGTTCTCAGTAAACACGGCTCAGGTTGGGTCTATATCATAAGCACCCATGAACTTTAGAAGATCTGTTTTGGAAGCTCAAATATAATAACACCTTTTCACCTCCTTTAGTTAGCCTGGCTTCCTGGATATTAATGTTCCCTCAATGTAAAATCAGTGTCGACCTTTAGTTTCACTCTTTAGATCAGTTTTTAATTCCTCTCTGATCCATTTCCAAGGAATTCCCTTTCGTCTTATATCAAACTGCTCTCTGTGTTCTCACTTACAGAGAGCAAATACAAACACCTTCTTTCCAGATCAAACGTGACGTGAGGCTTCTTTTACCTGAGGATAGGAATGCTTAGGTTGTTTCCAGCGGCAATGTGAGGGGCTTTGATGTTGTGACAGAACAGGATCAAGGTGATGAGCAGGTAGTCAATGTGCGATTTGTGAACAGGGAGGAAGACCATTGGCGCATTTTGCTGTAAAGACAAGGCGTAGAAGATTTTTAAATAAACACATTTCTGAGTGCAGATGGAACAGAACTCCAGTTTAAAGTAAGAGCAACATTTCATCTTCTAATTTGATATAATGTCTACAGTAACTACAATCTCCATTTACAACGCACCCATCAGAAATGTATTGTGATGATCAATATTTGTGTAATGCCTCTGGAGACACCGTTTCTTCTTGCACGTCTTGTGGAGAAAGTCATGCTGTGACTGTGTAATTCATTATATTTGTGTGTGTAGTTTCTGCTGACCTCAGTAGCAGCCTTCTTGACCATTTCCAGCTGACCCTTGTGGATCTGGATGCTCCAGAAGAAACCATTAAAGAGCCTCAGGAGGACCCACCCCGTCAGCCTGAGTAACAAGAAGCAGTGTGAGACGATGTGGAGCAGGAACAAAGAGTCCAAAACTTGAGCTGTAGCAGAATCTAGTCTATTTAAGTGTAACGTGACATAATGTAAGGGTACTTTTCTAAGGTTTTGTTAATGTGCTACAATATCAATCAATGGCTAAAAAGCAAGAGCGCTGAGATTTCTGCTACACCAGCATGTACCTGATGAAGGCCGGTGAAATGTTGGCCACCATCTCCTGAAGGAAGGCCCTGGCTTTCTGCTTCACTTTACTGATTGCTTTGTGCTCCTGGCCCGGCTGGCTGGCTGCAGCGTCCAAATCTGTGGCTACCTCCACAATAGAACTCTCCACCCTGCCACGGAGCACAGCGCACAGCAAACATAAGTGGACACAAACACAAAATGTTCCAACAAATGTGTCGCGTTGCGTCGGGCCGTTACCTGCTGTTGTTGAGCACGTTGTCCACGACGTTCCTGGTGAACATGTCCTTGTTGACGTCTCTCTCCATGACAAACAGCACGTAACTCAGCCTGCGCGCCAGCCATCCCCGCTGTCTGCGTCAAGACACATCAACACACGAATGTGCACCAATGTATACACATATAACATATTCTCAAACATACTGTACGCATGGCTAATGGTTGCATCCACATATTTTGTATGCATAACTGTTGAAACGGATAGATGATAAACTGGCAGCATTGGTGGATGTAAACACACAGCTTTCTTACAACGTGGGGCCGTGTTAAGGCCAGTTTATTCTTCTTTGCTGAGCTTATACACGACAAAATACAGATGGGTCAGACAAAACTAACAACGCCATCTTGACTTCAGCCCATCTTGGCTCTGGGGTGCTAATGCAATGCTGAATAAATACAATAAAATAATATAAACTTATTTCAGCATATTTGGAGCATGACGGCAATCGGCCTTCACTTAGGTACCTCTATCCAAAGGGTTGCCTTGGACTTTAAAAAAGCAAAGATTCACACCAAGCTCATGTTTATACTGTTTGGTAGTTGAGCTTTTAAGATGTCTTAAATTCAGTCACTGGATGCATGTGTTCGGTGTCTGCTGACAAACATTTTAAATTATTCAACTGTCTACCTTTCCACTGTTTCACAGATCGGCCCTCTTGACTTAAAGCCGTGTATTAGGAGGGCCAGCGTCTGTCTGCACTGTATTGATTGTACTATACAGGAGGAGTTAGAGCTCTTGCTCTTGCTCTTGTTGCATTAAATGGTCACCAGAAGCCAAAACGGCCACGTGAAAGCCGAACAGCTCGCCATGTAGTTTCAGAAGTTGAATATGTTCCTCTTGCCTGGCCAACGGACTGCTCAGAGTAAAATACTGCAGAAAGAAGTGACACCATAATGGAGTAGGTTCTGCTTTGTTTACCTGGTGTGGGTCTCATTAATGTAGATGACGTTGCGAAGTCCCAGAGATGGAATACTGGGGTTGAACAGTTTCTCCTGGGACCGAGACAATAATGATGATTATCGTGAGGAAGACAGCATCCACATCACTTCAACTAAGAGCCTTAAAGACAACCATGGGTTGCATGGAAGGTATATTGTATTTCATTTAGCCGTCTTTGACGAGTACTTGGCTCAGACTGGAATCCAGGTGAGCATCTTTACAGAGCGAAACAAGCTGGAGTCACTAATGTTTCATCGTGTGTACTGGGTCAGACTGGCCTCAGTGACACAAAGTCAGTCTGGCCTGATGTAGTTTGATATTTACACAGTATTTCATTGGCTCGTCACACATTATTGACACTCTACGCTCAAAGCAGTGCTTCACACATTGTTTTGAAAGAAATATGTTGAGAATGTTTGTCGTCTCCGCTGCTACAAATCAAATATTAATTTGGATATAGAGAAGATGTCATGGTTGATTTCACATAAAAACAATACATTTTAATGTGCGATGGATGTTCTAGTGTCTTCAAATAGCCCCAAGAAATTGTTTTTGGCAAGAGCTGTACCCTGCATATTGATCAATGCTCCTTTTGTTATAAACATTTATGATTATATATAATTACCCAGCTCTGTGGTGTACAGGAGTGACAGCAGCGGCCCACAAAGGGCCTCTTCCTGTTCAGCAGGCCCTCCTTCCACGTGCTGGCAACACAGCGCAGGACCGAGGGGCTGGTGCTGCGGTCCTGTAAGAGACATCCACACAGAACAATCACTGAAGGTGCCGAGACGAGATCAAACAAATAAGATCTGACACGATGTGTACCGCTGATCCTACTGTATAATGGCATTATGAAGATAAAAGTGATGGTCTGTGGTTTACCGAGTCATCGTTGGGATGTTTCCAGCGGTTACACCACTGTTCTCCATTGTTCACCTGCAGCAACAAACCATCTGACAGCTCCATGTTCCCCGCCGTCCTTTTCTCTCCCTCCAGATCACACACCACTAGCTGGCAAGCTGGAAAGACACAAGGATATCACATGGTTACATTTTTAATTATACTAATGCAGCCGCCACTCCTGGCAATATGCGAGTAAGAGCCTGTTAATTAAGCTTACTTTAGACAATATCGTAATTCACAGATCATACTTCAGATAGACTACACCACACGAGCATCTGAACAAGAAACTACTGATACACAAAAGGCAGATTAAAAACTTAAATTACAGCACATCGTTAATTCAATTTAGATATTTATTTTGAAGATGAACTACATTCCTTGTGAGTCTTAGATATACTGGGCATGTAATTACACGTTGTCACTTACTGGAATAGACAATAGCAGATACATAACTACCTTTGAATATATGAAAATACTTGCAAAATAGTTTTGCTTTGAAGATTTCTTTTACGAATTGGCTGCAACAATAGGACAGCATCAGATTTCTATAAGACAAAGATATCCTTACTGGTGTAGCTCTCCACACGTTGTGAGCATTAGCACCGAGCATGAAACAGGTGTTACCAGCCTCGCTCCAACTTAACCAGAGAAACTAGCTGTATGCAATAGCTCAAATTGAAAAGTGGGCCTCTCCCAAACGATGCATCACCCTGCTAGTATGAGTTTGGTTCACATAACACCCGTTTGCTCCAGTTAGGCCAGATTAGCAGAGAAATATCAGGGTTCCATTGTTACACTTGTATTATGTAATACACGCCGAAACACCTGAGACTGTGGGACCAACCAGGTGACAGTCACTACTTAAAAGAAAAGCATATCATGCAAATCAAATGGGTGGGTCTATTTACCCCTCCTTTATGTAGACTCCAATATCATGTGATCATTTGTTTAAGTCTATAATTTACCTGACACACTTCCCCTAGAAAGCTATTTTAAAAACCGGTACGTCACGGTTCACAAGTGGGGCAAAGAGCCACGCATGCTTCATACATCAAACACGTGACTGAAGTTGTGCTGCTCTAAGATACAACATGAGGGAAACTTATGACACTAGTCGGGGGGGGGTTTGGGAAGAGTCACTATTGTTTTCACTGTAGCTCTAAAAATATCTGTTGCGGGTTTGTTAACAACTGGATCCTTATTTAAAATAACACCTATCTACATTTAATGTGTGCTTACTCAATACAAACATGACTATGGGTTTCATCAGACCTATTTGTTGTGTACTGCACACCTACCAGTAGAGCATCTCTAAATAGCCTCTGAAAGTTTTTAACAAGATTATTTACTTGGATAAAGGCTGTGGCCAGAGGACACCGTGACAGCTTTAGTCAATACAGAAATAACAAAAACTTGGAGTATGATAATTGCCAAAGAAAGGTACTTAAAGGATTAAACTCTACAGCTTTAGCTACTTAAAATAAATGTTTGAACACAGGACGAGACTATTTCTAAAATACTTTATGTGTTTTAGATGCTGTATGTTGGATATTATGTGAGGATTAAAACACTGTACAACAACACTTTGTTTTTGTTAATGACCAAATCACACATGTTGGTCTCATACTATACTGGTTACTGCCTTGTTAAACTGTTTACTACAATGTAGGTGTGCAGCGTCTGGACCCCAAATACCTACAAATGAAAAACGTTGACGTTGAAACCTCTCTGCCTGTTGTTTCTGCAATTGTTCATTTCAACAATAAAATACAGAGTGCATGTAAAGTCCAACGGCCTGGAGAAACACGGACAAAGTACAAAGATTACAAATGGTAATCAACAGAAAAACACCATGGCCTCTGATTTCGTCACTTTATGAATAATTGCTTTCACACTAAACATTGTATAGTATGTGTGTAGGTTAAGGGACAGTCACGTGTAGGGGCAGCTTCATCTTTCTGTGAATAATATTAAGACTTCCTGCTTAGTCCATCAGTGGCCCTGTGAGCCATTATCTTGTTGTGGTGGTAGTAGGTGATACGCACACTGATGAGGGTTTTCAAAAGGGGTCAATGACCGAGAGTACTGCACTTGATGGGGGTGACTTTGTTGGAATCAAACAAAGAAGTTGAAGAATGAGGAGCTTGGCAGATTAAGTGGCAGGTGAATGTAGCCAGAATGAAACAGTGTTTCCATGCACGTTCATCTATTGGCTAATGCAGACTATTTTGTTAGTCTTCTAATGGAAAGAAAACTTTATGCGATATCCATCTTATCATCTAAATGATATCCCATCACGAAGTGTGTCCACATGATAAGCAATGAGATGATATATGTTGCTATTTCTTAAGGAATGCAACAGTAATGTTTTTAAAACAAAGTATTTTATAATTATCCACCCATATCAGCCAAAATAACAAACATGACAATACTACAACCTTCTAATCATCACACTGACCTAGACACATACCAGCATTATCGTGGGAGACAGCTGATCACACCCTATTTATCTTATGGAGGTCAAAACCCCCTTTTTCATTAACACTGTACACGACGAGGTTAATCCTCCTCCACACATGCTCCAAGCTGTCCATCGTAACCAGGTCAAACGGGAGAAGTCTCCAGTGTGACAGATGGGGCTGTGCAGATAACTAGCAGGGCAGACAACAATGGCACACAACAGGGCAGCCCGGTGTCTGGTTCGGCTACAAAGTAACGTTAAAATTAAACACCATGAATTGTGCAGTCTCAGCCACCGTCTTTTGGCGATTTAGCATCGCATGCTGCCGAGCCTCACGTGGCCAACCTGACGTTAGGGTTTAAAGGAATAAATGTAGTTAACGGAAGATACGTTCATGAGAGATTACATTATATTGTGTGACCGAAGAAGACACAAGGTTGGATGTAAAAAAAAATGGTCCTCTTGAACTCAATGTCAATGTAAAGCTAACCGGCTGACGTCAGGTTACACCACTTTAAATCGGCTTAAATGTGATGTAGCATTAGCCGGTCACAAGCGTGTCAACGGCGTCGTGTAAGCTAAATGGTACAACGCAGTTGTTTCCATGACAATACGATAGACGGTTACATAGCACCAACCGTTAGCCCGTTAGCCAGGCTCGCGAGGACGAAAATCTGCCTTACCTTGAATGTTGTGTTACGCTGACTCATATCTCAAAAATAAAAAAAACTCGTCGACACAAATGTGCAGCCAACCCGTTTTGGTTTCCTCGGTGCCTTTGTGTCTCCCTACGGGAGCTCCTCCACTCTCTCCTGCACAAGACTGGCACGGCACGGCACGGCTCTGACAGAAATGTGTCACAGAGAGGAAGGAGCGCTGTTATTTCAGTACAGCGGCGACCTGCCAGAGGTGTAGTTGTGCCCGCAGCCAGGAGGGGGCAGCACAGTGCCAATGTGATCACTATGCATTTTCTTCCCACCATTCATTCATTTTATCAGCTGCAATCCAAAAACTGCCTGCAAGAATAGATAATATAAAACAGGCTGCGACCCTTCAAGTACTATACTATACTACATACAATTGTAATTCCTCAAACAAAACAATAAAACATAGTCATGAACAGTACATTATATTTACACAAAGAACAAACGTTTTAGAAATTAGAGAAACGTGGATGTAGTGCGTCCTCTAGTGGTTGGATATTTAAAATATGTTTTATTGGAGCGTACCACTTGTGCTATGATCAGGGGGATCGATAAATGCACTTAGTGTCACTTTAAATGTATATTAACTATATATATATGACATTGAATGTCCCACTTTTAAAATAATATTGGTAAAATTACTATAACTACCGAATATGTAGCTTTATTTACGGTTTTCTGACAACTAGCCGCAGTAGGGTGACCCATGACGACATTTAAAATGGTACGGACTCGCTCGTCCTATTTCCTTCGTTTCTACCAAGCTAGCAGCAGCCATGAGGTAAGCAGGACATTTGACATTTAAATACGTGTTTGTATGCTAAGTAAACATTTAATAGGGTGCTTGGCTGTGTTATTTAAGACCAGTTGATAGACTTTCATGATGTTTGACATAAGTAAAGTCTATTATTTCTACCAGAATGCACGTAGCGTTAGCATGGGGCCTACGTTGGCGAGCTAAGTTAGCCGCATAACTACTACATGTTACTGAAACACCACAGAGCCTTAGCGGCTAATCAGCACGCAACAGTGCAAGTATTTAGCGTCTATGTCGATGCTTTTCGAACTATCCGATCAATGATGTCGGTGAAATTTAGTAAGCGAGCCATTATGATGCAACACATTTTGGGATCGGTGATCTTTTCCTCTCGGTGGCGTGCACGCGAGTAGCAGGCAGCTGATCAATTGGTGCACATTTTTTATTAAACCAGTTTGAACCCATTGGTTCGGTCAAGTGACTGTTCAATGTGTTTTTGTGTAAAAAATCTCTGTTAGAAAATTAGATATAGTAGATGAGTATAGACTGCTGTGGTCAGATGAATCTTTATTTCATAAGCACAGTGACACAGGTGCCTAACAGTACTAATTAAATGCCACCTGGTAGTGTTTGGTCACTAAACAACATATTTACGGTAGAAGTACTTTATACCTTGATTTGGGAATTATGAGAATACTTGTGTTTTGTGTGTATCTTATTGTTTGATTCTTTCTTTTTTGTATGTGCTTCTATTTGTAATCTAGGTTTATATTGAGCTATTAAATGAACACTTTGTTTTCATGTTGTATGGTCAAATAGAAACCTGTAATATACCTAAGGTGGCCTATTATTTCTCTGATTGATGATTTCAGTCAATACAAGATAATATAGACATCAATCAAAGAGTTGTTTTAGAATTTAAATTCGTAGATCATTTTAAAGGCCCCTTAGCGCTGTATGTGTCTGATATCCTGCAAAACTAATATGCCAACATGCTCAGGCTCCAGAAGCGCTTGGCGTCCAGCGTTCTGCGCTGTGGCAAGAAGAAGGTGTGGTTGGACCCAAATGAGACCAATGAGATTGCCAACGCCAATTCTCGTGAGTTATTTACTTTGCATTAGAGAGCTCTATCTCCTCTCTGTAGATTTGTGTGGTGTGCGCTTCATAGGCCAGCATCTTTATTTCGTTGTATTTGTACCACAGGCCAGCAGATCCGAAAACTGGTGAAGGATGGACTGATCATCAGAAAGCCTGTGACGGTTCATTCCCGTGCTCGCTGCCGCAAGAACACGTTGGCACGCCGCAAGGGGCGTCACATGGGTTATGGTGGGTAACGGCCATCTCCTTTTCCTCATTTTGTTAACACGCATCACTTAAATTTGATTTCCCAGATTCTACATTGAATCATGTGCAAGTATTATCTAGTTCATAGTTTTAGTTGTTCTAGTAGTTGCTGCTCGGAGAACAAAATTAATCATCATTGCATATCGGTTTATTTTTAGAAAAAGCATGCTGTGTAAACTGTGGAATCCTGCAAATATATTATATTTATTAGATTGTATAACGTATAATTTCCTCCTGCCCAGGTAAGAGAAAGGGTACTGCCAATGCTCGTATGCCAGAGAAGCTTTCATGGATGCGCCGCATGAGAATCCTGCGTCGTCTTCTTCGTCGCTACAGGGAGTCCAAGAAGATTGACAGGCACATGTAAGTGTGAATCTCAGCGCTCATTGCTGGTGAACAAGCCAGTGTAGTTTGAACTCCTCCTCCAAGAAGAGGCATCTTGCTTTGAGACGCTCCTGAACTATTTTATTTCTGTTTCCTCCAGGTACCACAGTCTCTATCTGAGGACCAAGGGTAACGTCTTCAAGAACAAGCGCATCCTGATGGAGCACATCCACAAGCTGAAGGCAGATAAGGCTCGCAAGAAGCTGTTGTGGTAAGTTGCTCTTTTTTTGTTTTTTTTCCTGGAAGTGTCCATGTACAATGCCACTTCTCCATTCGCTCACGGTGTTACTGTCAACTAAATTCTCTTGTCTCCACCTTCTTTCACCCTCCAGTGACCAGGCTGAGGCTCGTCGCTCTAAGACAAAGGAGGCCCGCAAGCGCAGAGAAGAGCGCATCTTGGCCAAAAAAGAAGAGATGATCAAGAGCTTCGCCAAGGAGGAGGAAACTGCAAAGAAGTGAATTTAGAACGAAAGTTTTTCTTGTCGGATTCTACTTTTCTTGCTAATAAATTTGGATAAAAGAGTCGTTGTCAGTTTGGTTATTGTCTGCCGGTTTTGGTGTTAAAAATGATTTCATGTTGGGAGACACAAAGTAAAGTTCAGGAGCAAGTGATCACTTCAAAGCAATAATTGTTGTCTTATTATAAAACATGGCTTAAGAAAAGACTATACTCTGCATTTTTGTGTTGGTGTTCTCAACAGTCCAGCAAGTGGCAGCAGAGCACCGGTATCAAGTCTTTCTCTACATCAGATATCTTCATTCATTTCAATCATCCAGATGTTTAAAACACTAAAATATAGCTGCAGATTAAAAGGTGGCTCAAACCATCTATCTCATCCCAGATTGTCAGACTCAGACAGTTTCCAGAGAATAGGAGTCGGTCATTTTACGGCTAACTGCACAGAACCAATGTATTGGGGGCAGTTCTTTAACAAAAGTTTAATTTTTCATAAAAGTGTCTGATGCACCTCATCTCTTGATAACATCTTTACTGTACACACTTCAAATTCTGTTTGCACAGCCTGCTCTTGGTTGGTTATTAATATAACTTGTAGTGGCCATTTGTCCAAAAAATCAAATCAAAGGGTCACTGACGCACCATAGGTTTGTAGTTTACGCAGGCAAAAGTGCATTGTCATACAGGATTCTGTTTCTCATGATTTATTTACCCAATTAAATAATGGAACTCTTATCGCTGCCTCTTCTTCTCTGGTAAAAAAAAATCAGCCCAGTGCATGCTGGTCCTCTACCTGCCTACTCCCATATACTACTCCCATCCTACATAATTGATTGAACAAAGAGTGCTGCAGCATTGTTCATGCATGATGTTACACAAGTGTCAAACAGGAATTATCCAAATGCTGTTTTTTCTTTTTTAAATGCCTCGACACATGCCTCTAGGTCGTCCTCTGCCTGTGTGTGTTTGGTTGCCAGTCTTAATGTGTCAGTGATGCATTTCATCCATGACTCATCAATTTACAACTAACTGTGAGCAATCAGTCTCTTCAAATTCAGCTCCTTTTGATTGCAGTTGACATTGGTGCAAAACTTCAGAGAGGGCTGAAGAACACAAACTTTTGACTTGTCAGTGTGGACAATTGGATACCATTGATTGTTCATATAGATGAACCCAAACAATGATCAACTACTCAACTTGTATTAATACATTATGCAGCAATGAATTTATTTTCTCTGCTTCACTTTTCCTGAAGGCGAGTCACAAAGCCACAAACAACTGTATCACACCTTCGTACAAACGTTGGCCATGCTCCAGCTTACAACCACTGACAGCCACATTAGACCTCAGATGCTGACGCTCCAGTCGTCAAGTCATTTTTACTTCCTGCTCAGACCTTGATGGATTCCTTCTTGCTTGCTCCCTTGAGAAGGAGTGACTGAAGTGTTTGCAGACGCAGCAGTCGCTAACCAGGACAGACGGGCAGCTGTGTCTGTCTGTGTTTCTAAGGAAGATGCTCCTCAGGTGGATTCCAAGCAGATGCTGTTCAGCAGGATATTATGTGTGTGGCACCGGTGTTTGACTTTGAATTCATTTTTGCTACGGATGGAAGGATATAAAAATGACATACTATAGTCGGGAATCTAGAAATGAATAATTCACAACTTTTGAGGCTTTTGGACTAAGAACTCAAGGGTTGAATTTTCTCCCACAACTTGCCCCGGAGAGTTCACTTCCTGCTCACTGGCAGATGTTTAACTCGTTTTAAAACTGGTTTGTAGTATCCTCTGTTCTTATCATGCACCATCACGCATAAACAGTGAGACACCCGAGCTTTAGGGCCTGCAGTGAAAAACCCCTCATGTTTAAAAGGCCTCGAGGAGCTGGAATGAAGGGTTACACCGCATAATGCATCTGATTTTGATCCTCCATAGTTTCACCATACTTTTACCAAAGATTGCTACCTTAACCATAGGTTTACTAAAATGTTAGCTAAACCCCATAGTGTTACTAAAATGCTCAGACATACAGACAGAGCCATTTATTCAAACATAAATGTGAGATCTCCAGAAAGAAGCCGCGGGGATTGCTGGCGGAGGAAGCAGGCTTTGTGCAGCGAGGCCTTTTTGTAGCTCAGTTAATGTATTTCTTCATTACCAGGAGGCACTCCTACTTCCTGAAGCGTGAGCCTTAATGAGATTAGATAAGGAGAGGAATACGAGATGAAATGAAGCGGCGCTCTTTATTACAGTTGGCCTTCAACCCAGGCAAAACAAATGGAGAACACTAAAGAGTTCAGGAGATCTTCAAAAAACATTTGAGATTAGAAGATTAAAGGTTCTTTTTTTAAATATAAAAGCAGTTAATGTGTCAAATCTTTACCCTGTGCTTGGCAGTTTGCATTGAGCTTTATCTCTATGGTGGTATAATGGACTGTTGGCCATCGTAGGTTTCAAGAGACCTTTATGGAGTTACAAGGGTCTTAGAGGATGGATTGATAAATGTCAAGTTTAATGTGCATGGGATCCAGCCGTAACCCCAACCTGACACAGTCACCTGCCTATAAAACAACATTACCCTCATCCCACTCTGACGTCTCTTTTGTACCACATCTTCGCCTATTTTTTATTTTCTCTCTCCTCGCGTCTCTACTTCCAAATTGCTTGGTTTATATCTGGGGAAATATATCATAAAGCATGGGAAGGATTCACAATGTTCCCTCATGTTTCTTTTTCAAGGGATTCATAGTGTGCAATGATACAGATCACAGATCCGTCAGACAGACAGCGCTGTGAGAGCCCATAGGTCCAGATAAGGCAGTAGTAATGATCTTGTATCAGATCAGTGTTTCAAAAGTGGCAGCTTTCTGGTCACAAGACATCTCACTCAACCTCATTGTCATTGCTTATTTTTGTTCTATTGCACCGTTTAAACTGAAAATAAGACCAGCCAGCAAGCAGATCTACATTCACTGATTTTATGGTGAAATACATAATTGCTGAGATCGAGGGTAAACTATTCTGAATTTCTGTGTGGTTAAAAGCCAAGTCAAGCAAAATCATATCAAGACATCACCAATTAACCTAAATACATTTGATAGACAGATTATATTCTTCATAGCACTTTGGACGCAACTTGGCTGTCTCATTCACAATGACATGGCGTGACTCTGCTTGTGCAGGCCTCCGCCTTCTGTCTCTGCCGAGGTGTCTCAGTTAACAATTTAATTTCACTCCTGAGAGACTGCTAAAGTGGTACAAATATAGTTGTCAGTTATGAATTGGAAATGTGCTGCCACGGCGCACAGTGAGAGCAAACAGAGCTTCGCCAAGCAAATTGAATCGATACAGCTATATGCAGCGGCAGACACAGCAGTAAGCCTGAACTAAATGCTTCATTTAATATTAAACGAGTCAACTATGATTCAAAATCTGTTTTCTGCTGCACGATGGGACGATGAATCATTTTCTCGCTTTTCGCAAAAAAGTGTGTGAAATTGAATTAATATAGTCAATGTTTTGGTTGAAAAATGCAGAAGGAATTAAAATGTTTACTCTGATTTTTCTTCTCGAGCAATCAGGAACACCTGAGAGCGTCCCTCTTCACAGTGACGGTGCATGTAAACGGACGAATCGACCACATTTATACACACACTATAATAGAAACAACAATCCGATGCAGTTTGACACATGAGCAGATGGAAAGGACGAAAAGAAAAACAAGCCTCTGAGGAGAGAAGGGGATGAGAGCGAGGGGTGAAGAAAAGCTCAGAGCTGAAGTTCAGGATGATGATGTGGCAGCAAGGTCAAGGGTAAAAAGGGAATAATTGTCAAGAACTTTGTTTCGTACAGGATGTTCTGAACATTTCGAAAGATCAAAAGGTAATGTAGGATGGAGATTCATGTGTCCTTTAAGCTGTAAATCGAGTCACATTTTGCGATTCCACTTCATGCAGCGCCGACAGTGTCATCACTGTGTACAACTCAGGGAATAAAGAAATGTTCTCCCAGCATTTCACACCGTCTTCATCTTTCTGCTGTTTTCCTTTCTGTCCTCTACGCTCTCTAAAAAAGCTTGCACTTATCTTTGTAAAAAGATACCAAGCAAGGCGAGACTTATTACCAACTATTTCCCCGTCTTGCTGATTCTTCAGTATGCTGAATATCGTTGCCTTTTTCATCTTTTCTATCTGTCATCACAGAGTTGTTGACTCGGGCAGCGAGCAGGAAAAAGTAGCTCCAGCTGATAGCAAGCAAAGCATCTTTAGCACAACAGAACAGCCCCAATTATCCTCTAATCCCTGCGCCTTGAAGGCACAACAACCCCAAAGTCTGTGACACACTTCAAATTGAATAGAATAGTTTAGTCCTCTTCATACCGGGACAGGACATTTTAAAGGGGTCCTTTGTAAGTTATGACTACATTGAGCCAATAGTATATGGAAAACAATAGACTGCTTGAATGTGAAGTGTGTCTGCGTATATATTTATATATGGGCAGAGAGCTCAGGCGGAGAAACTGAAAAATTAATATCTTCAGATCCACAAATGCACCGTTGGAGCCGCGGGGAGAGTGCAAAGAAAACCTGTTCAGTGGATTTCAAGTCCTTTTCTCAGCGACTTAATGGATTTAGAAGTTCGCTTTCAAGATTTCAGAGCGTGCTGGATCGGGAAACCATTTAAAAAGGCAGGGAGGGCCGAGGTTGGGGAGGTGAGGCGTCAAAGAGGACCTGTGGCAGCACACTCTTCCATCATGTTCGCTTGAGAGGAAATGCATATAAATAAAAATCTGAGAGCAAAGACCTTCTGTTTAGTCTTAAGATCTCAGTTTCTTCTGTATTAGCCTACAAAGACAAAACATAGTAACTACCCATCTGGTCAAAGTTCAAAACTGGCTTTTTGACCCTGGTTTTTAGCATGAAATAATACAGCTAACGCAAGGCTAAGCTAAGTTCAAGCCAGCTGATGTAATATCTCTGATATAATATCTATGATCTAATAGCCACAGCTCACATTATCTACGGATTAATGTACCCGATACTGTCGGACTGTCAGGACTGCTGGTCCTGTTAAAAGATAAACAACCAGCTTAGCGGAGGAATCAACATGTCAGCTTTCAACCCTGGGAATTCAGATGATTTGATGTTAAGTTATTATTCAAATGGGTAACCAAGCGAACAGAACATTTCTTGGTAGCTACAGCGTATTACCCTGCCTCTTGTCCATAACATTAAGGTCTTCTTTAATTCCATTTTTTTAAATGTCCCAAAATGACACTATCACCTTAAGACCTTTTTCTTTCAACTTCACCGTTTCTATAGTAGGCCTATGCTCTGCGTTTGTAGGTCAACATAGCCTACATAAGATGTCTTCACAATCACGATTACGTTGGCTTTATGCTACTATGTATCGTTCTCAGAGGGTGGTAAAGTATCCTGTGCCAGATGGAGTAAATCTGCAACTCCAAAGCAGGAAGTAACTAGGAAACCAGGACACTCAGTTTCAAAAAGAGTGTGTTTACCTAATAATTAGGGAGATATAAACTGTCCTTAGACGGCATTACTAATGCAAAGAAGCAGCTTAGTGTGGAGATAAATCACCAGAGCTCTTGCAGTCATTAACACGCATTAACACTAAAGCAAACCAACTTTTGATCCTTCTTGATCTGAATAAAAGCAGGCTGGGGAAACATATACAGCCTAAATCAACAACACTCCTCTTAAGCCATAAGAGCCGCGTCCTCATGCACCTTGATCCTAATGCTGCTTGCTCGACCATCCTTGATTTTCATTTTGTGGCCGAACTGAGAGGCCAACGACAACGACATCAAAGCTAATTAATAATACTTGCGAAAGGTTAAGGATGATGTCGGAAAAACACAAGTGGTCAGTACTGATGAAGGGGTGTGTTGAGTGAAATGCTGCAGAGCAAAGCACTGAGAGCAGGTGTGGAGGTGGGCTGGATCTGCAAGAGTGGAACTTAGTGTTTATGTTTTCATACGGTGTCATGGGCTTAATTCAGGGCAACATCTGTGATAACCCATGAAACAGCCATCTGGCTTACAGGGCAACTTCCTGTGTAGACGTTCACCTTAGTTTATCAGGATAAGTAACAGGGATAGTTACTGTTGGAAACGAATGCACTGGACTTGACTTAACTGATATTAGCACAGAAGGAGAAGCAGCGCAGGTTGCATTACTGCAGAGCAGAGTTCTTTGGCGGCCTCAGTCTCCGTGGTTTTAGCTCTGCAAAGAGAGATTAACAAATCAAAATAGACAGTAAGGCAAACCAACGCATTGAAGAAGTTAATGACCTCACAGGACGCACACGTGATGTCTGAGGCCAAAGAAGGTAAGTAAGGAAGTATATAGCCTCTCCTTAAGTGGAAGTGATTGCACCTGAGGGGGGCGGTGCCTTTTCATGCAGGAGCGTTAGCTTTATCCTCCCCGCCTCAGGTGTGGACATGTCCACCGGAGGGGAAAACACTCGAGTAGTGCTCGACAAAAAGCCTGTGGGATTTATGATACTGACACGTTTCGTTCAGCACGTTCACCACATGCGCCGGAGAGGGTCACTTCAAGGTTGGAAGGCTCTAATTTGTGGGATAAATACTGTTAGCTTATGATTTTGTACTTATGTGAGTAAAAGAGGTGCTTGATGTTATGGTTCTTTCTGACTCATTAATATACATTATGCATCACTTTACCTTAATTAGATCTGTACATCTGACTGAAAGCCGACATGAATACAAAACTTACTTTAAGGTTGTTTCATCCTGCAGAGCTCTTCAGTGTATTCTGCAATGCCACTCTTTTCATAAATGTTTTATCTATAAGACAATGCTTTTAAGATGGAAAACTGTTCAGGGGACAGTGGTTTGAAGCTCATCCATCTTCATAAATAAAACTCTCTTGATCTCTTTTTATTGTGTGTGAGAATAAACAGTAAATCGCCCAGGGCCTCCCCTAAAATACTCTATAGAGGTGAAGAAGCATATGCTGAAATCTGAAAGTCCCAGTGTAGCATGCTTGCAGCTTTCATGTTCCAACCCCGGGGGCCTATTTTCTCCGTCCTGCTCAACCTCTAAGATCAACTCGGAGGATATATACGCTGACTTTCCACCATTCAGACTCGAAAGCCACGGAACTCGGCGTACCATCTTTTACCTCTGGACTCTGCTGCATGGCGCTCATTCCTGTCACCGACGGCGTGTTTGTGCAAGCAGCATACTGAGAAAGCGGAGGTAAGCCTCAGAGGCAGGAGATGAGACCATGCATTAAACATGCCATCTCCGTGTACCTTCTTCATTTTTAATGGCCCAGTTGGCTGGCAGTGTGGAAGAATGTAAACACGACTGGAACCTGAGGATGGTGACAACATAAGATGGGGAGGAGGAAAAATAACACCAGAATTCAGGCGTGGTCATCGAATGCTGCAGCTGCAGTGTTGATAGCCTGAGTCACCCAAGTCGTCTGATTTAAGAAATGATAATATTTCCTCTGGTTTGGAAATTGACTTGCAACCATCAGTCGAATCCATTGACTTGTTTTTCTTTCCCATTTATTTCGGCAGGTACAGACACAGGTATGGGCAGGTGTAGGTTGAGGTTCAGGTAACAGAAGCTCAAAAGCAAAAACATAAGACAACAAAGCAGCAATAGGTCATTTATACACTGGAGGGCTGATGAGGGAAGGTGGAAACAGGTGAGCAGCTGTGCATGTAAGGTTATGACTGTAGGGCAAGTCTGAGGGCATCTGGTGGACAGGTAGAGGATGGAAATAAACGGGTTTTGGGGGAGTGTGGCTCCAGGGAGAGACAGTGAGGCAGAATCTGACTGGTTTCAGTCTCACGGCTCAGCTATGTTCAGCAAAGCTCCAAAAACACAAAGCGTGTATGCTACTCAGACCAAATGGCAGACAGATAAAGTTTATGACTAGCTGGTGAAAAAAGAGGAAAAATGAGTGTATGTTGGATTTGCCGTCTTCCACCCTTGTATAGATTTGTGTGTAATATCCTCTCACATACACTGAATTAAACAGACAGTAAGAGGAAGTGAGGGATTATTTTTTATTTGCGTGTGTTTGATGCTGGGGTCTGTAAGGTGTTTTTTTTTCTTCACGTCTGCCAAGCAGCAGAAAGCTTTATTTCTCTCTGACAGTGCTTTGCTGATCCTTCTGCCTGCCTATATAATCAAGTGCTATTTCTGGCACAGATTTTGCATTTGAATTTGCATTGTTGCTATATTCCTGCTCCTTGTCAACGCCCCTTGTGCTGCAATCATCACCCCTACTGCGAGTCTGTGATGCAGCTGAAGCCCAGTTCTAAAAAAGTGCAAAGAGCAGAGTGTGAAGAGTATAGGCAGGAGATGACAGTGCAACGACTCACACATTTAATGAGCCATTTTACTTCGTTTTCTGCAGCGGGCGCGATGCGCTCCGGACCAGCCTCTTTGATACTCGCAAGGGTGAAAATGATTTGCTGAGGGAGAGACAAACACTCAGCCTTACATTCTCTGCTTATTACTGCTGTTAGAGAAAGAAACAAGAGAATTTGAGAGAAGGATTTCAACCTCCTCTGCTCATAGTCATGAAACAGAGAGAGAGACAAAAAGAGAGCTCAGTGGTACAGTAAGTGGAGAGCACCGTGCCATCTTGAGCACCAAAGTCAGCAATTTTTTGAAATTTTAAGAGAAGCTAGATGTTCTGCCAGTTGCACACATGTCTCCCTCTCTCTTTCTCTCTCTCTACAGAGATGAAAATCACATTTGATCCAATTTGATAACAGAACTGGGTCATGATTTGAGAAATGTTCCTCACACCACAGCAGGGACACACACACACGCACACACACGCACGCACACACACGCACACACACGCACACACACGCACAAACGCTCTCTTTGCCAGCTTAGTCTATGGCTTGCCAGCAGCTTCTCCGTTGCCAATTAATTTTATTGGGAGTTAATCACATTATTTATGGTCATTAAGAACAAGGAGTCCTCTCGGGCTCTGCACTGTCATGTCACATGAAAGCTCTCAGTGTATTTCTGTGGCCATGAAGGGAGACATTTTCTGTTGGGATTCAAATTATGAATTTAGGTGGTAAATTACACATTGAATATGAGGTGAAGGTGCAGACGTTCAGCTGTACATTTTTGCTTTTTTTGTGTATAACAGGAAAAAGTGTAAGGATGAAAAAAGGACCATTTAAATGTTTTTTTCTTTATAGTGTTTTAGTCATGCTGGCAGCTCTATGGCTGGCAATGTCAGTCCACCTCTTTGGACTGAAATATCTGAACAGTTATTGAATGGATTGCCATGAAATTTGTCAGAGACAAACACATTAAGTTTAGTTTTAATAACTTTGACCAACATCAGGTCAATGTTTCCCAATAAATAGGACCAAATGCATACGTACTTATGATACTCATATCATTATAGCAAATGTTAGCATGCCAAACTAAAATTGTGAACGTGGTAAACAGTACCTGCTGTAGGAATAGAGTGGCCTTCACTGTGAGGTCACTGTTTAGGTTCATGTCTTCAACAAACTGATTAAACACAGTGAAATGAGGCCCAATCCTGCTGCAGTTTATCACATCAACTCATGAAGAAGTGTGCTTGACAGCGTTCGTAATTGATGCTCGGGACAAAGTCTGATTAGTGTCCATCAAGGCCAGCGCCTGGACAGGACATAGTTTGACCATATGAGGGATCTTGACTGGAGTAAAAAAAAAAAATAGTACACATACTACTCCAGTCTCCTAGTATGGGCCCACACCAGAGTGTACTTAGCAATGTATGCGTTTTATACGGTGGTGGAAAGCCACCAAGTATTTACTCAAGTACTTCTCTTGATTATTATGAGTGTTATTATTAAAAATTCTTGTTTCAATATATTGACATATTATAGTCAAAGATTTTTCAAGAAGTGATTTTGGATACATCTTTGTTTCACTCCATACATCAGAAAATACTGTCAACAGCCATACATAAATGAATAAAATGAACAGACCCCTCAATAAAACTTCAGAATATAGATGATACCAGAAAACTTGATGTAAGTGTTACTGAAGTTGAGATTTCTGGCTCAGAGTATAAGAAAAAAAAAAGTAATGTGTAAAATGTAAATGAGGCATTATCTAATGTGGTCAATTTAAAAACCACAGATGCTAATAGAAAATGTGTAGTAAAATCTTTCCTGTTGTCTGAATGAAGACATGTTTAGGACAAAAGAGATAAAAAAACAAAAATGCAGTTTGACAGAGCAACACAAAGAACAGAACGGTGTGAATTATTGATCAAATAAAAGAGCACACAATTTGACAGTTTGTCTGACTTTATTGAGAGATGTGAGGATCAAAGGGCAGCTAGCCATGCAAAGAACTAGCCTGGTAGTGTGCATTAAGATGAGAAAGGGAGTTCACCTGGGTAATACTGATCCTGAGCCAATCTTGGTTCTAGCCAGTGACGGTAATGTTTAGGATTAGCGCGGCGCTGACTGATCCAAGATGGACACTTTGTAAAAGCTGGAGTCCTAATTCAAATTGTTGCAAAAGCACAGGTATGTACAGACACGTTTGTGGCTACGCAAGAACTAAGCGGAGTACAAAATAAAGTGAGTGACTAGAACTGTTGTGCATAGTATTTGAAAAGATTTGTGCTGACAGGGCTGAATGGTAATTGAGCAAAGGGATGCATACATTGGTAAGTGGGACAATAAATAATGATCTCCTGTAATTTATAACTGAGATTAATGCCCTTAGTTGGCTCATGGATAGCTGCAAACCTCTTGGTCAGAGGGCTATTCAGAGCATAAATATATATATATATAGTATTTTCATAAGGCTATTTACAAATACTGTCATATCTGTATTTACAGTTATTGCTGCAACAAAGGCAGTTTGTCACTACCTTATGGTTTACAATTAGCAATAAATCAAATGGTGTGTGGTGATTGTGTCTTTTAGACCTGAAATAACAAACAATAACAGTCCTTCAGTTACTTAAAAGTAATCGCATTTGCTGGGAGAAACATTAGCCATTCAGAAAGAATTCAGCACATTGTAGACAGCTGAAGATGTAAACATGACATTCTGACAGAGACTCTACGTTTGAAAAGCCGTCACCACTTTTTTTGACAATTAACACTGAGTTTGGTTTATTTTATCCATCAGCCTGAACGTATTTCATTGCTCTGCTCTGTGAGAAAAGCATCAGAAAGTCGCGATATCACACCATCCTCAAGTTGTAGTACAAAAAATAATATGACGGCAAATATGACAGGACTTTATAGATAAACAACGCTGATATTGTAATGACAGGAAGCAAATTCTAGTGGTTGATTTTAGAGGTACATGGGACAGAGTGAGCTACAAAAATTGGTGTGTAGGGAAATTGAAGGGCGTACTGAGGGGAAAAAAGCTCCCAGAGGTGCACGCAGCGCATTCGTCACATCGGAGCTGTGAAAAGCACAAATGTACTGTAATGTAATCACTGGAGAGCAGTTTGAAATATAGAAAATCCCAGTGTGTGTGTGTGTTATGATTTTCATTGGATCAAGATGTCGCATAGAAGACTGTTTTTTTAGATCTTTACATACACACAATGTAATACCTGAATCATTTTCTATTCGGAGCAGGAGTGACACATATGCAAATCATAAACCCATATGACGAAGGCAGACGATGTGAGCTGCAGTCTGCACACACAAAAATGGATCATTATAACATATACCCTCGGTTGAATCTACTAAACCAAATCTCTTAAAGTTTATGACACAAGCCACCATAAGAAACAGCTACAATCTTTCACAATCTCGTACGTCTTGTTTTCTCTACACAAACAGTGAAATGAAGACAGTTCGCTCACGAGGCTTGGACACGCCTTGACATCAAAGTAAGATAGTCCTCTTCCCCTTTTTTCGCAGAGGGACGACCAATGGAAATGGCTAGTGAGGTAGCCAGACATCCTGCACACTGTCCTCTTCAACAACGATGCTACATTTCTGTTGTGAGTGTGATTAAAACCACACAAAGTAAAGTTGTGCTACAAGAGAAGTAGCTCTGAAGGAGCCGCCCCCTCCTTTAAGTCTCAAAAGCTTCCGCAGTAAAAAAGCTAATTTGTGGCTCGTCGTCCACTCAAGCTGCAGATTCGCTGCCACTTTTTGGAGGGGTGGGGGTGTGTGTTTGGCGGTCAGGTGAGGTGTCGGGCAAACACTCCTGAGTATACCTCCGTCATAGGAAACCTTTTTTTTCGAACTGAGGGTCGAGGAGAAATGCGCTGCCATCATATTTCTAGCAGATTCTTCACAGGGACCGAGCCTCTCTTCTTCCCGCTGCTCAGCCGGAGGAAACCGTCAATCTCCTCGTTCTTCCCCACACAGATCTACAGAGGGAGAGTGGGGTGAGGGAGGGAGGGAGGGAAGGGGGGAGCATGGAGCAGGAGGAGGAGCAAGTGACATTCAGTAATGTGAGAGAGTTTGTGGACTGAGGCGAAAAGTGAGCTGCATTGGACGCCATGACATGCTGTCCTCTGTAATCTCAGCAGTTTTCTGCATGAATTTGCATAAATAATAACAAAAAATGCATCCAGTGTGTGTGTGTGAGAGAGAGAGAGGAAAATTGTGTGTTCACCTGGGCCTCTTTCACAGTCATCTGGCCTTTGTCTCGGTTGCCGTGGAAACCATCTGTGACCTTCCACACACGCTCACCGGGGCGGACCCGCTGCACAAAGTTGGCCGGGAACAATCCCACCTTGTCTCTGCTTTTCCCCTGGTAAACACACCCAAACATGGACACACACACACGCACACACAGTTATAAATAGATATTTTCTGTTTCAGCTAAAATGGGAAAAAAGGTTCTTGATTGCTTGCAGTACAGAAATGCATGACGCTGACTAGTCTTGTAAAAAGGCCACAATTTGCCACCTTGTTGACAAACAGGAACTACCGCATTTCAATCGTCTGCCTGTTTACGTCTCAAACAGCAAACCCAACACAGGCAGCTTCTACTACAGTCTTTGGATGAGCGTACGCAATTAGATTATTTTTTTCTGTTTACTTGGCCGGCTGCCAAAATATGCATCACATTTTTATCACAGTAACACATTGGAATTTAAAGAAAAGCATCACAATTAGCTGACAAACAGAAATAAAAAGATAGTTTATGTTCTGTAATTAGCCACGTCAGTACTACACCAAAAAGCATCTGCATCTGCGGAGCCCTAATCCCCGTCTATTCTCTTCAGACACTCAGGCACACCGGCGTGCAAAGCCTCTGGTTGCCAAGTTAGCTGTTTTGCTCGTGCCCTGATGTTGGTTCCTCCACATTTAGCAGAGGCATGTTTACATTGATAATGGCAGGAGTGGGATTAAGTGTAAGTTAATGGGTTTGCATGGGTGGAAATTACTCTCAATACTATAATAAAAAATAAAGTTAATTCATCAAAGTTTACTTTAAATATCTGATATTTTTACATTTATTTGGAGTAGATCCCAGCTGATATTGGGCGAAGGCAGGGTACACCCATGACAGGTCGCCAGGCTTTTTACACTAGTGATATAATCTATAGAAATATGGTTACACTGCTTATTATTTATTTATTTACTAAAGTGGATGTCTCTGTATTTTTCCCTGGTGACAGAGCTGTCCGTCCTTCGGTAGGTGAAGGTTAGAAACTTCAGATGCCTCATTAAAAACTGACTGCAATTTATAGGCAGCGCTGCTAACACCCACACCTGCCGTCCTTTCAGCACGTCCACCATCTCTTTAGTCTTACTGTCTCTGAACAACTCGGCTTTGAATGACAGAGCTTCCACTGATTGTACCACCGTCTAACTGAAGTCCACGTGTGTGTTACTGTCGTATCTATTCAAAGGTAATGCGGAGATTTGTAGTGATAATATTTGATTCACTACACTGGATTTGAATAGAAATATTGTTTTTCTCACCTTCCACCAGTCCTCGTTGGAGTCATCTGTGACTTGAACTCTGTCGCCAGGCCTGGAGGAAAAACACAGTCAAACAAAGGACTTGTAGCTAAGAATCTTTCAAGCATTTATCACCACATTTGTGGAAAATATGCTTTCTTGCCGAGTTGATGTTGGTATGCTAAATACGAAGCTACAGCCAGCAAACATCAGCTTAGCATGACGACTGGAGGCAACTTACAGTCTTTGATGCTAAGCTAAACTAACCTGCTGCCGCCTCTAGCTTCCTGAGTGAACGGGCATGAGTGTATCAATCTTCTAAACCTCAGCATAAAAGTGAGATATGCAGCTAAAATATTCCTTAAACAGAAACATTTTAGTCACATTACAATAAGTGTCGGGTAATGTGCCACAGTGAGCAACCATGAGGAGCATTTTGACAGTTTTTACATCATGTTTTGAATTTGAGTCTCATATATAAATTAGGAGATTAGGCTACTTCAGGTAGGACTCAACACTGATACGTTTCAACTCTAACTCATTTTTCATGTGTTATGCATAGTACTGTAAATGTCACCATGACATTATCATTTCTTTCAGAGGAAACTGGACCGTGCACGTGGCAAAACACCTCGTGCACGGTCCTCTTGCACAGACGCATCCTCCAGATTAGTGGTGGGTGTCATACCACACTCAGCAGTTTCCTGCACCTACTAACACACAAAGACTCTTCTTTTTTCTTTCATGTCACACACTCAACGCAGTGGTTTGTCCTTCCCGGGCTCCCGGCACACTCCCCCCTCCCAATACAAACCCTGCAACCCCCCTACAATACTCCCGCTGAGGAGGCAGATGGTGTGTGAATGTCAGTAAATGTTGGCCAGGTACACCCTTCCTCCTTTTTCATCGGATGTCTCTCATGTACACAATCAGTACAGTATGCAAAGAAATTGGACTG
Source organism: Pholis gunnellus (assembly GCF_910591455.1). Classification (NCBI taxonomy): domain Eukaryota; kingdom Metazoa; phylum Chordata; class Actinopteri; order Perciformes; family Pholidae; genus Pholis; species Pholis gunnellus. The sequence goes on from NC_136548.1 coordinate 11,858,697, forward strand.
ACTGTAGTTCCAAGTCATTCTTCTCCTGAGGCAGAAACTTGTAGAGAGCCACATATGTGTGGATGGAGTGGACCTCTACTTTCTTAGGAGTCTGATGAAAAGAGGGAGTATCAAAGGACACACACACACACACACACACACACAGAGAGAGAGAGAAAGAAGATTGTTATCTGCATGCGTTCGTATGTGGAAGTCTGAAACTGAGTGAAAAGGATGAAGATCGTGAAGGGGGTTGACAGAATGCATGCTAAAAGAGGCTGAAAGAAGAGAAGAGTGCTGACTACACACCTTCAGGCTGACCCTGTCTTCTGAATCAGCCTTCTCACTTTCAGGAGGGGTGAGCACTGGAGAGACAGAGAGGAAAAAGAAAAGGGGGAAGGAAAGACAATATGCGTGAAAGGAAGAAGGATTGTAAAAACAGAGAAAGAGGGAAAGAGTGCAAGAGCAAAAGAAAAAAAGAGGGAGGGACACACAGAGAGGTCTTGTTCTCTTTGCGGCAAACAGAACGAAGGCAAAAGTCAAGGTCATTTACTGAAACGTGGCAGCAGTACAAACAGAGATTATTCCTTCTCCTGGGACTAAAGACGGAGGTTACAATACTATGGAGAGAACACACACACACACACAACCTCTCTAGCGCATTGTATGTCATTCTGACAACTAACCACAAACTGTACTTCATATTTGAAATAAAATGTACACTTCCAAAAGGTTTTCTTTCGATTTACGATACTCAGTTTCTTCTCAGCACAGAAATAATACTAAAAAATCCTTTGAAGGAAACATTTAGCAAGTTTTGAACAGTCTATTGATGATGAACCATCCGTTTGCAGGACCGTTGCAGATGCGATGACATTTTAAAGGAATAGTTTTTTGGGAATTGTTTTTTGATGAGAGGTAAATAAGAAGATCACCACGACTGTCATATCTCTACGGTAAACAAGAAGCTTAGCTTAGCTTAGCACATTACCTGTAAACAGGGGAAAACAGCCAGCCTGGCTCTGTGCCAAGGTAACAAAATCAACCTCTAAAGTTCACCAATTAACACATTATATCTCATTTGATTAATTGTTTTTGTTGTACGATATATACAAATGAGATATAATGTGTTAATTATAGTGAGGCTAGCTGTAGACGCCCGTTTCCAGTCTTTGTGTTAAGCTAAGCTAACCAGCTGCTACCAGTAGCTTGATATCTAAAGTGGACATGACAGTGGTATCAATCTTCTCATGTACCTCAGGGCAAAAAAGCTTATTTCCCAAAATTTCAAACTGTTCCTTTCAGGTCTTTCTAGTGTTTATCTTAAAAGCTGCAAAACAGTCAATTATCAGATAGAAAATTCAAAGAAAAATTATTTACTTACTTCCTGGGATGTGCTCCTCTTCAGCTATTGGCTGGTTTTCTAGTTTGTCTTGCAGTTTTTCCGCCTGTCATAAAGAAAGAGTTACAGCCAGCAAAGTCAGCAATATTCTTGGTATGATTAATGTCAACATGAATTTATATGAACGACTGGGGTTTTATGTGTGTTTTTATACCTCGTGACAGGGCGACTCTGAGATACTGCTGAAGCTGGAGCGACTCAACTGAGCCAGCGACGTCCCATAGCGCAGTGCCTCATACACAGGGTCGACAATGCCATTATCCGCCTCTACACACAGACACAGAGCAACACATGTGTAGTTTTATAGCGGACACTATACTGACACACACACACACACACAACCCTATGCACACACAGAGGCCACCTAGGATCGAAGGCCACAGACACGGTGATTAGTCATCCTGAGATTTTAGTTATTTGTCTTGTGAGGAATCAGACAGCTGGCGGTTCCATCACTCACCTTGGGCAGCAGGAGCCTCTCTGACCACTTCCAGCGTATCACTGGTTAACAGAGGAGAGCTGAAGTTTCTCTTGAAAGCTCCTGTCTGACAAGCCGGAAGAGAGACAGGAGAGAGAGGAGAGAGAGGATAGTGGAAGGAGAAACGTTACTAGAAGAAAGACAAAGGACGGATGTAATATTCAGCTGTGAGACAAACATGTGTGAGAGACGTGGGCCTCCAGTATATGAGATGAAGATGTGCAAGTATCAACTGAAATAACCTATAAATGCTGATATATTTTGCATTTCAGAAAACGTTTTGAGAGGGAAAATGTGGATTATGGTACTTGTTTAATTTATTTTTATGAATGTAATAAAAAAATCTGCAATATAAAAAAGACACTAACACACAATGAGAGGTACATTTAATTATGTACTGTACTTCAGTACAAATTCAAGGTACTTTACTCAAGAATTTACATTTTATGCATTTTTATACTCAAAGGGAAATATTCTACTTTTTACTCCTCTTCATTCATCCGACAGACTATTCTTCATACCCTTCCTGTCCAGTGAAAACCATGCATCTGATTTAAAATGTGATTCTAAGGATTGGATTGAACTCGTTTCATTACTTTTTACAGCTGTAAATCATAGTACAATTACTTTGATGAAGCAGTATGTTGCTGCACAATTTTAAACTGTGATTTTACAGTGTGCTGTTGTAGAAGTAATGTATCTCAATAGCCGGACATTTACTATAAATTTACACTTAAAATAATATTGTAAAATACTGTGAATCCGACAGTTTTCCACAGTTTTTTGAATCTGTAAACCATCACAAACCTAAAGAAAAGAAAAGTCTAAATTTAAAGAAATACAGAAGTAATGTACATATACACTTGAAAGATCTGTGCACCAGAGGTAAGCAGGGGAGAGCTACAAGACCTCTCTTTGTTTACATATCTTCAATACTTTCACAGCCAACATGTTTAAGTTATTCCGCTATAATATCTGTGCATGTATACTAACATATGATTTATGTACCGTGAAGGTTAGGCATGCATTGCTTTTTAAGGTTAGGAGGAGCTTGAGGTCAGGGTTAAACTCTGGCGCCTCCCTCTCTTCCCTCATTTCCTGACATCTCTCTACTGTTGGCTATCTAACAAAACCGCCATCTACTCCAGATGATACGCCGACTCTGGATAAGTATCTCAAACAACAGCAATAAAAAAGAACTTAAATAAATGTCACACCTGGCATTGACAGTAAATCACTGTTGCAGTAAATGTTTCTCATTTTTTGCGGCACGGCCACAAATAACAGAAAACGTAAACCTGACAGTAATAAGCCTTTAACATCATTTTCACCTCGACACATGTAGGGTAGATCAGCTCATGTGATCTACGACTGCATCACTTACCACGGACGGTGGCAATAATACACTCACCATTAGTTTTAACGGGGAGCTTCTGCAAAAATGTCCCCCAACACGGTTGCATGCCTAACAGAGAATGACTAAACCTTTTTCCTATCTGCCTTCGAGATTATTCCTCCATGTGGTCTGTCTGTCTTTGTCAAATTGTACATGTGGCACTGAACATCTCTGACATCCGTTTCTTTCTTTAGCAAGAAAATATGTTTAGCTACAGTACAGGACTCATCAGTCTAAGAGACACAATTACAAAGTCCTGTTTTGGACAGACGCTGTGATGAATCCGTTCTGTGTTCTCCAAATAGAAGCAGTTTATAAAGATAGTATCTTGGCTTCATCTAATCTCTGGATCTCCTTTCATCCGTTTTACTCTAAGTGATACCTGCTGATAACAACATGCCATCAGAAGAATGTCGTTCATCTTTGAGTTATTTCTCTGCCGACCTGTGGTACATTCAGAGGTTGAACTGCCTTCATTGTATCAAAATAAATCAGCATTTACAGGTCCATGTATTATTTTGCTCAGTGTTAAACTTGTCATCTTTTATCCAGGCAACACTTGTATTAACACATGCATATGCTGTGTCATAATGTATCAATATAAGTTACCCATCGACTGTTCATGATCACTACGAGTACTTTTAGCATGTGAGGTATAAACATTTTGCTTGGGTCTGAAAGTCATAGTAAAAGAATGTATTTATATAAAAAGGAAACCAATCAAAATGATGTGCCATGGCGATTTGGCGGATCTTGTGAGTGTCGACATTCTGCAAAGTACAGAAGTCATCCAAAAGTGAAACATAGCTTTAAGGTTTGGGAGGGAGTGTGACAGCTGTTCAGGACTGACAGACGAGAATTTGCCCAGAATCTCTTCTTTATCACAGAACACAAAGTTCACCTCTACACTCAGCAGTGTGATTTCATAAGGATGTATCTATTTCCTACTAATGATACATTTATAATACAGACTTACAACTTCAAAATTACCAACAAAGTTATTATAATATCTACCATTCTTAGCCATTTAGAAAGCACACAGTTGCTCACATATATATCCGTACAGTATCGCTGCAAAGTATGCTTTTTATCATTAATTAATCTGCAGATTACTTTGATTTCTTGATTGAATTATCGAAAAAAGTTTTAAAAAATGTGTTTAAGTACAAGATGGCGTCATTAAACTGTTTGCATTGCCTCAAACTAGAAATATTCAATTTACAATTATTTGAACTTGAGAATGGCAGCAATTATAATCAAATAATATCAAGTAACGTAAAGACACAGAGGCGTGCTAAATATGTTTTTTGTCATCCTCCTTTTAACCTGTTTGTCACAAAGTGCTTCACAGGAAACAAAGCACAGAAACAAAGTAAAAGACTTCTCTGTCAATAAACTTGGAAAATTCTTCACCGATATGATTACGATATGATGAGTGGCAACCGGCCTCATCTCCTCTGCCAGTGCTCCAGTTTGAAACAAACTGATGCTCAAAAGGGGAGGGAGAGGAACTATTTCCTCAGCATTAGCAACCTCGGAACATCCCTTTCATATGCAATAGTCAAACACTTCCCCTACACTGACATATCAACGTACAGTAATGGTGACTGTGCAGCATGAGTGGACAGTTTAAGAGAGCAGACCAGCTGAAATCTCACTCTTTGGTCAGCTGAGATCCACCAAGAGCAGGATTGGACTCTGAAGGAGACTCTCACAAATTCGGGTGAAGACGGATGCGAGTGTAAAGCTTTTCCTGCAGAAGCAATTATTTTGTGCAGTGCTCAGCAGGCCTATTTCTTTAATCAAAGGCTTAGACATCTTTAAGTTTAATTAACATTGATTAGCAGAATGTTGTCAGTCTTCCAAAGACATTTTCAAACGCTTGATTCTGGACATTTTTTAAAGCAATCGGTCATATATGGGTGCACTCAGCAAATGGGTTGAGAGCAAGCCAGAGGAACTGCAGTCATCGATATTCCCGTTTTCATTTTTAATTACACTAATTTACTCTTTACTCTACCTTGTGCAAGTTGTGCCTGCTTAATGTTGCGTTTTCATTGTTTATTATGAATCATCAGTGGTGACTCAGATTCTTTACTCACGTAAAAGCAGCAAAACCTCACTGTGCAAACACACGGTTACAAGTAAAAGTCCTGTATTCAAATTTGACTGAAGTAGAAGTTAACAAGTCATCAAAACTAAAAGTACACATTATGTAATATGGTGCCATTCATAGTGTTTTAATATTATATGATATTTTATATTGGCTTATTATTACAAGCATTATGTTAATGCAGTTCTACTCAGAACAAATGTAAGTCCTGTGATTGGTAAGGAAAACTTGTTTTTCTATCATGTCTTCCATCTAATTTCAAAATGTCTTCTACATGCCATTGTTGCCCAAAACATTCCGTTTCCTACAATACATTTCATTAAAATGTGTATGATGAAAGTTACCACATAAATAAAAGAAAAATCACTTGTGCAAGTACAGCACTTCACGATGTAAGTCAAATTTCAGAAGCAATCTTTTTGCATACAAAAGCTTTGGATGACGCACTTTGGTTGAGAAGTCAGTGAACCCCGGACCCCACGTTACGTAGGTGCCTAAGAAGGGGCTTCGCCCTCCATCCAGGGTCGGTAAAATGCCTAATCCTTGCTTTGATGAGTGAGCAGTGATCGAAAAGGACACCGCCGAAGGCTTGGCGAGAGCTGGCCGTGTCATATCCTCGAGGGATTGTGTGCGTTCCCAAACACACTGCATTTCACACTGAATTAGCCAGACCAGCTGGTACAGAGAGATATTGATTTTCCAACAGAGTTGAGAGGGGAGGAAGGAAATGTAGCACCCAGACAAGAGAGAGGAAGATTCGATGGTGCTATGTGAGAAGAGCAGCACATGCGGCAAGAAGGACAAAAAGGCTGAGTGGAAAAAAATGATGGGACCTGGCCACTGAAACTTCATCAGTGTCATCCTCCTCAGCTGTTGTTCCTTTTATGGCATTTATAGTTGGGAGATAATATGAGCCCCCTGCTGCCCTTTCTCACATTTAACAGTGTGTTAGTCTACCTTTGAAAGCCCTGGTCAACCCACATTCCATTTATAACCTCTACATTTTTTTTGGTCTCTGCTGGTTGGCTTTATCCCCTTCTCACAAGACGGGGGCTTTGAGGCTAAGCATATTACCGGGACTGAAGGCCATGCCAACAGACAATTACAGCATCCAGATGCTGTTTAATTCTGCTGACACAATGCATTCTGGGTTGGTCTCTTGCCTACAGTGAACTTGTGCATTCCCAGCACATTTGACAAACAAATACAGAAAATATTAAAATGTATTTAACGATGTAAAACAATGTTTTGCCCGTGGTAAGCCTGGCTACTGGGAGATAAGCAAAAAGGGTACATTTAATTTAATATCATTAATTAACACACAGCTGCCCTGACCACTGATTAGGAGTGTTATGCTAAAGATGATTACAATGTGATCAAATATGATTAAGACTAATAATAACAATATGTTACACATATTTCCCCTGCTGTCTCGATGAGCAGGTAGCACGTCTAGCAACTTTTGGAAGATTTGGGATCTCAGAGTTTCACACCCCTGTTAATGCTAGAAGACCACATCTCTGGGTGTCCCATCGCTCCCAGACACGTGCCAGACACTTGAGTGTTGCCATGTATTTTATGTGGGCTGTAAAGTGGAACTATTAGCTTCACAGAGGTGCAGAGTGCGTGGCAGTGAGACTTAATGAAAAGTCTGTCTGAGGTGCTCTTACCTTGCCATTACAGGGCTGCTGGGAGAGCTCCGACGAGCACCAGAGGTGGGTCGCCAGCTTGCAGGCTTTACAACGCAGCCCCTGCTTCGAATTCCCTGTGGAGACGAGACAATTCACTTCAACACATCCGAGTACACTGAAGACAGCTGTCAATATTTATATCATCAGTAACAGGTAACTGTAAACCGCAATATCAGGTGCGGCGATGGTAATCGCAATGGAGGTGGGAAGCAATAACGTTGATTATTTGTTGCCACTCAGCGTTACCTGCCCAGAGTGGTTTTATCTTTTGAATAATTAGTGAGTGAAATGCTGCATTTTCTGCCAGCTTTTCATCAATGGTGTTCACAAACCACATTTTTTAGCTTTGTGACTGTTTTCCAGTCTTTATGTTGTAAAGGAATTGCAATTGTAGGTGCTTCAAACAATTAAAGAGACTCTCCAGAGATGCTTTGTAGCTGAATTTTAATTGTTCAGAGTTTATTTTAGCAAAAAAACAGATTTTTGCCTCACAGACGGTCTAACTATCAGTTTTGACACTCACATGCTTCATGTTCTGCATGCTTCATGTTTCTAGTAGACTGCTCCGTATGTTCACAGTAAAGTACAGTATGTTAAATGTATTTGTTCAATATTTTTCTAATTTTAATAACAAGTCTCATCTAAAGCATATGAGCTACAACAATGAAAGCACAGTAAGCCCTAGTCTTGAACTGTGAAGATCAGTGTGCTCTAAAGACTGATAAAAAGGCCAAACCAGTAATTAAGCATTTAGAGCTCACAAATGTGTCCCCTGTAAACAATCATCAATCCTGAGTTGATCCTGATCCACTCCCAGCTGATCTTATACCAGGTCATACGCTTAGTAGTTGTTGTTTTTTATCACTGTTTGGGGGAAGTTACAGACCATCCTAATTAAACAGTAGCTGAGTATTCTGGTGAGACATCAGACCTGTTCAACTGACTTGGTTTCCATGAACGGCTTGTCAGCATACCAATTGTAAGAAAAGGAGATACAACTCCCCGAGGAGGCGTGGAAACATGATTGGACCACAGAGCTTGCTATCAATAATTTCCATGACAATTTTATGCTGAAGAAATAGACCCAAAGTAACGATCTTCACTCATTTGAGAACCACAAACAAAACTTGATTCATTATTTTGGGTCAAGAATCGAGCAGAATTCCCAGTGGACAAGGTACAGTAGTTTGCCTAAAAACTCTGGTTAAAAATGAATATGCTTGCCTAAAAATGTGTTACCTAGCATTCAGCAGAATCCACTGACCAGCTTATGGCTCCTTTTGGTCAGACTTCCGCCTCTCTGAACACAATTATTAGTAACCGGCACAACTGACCTACCTTGGATCATGTGTTTGCATCGCTGGCAGCTGGCAGCCCTACGGAAGACGTGCTCCTGGAAACAGTGGGTCTTGACCGGCTGGGCCTGAGACTTCGGCTTCGATTTTGAGGGACTGCTAGAAGGTGAGCGTGACGACAGTGAGGGGTTGGGACTGGTAGACGGCGAATGTGACGGAGAGCGCTCGTAGGCCAGGGGGGACTCGGAGATGGGGGGAGGAGATGTCGGGGGTGGAGGCAAGGTGATAAGGGCCGAGGGAGGGCGGGATTCGCCGTTACTGCGCTGGAAGAAGTTGTCCACGCTCTTGCTGCGCATGACTGACTTGAAGGACAGGGAGCGCTTCAACCGCTGTAACTGGAAGACAAAGAAAACATGACAGGTGACTTTGAAGAAGGATATGTAAAATTACAACTGGTTCAAAGAGGAATGAGGACACATTAACTCAAAACAGCAAAATACATCCACTTAAGGAAGTAAGAGAAAACCTCAGCAAGCACTCAAACAGAATCTGAAAGTCTCTAAAAACCTATTTTATCAGTCGGCTACTCGCTGTGAACAAATGCATTCTACATAAACCCATTTTCTACCAAAGTTAAACGTTTTCAGTGTTTCTGTCTGTGCTCTCACTGCTCTGAAGTCAGCTCGGCTCAGATGGAGAACAAGCGACATTAAATCAAAATGTGACGAGCCACGCCTACAATCGATAATTTTTTAATTCGATTGTCTAGTCATAATTATTTCATGTTATATAAATGGCTTTTGAAATGACAGAAAAAGAAGTTTCCAGCTCGAGGGAATGTGCAGTGTTTGAGAAGTCTGTTAACTAACGGTCTGTCAGCTCTCCCCTCTGACTGTCCTTGCCAATGCCAGGCTGGCTTCTGGCCGTCCATCTTCAGCTTGTTCACCTCTTTTCCTTTAGATCACAAATTTGCCATCCCTAGCGAATCCATGCGCGTCAATCGCCCTTAAAATTCACGTTTGATTAGTTTTATTGAGCGGCCTGCACCTTCGCATTTGATGCAGTCAGCGATGCATGGGGCAAACACTGTGTTTATCTTTGACTCTGCCGGCCTCGATTTCTCGCCTGCTTGCCATCCAGTGCTTTTGGCTACAGTAAAGTGGAACTGATAACAATTACGGGGGACTTGGGAGCGATGGGATCCAACATATGGAAGAAATACCTGCTGTGGACTCGTACATCAAGATAGTTGCCTGGAGGATGAGGGCAAGGATGTATAATAAGTCCCTGAGACTGAAGAGCCCCTCCTCCATCTACACAGAGCTCATTAGCTGTCTGTGTTAGCGACTGGGCTGATAAGCCTGCCTCTGAGTTCAAAGTTTTATTTAATTAGGGATTTGTTTTTTTTTGTGTGTGTGGCGTTAACATTTTTTTTTGCTTGTCCTGATGTTTCCTCTTCTACAAAAGGTAGTATCCTCATTGCATCGTACCTTTGAAAGCTATCGTAAAAGCCGTCTCTCTCCCCTTCGCAGAAGATCGGATCGATGGCATTGAGCGCGCTCCTCTTTTTCTTCCTTAAGCTACAGATTCACAGATGCCAATTAGTTTGAGTGATGAAAGAGTCCTCTCTGTTGACCCATTAGCGAGAGCCTCTCGTAAATGTTTTCTACAGGGAGCTGAGTCCATGCTTTCCTTAATGGCCTTTTCTTGGCTTGACTGGTGGCCTATTCAGTAATGGATGTTCCTCTCTATTAGATTTTTAACTTGTCTGACTTTGTTAATCATCTCTGTGCTGAAGGCCGGTCTTTGCTCCAGTTTCAGGGGGAAAGTAACAGTTTCTTGAAGCACGGGCTCGGCAACACATGACTGACAATCAATAAATATTGAGCTTTTACTAAGATTAAAGAAACACAGAGGACTCATCCGAAGATAAAAAGAAGAAGCTTATTCAATGCCAGCTGTATTTAAGTAGTTTTAGAGCGTTGACTAATCATGAATATTGGACTTGTACCAGTGCTGCTCAATTTAACTTCCATTACAATCAATGTCGTAACCACAAACCTGCACTGAACAGAGTAATAAATAATCATTGAACAAATAAAATGTAAGTGTGCAGTTTTATACAGTTCATCAGTGGATCTATATCTACACCATCCCATTTATCCTCTGCTATAAAAAGGTTAATCTCAGATACCGTCAAAGAAAATAGTCCAGAAAAGAGTTTTATGATCAAAATGTACAAAGAAGCTCTGTATTTAATTTGCCACTGTGGGCACCTTCACAGTTTGACATTGGGCCAAGCTGAATTACACTGAATGGCCAGAAGTATGTGGACATCCTCGTTCATTTGTGTACTTTTGGTCTGGGCATATTAAGGTTTTGGTCAGCACCTTACTTCAAATTCAGGTAAATACTACGCTACAGGATATAATATTCTGGACTAATGTGTCCTTCTAACTTGTTGGTGAAAGGTTTTCTGTTTGAATTGACAATGCCCTGATGCACAAGGTGAGGCCTTCATAGAGCGATGGCATGAACCCCTTCTAACAGCTGAAACACTGTCTATGAGCCAGGCCTTACTGCCCGACATCAGTGGTCAACATCACCGATGCTTCTGTGGCTTTTGTAGCGAATCCCTGCAGACAAACTCTTCTCACAGAAGTAGGGTCTGTTCATGTACTTGATTTTGAAATTAATTGCTCAACAATCACAAAAACCTGTTGTAATGTTCGGGTGTCCACATACTTCATTTGCGCTCAATTTGGGCCATGTACAGTAGTGGTGTCACATTCAGGACCAAGGTCAGTTCTTCTTCAGCTCTAAACTGTCTACTGTGGTTTATAATACATCATAACATACAGTGTACTATTTTACTAAGTGCAAAGTACACGTACTAATACAACACAATCAGGATTGTAGCTCCCTGAGTTTGCTGCAGGGCATCACACGCGCCACTATCTTGATTATCTCCTATCATTACATGGTTACTCTTATTATATGTGTGGCTTTGTGTTATAATGTGAGCTAGTACCGCTTCTGGTGTTTTTTCCCCTCTTATATCCATAACATCCTCGGCTGAAAACAGAACAGAAATCAAAAGCAGAGCTCTAATGAATGCAAATCTCGATATTTCTGCATGGCCCTCTTGTGTCGCTCTGTGAGGTTTTGAAAAGTCTATTTATGGATCACAGAACTGGAGACCCATCATACTCTGAACTACTGACGGCAATTAGCTCATCACAGTGAAAGTAGCGGGGCGTACTAGAGCAGACTGGTGTTTGAGGGAGAGGAGGAAGTGAAGAATAAAAGAAAAAAGTATGAGGGCAGTCAAAGACTGAGGCAAAAAATAGGTAAAACTGAAGAAAAAAGAAAAAGAAGCCTTGTGAGAGAAGAGATAGACTGAAAATACTCCTCCACCACCCCCCGTCTTTGAAAGCCAAAAGGACCAGGGCCTTTCTCCATCACCCCTCTGACAGACAAATGGTACAGTGGAGACTGAGCAGACGCCTCAGCCTTGTTCTTCGACCGATTGAAAATGAGCACAGAGCATAGGGATGTTTGGTGAGGGTTTCTATAAATAGGCTGTTGTGTGGAATTCCTGGATATATTAATGATTAAGCAGTGGGGGGTGGGGGGGGGGGGGGTTCACACAAGATGCCTGTGAAAGGCGGAAAAGTCATCCTGCTGCCACTACGATACAGTTCCAGCTCCCATGCTTTAATTTTATTTTTTACAACACAGAGGTGAAGCAGTGGAAAAACAACATGGAGAGAAAAATCTCCTTGATAACAAATCTTGACGTTAACTCCTTTGGTAATAATGCTTTACAGTTAAATACAGTCTTAACCGTTTGACTGCCGTCTTCTGGAAAGAGGATTCAACTTTCTAAACACAATGTCTTTTATTTATAATCAATCCGGATATGCTACATAGAATCAAACGTATCCATGGTGTATTGTTGGACCGTAATCACAGTTGTCTTTACAGAAATAAAAATAAAGACATGAAACAATAGCAGTCCTGTCATTTAATATCTGCCAGTAGTTTCAGCTGCCAAACAGTGGGCGCATGTCCTCTGGCACTCATTACATTATACTGTATACATATATATATATATATATATATATATATATATATATATATATATATATATATATATATATATATATATATATACGCCTGGTTTGGATAAGAATGCTTGTTTTAGCATTGACACCAGTGACATCCATGAGCAGAGCCAAAGCTGCCATTGTGCCTTAAAAAGCACAACCATTACACAGCAGCATACTGCATTGTTGAGAGCTGTAGCAGTCTAATAATTGATGAAACACAAACAGATAAAAATACATTGTATGATCCAGAATTCATTACTCTTATTCCTACAATATTAGTACAATAAGTACAGTGTTTTGTGCATGTTATTCCAACATGTTTCTAAATGTTGGATAGGTTTATTATTACCTTTCTGAGCAGTTTGGATGACTATTTAAATGTAGGCCAATGCACCAGTTTCCACCTGTCTCTGTGAGGAAAAGCACTCGTTTAACTATTATCTGCAGTTGGAAGACGGTTGAGCAAATTGCTCCCCAAACTCTTGCACATAACATGCCTACTGCAGCGTTTTTCACAGGACATAGCTGCCCGTGATATTAAAAAGTATATTAAAGTATTAGTGTACACACAGGAAAGTGATTAAGTTTGGCATTCTTCCTGCAGTGGCCTGAGCTTTAAATTAACGGAGGCCTCATTAGGCGGCATTGTTCCAGCAACACGCTTTGAGGTGGAAGAGCACCAACTAATGTGACCTTTTGTGCAAATGGAAAGTTGCAATGCCTCACGGCACAAGCTGCAATGGAGGGTTTGGAATAAATAGAAAAATTCCTAGAACTGTGCAAAACTGACCTTATATTTAAATCAGGGTTTTATTTTTTTTTGGGGGGGGGGAGTTACACCATACAAAGAGCACGTATACGAGAGGTGAAGTCCTTAGTATCTTTGTCAAGTATTGAAAAATCACATTCAGATGTAATGACGTTAATCTTGTATAACAGTTTTAAAGCGCTTGAGAGGTTGCTCTAATCAGACATATGGCTCCCTTGATATACACTGCATTACTTTCCAAATTACTCGAGTCACATCAAAACTTTATTACTCAAGAGAATATAGATCGAGGCAATTACAAACTCACAGACGGGGTGGACAAGCTGAAATAAGGCTTTCATTTTAAGGATTTACGAGACGGGAAAGGGAACCTAAAATGAACCTAAAGCCTCAGAGGTGTCTCTGTGATCTATTATGCTATCTTAGGTAAAAAAAAGAAAAAGATGTGAATGGAGGTAAATTATTCTCCCATCCTCTTCTCATTGTCACATTCACAGCTCTTTGTGGGGCTCCTAAATACCTGTCCGTAGTTTGGAGGGCTGTTTTCCTGGTGATGCATGAGCCTCTTGCTTGCGAAGACTTCGCCAGCTCACAAGCTGCCGGGCCGAGTGTGCAGCACAAGAAGCTTGCGTTTGCTCATTCAGCCGTTTAAAGGGCTTAACTGCACGAGGAGCTTTTGCAGTTAGCATTAGGTAACTGCCACAACGGCTCTTTGATTCCAACACAATGGTTGAGGAACAGTCCTCATTGTGATGTTCATAACAATGCGGTTACCCTTTGATTACTCACTAGTGCTGCGCTGTGTTTTCTAAAGGATGGGTTACTGATGTCGGTTTTTAATTTGAGCTGCCTTCTCAGCCCTATAACTACTACCATGCAGTAATGCAAGTGACTGGTATCCTGTTTTTCTATATTAATTTACATCTAAATCAGGACAAGATCATCGTATTCATATTTAAAGCACAACCTCAATTCATATGAATGAGGGACAGATGTAAAAGGCGAAATTCTGGGATAGATTATACAAAATGATAGATAACTAACATAATTCAATGCTATTTCAAGCCAGTAACTTAATTGCCGTACGCTCTTGAAGAGTTGATAATAAAGTGACATCATAGTTGCTAAGCAACACAAGCTCTTGTTGAATGATTATTGAAGCTGTTAAATATTAAAGAAGTCTTAAAGCTGTATACATGTGTACTTTTCACAGTGTTTCTCAACGTGAGTCGCTGGAGATCAGAAATATCATTAAAAAAAGAAAGTTTATTTTTCTACTCCATTACATTAATTAAACAGCTTTGCCTTTCAGGAGACAGAAGCTCTGCAGTCCACTGTCCCTAAAGCATCAACCTAAGGTCAGCACTAAACAAAGGACTAGATAAAGGCCTTATTTATTCCCAACTGACTCCGCTCTTACCCCGACACTGCACGTGGGATTCTGCTGGATCAGCAGCATTATAGAACTCAATCAAGGACGGTAATTCAATGACTTCGTCATTAATCCAAACAGTGCTGGGTCACCACTGGACACATGAGCACCTCTCTCTGTAACTGTTCTCTGTGCAGACTACAGTTTGCTTCATAGGTCAGTGGCACGAGTCAATCATTCTGGCAGGAGAAACACAAACATATCATGATCTGTCAGAAGTGAGCGATGTATCCTCCTGCCAGCAGCGATACGGAAGAAACAAACACGAGGAGGCTGAATACGCTTTGTTCAGAAATGTCATCCACGCGGTACAATCACGTGAACGGCACAGACGCATGCTGGTACACGTCAGAAAAGCTCATTAAAGACGTTTAGATGCCTTCTGAACTCAGAAGTTAACCAAGAGGAAATGAAATGTCACCGCACTCAAAACCTGTCCAAAACTGATTAAATAAAACGGTATCATTCTGCAATGTATTGCTACACGTTTATGTTTAATGATGCGTGTCATGAACGGAAGAAATAGCAAATTGAAATTTGATTGTTTTCATGTACAGTCACATTCATGAAAGGTAATTTTGAGAATTAAAGGAGAAGTATTAATCAAAAACAGATTTGCACTGTAGTTGGCTTTAACTGACTGAACTGGCCACCCTATTCTTGTCTTCAGTCACTCGCCTCTTCTTTAATTTGGCATTCTCTTCTCTTTTATAGATTCTTATCTCCTCCTTCCTGCTTTCCTCCTCACACTTGTACTTCACCCTTCTCCTCTTTCTCTCTGTTTCTCTCATTCCGTACAGGACCTCAGGCTGACTATCCTATAGTTAAACCACCTTTATGCTCTCAAGCACCCTGGAAACCATCGCCAGCCAGACACTCAGAGCTATGGAGAAAGAAGACAATGTAGGAGAGCAAGGAGGAATGGGAGACATAAAGAGAGAAAGATGAGAAGAGGTGAAGCACAGGTGGAAAAAGACGAGGTGTTGGGTTTCATTTAAATGGGCCACAGTCAATAGAACAGAGAAAGGAAACATACTCGAAATGGAGAGAAAGAAATCCACTCGACGACGAGAGGAGAAAAATGGTCTGATAAGAAAGTTAGTGTGAAGAACAGCAGAAAGAGGAGAGCTCTGAGAAAGTCAGTGTGAAGGGCAAAGTCAGAGAGAAACAGCTTAATTTTACCTCATAAAAACGTCTTTGCGTTGGCTGAGAAGGCGATGGGCTGTGTGAAGGCCCTGCGGACCGGGGCACAGCACCACTGTGCATTATCAGCATTATCACCGACTGTCTGTGAATATTAAACTTTATGTAGCGGCCGATTCTGTGCACGGCTCTCACTTCCTCCACTAATGAACAACGTAGAGTTTAAAAGGAATAGTCCCACATTTTGGGAAATACTTGTTTTCACGACGAGAGGTAGATCAGAAGATCAATATCACTATTATGTTAGTAAGGTAAATATAAAGCTCCAGCCAGCTAGCTTAGCTTAGCATAAAGACTGGAATCAGGGGTAAACAGCTAGCCTGATTCTGTCCAAAGATGACAAAATCTGCTTCCTATCACCTACAAAGCTCACTAATTAACACATATGTTCTTTGTTTAATCCATATAAATGAAAATGACAATTTGCCGGTTAATGGGTTATATGCCAGGTTAAAAGTTACCTTGGATTCTTGAGGAAAAGTTAGTTTTTCTGCCTCCTCGGTGAACGAAGAATGAAAAAACTAAGAAATAAGACAGTGAAAGTATACCAAAACATCTGTTTAAAAACACACACAACTCGTGCAGTATAATAAAAGTCTCATTGATGCAGTCGTATGCTCACTACTTCCAAAACACATACATCTTCATGAACACCGGACTATTTAAATGCATAGTTGTGTGAGAGTTTGTACATTTTCATATTTTCCTTTTTTGAGCTATGTCTTTTTCTATTGCATTATGTTTATTGTCACACACTAATCACCAAGCCAAATGCCTTGTGTGTGTAACATACTTGGCAATAAACCGTTTCGGATCCTGAGATGTCTTGATGAAGTCCTGCTGTTTAACGCAGCCCCGCCCCCCCCCCCCCCATTTACTTCCATTCATCAACATTTTTCTCTGTCCTTTGACTCCTTGTTCACTGCGGAGGCACGAATTCAAGGTAACAAGGAGTGAGTCACTGATATACAAATGATCATTTTGTGGGTGAAGTATTCCTTGAACCATTGCTTTGTCTTTCCAAGCTCGTCATCTACTTTATTGTACCTGCAAAACACTTGAATGGCATACTCTCCAAGTGATTAGAGAGGAATAATAATAACAATACCCATCACCTTGCCCGTAGGTGGAATAACTATTCATTCTCTGTCACAGCATCTATTAGAAGCACTCTAGAAAGCTGGTAGGTCCACTTATTGCTGTAATAAACACTCTGAGAGCCGAGGGACGGCCGGGAAAGAGAGCGAGAGAGAGCCGATGAAGAGATGAGAAAGACTGCAGAGAAAGAGACAGACAAGAGGGAAAGCAAAGTGTTGAAATAGTTATGAAATGAATACAGCAACGTACGCACGAATGAGAGGATTGAGAGTGACAGAAAGAAACAAGTGAAGCTCTAGAGATACCCACGAGCAGACTACTCTGAAAACCCCGCAGGTGTAACACACATTTAATCTTTTTCTTCTTCTGCGGGATGTGGAGCGGTCGCGGCTGCCAGCAGGGGCTTGGCAAACACGGAGCTACACGACTGATGCAGCTCGGAGGATTGCTTCCTCCCCGTTCCGTTTTTGCTCAGGCGACCATTTGTGTGAATTATGACCCGGCCCCCCAGCGAGACACAGCAAACATCTGCTAGCTGATTGGCTCGTAAATCCACGCGGCACCTCGCCGCCCACCATCCATTGTGTTTGTCTGTAGTCAAATAGGAAAAGCAAGAGGCCCCTCCAGCCAGGCTTGGTTCAGGTCCCTGTGGTGATGACCCAGCAAAAGCCGACCTTAATGTGATTTGTTGCTGCTGCAATTAGGGCCGTTCTTGAAGCTCATTTGACGTGGTTAAAAAAATAAATGCGATCCAGGAGATTAAGGTCAAGTCAGTATGTGAGAATGTGTTGTCCCCACTTTTTGTCAACAGCAACAATAAGTCCATCTTTTTTTTAAAGAAATACTAAAGTACACTATACTATACTATACTGCCCTGGTTTGTGCTAATTCAAATGTGTATGGTAATATGCACACCTGATAACATGATAAATGCCTCAAGGTGGGTCATACTTTACTTCCTAATCTTGGGGCACCTTCTTAAGGATAGTCAACATCTAGTTTTAAAGCATCTGGTATTGGTCCCATTGACATTGGAAACCTCTTTTGCAAGGGGGGGGGGGGGGGGGGGGGGCTGCAAATACAAACAGGAAGAACAATAGCAAGAACAGCTAACGATACTAAAACAAGACTAAAAGTAGGCTAAGAACAGTGTCATGGAGGTTTTTTACCAAAGAATTTCAATAGTCCTGAATTATGCCAAAAAAAAAATCATCAATTGTATTTCCAAGTGGCTGGAGCAGAAAACGAGAAGGCTTTCTTTCCCACCTCTGACCATACATTAGCAGCAGATATATAGCTTGTGATCTGGGATAATGAGTGAAAAATTAACTCAAGATGCAGCTAATCTGGTGGCGGATAGTATTCTAGCAGCGAAAGCACAGAAATCCACAAAGAGGTGACAGAGAATGTGAAGTTCATAGGAGACCAGCAAGACCCATTCATTTGCCAATGCCTCCATCATGTTTGCCATCCTGGTACCTGTGATGATCCCTTAGGCTGTGCAGGAGAAAATATGCCCCCAAAAGGTATAGGCTCATAACGCATCTGCTTGGGCGCTGTATCTCCAATATTTACTGCAGGTACACAATAGCATGGATCGCTTCCAAGCGTCATTCTTAACGGTCTCTACCTGCATCTCATTCTCTTAACCGGTGTTCATTACATCATTGTGGTTCAAGACAACACTGTCTTTTCTTGTCCTTAATATTTGTATGCATCCATTACACACAAGCGCACACCCTCCTACACCCACACACACACACGCGCGCACCTGTATGTAAAGTAATCTCTGCTAACTCTGCGAGGTCAGGTAAATCACAAGAATTACAGCGGCTATTACAGCGGCTTAGAGCTGTTATGCAACCACTACAGAATTAGCCTCGTAAGACAGAAACCACCTTAGTCAAAATGTCCCATATAAATCATTTTAATTTAAAGACAGAGCCGTAACTTTCGAGACAAACGTGCTTTAGCTTAAAAAAAAACAATTATGTGCTTTGTTTTAAAATGAGAAAAAAATCGCCATGATTACACAGGTGTGTTGTTACCTTTGATTCGGGTTGGCTGGGCACGGTAGCTTGTGGTGGTCGGTGAAGATTTTGTGGTTCGTTTTCCTTTTCGCTGATTTCCGTCATATCGTTTCTCCTTCAACAGCAAAACCGAAACAAATGGATAAGTCCACGGTGACAGAGGGATGGAGGGGGGGACTATGCACGCAGAGGTTTAAACATCGCTACAGTCCGAAAGAGGTAGAGCTAGTTAAGTGTCAAGTCATCATCTTTCATCGGTAAAAAAACAAAAACGATATCCCGTCGAAAAGGTGCTTCTTGTTTCTGGTTAAATGCTCTAAATTGGTGCAGAACAGACCGATAATGATTTCAACGGTGTAAGGAAATATCCAGTCGCCGCTGCCGGTAGGTTTGTCCACTTCTCCTCGCTGTCTCGAGCCTCTCCCATGCACCGGCCAGTTTTCCTCCCCACTCGCGCACACACACGCGCTCTTACAACAACTTTGATTTCGCCGTGACGAAGCGCTTGGCTCGTTTTGATTGGTCGAGACGTCTCAAAATCTGCCGGTGGGAACGGTGGGGAGTGTCCTGATTGGCTCAGGGGTGGTGACGTTTGGAGGAGTAAGTGGTACAAGATTGAATTCTACGTATTTCACTTTTGTGATACAGCCTTTGTAAACGCCGTTCTTTACTTTCCACCATATAATGATATGATTCACACTCATATTAATCAAAACCAACATGGACTCAAAAGAGGCCACCGATACACATGATGAATTGTCCGCAAGCAATTAGGCCTACATCCATTTTATTTGGTTTATTCATTATTGACAAGCATGCAAACAATACAAAAAATACACCCTCACAGGTCCATGCTGGTCCTGAGCCTGCATACCTATAGAAACCTGAGATAAAAGATTTGCTTAACAAACAAAACAACAAAACAAACAACTAGCAAAATGAAATACAACCCACATCTATTGTGAATAGAGCAGTAAATCAAATAGGAAATAGCTCCTAATGCTCTTTTTTAGCTTCCATGTTGGTGCTGAAATTGATCTAAAGTAGGTAAAAGCACACTGTAAAACTCAACAAGTTAACAATGTTGATGTGTAACACAAGTGTTGAGAGCCACAGGCGACCAGACAGACACAACAGCCTGCAGAGAGCACCAGTAGCCAAGCGCGGGTGGCTGATTCAGCACCAAGGACAGCTCCTCTCTGCCTGCCTGCCTGCCTGCCTATTCATCGTCTTCATTTTATAAAACTGTGTAGTTCCATACTCACCAGAGTGTGTTTATTTTTAATCGAGACACTGTGAATTTCTTTGTGTACAGTATGCGCTGTGTTCCACTAGTATGAGCTAAATATAGAAACAACTTAGAAGAAAGAAATGGCGCTGACTACTAATTTGTGCATGATAATAACCCTAACACTAGCTGGGTAAGTGAACATCAATTACAATGTAGCCTTTGGCGTTGGATATCATTAATATCCATCCATCTATCTATCTATCTATCTATCTATCTATCTATCTATCTATCTATCTATCTATCTATCTATCTATCTATCTATCTGTCTGTATCTATCTATCTCTGTGTATCTATCTATCTATCTATCTATCTATCTATCTATCTCTGTGTATCTATCTATCTGTCTCTCTCTCTCTCTCTATCTATCTATCTGTCTATCTATGCGGACACATCATTCTTTTTCTGTTGAGCGAGGTATTCTTTCAGAGGCAGAGTGGGTCTGTACACCATGTCCCAGTTTTTTTTTAGTAGCAGTTGTCTGAAACAATCATGGCTGGCCTTAAGCAGGTTGACAAGCCCCCGCCATTCTCCATCACTGAAATGATACTGTGTTGTGGTGCGGCAGGTAATTATGCAAATCAAAGACACCATTATTTTATCATAAATGCGTGAAAATGCTGATAAGGACCTCTCAAGGGCTTCTCAGTGTAATTGTGTGTGTGTGTGTGTGTGTGTGTGTGTGTGTGTGTGTGTGTGTGTGTGTGTGTGTGTGTGTGTGTGTCAGAGACAGAGCTATAGTATCAGCTTTAAAACTCAATTGTGAAACTGAACTGATGAGGGTGTGACCTTACTGCATGTACTGTATAGGCAAAGTGTATCAGTCAGGCAGACCCCATAGAATATTTTAGTGATTATCTGTGGGTTTTTAATGTCCAATGGCTATTTGTGTATTATGTATGCAAGTTCCATAACTGTTGGTTCCCGAAAACATCAAAAACAGCATCAATACTTTACGGCAAAACACATAGAATAGAGATAAAAGAATAAAAACAGTCACATATTTTTCTCTCTTGTCATGTCGGAGCTCTAGCTGGTATCCATTTTGTAGCATCATCTTTTATTTACTGCTCGGGGGAACTTTTTTTTCGCTCTAGTTACGATACACTATACTCTCCATCCACTCAGTCTCTCTCTGTCTCTTTTACACACACACACACACACACACACACACACACACACACACACACACACACACACACACACACACACACACACACACACACACACACACACACACAAACACACATTTGTCACCACATCTGACTCTGTTTGAAGGGCAGTATTTAACACAGTTTTAACAAAAAACACGGGACCAGGTGTCTGACTGCATTTACATATCTGTCACCTAAAGTACACAATTCACTGCACACCATCTACAGTACAGCAACCTGTATTTGTACTGTGTTTGTGTAAAGTTGAGCTGTAAGGAGCAAGCAAAGGAGATTAAGGCCCCATCTCTGCAAGGCACATGATATATGTGACTCTATCTCCCCATCCACTTAAATTGGTATTACCTCTCTCCCATATATGTATCCACTCTGCACCCTTTAAATCCCTCAATACACTCTCCCTCTTGTTTGCTCGTTATCACTCGTCATGTATGCCAACTTTGTATCTCATCTATTTCCAGAGGAAAAGGAGCCATATCGCAGCAGGCGGTCTGGTGAGACAGCTGACGTCAGCTGTTTCTCGGCGCAGGGTGGCCAGAGATTTTAGTTATTGCTTTGGGAGGCTTTGGTTCGGCTCTGCTTGGTTTGTGGTTTATCTGGAGTCTGACAGGTTCCCATGTGGTGCTGCTTGGCCACCATTCAATACAGATCCTTCTCCACAGTAAAATTAGAGGAAGCACCGGTGATGCTGACTGCTTCGATTTTTTTATTTTTTTTGTAAAATCTATGCTGTAAGTGCATAAACATTGATGATGCGTACAGTTTGGCCATTATCATTAAACTATTATATAAAACAAACCATAACATCCTTTGAGTAACTTTGGTGAGTTTCATGCTTCAGCACAATCCAAAAGCGTCATTCTTCCTCATTATATGCACAGACACTCCACTGAAAGGGACATCTTGGCCATAATAAGAACATTATAGTGGGGAATGACCTTCCTAATGCACATGATCTCGCTATAATCTTATCCCCAACTTCAATAGGAAGTAAATGAAGTTTGCACACATCTAACATTGGGCTCAGGGAGCTTCCCTGCGTGGTGCCAACAGATTTCATTGGAACAAAATTACTCCACGGAATTAATGTGGGTAACACTTAGTTGAAATGAATGCATTTGTCAGCAGCTGACCTTGTCAAACTAAATATGTTATAGTTCTCTGAGGGAAAGACAACGGCTTAAAAGTAAAAGAGAATACAATTTAGTGGTCAAATTAAAGGTAAAAACTGTGGGAATAAAAGCTACAGTGAATAAGTAATGAGTTGAACAGGTCAAACAATTTATCTGTGGCCATAAAGGATGAATGGATAGATAGATGGATGGATCTTTTCTATATAAAATAAGGACATTTTACAATAAAAATGTCACAAATCAGAACACACATCATCATCATCCTCACTTAAATCACTTAGTGCACCCACAGTCTTGGCTCTTTAGCTGTGTCCTCAGGCTTTATTGAACAGAGTAACCTAATATTAATGTGATACAAAGGATTCATTAAACCCTCAAACTAATCTATGTTACATTACTAACCAGATAGAATAGGAGTATAAGAGATTATACATTTTTGTAACTTTTTGTCTGGCAGTAGTTGCAGTCTTTGCAGGGAGTTGAGTGTAGAGGTTAAAGGGGAAATCCACATGTTTTACAGATCATAATGCAGGTCTCTGAGAGGTTTTATCAAGAATGTTGTGGCTCCAGAGGGAGCCGTGTGAAATCTGATCAATTGCCTCAAGTGATGACGACTACAAGTTGGAAAATGAGAAAATAAATGTGGTTGTGTGGAGTTAAAAAGAAGTCCTCTATAGCCCACTCCTCATCTCTGCTTGAGGCTAGCAGCTCGAGGCTACATTAGCCCATAACCCAGAGGAATCTCAGGCATTTTTCGCTGCATTGATTGTTTAAAACTATCCACCTTGGGTCGGACAATGTTATAGAAGTCCACTGCTGAATCGATGCTGAGCTCTTTTAAAGTTTAAACTAAGCATGTGATTTGGCAACTACATTCCAGCAGATTCCTTTCCTTCTTGGCCACGTCTGCCAGACACTCTCAGCACCCGCATTTTCCTCATGTCACTAAAGTCTGAGACACACTGCATGATTCAGATTGTGATTATAATCCTGAGTTGGCCAAAGCTACAGATTTTCAAGATCTCGGAGAGTGTGAGCTGGTATGTGCAAAATCCGGGTATGTCACTGCGGACAACTCGCCACACGTTATCTTGTGGGGAGCAGCAAGGTTTAGGATGCAAATCTCTTGCCTCCCAACTGAGGCTCAGAACAGTCAGGGCCATCATGATTTGAACTTGGCTGGAATCTTGACAAATCTGCATGCAATTCTGTGGTTGTAGCTGGTTTATGATGGAAATATGAACAAAGACAGTCATTAAACGTGTGCTGCTGGAGTGTATGTACTCGGAGTTGTAGTGTCGTTGGAGAGTGTAGGTTTCAAGGGCAACATTTTAGATTGGTGAGAAGCTGAATATGCAGGGAATAAAATAAAGAACAACTACTCATCCTTCTTGTCTAACAACAACAAAAAGCTCAGCCTTGCTTGAAGCTCTAAGCCCACTAGATGAAAAAAGTGTGTTATCTTAAAGATCTGTTTCTATTGAAATGAGATAGCTTAATTTAAAGTCTTTGATGCCATGAACATGCAGCTGTATCTGGGTCAAACGTTAACCTACTATTTCCTGATAGGAGACAAATCTCTTTCATGATGTAACAAGCAAACGTTTGCTCATGTGCGATGCTGCCTTGTTTTTTTATTTATCACTTTGAAGAGTTTTTCACGGTGAGCCCGCTCCTTGTGGAATACATGGCCCAGTTTTTTCCGCGTTTGTGTGGTGGAGCTATGTTGTTTTTTTGAAATATAGATGTTCGAATGTCTCTTTAAAATAAATTTCACACTGTATCAGAATCTGATGACAATGCGAAAATCCATTGTACAGCTGCTGTAAGATTTTGTCCACCAGGTTAGCTGTGAATTATGAAATATAAAGAAGTGTGAGCTATCAAAAAACAACTGAGCGAGCAACGTTTTTAGGGTGTCAGGAAAATAGGAGAGAGTTTGGTACAAGAGAGAGAGAAAGACAGACCAAACAGAGGACGGTCTTGAGGTGTGAAATTCTGATTGCATTCCAAAGAATCACATTTTATTTTGCTAACCAGCCACATAAAGAAATCAACATCTGATCTTACTACAAACAGACGAAATTATGTAATATTTATAAACCAGAATAGGCATCGTAAGACCACGAGAAACAACACATGTTGGAATGCAATGGAATACAATGTGTGAGTGTTAGATGTGAACAACAGATGCTGGTGTCTGACTGTGAGATAAATCATAAGATTCAGTCTTATGTGTGTGTGTTTGTGTTATGAGGCAGAAGTAAACAGTGAGACGCAGTGGCAGGTGAAGCGATCAAAACTCAGACGTTAACCTCATTATAAGAAAATAAAAATGATTATAACTTAATAACAACAAGAAATGAAATTGTCTGACCTTAACATATCATATCAAAATGATTCTGACCTGATTACAGGGAGACAACATATTACGTGCTGCCTCACACAATAACATGGATCATTACACACTCAGTGAGCAATCAAAGATGAATATGAACATGTGTTTCCCTTATCTGGTGAACTATTTATAATGTATACAATTATTCGACAGAATGCTTCTATCCGCAGAGGCTTTGTATTGCTGCATTATGGCAGTTTATCAATGCGTGTAACACTACACAGCAGCATAATGTAGATTTATCCCAACAACATTTAGGTTACTGTGTCAGGTGAAACTGTGCCTTTCCATTAGAGTCTGCACAACGGCGCTTTGAGCTAAATGCTAACTTCACAATAACAGGGCTAATATTCTGATGTTAAGCAGGTTTAATGTTGAGGCGACTACGATCACCATCTCAGCTTAACGCGTTAACATGCTAACATTTGCAAATAAACACTGATATTTGCTTGGCAAGTATGTGGTCAAGAGAAGGCGATGAAGAGGCAGAAGATCAAAACTATTGCTCTTCATCCTGAGGGCCAACATGAATGTCAATATTTCATGGCAATCCATGCAGCAGTTGTTGAGATGTTTCAAGGAAAACAAACCTCATGGGAGAGCTAGAGGAAAAGTCAAAGATCACCAAAGTGATTAAGAATCATCCTCTGGGAACCAGAAGTATACAATGTTACAGTTGTTGAGATATGTCATTCTGGACTCATGTGGTGGACAGATGGACAGACCAACATGGCCACATAACCAGCGTTAATATCATGAACAGGTGGAAACAAATGCCCACTGTACTTGCTTGAGTACAGTTCTGGAGTACTTTGGTTGAGTCTTTCCAGTTTGTGTTACTCTGCTACATTTCAGAGGGAAATGTGCTGTTCCCCGTTGCAGATAAAGATTTTGCAGATTTTGCCAGATTCCCTTGTAGAGCCAACTTCTAAATAATTTGCTCAACAAACGTGACAGTTATATTTGGCTCCAGAGGCAGATCTGCTGTACCAAGTGGCGTCTGTTCACAGACTGTAAGTGTCTGACAGTGCGTGTGGCTGCTTGTCATAGTTTTGGTAAATGCTATGAGCTAAAAACGTACATACGCTACATGCCACTGAACATGTTTTTCTGATTCTCTCTCTCTCTCTCTCTCTCTCTCTCTCTCTCTCTCATTTTTGCAAACCATTAGCAAACTTTGATCACAATCAAATGTTTCCCATATTGTAGGGAAATTAATATAAGCCACTGGCTGCCTGGTGATAAGAAACACAATTTAGAAAAGAAACTATTACTACTACTAAATATTTACCTTAAAACTATATGTTTGTATAGCACCTGTCAACAACATGGTAGTTCAAAAATAATTTACATAGGACACAAAGGGCATTAAGATTTTTAAGAAATACAAGACATTATTAAAAGACACACTAAATGGGATTTAAAAGAGTAAAACAAAATACAAGATTAAAAAAGCTGGAATAGAATATACCTGATAACTGATTTCAGCACAGTGCAATGCAAAATATTAACAAATAGTGTATTTAATAAAAGGTGCAAAACAGAAAAGTCTTACGCCGGGATGTAAAAGAACAACATCATAGTTAATAATAGTTATAGTATAATAGTCGCAGTTAGTATTAGAGTTAATAGGTTGAAATTCCGACACATTCACGTCTTACAGAGGATGTGACTCACAGAAATGATTAGTGCAGGAAAGAATGGGGAACATTAATATGTCCTTTAAATCAATTTACCATAATAGCACTGCGTTTTAAGATATTACACAAGTGTTACGGTACAACTAAAATCCTCTTAGGAGTAATATAATAGACATCGTACAATAAAAAAGAATGAAGTCTCTATTAACCTACGATGGAGCCGCACACTCTCAGTACATCTCTGTGAGTGTCTACAGGAGTAGAACGGTGATATTTCTCCAGACAGAGACGTCGGAAAAAGATGGATTATCAGCAGCAGTGAATCTGTGAGAGGGAGGCAGAGGGATGGAAAAGAGGGAGCGGTAGAGGATGGGCAGGTGGCCAGAATGACATTGGGGTTTGTGTTGGACATTCCAAAAGGAGTTGGCACTGCCATTTGCTGACTCACGCCCCCACAGGGATTATAAGGACAATAGACTTTCATTTCATTTTAATGAGTGCTACAGATAACCTTACAGACACATCAGCGTGCAGAAAAAAACAGCTACTGACAGGAGAAACGAGTGGAGGACACAGGCCAAATGACCCAGTCTAGCACAGATACTATAGCCAGTCAGTTTAAACGACTCACTACAACTAATTTCCTGCTTAGAAATGAGTGAAGAACGATAGCATTTCCTCACGACCTTGTGCTACTCATGCCAGGGATTTATCAAGTAGCTCTTCCAGGGAGGAAATGAGAAGTGGTGAATAAAACTACCTGACAGGGCTAAAAACCTATTTTATATTGTTCTTTTTCCAAGATGGAGCCGATGTAGTTTACTTATCAGTTTGAGCAAATTCTTTTCACTGGTGAAGGCCATGAGATAAATCTGAAAGCCGTGGAAAAGCCAAGTAAGTGGACCTTGTGATGAGATGTGCTATTTCCAAAGGCAGAAATAACTATACTCTTGCATGCCTAAGCCCGTAGTTTACGCATGCTCACTCATTATTTCCTTGATGTACTTGTTCAGGGCTGTCAATCATGATATCAGCTGTTTAGATCAGCTGGTCTCCTCTATCCAAAAGCACAACGAAACAATTACATCGTTAGCCTATCATTCTGCCGCTGTCTCATTTAAATACGATTGTCTCTCTACCTTCAGTACGTTCATGTCACTGTTACGCGCCCATCCACCTCCCCATCACCGCCCAGTCTCCGCTGATTCATCCGCTTCGTCAACTCATCATTCTATCAGCCTCATCAGCCACCGCCACCACCACCACTCCACGGGGGGATTTATCTTGCTGCTCAGGGCGGACGCCCCTCGACTATAAATCTCCCTGTAAAGTCCAAGCGCCGAAGACTCAGTCAAGACTTTATCATCACATATCATCTGTTAATAATAAACAATGATCTTTTCTTCATCTGACTTGTACTGTGAGCGATGATCTTACAAGAAAACCTTTATAATGACTATGACGTATTGAATTTATTGTATATTGTCATAACAGCTTACAGTAAGTAAGGGGTGTGGATCTCTCTGCGGCGCTGAAAACTTACCATAGTCCTGCAAAGTAGAAGAAAAGCCCACAAAAAAACATTTGCAATATTTCCCATTAACAATGCAATAGAAGCAGCAGCCAACTAACAACTACAGTGAAATGCTCAGTGTCGACACACCACAGCCATGAACTTAGGTGTACCTTCACTTCCTTCAGTTTTGCTGATGTTTCGCAAGCAACACAGTTTTACAGCCACTTACTTCAGATTGCCTCAGCATAACTCTAAAGCTTGATACTGTTATGGAAACTTGCCTCAGCGCAGCATTAAAAAGATCTGCAAAGCCACAAAACCATAAACCGATCCCACAAAGAACGTGAAGGTAAAATGTGATTTTCATACTCTATACTGCGACGATCATTTCCGTCCGAGGAATAAATTCTACATCGACAAATTAATCCACAATGTTCATGGTTCACTTGCAGGAACTTGTAAATGAAAATGTGTGTTGTATTCAATTTCAGTCTCAGTTCATTCTATTATTAGATTATTATAACAATTATTAGATTATATATCTACATGAACAGGCACACAAAAGTACAAATTAGCGAGGACAGTGACACCATTGCTTTTCTATTAATGTTGAGTATAAACCAGGAAATTGGTATTCAGTTTAAAACCAATTTTGCTCAGACAGCAAAGATAAAAATGTTGCACTGCCTTCATGCTGTAAGCTGCTGCCTTATACTTCAGAGGGCATAGCTGGAGTTTCTTGCTGTAATAATGTCCTTAGTTAAGGATGTAGCACTCTCAGGCTGAAAATACTTTTATGCTCTCTTCTCCTCCCTCCTCCCTTTGCCTTTATTCGTACTTCCTCTTCTTTTCACCGCTTCTCTCTCCCATTTCCCTCCTTGTGAGCAGCTATAAAGCTTAACTAACTGGCAAATGACTGCCTCCTCTTGCTTGCTTATCTACAGGATAAGCTGGGAGGTTATTTCAATGCTATACGGCTCATCAACAGTCACAATCTGCAAACCTCCCTTATGTGCTGAAGGGGAGATGGCAATTTGCTGAACTCACTGCCTACATCTTTTGCCCCTCAAATGCCTGAAATATAATACATTTGCACACCATGATGGGAAAAGTGATTAGATTGTAACACAAACTATCTAGGTAAACATGAGCATAGCGGCATCTTATCTTTACTAACTTGTTTTTTAACATTAAACAGAAGAAAAAAGAAATGAATAGTTACCTGTGTGGCAAAACTGGAGCTGGCAACGGGGATAGAGACGGTCTAGGTCCAGGATATAGATAGTAGAGGAAGCAAAAAAGCAGAAATTGTTAGATAAAGTTGACTAAAACTAGCCTAAAACTATCCTTATACTCAAAAAATGATTAAAATGTGACTAAATCAAATTTTCGTGTAAAGACTAAGACTGAAATAGCTGCCAAAATAAAAACTGCGTTTAGCCATATAGGCTATAAATATATGAAAGCGGAATTATACAGCAAGATAAACTTTGGCAGTCTAGAAATGTTGACAGTCTTCAGGACTTTAAATCATTTTTACGCAGAGCATTTGAGAGAGAAGTGACTATCCATGAAAATACCAGGGCTTAAGAATGGAGGAATTTTGTAAAAGACATAATTTTTTAAAAGCAGTGTAGCCTATGTCAGCCGAGCAAATCTGAAACTACTCAGCAACATCCTAGACCTGCAGTCGGCCTCAGGCTTGTGTTTGAGAAACGATGAAAGAGAATGCACGGGATGAAAGGATGGGGGGGGGGAATGATGTGGATATATTCCAAGCAGGAAGATTGAACGCAAAGCCAGGCATAAAGTTTGAGTGGCAGGGTCCACAATAGAGAAATTAGCCGTGCTGAAGAAAAGCGCGGCTCAGCAGTTTGAAAAGGTTGACAGCGAATGGAGAGTGAAGAAGCTACAGAAGGGAGGAACGAGGAGACGAGCTTGCAGTCTCAGGCTTTCTTTTATTTTCCTGACATTTAACAAATTGGTTGGAAAGGCTTGCCAGAAGTGAGTACTTTGATTGTAATGAAGTGCTTGGTAGTATTTGAGTGTGGAAGTAAGAAGAAAAAAAGAAAAAAAACACGGGACAATGCTTGTACTGAATAGCATAGGTCGTTCAACCGGTCATAGTAGGAAAAGCACAGGTGTAACTAATAACATGAACGATGGCTCCATTCTGCCAGCATGCACAATACCAAGACCCTGAAACTGGAACTCAACTGTTACTAATCTTATTATTTACACACGTGCTTTTCCTACTGTGACATGTCTTCTGTGAGAAAGTCCTATTGCCTTTAAAATCAAAACGTTTTAATAACCAAAAGTTATTCTATGGCTTTCAGTCGAGCCATCTCTTTCCAGTGTTTGCAGTGGGAGCAAATGCATTGAGAAATGTTGGGAGCACCTCCATTCGTCTTGCATACTTTTTCCACTCCAAGGCCTTCTCAGCGAACACTATTCTGCTAATGTGACTGAATAAAGCTGACAAATCCAAACCCTCATGTGAATTATTGATTCAGTTTGGAATTTAGATGTTACTGTGAGTTGCTGTGTCGCATCATTTCATTCATCATTTTAGACCTGGGTTTGTCCGCCAGCAGGAAAGTCTGTAGAGGGCTTGCTGTTTATTGTAAACTCTGATGTTGGAGGTTAGGAGAAACCGGGAATGTAGTAGTAGGTGAAATACATAGACTCACTGTAGAAGAACTTTGTAACACTGTAACACAATGAGTTTTCATATTTTCTATATATGTGATTGGTGTTGGCAGGACCTTTTCAAAAGAGGACTAATAGGGAGTTAGACCTCTGTGGTCTAATTGAGCTAAATTAATAAAATCACTATAACATCATTAGATGGCAAACAATGGAACATATAATTACCATGCATTAAAATAATGATAAATAAACTGAATATTTCTTTATTATTTGGTTTCAAAGCTTTGAAGTAATGTGTATACATTTTTAGAAAATGGAAGAACTACCTCTTAAATACTCCAATCTATTTTTGGGGTTTTGAAAATAAAATAAACAAAAAAGATATTAAAAAGATAGTTTTGGAAAAAATGTGGTTGATACGATTATCAACATAATTTCAACAAACAATGAGGAAGTGAAGGCAATGTCAAGAAAACCATTTAGGTAAGTAAGTAAGGTAATTTTATTAAAAGAAAAATGAATAAGCAGAAAGAAAATGAGTTTTTTAGAAGCAGAGACAGTTGAGAAGGAGACTGTGCTGCAGCTCAATAGCAGGAGAACGTGTGAATTGTTCCAAGGATAGATTAAACCAGGGGAAGGCAGCCTCAGGCAAGTGTGCCATCATTGATACATGGCAGCTCAACCAATGGCACGCTGGCAGTAAGTGTGAACGAGTTTTTTGGAAATGTGTAAGTGGTCTCTTATCTGCATGCCAGATTACCTCTCTCACAGCCACTGGCAGTAGCCTGTTATTAAAAGTAGTTTGATTGATTTTTTTCCCCCACCTGCATTCTGTGAAGACCCAGCCTACTCTGCTTCTGATTGGCTCAGATGTATTGCCTTCTTAGCAGAATTTGTAAAGTTTATTGCTGTGAACAAGGTTGGTGGGAGGTCGGTAGGGTCAAGGATTTCAACTTAGCCGTGGATGTTTCGAGAAGGAAGGCAGCCTTCTTGTAAAGTGCTCTCATATACAATTACAATGTCCTGATTATGGGGAAAAAGTCTATATGTCTATATGGATTAAAGAAAATGACAGATCTGTTAATGCTTACTTTAATGTTGATATGGCACACGTCAACCCCTCGGCAACCTCCTGCAGTGATGTTGTATAGTATTTAGCTGAACCAAACATTTCTCAGCATCCATCTTTGGGGTAAGTGAGTACGTATACAGTATAAAGGGTGAGAGGACCTCCCTAAGGGCCTCTTCAGTTGGGTGCTTCGGGAATCTGACGAAAATGGGAAGTCAACAAACAACTAAGCAGTGGAACCAAGCAAGCTGCTGCCTGTAACAGTTGATGGTGCACTTGTGCCATTTGAGCTGAGCACCACGTTTTTTTTTTGAAGACTCCGAAATGAAATATTATTTTCAATATACAGAGATTCTATTCATTTGTGTCACCTAAGCAGTTTAGCAGGGCCTCTGGAAAAAAAAAGAAAAACAGCCCAGTCAGCAGATCTGGAGAAAAGTGAGACGATGGGTCAGAAGATCAGCTGACTGGGAGCCGAAGAGTCTTGTTTGGTTTCACATGGTGTCACCTGGGACATGAAGGAGGGTCAAAGGTTAGACCTGTTTTTGTTTTTGCCTATGCAGGAATATGTTCCATTGATTTACTACTATATCACATGCTTGCATTGTATTTCCAGTCATTCTAAACCTGGGGGTTGAGAAATCTGAAGGGTCCCAAAATGATTAACATAATAAGGAAAATATGTTCAAGTGTTGATTTTGATCCTTCCTCTAATAGTTGATTATATTTGTGTGAATTACTGCATATGTTTACCACTAAAATTATCCATATAATGCACGGTAAAAACTAATGATAAGCTGTTCACTACCGGTAGATGCAACCGACGAGGAGGAGTAACAATCAGTTTCATGACCAATGCTTCATAATAAGTACATTGTGTGTCTTAATTCTGCTTATTTACAAGAAGCTAACATCTCTACATCTCAACAATATCTCTTCAAAAAGGACTGTAAATTTGTTTTACATTTTATACTTTACATTATTTATTTTGCTGCACTTTAAGTAACTGTGTCTGGTACTGTTATGAGTAGAGAATAAAAACTGTTTGTTTCCCCACTGCATTTGTCTTTATAGTCTATATTTACAGGATGCAACAAATTATATTGCCAGACTCTAGATAATAGAGAGATAATAGTGTTTTATACTTAGCACATCAGTGTGCAGTTGGTGTGGGGAAAGAGCTATTTAATGTTTGGGTAGTTTAATGTTTTGTAGAGTTGTGATGCAAAAATACAATTTTCAAAAGAGTTTATATAGATTTGAATGAAGTGTTTAATGATGTCAGATATTTAATGATTTTGGTTTTTGTGTTTCAGAAATTGCAAAAACTGTACAATCAGATTTGTATCAGCAATTTTTACCTGTGCTTTTAAATTGCATTAAGATATTTAGTTTACTTTTTACTATCTGTCCTCTGGATGATGCATTGAGATAGTTTAATAATGAATCTTCTGTTTTATTTGATGTCGTTCCTTGTGACCATCCAAAGTGATTCGTTTTGTGCGTCTTCGGCATTTTCAGAGCTTCTGTTTTGTCCCTCTTGGCAGCGTGACTTCACAAATCTTCCTCTGTAATACATGTGAATAAAGGGCGTGAAATTTCATTTAACCTCTACGCATTACCTCGGGGACTGTGGAACTCATTACAGAGTACCATGTTATGTTGCCAACTGTGATTGAGCAGCCTGATACACTGCTGCCCTCTAGTGTAGCTTGTTGGTTGAGCTGCAAGTAAATACCTATTTTATCTTTACCCATTCATTCAAGAAATATATAGACATCAAGATATTTGTGAAAAAACTAATAAATGCATTACCTACCGATTCCTGTCATTTCAAATTAATATGGCCAGACTGACGTGTTACTACAATAGACGGACTACATCCTACCACATACAATTAAAACACAGACGTGACAACTTTTTTCCAAGAAGTGCAAGTTTATTTCAAGCTTTCAAAACTTCTACAGGTTAAAAATAACCAGCTCGTCTCTTTTCCATCATCATCATCTTCATCAGTTGCAGTCTTCTTTACCTACACTACCTTAGACATCAGTTTAAAATGTATCAAAATCTAAAAATCCCCAGTTGTATCTGAAAAACAAAACAACTGACCACTGTATCCTTCTTGCTTTGCAATACTTTTGATTTTTAGGAGTCATACATATTTAGTGGCAATCCGTGTATGTAACAACAACGACTTATGAACCGGGACCAAATGTATTAAATGTAAAACATCACAGGAAAGAAAGAAATGTATATTTCTCTTAAAATATACTGTTTGAATCCATTTCCTTAATGAAGCTTAAGGAAGTCTGTATTTCAATAACCGCTTTCATCTAAAACTGGCATCATATCACCAGATATTATACACTGATACTGAAACAGTAAAATGTGACGTTAAAATACAGCTTAAACAGGACAATGGTCACTCAGAGAGCCACAGTATTCTTGTATCCAGTTCCAATGTGTGGCTAGAGTTAAATAAATAGAAGTTTAATTTGTATGTTAAAAGGCACGTGAGAAAAAAAATTAAAGGTTGCCAGTGAGGGCCGAGTCCATGAGGTCGTCATCTTCATTTCTCATATACATCGGACTGGGCCGGGATGGACGCTCTGAACCCAGCATGGACAAAGATGAGTCTGAAGCCGAGATGGGTGACCGGGACCAACTGTCTGCTTTTATTGGATGAGAGGATGGCCCCATGGACATGGAGGACTTCTTCTTTTCTTTGTCCCTGTCCCGTTCTCGGTCTCTGTCCCTCTCCCGTTCCCTCTCTTTCTGCTTCTTCTTCTCCTTCTTGTGTTTCTTGTGCTTCTCCCCTGAGCTGAGAGGGATGGAGCTCATGTAGTCCTGGTGGGGAAGCGGGCGAATGGTCTGGTCGTCGTCTGAGCTGGGGCTGTTCTGGTGGGACTTCTCGGCCATCGAGCTGCTGCCTGACTCGCTCTCGCTGTCGAGGTTGAGCGGGGTGTATCCTGGCGAGCGACTGTGGCTCGGCGAGGAGCGGTCGTGTTTGGGAGTAGAGCCACTGAAGAGGGGCGAAGCTTTGAGACTAGAAATTTGTGGACGCATGGAGTCACTAGACCCTTCCCCTGCTTTCTGAAGGGTGACTTTGGCCTTGATGCTTGGTGAGCCACCATCAGGTTTGCTAATGATGATTTTGGCCAAGCCGGTTGCACTCCCCCCTCCTGTTTTTGGGTCCATCAGCTTTTTATCCCCACTGTTCCCACCAGAAACAGACACTTTTGCTTTGGCCTCTTTATCAGACTTTTCCCGCTTATACTCCCCACTTTGGGACGACGAGCCATGCTTTGAAGGGCCCAAGTTTGAAGGTCCACTGCTGGGAACATGACCACCATGACCACCATGACCACCACCACCACCAGGAGCAGGAGCAGATCCCGAACCAGTTCCCCCTGCTGGTGGCCCTACCTCACAACCATCCTCCCCCACTCCCCCTCCACCTACACTCTTCAGTTTGTCTATAACTGCCGTAAGAGAGGGTTTCTTGTTTCGACTGGGAGACTTCCCTTTGGCGTTGGGGTTGTTTGCGTTGTTCTGACCAGCCCCTCCACCACTACCACTTCCTCCACCTCCTCCACCTCCACCCCCTCCACCCCCTCCACCACTGCCTACACTTCCACTTCCTCCGCCTGCCCCTCCTCCCCCTCCACTTCCACCTCCACCACCCCCATACTGAGATTGGGAGCCTCCTGTAAAGGCCATGGAACCAGAGGACGAGCTTGAGGAGGACGAGGAGGATGTGGAACCAGAAGAACTCCCACCCATTGGCTTCTGGGAGCTCATGCCTCCCCCAGAAGACTTGGACCCTCCAGAACTACCACCTCCTGAGCCCATTGGCGATTTGGCCTTGGAAGAAGGAGGTGTTCCTGGAACCTGGGACTGTTGCATTTTCATAGGGGAGGACAATTTCTCACCAGAGCTACTGGAGCGGGAGTGAGAAGGAGAGATGTTGGGCTTTATGTTGGGATTCATAAGAGACCCAGGAGGCTTACCCCCCTGAGGCTTCATTTTACTACCACTTCCAATTCCACTACCACTACCTCCAGGCCCAGACAGCCCATGTTTGGTGATTGGGGAGGATCCTGGTTTGCCAACACCCATTCCTTGAGAGGGGCCTTTAGACTGGGATGACCCACCTCCACTTCCCATTCCTGTGGTTCCTGGCTTGGAGCTGTTGCTTTGTGTCGAGGAGCCTTCTTTGGACTTGATCTTTCCAGATGAGGATGTGTGAGAATGATGACTTTTGCTGCTGCTGGTTCCCCCTGCTCCACCTGTGCTGCTTGTGGCTGAGCTGCTGGAGGTGTATCCACTATGGGATGATGTTTTCCCCCCAGTTATGGTCCCTTTTGCAATCTGAATAGTGATTTTTGGAATTGGAGGTGTGGCACCACCAGGAGGAGTTTGCGAGCGTCCAGCACTACCAGGAGACTTGGAGCCTCCTCCACTTATACTTCCCCCAGAGCCTGAACCACCACTAGGAGGTGTGTATGGGCGTCCGCCTGAACTGTGTGAGGGGGACTTCCCATCTGGGTCCATCTTTTTCCGTTTGGGAGGCTTTTCTTTAGACTTTCCCTCACTTGATGGGGTCCTGCTACGTTTGACTTGTTTTCCCTCCGTTGAACTGTTCCCAATCCCCATCCCAGAGCTGCTCCCTCCGCTACCCCCATTTTCATCTTTTGGTCGCATGAGTCCCTGTTGCTGTTGCTGTTTAATTTTGGGTTCTGTACTTTTAAATTCAGCACATGCCGCTGCGAGGCCCATAATAAGGGGGCTCTGGGACCCTCCGCCATGTGTGTCTCCCAAATCCGGAGCTTGCCCCAGAAGTGGTTTACCACCACCACTGTTGCCTCCGAAAACGATCCCCATATCAAAAGGGTCTTTCATTGATGGCTCTGGGGTGCTCTGCCCATGTGGAGTTGGATTCTGAGGTGTTCCTGATGGGGTATTCTGCTGGCTACTTCCCCCAAAACCCTTGACCAGGTCCATGTCTCCATCTGCGCTTGGAGAGCTGTCATCAAAGTAGTTCTGGGGGAAGCCATGGCCTGAGGTCAAGAGGTCAGGGTTGAAGTCAGCAGCATCTGGGAAGAAGTTGGTGGAAGAGGAATCGCTGGTGGGTGTGGCAGCAGTTGCAGCTGCCTCAGCAATCAGGTCAGCAGCATCAGTAAAAGGATTCTCATTGCTGTTGGTGTTAAAGATGTCTGCGGAGTCAAACACTGCGCTGCCCTGACCTGAGCTGGAGGAGTCACGGATGGGGGTACCCAGGGGGCCTCCATCCTCCCCACCATTGCCCATCGGGTGCTGCCCATGGCTCCCACTGCTGCCCTTGCCTGTCTGCTCGGGCAAATCTGACAAGATTTCTGTGATATCAGGCCCGATGCTATCAGAGCTAGAAAGGCGGACCATACGAGGCGGTACAGCACCTGATGGTTGCTGTTGCTGAGACTGGACGTGAGACTGCGAATAAGGCATGCTGGGACCAGAGGGCGGAGTTCCACATTGGCTAGGTGCCGGAGTGATGCTGTGGGGCGTGTCTAGGCCATCACCGGTCAGGTTAACATCAAAGATAGAGTTTTGAGATGCGTCCACATCCATGGAGAGGAGCTCACGGTGGAAGTCATCCTCATGTGAGACTTGATGGTGTTGGTGATGCTGCGGCATCGAAGATCCCTGTTGTGATTTCATGCCTAAACCGCAAACTCCACCACCTGCGGCAGTTCCAGGCATCACGCCACCCTTTTCTGTCCCTCGTGGGCGCTTCTTCTTCCCTTTCGTGCTACTTCCAGGGCATGTTCCACTCATGCTTTCAGTCCGTGGGGAGCCAGATGAAGAATTCTGCCTCTCTAATGGACTAGAACCATACAAAGCGGCGAAGTCTTGTGTGGGGTTGTCTTTCAACAAGTTCATCAACATAGGATGATTCTTGGTGTTGCTGGCAGGGGAGGATGTTTGGGGTGGAGTTTGGTGGGGTGGTGGTGCATTCTGGGAGCTGGGGCTAGAGCCCACACTTCCAGTTATCTGTAATAGACTTGTCAGTATGGGATTCTGTGTGACTTTGTTGAAGTCATCTACATGGCCTTGACCAGGCTGTTGTTGTTGCTGCGACTGTTGCTGGCCAGGCCCCCCTCCTTGGGTTAGGCACTCTCCTCCTTGGGCTTGCCTCTCTGTTCGGGAAACCCCAAAAAGAGAATTAATTGGACCTCCAAAATTAGGTCCCCCAGGGGGTCCTGCTCCAGTGGGTGTGTTGTCCCCTGTGAGCCCAGGCAGTCCCATAGGGTTAGTTCCATCGCCTGTTGCCATGTTGTAGGTGGGACTACCGGAGGGTGGCAGGTTATTCTTCACCATGATCTCGACAGTTTGTGCAATTAATGAAAGGGCTGGAGTGTCTGCCTGGATGGTCTCTGCTTTCCTTCGAATGGCCCGCATGGTTACAGGGATGGACATGCATCTACAAGAGGGAAAGAAACAATTACCACAAGAAAAATAAATGTATACTATCAACATTTATGCATTCAGGAGGAAGTTACAAACTCACCGCTGGACCACTTTGGTGATGAATTCATCAGTGCAGATCAGAGCATCCGACAGTCCCTTATACAACTTGCAGGATACTTGTCTGGAGTCAATCACCTCCATCACCACTAGAGGAAGGAGGTCAGATAGGACACATTAATTTCACCCAAGGATATTGTTAAAGTAATATCAACATTATGCTGGATTAGCGATTTTGTTAAAGTGATGCTCACCACAAACTAATGACTCATTGACTGGATGCTGGAAAGAGACGCTGAAACTTGAGTCGGTAAGAGGACATACTTCAAACTGCAGCAGGCCTGCATTGTCTGAGGAAACAACAGCAAAAATGCTTCAGTCATTAAATGTGTTTTGACACATCAGACACAGAAAACAGTACATGTTGTTGATGGACCAAATACAGTACATCAGGGGGCAAATACTTACCTTCTTTGATGGAAGTTTGTTTTACACAACTGCCAACCAAGGTGTTATAGGCTGCCTGGTGCCGGATGATATCCAACAAGAGTGGCACTTGTGCTGGGTGGCGGAAAGGGATCTTGGACACCAGTGCTCCTTGAAGAGAACGACCGTCTTGCACTGGAGCATCACCATTCAGGAAGTAACAGTGCTGCTGATCTGGCAACACCTGTTAAAAAGCAAAGAAAGCAGTTTTCTTACAAAAACATTGATTTCTGTGGGTTAATACGTTTATTAGCTGTCTATATCTTTACTTAATCAATGTTCTCTTTAACAAACTATAGACCATGAATGTAGCTGTCGTTCATGAGCAGCACAGCGCCATCGAAAACAACTATTTATTTACAGAATGACAAGAAATTGCATTTCACTAAACTTCTGTTTTCCATGAGTCTGCACTCAAGATGGCAGAAGGAAGTAGAGATGATGTCGATCAAAACATGTCAAACTAGATTTACCGCTTCAATTCCAATAGGTGACCATAATCACAAACAACCAAAACAACAAGTAGAGGCCTCTTACAATATTTCTGTAACCACAGAACAACCATCTGTAAAGGAAAAAGAGATCATATTACTGGTGTGTGTGTGTGTGGCGGTATTGCTCGTGTCTGCTCACCGAGTAGAAGTGCATGTTGTATGAGGGCGGTGGCGTGGAGCTGCCCTCCTCCAGTAGCTGCCGTTGGCTCTGGACAACTAACTGGTAGAGAGGCGAGAGGCTGGGGGAGCTCTCAAACACTGGGATTGCTGTGGAAAAAATGGAGAGGTTGAAGTCCAAATTATCAACCAAAACGATTGTGCTTAAAGTGCATATTTATGACTTCAAAATACGCACAAGTAGCATTTCCAAGCCTCTGAATAAAGGACAGTGAGAAAGGCATGGGGCGGTTCATCTTGAGGAAAAAACAAGCCGGCAGGTCCACACAGTTGGAGTTGGTCACAGTGGAAAAGGAAGGCGTCCTAAAATACACCAAAGATTAAAATTCATCAGCTACCTTGCTCAGTTCTCTACTAGGTCTTCATTGGGGCACTAAAAAAACCCCAAATATGATTACCTCATTAAGTCGAAGAGTAGTGCATTTATGCATGTTTAATACATTGCATGCCATTCATTCTCAGAAACATTTAGAGGTTGCTCATTGCAGGATTTCACAAGTTCCCTGATAACGGGCGGTACACATTCTTACCCCTTGTTGTCAACTGGGTGGGATCCAGTGATGAGTGGGGCGATTGGAAGCTTGTAGACAGCTGAGGTTCCCTCAATTGTCACAGAAACACTGACACCCAGAGAGCGTGGAACTACAAAGCGTATCCAAGAGTCCAGACAAGGAGACAATCAACAGAGGTCCCACAAGGATAGAAATCACGACGCTATAGGCTGGTGTCTTGTGTACATTCCTGAATTCACCCTCTTCCTCTGTGCACTTACCATTGCTGTCTGGTGAGTTGAGCTGTGGGCTCGGTCCCTCCTCAAATATGTCATAAGGGGAAAGGTAACACTGAAGAGATACAAGATGGCCACCACTCCTGGCTGTTAGCAAGCCGACGCCTCCATGAAGAATAGTCTCCACCCCATTAGCATTGGTAGCTAACCTAGAAGAAGCATCAATCAAAAGTTATTGCATTACAAAAAAAGATGCTCAAATTAGGCTTTTTGCTCAAAAGTACTTTATACTACTCATTAAGCAGGTGAATATTTTACCAGGTGTTCTACTGCCTTTAAAATCAGCAATTGTGCCCTTAAACACTCCCTCCCCTGCACGACTCTTTCAATGATCACAGTGCAGCTTGAACAATATATTGATATTGAATATATATACTGTATATATTGAATATGCTAAACACCGGGAACCCAAATATACTAAGGATGATGTAAAAGGTAACAAAAAGCCATTTTGTGTGCTTACCTGAACATGTGCATCATCTTGGTGAGATCAAGCTCCAAAGACTGCAGCGCTATATACATCTTGGTTTTCAGTTTACTGGGGCACAGAAATAAATCAAGAGAATTAGATATAACCGACAATGAAACAATAATAATCATAGAAGATATGTCTCTTATGAAACAAGTGCCATTAATCAGAGTTTAGGTTGGCTTCAACCAGAAATCCTTGTAGCCTAAAAGTCTACTTACTTGTCCCCAGGGAGCTTGTATAGTTCGACAAGTCCCTTCAGATGCTTGGAAAACTCTTCAAAGTTCTTCTCCCTGATGAGATGCAGGAGAGGAGGAGGTGGTTTAGGCAGCTTTCAGAAAAATACAAGTAGCCGTGCCTGCATCACTCCAAGAAAAACAGAAATAAGAAACCCTACAGTGCAGTGTGTGGTTTCTACTCACCTCAGATGCTGAATCAGCTCAGGGCAACTCTGTGATCAACAAACCAAGAAAAATATAATACACTTTTGAGGACAATGTCTTCACCAAGGTGCACGACTGGAATTAAATCGTAATACGCAAGTATAGATTTTATAATAAACATAGACCAACTTGATTCTTATTTGGCTGAGCTTTATGGAGCCATATGGAAGTTACAGTAAACTGACCGTAGGGTTTTCTCCCTGATGAGCCACCTTGACATCCACTAGCTGGCCATTGGTGTCCAGCTGCACCTCCACGTAAAACATGTCTGATGTGATGTAACACTCTGTCCCTGATGGGCTGAGGTGAGAGCCAAGCCTGTTCAGAGAAGACAAAAAATCAAGAGAGAGCGAGACTAGTTTTAATTTAAGTCAATTTAGAAAATCGCTTTAGTAATCATTAATGCTGAGTG
Source organism: Pholis gunnellus (assembly GCF_910591455.1). Lineage (NCBI taxonomy): Eukaryota > Metazoa > Chordata > Actinopteri > Perciformes > Pholidae > Pholis > Pholis gunnellus. Next base: position 11,900,341 of record NC_136548.1, read on the forward strand.
AGCCTACAATGGGCAATTATAAGGAAAACAGTACAATAACAACAATCTACAATCAGCCTAAATGTCCTGTACTTGGCAAAAGGGGAAAGAACTCACATGTTTTGCCGAGCGATGGATTCTAGACGATCTGTCATCGAGGGCAGGGATGAAACTGAAAAAGAAGGAAAGGAAGAACAGGGAACTCTTCAAATCATAAAAAGCGACTATGTCATAAATTTGTTGCCTTATGTTCCTGCTGTCTGTAGACACAATGTGCCTGCATGCTTTCAACAGTTAATTTCAGTCTGCAAACACTTGTGTCTCCTTGTCTACTGATGGAAAGTGACACATTCTAATGGAAGACGTTGCCCAGCTCTCCCTCGTGCGTCTGTCCTTTGAGTCGACAGTCTCACCTTTCAGCGCTCTCTGCAGCGTCTCCAAGCAGGTGAGCAGGAGCTGGTGACCTGCAGCATTCATCACACCGCGTTTCTCCTGGGACACAGCGGGAAGTTAAACACAGGAATTAGATAATACAGCAGAGAGAAGATAAAAGTGCTTCATCAACAAGATCTGATGTTCAAGTTGGCTTTCCACTGGCTTAGTCAGCATTATAGGTCAGGGATTTAAATGTCACTGTAGTTTCACAGGCCCAGTAGGGAAGTTAATAAAGTAAAAACCTTTTGTGCAATTAGGTGATTAATTACAAATGCATGTTGAGCAGGTTGGTAGTGAGTCTCTCTTGGGGGTACACATTTGCGATTTGGATACTATATAGGTGCATGGTCTTTAAAAAATACTAATTCAAAAGCAATTAATCACATAAATAGGAACATAAATGATTCACTGTTTTTAGTGCAGGGAAAGTGTTCCCCACTTACCTACCTACTCCCTATTAAAACACAGGTTAAACCCATTAATTTCAATCTGATTGAACTCTGACATGAGAGATAATGACTACTGTTTGAATCAAAATGTGTGAAATCTTTGCATGATGGAAGAATACAAGAAGCAAGCTTTCTTAGGATCTGAGGGGTATATAACAACAAGATAATCTTCAATATTGACACCTGGTTTAAACCGGTGCTTTGTGAATTAAAGCTAACTAATTTATCTCAGAAAAAAGATCTGTCTCCATCTCACCATGGCCTGACGCACAACCTTGCAGGTCTCCTGCCATGGCCGTGAAACATTGTGTTTGGCATGAAGCTTCTCCAGCAAAGCAGCCATCCGACTCTGCTTCTCCGACTCTGAAAAAGATGAAATATTCAAGATAGGAGTTAAAAATCGCAAGTTATACACATTGATTGTCCTTTATTTTAAAAAGGTATTCACAGCCTCATCACACTGATTCCATCTCCTCTGTCCTTTTTTAGAAAGCTACCGAGCATCTAAGATCCAATTAGACTTTACGACATGATTGTAACTAAGTGACAGCCATTCTTCATCCATAGCCCTTTGTTTTTGTTGGTACATTCAACTGCAGACACAATACACTCAGTAGCCAGTTTATTAGGTATGTTGAACAATAAAACCTTCATGAAGGTAGGATTTATTGCAGGACTGTTGCATTAGACGGTGTTAGTTGTAGCTTGTTGTAACTGGCAACTAAGTTTATGCTGTTTATTTATTATAATTTATGATAATAGAATTTGGTCAAAGCAACAATGGAACTGTGAGTGTGAATGCCTGTTAAATTAATTCTAACTTCGCATTTTTAGGTAGTAAGTAAATCAAATTAAGGCTATCTATGACAAGCAAATAAATCGTTTTACTGCTAATTTGTTTTGTATGAGGGCCTAACCACAACAAAGGCTCCAGCGTTTCCCTGAGCTCCCCACAAAAGGTGCAATTCACATTAATGGGACTTGTCATTAGTACAACCCGAATAACAAAACGGGTACATAGCAATCGAGTCACATGACATCCCGAAAAATGATCACACCATCAGGACACTTGCGCATGTCAGTCCGGTCAAAAACACGATGATGGTGTCAACGAAAAAGAGCCCAACGTGTTGTTGTTATTACCTGTCATAACGGGCTACTGCAGCTTGATAGTTCATATTGGGTCGCTTAGGTAATGTGACGTTTGCATTATCGTTCAGCACTCGGAGTCAAAACAAGGACTTGTCAATAGATTACTTTAGGAGACCTCTGTTAGTCCCTAATGTTAGTGTATGTATAAAGTTGGTGTTAGCCAGCTAATAGCTCACTCCATGAAGCTAGCTGCTAACGTTACTTTACCAAGCATGACACCTTGTCCAGTGTCATAAACTAGTGTTCCACCATCAATATCTTTTTAAATTACTCAGAGAGCTGTAACTTCACCCCTATGTCCAAAACATACATAAAAAAAGAAACGTTCACGTTAAATAGTCGGCTAAGTTAGCTGTTAGCCTCCGTTAGCTTGAGTCGCCAGATCACCCTGATAACATAAATCAGTTCGCCGGATAGAAGTAAAGCTCGGGTCACGTTCTTACCTGTTACATCTTCGGCTTTGATCCGATCGCCATGGATCTGATTCCCTCCTTGTTGAACCGAGATAGAAGGTTCTCTCATAGGGCTACCGCTCTGCATTGACACACCAGGCCCCGCCGCCATTGTGCCCCACTATCCGTTTCAGTTTACTCACTTCGGTTTCCCAGCGTCCCCACCCGGGCTTCCGTACTATACCACACTCGTAAGCGGGTGAGTGGGAAAGGCTTTTCTCTTTCTTGTTTTGTTTTTTCAATTTAAATTTCAGTCCCAGCGGTTGACTTTTGTCGTTAGATTCAGAATTATATGTTTTTTTTAATTATTTATCTATGTTGCTATCTTGCCCCTATGTCTTTCCTTAAAGAAAACATAGTTTTCCATGCCCCTATGTTCCCTTAAATAAAACATAGGGCCACGTTTTTAATTGGCAATGTTAAGTGTTTCCGCCATATAGTGTAAGGTTTCAACAATTATTTCTTATTATTCATCAATATAATTTAAGGAGACACGTGCCTTTGCCTTTATTCCTTCTAAACCAAATGAAATCCCCTTGACGTGACTGCCTGCTTAAAATAAAAGGCAATGATCTGATGAAGACTCCAGATGGCGTACGATCGCCACGAGGAAATGATTCATGATTTGCCAAGAGCAACTCGCCGCCAAAATCCAAAGGAAGGTTGAAATATTCATGTTAATCGACTTCAGAAACAGAATAATGCAGAGACTTAACATGATGATTGCTTTTTTTCCTGCAAATTCTACTTTTTACAACCTCATCTATAAGGCAGTCACACGAAGCAATGGATAATTAAGCAGCAGATAAAGAAATTTAAAACAGCAAAAAGCAGCCATGCACAAGCAACCACATGCACATACATGCACACACCTGAGCCTATTGTACAGCTGAGCCTGTGGCAATGAGGGCTCTCTGGGGAGGATTTTCCCACCAACCATTATGACCTGCCTAAGAGAGGGAGCAGGAGTGTGTTCATGAATACATGCGCATTTGTGCATATGCAAAGATATATTTGTGAACATGGGTATAAAAACACACACACACACACACACATAGCAGATAGCTATAGACAGCAGTGAGGATGGAGAGGGACCAGATTGGCATCGTCTGAGACAGTAGACAGACCCGCAGATAGACATAAGAAAAGAGGGGAGGTGCCGCTATGTAATTGATGTGCCCACCAGGAGCTTTAGCTGGCTGCCTGGCATGGAAGAGGAGGTGGGCACCGCTGCCAAGACAGCAGTAGGAGAAAGGAAAGGGAGGCACGGGCCTTGGGGAGCACGGTAGCGTGCTGAAACCATGCCCATCAATCAGAGGCTAGTTCACCTTGCCATGCCAAGCGGGACCCCCCTCTGTGCCGAGGGAAGGGGTGGCACAGGGAGCAAGGCTGGCACAGTTGCTAAACCTTCCCTAATCCTCCTGGTGGGTGTATCAGTGCCACGTCCGAATGGCAGTGGAGTGGGCAGAGCCAGACATGGTGGGGAAAGAAAAGAAAGTTCAGCCCCTCTTCTGAAAGAGGTGTCACTTCATGTTGTTAACATCATGATGTATAAATGTTAATATTATTTCAACTAAAGGCTGAAAAATGCCCCAGCTTCTCATAAAAAAAGCTATTTAGGAATTATGTGACATTGACCAAAAAGGGTTGCCCACTCTGTTAGCTCGACCTTCTAAGTGCTCTCTTTTCTTTGGAAAGAGTTCAACAAAATAAGGCCGATCTGTCGTTTAAAATGTGCGCCATATGCTGTATGAATTCTGTGATTACGCTGATTGTTACTTGGAGCCTTTGCATGTTAAGATTTTCCTATAATGCACCTATTTTACATAATTTTATCCTGATAAAAATGGCAAACTAATGTGGATGGCTGATACCGCACAACACAAGAAACCCTGCTGTACAACTGTGATATTAATTCACACACTTCCATACATGCACACACATACTCCTATATATAAACACTATGCGGTGGATAATGTATATAGTATACATAGATACACACTCATACTCAAATATACGACAAACCAAACTGATCATCCTTTGTTTCTAACTTCCTTATATTATCAAACTCAAATAGTGTTGAGGGAGATGGCTGTCTAACATCTCTATAAACACATGTATTTGATTTCCTCTGCATGTTTCCAGTTTTAACACAAGGGGATGGAGATGTGTGAACAGCTTGGCAACCTTATTGAGTGCTTTGAAGTTGACTACCCTCCTTTCCCACCATCTCTAGAGGTGAACTCACATTTTACCTGATGTGAATAAATAAGAACAGGCTATTTGATGCATGCATGCTTCCTTTACAATTCATGGCTACCGGAGGAAATAACCAGACAATGTAAATAACAGATTTGATATGGTTTTGTGGTTGGTTTACGAGCCGTTTTATTTAGGTGCCTCTTGTATAAATGTGCCAAACAAAAGGAATAGACTGAGCCTTTTTCTTTTCACCTTTCATACAAGTTTGAGATCAGTGAGCCTGAAGGCTGGAAACGGTCCAGAAAACAGTGAAGCATTACCAGGACACAGTTTCTGCTTCTTTGGCACCGAGTGCCTTGACGTGCATGGGCAGCTGGGAAGACTAGCTGGGAGGGTGATAGAGGGAGGGAAGTGCAAGAGACAGAGGGAGAGAAAAAGGAGGGGTCGGCCCTATAGGACCATTTGTGATGAGGCTCATTTGCACAACGGCACTTAATTGGCTACAACAATTAATTAATGTGTTGGAAAGTTGGCACAAAAAGTTCATTTAAGAGGGTTTTAATAAGCAATTAGGGGGAAGTAACCAGTGAGGTAGAAGCAACCGCAAAAAAAGATGCTGAAAACTCTGAAAGTATAAACTCCAGCTCTTAGGGAATAATGTGCCATATCTGGAAACCAGGATGTGGTTTGCTAATATGGGTAGTTACTGCACATCCCATTGTGAGCACTGATGCCATTAAGATACATTATTTTTACCCCATACTTTTACAACGCCAACTGTTCATGGCACCCACTTTCCAAAAACAGCATTGTCTCCTCTCCCCTTCATTCTCCCTCCCACTGTCTGCCTCCCTCTCTCTTTTCTCACTCTGTGTATGAAATATCGCATGACTAATGAGTGGAGCAGGTTGAAATCCTGGGGAAGATGTCCTTGGAAGACGAATGCATTTTCAGCAGAATAATTAACTTAATTAACAAATTCACATGCATATTCATCAGCCTATTAATGTCTCCTCTGCGCGGCTTGATGAGCAGTGGGGTAATAACCATCTCATTTGCATAGCCTGTTCACACGACTTCCCATTTAAAGACAAAATAAGGGAAGGAAGAGCACAGGAGGAAGACGGAAGGGGGAAATTGGAAAAGAAGACAACAAATAGAAAACAAGGGAGAGGCGCAGCGGGGTAACACGCAGAGGTGAGGAAGTGACGTGGGATGGTTGGAAATAGGCTAACAGTTTATCTGACGGATGGGTGACATGAGGAGGGACGGCAAACATGAGCCCCAACAGATTGACTGCATCTCTCTCTCTTTCTCTCTCTCATCCCTCCAGTCAACCTTGTAAGCCATTTCCCCCCTCCTGCTGTTCAACCATCACCATTTGCTTGCATCCATGTCATAATATTCTCATTCCTACAAGCTGAAAGAAGTGGGCTCTTTTGAAAGGCCATTTTAGAGTTGAATCCAAGTCAGAAATACAGAAATGTCCCCCATCAGATGTTTGTCTTGGAAAATTGTTCCGTGCAGAACCCCCGATCATATCAGCGTGCCCTCTCCATGTTTCTCTCCCTCTCTGTCTGTCTGTCTCTTTCTCCCCTTCCTATAGTCTCTCAGGGGGAATCTTCTTGGCATTGCTCCACTCCTTTCTTCTCCACCGCCAGGCTGCTGCCGTCTCTACTCTGTTACCACTGTCTGCACACAACCTGGTGCTCCTAGCAACGCCACCTCTCGCATACACTCCACATGGCGGTCCGAATGCCACGTGTGTTTGTGTGAGTGTGTACTAAACACACACACACACACACACACACGCGCGCGTCATGTTTACCGTTTACACTCTTGTATTTGTTTCTGTACTAAGATAAATCCTCGGTCTATATATATATATAGCCGGATGTTTATTCTGCCATAAAAGAAAACAAAAGGAAAATGTCAGAATCAATAACCTGTAAGCTGTCAATACCTCTTCTGTTCCAGTTTGGAATATGAGTCTTAGTACAATAAACCTACTTTTGTTTTATGTAGATAGAAATGGAGTAGATAGAAAGATAGAAATAGTAGATAGAAATAGAGTAAGTGAGACAATTATATTACACTTTATTCCCTTTATTAGGCTACTCCATAATCACAACAATGGTACCTTGTTTATCAAAAAATGCATTACAAATGTTTCCAATATTGCTTTGTGAATTAAACATGCGTATTTCAAATGACTTTCTACAATTCCTTTACAATTTAACTCTTTGTGTACTTGGGTATCTTAAAATATTGTAATGAAAGGATGTTTCATACACACAAAAAGTAGGCTACTTCTTAAAATGACATACAGCATCAGAGATAAGACATTTATCATTATCATGTCTACAGGTTTTTATTCCAAACCAATCTAAAACAGCTGATTTCACATATTAACACATGGGAGAAATGAATCTGTGATATCACATAATATGCTTTGTAGACGAAAAGAAACATGCACCACAAGACATACTACAAAAATGTAATATTCCAAAATCGAGCCCTGCAGTAGACTTGGACATGATGTGTTATTTCTCCGGTTAATTTGCAGGCTTTCAATTTTTCGTTGTTGGCCAAGTCATGATCTGATGCTTCCTTGGGGGCATCTTTTCTGTCTTCTGTCCTCAGCGTTCATCTGAGGATGCAAAAATGTGCAGAAACATAAATTGAGAAAGTCCTGTTTCGCATGAGCGATTGGCTTGCTGGACTACAAGTGCATTCTTCTGGCAGACCTCCCTGTGATGAAGCAATACAATGTTGTGTTGCATTATAGAAGTAGCATTGAAAATCCTATCATTATGTAATTGTCATATTTGTTTATTAGGGCCGCCCATACAAACCAACTTGTTTCAAGCCATAAATTGGCTTTTCACAACCCCCATACCTTGTGTGTAGACATTTCCTCTCTAAATGTTTTCAGCTTTCCTGCATTTTAAACAACGTTCCAGTGGTGAGAAACACAAGTTTAACACCTCTTTGGATTTTTGGCTCACCAAGCTGAGTGACCTTCTGTCGTGTGTTGAGCGTTTCCTCCTCTGCTGTGGCATGTCAAGTCTGTTTAAGTTTGACGTCACATGCTAGCCCCTCTAAGAACGTTCGGATACTTAGTTGGTTACTTAATGCACAATGTAAACCTTGTTGTTTGTGTCAGGGGAATGTGTGGTGTCATGTCCTGTAGATGTACACATGGGGTCAAAAAGTAAAATGTGGTGCAAGCATGTTGTGTATAACGGCATACATTTTGCAAGCATTTGAAAATCTAAAGGTCCTGGAGTCCAGAGTCTAGTCTTAATTATTTTCTCGGTGCCCACCCACACTATGATTCAGTGTGACTGTGTAACTCTACAGGGACTTTCAGAGGGTACCAGCTAACAAGTGATGACTTTGAAATTCAAAGGTCTTTCTTATATGCTTTGCTTCGTTTTATTAATGCCAAAGTGAAAAATTAAACTCACACACTTATTGTGTTTACATGGAGCACATTATAAGTCCTTCCTCCATTAGACGGTTGAGATGTTATCTGTCATGCCAATATGCCATATTTGTCGTGGTGTAACAATATTTTGCCCTTTAATTTGGGTGTTATTTCCTCTATTATTTTATCCTTCTTGGGGCTTAAGTACCATTTGCATTTCCCTGAGCTTTGACGCAAGACGGCAGATTTGACTTCAGTCCACCTTCATTCATTTAGAAGTCTTTTCTGCTCTCGCAAAATACAATTCTGAAATTAGGCGTACGATCACTTTTGTTTCACGTGAAGTTCTTATTTTGTGAAGTGTCTCTGACACATCTCAGTAGACCATGCTGATTGGCTAAACGCAGGCTGCAGGCTGATGTGTAGCAGTTGTGAGAGGAAGAGCTAGGAAAGGCGATTGAGATACAGAGTATTAGCCGGTGTCGGGAGGAAATTAAAGGCCAGATCGCTTTCTTAATCAGAGCACAAGCACTGCGTTAAGAAGGAATTAGGTCGACAGCTGCTGTGTCGCTGCTTACCTTGCTCACGCTCTCTCACTTCCTCATACACACACATGTTCTTCACACACTCTCATTCTCCTTTGCTGTTTCACTCCTTGACCCTTCACTTTTGTCTTTTTCGTTCCCTTGGGTTGTCGCCTTTTTGTTTCCCCGTCTACTAGCACTATTTCCTGGACCTCTCCTCTATTTCCATATCCAATCTTTTTTCCCCTTTGGCTTTGGCCACTTGTCAGCAACCGAACACACGCTCAGACACGCAAGCTAAACCAAAACTATACCCAGACAAATAAAATATTCTGCTAAACATGTAGACAAAAATACGAGACTGGAGAAGAGGAGAGAAGGGAAGAGAAGGGAAGAGATAGAAGGGAAGAGATAGAAGGGAAGCGATGCATGATGGATAAAGAGGGTTTTTGGTTCTGTTCCAGGAGGCTCAGTAGTACCCCTGTGGCTGATGGATGAGCTGTCATTGTTGAGCTCTTCCACGTACACCTGAGATGAATGGACAAACAGCAGTGGCCCTTTCGCTGTCTATCCATCTTCCTCTGTTTAGATACATTCTGCCGTCCACACTTGTCCCCCACCCAAACACACAAGGGGCTCATCCGATATGAGTTTTTGAAGACCAATACCATTATTTTTAGACACAAGTTGCCAGTAGCCAAAATTGTGTGCCGGCATTATCTGTATTTTTTATTTGACCATTTTATGCCAAAAGCCTGGCAAGGATTCAGTGTTTCCCAGGATTTGTATTGTTGCTGGAAAGATTAAAAAAACAAACTGTACTGCATTGAAAACCAATGAGATGTAGATTGGCAGTGGAATAACCAACTTCACTTACCTAATAATAAGGGGAAAACATAATGACTTCAAAAGTTGAATTGATTTGTACAGTTTGTAATTGTTATTAAGCTGTGAAGATCAAAGAATCTGCATTATAATGCAGGTGGATCGCACTGACCGGGCAACATCTGTTGAAAGGCCATTATCAGCTCAGTGCCAAAATAAAATACGTCGGTCTGAATTTTACGCCCAAACGTGCACATTTGAAAGTCATCGCATCCAGTCCATATTTCAAGCTCCCACATGTCTTTTCAAACCATGTGTCGGAAATACTGAAGATTGTTAACTAAGGTCAGGAGTCCCTCCACTTTTTAATTTGGCAAATGCGGCATATCAATTTTAATTTGTTGCTTTAATCAGTTGAATCAACTGGAATGACCCTGAGCCTGATTGCCAGCATCTTTCCGCAGACTTCAGTTTTTTGGCATATTGTTCAGGCCATGGGTCTATGGAAATTACAACCAAGTGGCAGCACTCAATATTCAGAAATGGATTTCCTGTTTTGAAGTTTTACTGCGGTTAAATTAACTGCTAAAATCCTGGAAAAGTTTTCCCTCAATTTGATATTTTATATGGATTATGATGCAACAAATCATTAACAAGTTTGACCTAAGTTCATGCTTTCAACATATTGTGTTCACTTCATTCCTTTAAAAAAAGGCAATTACAAAAAATAACTCTTTATGATAAAATGTTAATAATAAGGAGTTTGGATGTTTTGCATCCAGCAAAGATAAAAAAAAAGGAAATACTAACTTTTATTTGGCTCCTAATTTAAAATTGCCATTAGGAGCATGCCTGTGCATGTTGCAAGGGGAGTTTTCAAATAGCATTAACACACTTAGCATACACAGTTACACAAGATTACCACAAACTGCCCTTTATGAAGCAGGTTAGATACAGAGTCCGTATTCACCAACCTCTCTGTGGCACAGATACACTTTGGGGTGAAACTACCCTGTGTCCTCTCCAAGGGGGAAGGTTTAAAAAACATTTAATTAGGCTTTTGGCATGGCCTCACTTTTAGCCTGGAGGTGTTGGAGGAGGTTTTACAGACTTCATCCCTTTTAGAGCCTCGCAGATTAAACATTCATGAGAGCTATCAGCAGACCTTATGTGTCCTCTCCCGCTGTACAACTTCATCTGTAGTTTGCATGTAGCGTCACGTTCGTGTAGGTTTATGTTGTTGAATGGTGCACTTATGTAGTATGCACACTTTATTTTTACTGTCACTTTCCTGTACTGGTGCAATCATGAACTGATTGCCCGTAGAACATAGTACATTGAAGAGTTGTTTAAGCATGCCTAAATTCATTAAAAGTGTGTATGTGAATCTTAAAATCCTCCTGTTTGTTGGTTCCCAGAGTCGGCCTAGTGATGTGCAGGATGGAAGGATGGCGCAGGAAGGCGGAGGAGGTTTGGGGGAGAAGGGTGGAATGGAGTGGTGGGGGGGTGGGGGGGCAACAGATGGTATGCCACGCTGCGAGGGACGTCGGCTGCCACGGGTGGGGGGAGGTGGAGTGGGGGCAGATAAATGGGGATGGGAGGGGGTACTTTTCCCCAAAGTGCCAGCAGGGATGACGAGGAGGGGGACTAGCTGCATGAGCGTGTGTTTGCGTGTTTGTATGAGCGTGCCTGCGTCTCCATGTGTCAAGGAAGAGCCATATTCAGACTTGAGTTTCTCATCGAGTGAGGTGAGAAGCTTGTGCCCGAGTGCTTCATGCCCACTCAGTGTCAGTCTTTGGACTTCCAGCATCGGAGAACAGAGTGATGACTCCCCACGCACCAGTACACAGCTAGTTCACAACCATCAAGATTGTATGAGGATGATGCTGAAATTACTCGTAACCCAGTTGTTGTGGTGAACTACTCCCACCCCCTTCACCCTTGTCTCCTCTCTTCTACGACACCTATACATGCACAGGCGGCACACATGCTCACACACATGCACATAAACGCGCACACCAACCCCCAATTACAGTGGCTGCCTGTAAACATACCAGCTTCAGTGGTATATATGGTGCTGCCTATTGAACAGATGTTGTGGAATTTAAGATGCAAACGCACCCCTCCACCCCCACCCCCCATCCAACACACACACACATATATTTATATATATATACACACACACACACACACACACACACACAAACCCTCACTGTCTCCCTCCCCCCCAGCTGGCCCTGCCATGAACGTGCCATGTGGCGCTCCATTCCCCCTGGCACTTCGACTCTGGCTGTGCCAACTCTGCCGCGTCTGGCCGCCGCCAACTGGAAAGACCAAGAAAACGGCAGACTCAAAGTGGACTGTTTCTTTGTGTGTCTGAAAGTGTGTGTTTGTGTGTACCTGAAGAGGCACAACTCTGCAAAACTTGAGCTGTCAGTCTTTGTTTTTTTTTAATGTAGAACAGAAGAGAGGAGAATCGAACATTTTATTTTCCAGCGTTAAAAACGACTAAAATTGCGTAAGATGGAATATGTGCATGTCTATATTCGTGAGTGTGTGTGTGTGTACCTTATGCATGTCTGTGCAGGTGTGCGGTGTATGCAGCATGCACAGCGTGTCACACTGTCAGTCCTTACATGCTGGTTGTGAATCCACTTGGGAATGGCGGTGGAATTCCTGTTACCATGGAGATGTCCAAGCTCATCTGTAGTAAAATTTCAACTTGAGAGAGATTAATTCAGAGGAACGTGTTGATTTATTCATCCTGGTGGATGCTGATGCACTTCCTCATTCGTTCTGATGTTTTACTGTGATGGCTGCCCATTCGCTGACTGGGTTTCATTTTTCAAACCATGTCACTGTTGAAATGCGGCTGCCGCTGTGCTTTTCTATCTTCATCATGAGTTGAAGGATGAGTCTTGTGATGTTTTCCTCTTATAGACAACACATCCAAACACCAAACCCAACGATGAATTGATTTTATTAACAAGCATTGTCTTATAGTATAGCTTATTCCTCCAAATACACATGAATGGGCCACAACACTGCCCTGGATAACATGTTCCTTCACTGCAAAATGGGCACTGTAGTTTACTTTGAGTCAAATCCTACATGCACCATCCTGCTGCCATAGCAACAAGTTCTCCAAATTAGACAGCAAAATACATCAATTGTCGATGCGATCTATATAATGACAAATAAATGTGTTCTCTGATCTGACGGCCCTGTCGGCAGGACAGCGGGGCCACGTCATTGTTCAGCTCGTTATCACGTAAACAAAACGCCCATTGCTCTGAAAATACACAATCTCCCTGCAAAAAAACAGAAGCACATGGATGATAGTTATGCGATATCAGAAATGTATTGAAAGGAAAATCTTCGAGAGCTCCGGTTTTTGTAATGTTTGCTGAAAAACTACAGTGTCTGGCTGTTTAAAGCAACACCTTAAAGGGAACTTTAAAGAGATGTGTCAGCTCCTTGACATATACTTATGACATGTGACGCATACATATCGATTCACCCTACATTTAAATCAACATAAATAAACATGTTTGTATTGGTTCAACAGATTTTGATACATCACTTTGATACATGGTACAACTGAAGTGGTACCAGTCCTGTGCTAGTATTTATGTTCACATACACATTGTTGCATTCTTGTGTGCATATGCATGAACATGTGTTTTGTCTCTATGCGACCCTTAAGTCTCTCTTTAATTCAATGTATGACCTCCCCCCTCATCCCCCTTTCCTCTCCCCCATGCAGTGATGGGAAGAGAGAACTGCTCTCCTTATTCCTCTTCTCATAATCTCTTTTAATCTGAGAAAGCAGGCGTGGGCTTCTGTGTCAATACCTCGTCTCAAGGCCGCCACCGGGACACACACTCCATTATGTTTACTTCTTCTTAACATCCAAAGGGGGGTCGAGGGAGACGGATCAGCGAGGCAAAAAGAAGAGGAGGGAGAGAGGCCGGGGCATGAGGTGGAGAGGGAGATGTGAAAGGAAGAGGAGAGAGTGGAACAAGTGGGCTAACCCATGGGAAATATAGGTGGCATATAGGTTTGAATTCTGATAAACAGCATGAGAGAGTTATGTTAATAACAATACCAACTAATTAACAGAACATTATTGCCGGATGTTAGTCAGTTGCTACTTTACATAATACAGAACAGCTTGAATTATCAAGCTTTGGCAAACTCATCATAATCAGGATGAAAGTGATTATCAACAGCCATCACCTCAGAAAAGAAGGGTCTATCTCATGTAGGCGAATGTGCACCCGCTTGACCTACTTGCCGCAGAATGCCCTGCAGTACATGGATACACAGGACGATTATGCAATTAAAGCCATGATAGAGAAAAATATAACTGTTATTGTTTCAAAACACACAGCTCTTCTCTGTGTCTGAGAAGAAGGAGCAGAACATTACAGATACGAAGCGGTTTTGAACTAAAAGTCTTTTACCCGTAATGATAAAATGATAAAAAATGTACTCTGTTGTGTCTATTGTGCTGCAACAGACATGTGACTTCAGGTATTACACACATGTTAAGAAGAGATACCACAATATCTAAGGGTTTGATGTCTTGAGATACAGTAAATTAGTTCAACTTGAAGTTCCGCAATTAGCTCGACAACTTCCTGTGCTCAATTTTGCCCTTTTTCCAAAGTGGACACATGTTTTTTCTTTCTCTCTTTCTCTCTACAAGTGAGGTAACAAACTTGTTAATTGATAATCAATCCACAGCTCTTTGTGGTGGATAATTTTGTGATGACCATGATTATATGATGTGACGCTGTTATTTCCCCTCATAACAATTAGACCAAACAGTTATCAAAATCCCTTAGAAATTGGCTAAATAAACCGAGTACATGACAACAAAAAAAATAGAAATACCAAAAAAATAATCAATGATAATATATCTGGAATTGATATTACTGTACATGTGCTGCAAAAACATATGAACGAGTAAACATGTGTACAAAAGATATCTGTTCATGTATTTGTTATCAAAATATAAAGCTTATATGTGCAGTAAAATAAATGCAGGGACAGATCTACTCACTTTTTGAATTGTTTGCATTTTGTGCCTCTTTTTAATAAAATATTTGACATGTGTTACATGTGCACAAAATACACACATGGTCAAATGCACACTTAGAGGTCAGACCCACACAAAGTCGAAAACTGTGGGTGGCTGCTAAGTCAAGGCCAGTGACTAAAGAGATGCATGTGTGTGTGTGTGTGTGTGTGTGTGTGTGTGTGTGTGTGTGTGTGTGTGTGTGTGTGTGTGTGTGTGTGTGTGTGTGTTGTGAGCATCTGCATGTGCGAGGGACACTGTGGTAGTCTCTGTATGTGCGAGAGTGTGTTTAAATTCAGTGACAGCTGTTCATTAGTCCATTACAACCCCACACTGCTGATTCCTCAAAGCAGCAGACACCAGCAGAAAGAGGTTTACGGGAAGGACAAGACACATCTCATAGCTGCAGAAAAATTATTTTATCGTTATTTTAGTTATATTTTTTCATCTTCATGCCACAGATTTGAATTTGTATTCAGATATTTCTGAAAAAGACAAAGTTCCATTCCTTGCGATGTGTGGCAGTTTAAATACTTGGAAGCTATTCCTTCTTCTACTCTTCTTTTACTTTTACTTACTGTTAAATCTATTCGCTGTTACATGTTGTAGCTGTGCAGTGTGTACATCTGGGACTTATGGAAACATATGGACAGTAACCAGGACATTTTTCACTGAACTTTAAATGAAATCCTCCCACCTGGCAGATACCAATTGCACTTACAGTACAGTTTTTATTTGCTAGTTGCTCTTAAATGTTTTCATAATGTTCTACTACATCGAGGAAATAGTTTAATTGAAGTAACTATCCTATTTTTCATTTCACGGAAAGGTTCAACACATAAAACATTTAATGGAAAAGGAGACTCATTAGAGCTAGTGTGAAGTGAGAGCAAAGAGGGCACGAGAATAATAGAGTTGATGTAACACAGGATAAAAGAAAAACGATTTAGAGAGACAGCTTGTACTATATCCTGTCTTCATTTTTTTACTTCCTCCCTCCATATAATTCCTACGATCAAACTCCTCTGGGATGTTGACAGCTAACAGCGACTGCAAGGCATTCATACCGTATATTCCTCTTGTTTTACATCCAGTAATAATTCTGCAAGTCACACAGAATGCACAGTTCAGGATATTAATTTTTTTTTTTATTCTACTATTTGGGGGATGTGAAAGCAGCTTTGGCAAAATGTAGAATATAGGGAAGTCAGTGCATTGCAATGCTGTTTGATGGATTCAGAGAAAATGTTGCTCGTTCACTTTCCCAGAAGCACAATGGCAGCATCACAGAGACGTCTTTGGCCATAAGTTACTGTTCAGTTTTAACGTGTTAAAAATACCTAAACTGAAAAGATTGGACGAGCCATCCAGCTTTTTTTTTCCTGACCTCTAACTTGATTTACATCCTAATCTGGCAAGAAGTCTCTACTATACTGCGATATATAAAAAAAGAGACTGCAGTGAGTCTTCAGTCAAATCTTACTCTAAGATGGCAGACACAGAGAGAGACACAATTGCAGGGGTGGAAAATGTTCTGTAAGTCTTGAGATAAACAAATTGCATGGGGTGTGTTTATGTGAAGACAGTGTGTGTTTGTGTGTGCGCGCGTGTGTGTGTGTGTGTGTGTGTGTGCGTTCATGTGTGTGCATGTGGGTGACCAGCGATGGAGGAGCCAGGCGAGGGTGTGATGTACTTTAAGAAGTTGAATGTGTGAGATAGAAGTGACCATGTGCCACGAGTGAGAAGAAACTGCAGAGAAGAAAGTAAAAAGAAGAGAAAGGTGAGGAAAAAAAAAAGTGATATGCTGGGATTGTTAAAGTGCTGTGTGGGAAGAGAAATTAGTGATGGGTGCTCGATGAAAGAAAAGAAAGAGGTAATGTAAGTTTTTGTGTGGGTAAAAAGGGGTTTGGGGGGCAGGGGAGAGGAGAGGAGAGGAGGGGAACAAAAAGAAGCAAACATGCCAGAGAAGGAGAGGAGACGGAGGGAAAGAGAGGAGAAAGGAGCAGAGGAGCGAGGGCAATGAGCTGGATTGAATACCATCTGACAGGTCCAGCTGGGAGTTTGCCCACCCCGCAGCACCGCAAAACCCCTCAATATGGAGGCCAATTACTGCTGCCCGCGTGACCGTGGCATGGCAGCATCAGAGACGCAACCCTCCTCTTCGCCTCGCCTCTCCTTTCCCTTTTCCTCTGCCTCACCCACCCCCCCCCCTCCTCCCCTCTTCCCCTCCTCATTCCCCCCCCCCCCCCCCCTCCCTCCAAAAATAAATAAAAAACACTCCCACCATCTGTGCAGAGTGACAACAACCTCTATACCTTACCATGCACAACACAGACTGTACACTGCACACACATACACACACACTTGGGGCAAACACACACATCAAACAGGACAAATCCTCACTCATGGGCTCTGTGTGCTTTTGTACTCGACGGCAAGTCTGTGAGTGGTTTGGTTTCAGTGAGTTTGTGTGTGTGTGTGTGTGTGTGTGTTTGTGTGTGTGTGTGTGTGTGTGTGTGTGTGTGTGTGAGTGTGTGTGTGTGTGTCCAAAAAACCACAGTGAGGTCTGATACCTTTACACCTTCTGCATGTTTTCCCCCTTGTAACACACAAAGACAGTTAAAGCAGGGATGGGCATTTAGGGAGTACACACTCACAACCACACACACACACACACACACACACACACACAGACACACTACCATTGTTCCAGATGCAGTGGAATTTCCCATTATGCCAGCTTCATCTCTCTTCCCAGAGCTGGGGCGTGGCGCTCAGGCTGGCAGGGTGGTGATGATGGTGGGAGGCTGCAGGGTGGGTGAACATGATGCAGTGGCACCCGATGCCCATTGCGGTGGAGGTGACTCCCCAAATTTAGCCCTGTGTGCACCCAGACAAGCTCGTCTAAGTGGTGTTTTTTGTTTTTGTTGCCCTCTCTTCAAGTGGTGTGTGGCACATAAAACATGTTGCATATACATCATAGAGCTTTCTCCTGTCACCCCTCTCTATCTCTGACACACACACACACACACACAGAGAGAGAGAGAGAGAGAGAGAGAGAGACTGCTGCGACTTTGTCACTCATCTTTTAATATTGAAATTGTTGTTCTGATGTTGGTTTATTTGTGGTTCCCACCTCTGTCACTGTCCTCTCCCGCTCAACAAAACGCTCTATATTATGTTTATGACACTGATTAGTCCCGTGAAATATTTTTTTTTAGATTAATTCCAATAATTAATCCGATAAATGTGTACCTAATCTGATAAATGTGAGTAAAACTCTCCAGATGGAGATTTATGTGCAGTAGGCCTGGGCCTACTTTGTGCTGCGTGTTTCCACTGCTGCGATTTTAGCGGATCAGTTGATCATTTTTAAAGCAGTTAAATGGGGCTCTGTGCGGGATTATTTAATTACAGTGATTGCATGCTATTTTCTAAACATTCATTTGAACAATTACGCTTGAATATGATCCCAATTAATTGATTTTATGGACTTTAGTTACGTCAGTTAAGCCCAATTTGTCATGGATATTTAAAATACCTATTATTACATTACGCTGAAATCCGCCCACTTAGGTGAGCGTCCAAAAGCAGAAAAATATGAGTAAACACACAACATATGAGGAATTCATAAAATAATTCGTTTAGATCAATACAGGGGTAATGCACTGCGTCCTCAATTCGTTTAGTTCCTGTAATAATAACGACAATAATAAAAAAAATAGTGCCAATAATAATTATATGTGTTTTTAATAAATCAATCCCTTTTATTTTTGGGGGGGTTAAAATTGAATGATCTAAATGAGGCTGGATCCACAGGTGAGTTTCACGGGTTTAAAGTCATACGCAGTTTAAAAGTCTGCATGCAGAAGCGAGTGACAAGTCTTTCACACAGCAGAAACATCCGTTTCGTTTCATGCCTCGGTCTCTCATGCTGAAGTGCGTGACCGGAAGAAGAAAAAAAAGGTCTCCTCTTTTGTCCGGGGCCGCGCTTGGACACTCAGCCTCCTTTAGCTGCGGAGAATAATGAACAGATGCTGAGTGAATTAGGAAAGAAATACTGGGTCCCTCCCACAAGGGCCACTTTGGCAGGGGCCGCCTGGCTGCCACGTGGCGCAGCTGGCACCGGGGTTGGTGGTGGTGGGCTTTACTGGTCTCTGGCTTTACTGGTGCTCAGACATTTAGCGACTTGGCAACTCGCTCCGCCATCAAGTCTTCTGCCAGCCACCGCCCCTCCCCACTAAAAGAACTAACTGAGAGGTTAGAGCAGAAAGTAAAAGCAGAAAGGTGTCTCCCACCTTCTCCTCCGAGGCCTGGAAACTAAAGTGGACCAATCATGAAACAGAGGGATGCTGGGAAGAAAGGCAATTTCAGTATTAACAGATTTGACGGTGACCTGAACCTGCCACAATACACCAAAAGGTTTAAATATTCAAATGGCTGCACTCTTACAAGTGTCTGAGGATTTTTCGTTTAATTGCATTTTAAAACCTCTCCATCTGGGAAAAGAAATATAAACTTAAGTTAGTTTCAATCAAGACTTCAATGTGACTAACCAAAGTGTCTAAATAATGTATGGGCTCAATGGCCAAAATGATAAATGTTAGTTACCTTTTAAAAAAGTTGAAGTAGTTTGTAGTAGCCTATATATAAATTCTTAATTGTCTGTAAATTATTAATGTTCTTTAGATTGCACAATAGTATATTTAAGACCCCTAATTTCCCTTTCTCTTCGTATTTACCCAACTATAAACTAAAGCTGATTTATTTAGACAAAAATCTAACTGTTGAAGGATACCATGTTAATGTTAGAGAAAGCAAAGCTGTTATATTTGAGAACAGAAAAAAGTAAAATGACCAAATTTATAATCTCACAAAAATATAAAAAGTATCTTTTAGCTTGTTGTTAATCACCAGATTCCAATTATCACATCAAGATTTCAAATTGATTTATTTATTTGTCTATTTATTTATTATCAGTGGTGCTAGTAACCATTTAGATTGTGTGGTGCGAGGTGTGTGAGAGTGTGTTTGGATGTGTTAGTTTATTATGTCCCTCTTCATTTCAAACCAACGGGCCAGTGATTCACCTGATTTTGCACCTGCCCAACTCTTTCAATGATGTGGTGAGTCAGATGAGCCTTTAGGCCACAATTAAATCAAATTAGGAATGTTGAAAAAATCATGACAAATACATATTTTTACAGTGTAAGTCCTTGCCATGTACAATCTGCTTACTTCTCCTCTATTCCTTTTTTGCCTTGGTCAGTGCTGGATGGGACTGTTTCCACCCTGCGGTGCCCGGTGCTGATTTCCCCTGGACGTCAGCAACAACATATGGGACCCAGGGCAGCGGTCCAAAGATGGAGCCTGCTCCCACTATTGATTTGAGAAATCACCAATGATGTGACCTAGCCTACATGAAGCCAAAGTGTCAAATATTCAATTTAAATATTGTTTAAAATACCAGGAATGTGCATACATTGCAACGTTGAAAAGCCTGAATTTTTATATTTTCAGAACTGCCTGTGAAAATATCAGTTTTTGCAATCAGGAAAGATGTGGTTTGTGAAGAGGTTTGTCAGGTCACTCATTTATTTTAATAGATTACTTAAATGTGTGACCAAGATAATTATATAACTTACACTCACCTGGGAAGTCTGACCGATGCTGATGTGACCAGGCCCAAATCCACTTTCCTCCTTTTCACCTTCATGTGAAAATTCACATTTATGTACGGGATGCCAAGTGTCGGTACATTTTCTCTCTTGCTCCATGTGGCTGAGGCCTTTTGCTCACTCACTAACTCGTCTATTACATTGCCGAATGTACTGAAGACTTAGAGACAAAGAACACACAAAACTAATGGTAAAAATGCGTATTTTCTTTGAATTGGGTTTGTGAGTCTCTCTTGGTTTCCAAGAGCTCATTATAGTTTAAAATCTATCTGTTGTTGCTAAAACATCAGTTGTTTTGTTGAGTTTATCAATACCTCAGATGTATGTTTTCTGTTAAAACAAGAAAAATGTACATAAAATATCTAAATAGCTTTGTGGCAGCTTGCTGAACTATGAACATAGGTTGTTGTAGTGCATGTGTATTTACTGTTCAGACAGTTTTGCAGATCAGGTCCATCTGATCTGAATAATAGCATCTCATTTTCACTAATTTAATAATTCCACCCTGAGGTGATCTCTAAGGAAACATACATTTATCACATTTGTCAGGATAAAGTCCTTATGAATGGTAAATCTAATTAAGGCCACTTCCAAGTTCAACGCCGCATCAATGTCCTGGTGTGTGAGAGTAAAACAAAAAGTGGCCTAAAAAATACAGTGTGATTCTTTTGTCTCGGGCTTTTCAGAGTTAATACCATTTTGAATGTGCCCTCTGCTAATTTTATTTTATTTCTATATCTTAACTGCCCAATATCCATTGTTACTTGGATTATTTGAGAGCAAGCATTTTGTTAAATTAAGCTTTAATTATGAGTAACTGTTAATCTAATTAGCCGATACAGCATTTCAGATTTTTTTTGTCTGTCAGTGTGCTTTTGCCCTGTTCTTCAGATATTTTAGATGCTACAGGCTGAGGCATTTATTAAGAAATATATATAGTGATGTGTGCAAGGTGACTATAATCTATGCCAATATTTAGTTTTCCCCCTACATTATTAACTGTAAAGCTAAAACTAAGATAAATATTAAGCACAATAGACAGTGTGGTATTTTACATTAAATAAAAAAATATTTTCAGAAAAAAAAGTTTTATTTGTGTCATCTCAACATTGTAGACGCACAATCTGCAGCTAGACCCTTCACCTTGTCAAGCTTGATTTGATCAAACAAACGAAAGAGAAGTACCTTAAAACATTTTTGAGGTGCCTGTTGAGACCAGTATCCATTTTGTTTTCAGTATCATTTTTTTAATCTGCAGCCAAAGACTCTCGATGATACAATTTCAGACGAGATTTTGTTTTTTTTATTTGTGTGGAGGTTTTATTATTTGTTATTGTTTAATGAAAAAGCCAGAACCACTGCTTCAAGCCTACATATCCACACAGCCCGATTGTGATGATGTTCAGAAGAAGAATTGTTCGATCATATCAGACAGTTATAAAACTTTATTTTTTATTTCTGTTGTTTATGTCATAACATGTTTAGGCCTATACATCTTTTATGTCAATTGCGCTCATTCTGCATACAGGATATTACTGGACACACGTTGATAGGAAGTACAACAGGGATGACATCAGTATAACACAGAAGGTAATCAGAGGACTTCATCGCTCATCCTTTCAGAAGCTTCTCTTGTTTCCCAAACAATATTACACGTTATATAGGATTGTCATTAGAAGGGCAATGCGTCTGATTGTGAGGGCTCAGTTGTGGAAAAAAGCATTGAGATCCTCATACGGAGCCGCCCTGTCGTGGTGCAAGTGCACGTCGTGGAAAGGCGGGATGTTTTCCGAGTGCGAACCGCCACTGCGCGCTCCCGAGGGCCCGAAAGGTATGCTGTGGCTGGGCCGAGACGTGGTCAGTCCGGAGTAATGCATAGAGTAATGATAGTTCCTGTCCGCCTCAGAGGGCGCCTGCTGTCTGCCGGACAGTCCGCCGTTCAGGCAGACGGGAGGACTGTGCGGGGCCTCGTAGTCCGGGCTGTTATAGTCAGGGGACGTCCCACCCGGCGGGTACACGGCCTCGTACCCAGGACCATAGGATTGGCCCCGCACGTTAAGCGCACCGCTTCCGGGCTGGTAGTGAGGGCTGGAGATGCGGGAGCACCGGTAGGAGTACGGATGGACGGAGAAAGGAGAGCTGGGCACGTGGAAGCGGGCTCCATCTGAACACGGTTCGGTCAGGAAGTTCCTGGTGTTGAGCTGCAGACAACCTGCCACCAGGTTGGTAGTGGGCTGGGACAGGCCTTTGCACAACATCTGCACGTAGGCCACCACATCTGGCCGTTTCCCGTTGCGTAAAATCTCCCCAAGGGCCATTATATAATTCTTGGCCAACCTCAGAGTCTCTATCTTGGAGAGTTTTTGGGTTTTGGAGTAGCATGGCACCACTTTGCGCAGATTGTCCAGCGCCGAATTCAAGTCGTGCATGCGCGTACGCTCCCGCGTATTTGCCTTCATTCGACGCACCTTGGTGCGCTGCACGCGCGCCGGCGTCATCTTGCGTTTCTTTGGGCCGCGCTTCTTGGGTTTGTCTCCACTGTTCTCGTCGCCCTCCTCTTCCTCGGCCTCATCATCCTCGTCATCGTCGCCGGCCATCTCAGACTCAGCTCGACTGCTGCCTTCCAGGGGCTCGTCCAGGTCGTCGTCCTCGAGTTCACAGGGATCGTGCTCTTCGTCCTTGTTCTTACCGTCCTCATCCTCATTGTCCTCCGCCCAGTCCGCTGCGAGCCTCTGGACGTCCGGCAGGACCTCGCTGAACAGACGGCTCAACATCGTGGCAAGCAACCTGCAAGAGACACAGTCGACACTTTATCTGGACTTTTTTGCACCCTGCTGCCGTTTACGCACCCATAGGTGCGCTGACAAAGCACAAAGGCCGTAGAGGCTGCTATATATGTCCCTCCCAATTAAGGCGAAATAGACTACCATTACTAATCCGTAAATTGTCATTAATAAAAGAAAAGGACCGCGGTATTTATCAGTAAATGTATAATTCCAGTTGTCATGTTTATCCTGACATGATCAGTTCATTGATACAAGGCTGAACTGGAAAATGGGGCCTTAAATCAAGATTCAGATCGTTTCCCATTTATTTAGCTAGAAGAAAGATTCCACAAAGAGTGAATAGTCTTTTATTAAAAAAATGAAAAATATTTTGATGGCATAAAGCAACAGTCTGGGCCACCCATCGGCCTCAACGTGTGCCTCGGTCTGTGCCCTCCAGCAGTCCGGCACAGGGAGCGGTGCTAGCCTGCTTCAGCAGGTCCCCCAGGGACGCATTAAGGGTGCGGGTCCCTCCTTCGTCCTATAAATTACCAACCTGGAAGAATTCCAGCACAGCCAGGCCTCACTGGACCATGGGTCCCAAACATTTTATGTCTTTGAATTTAACAGGTTTTTTATTCAATCTGCTTTCAATTCAATTTGATTAATCCAAAAGAGCTCACTTGAGTTTCTGTGATTAAAAAAATATATATATATTTTGTTTGAATCGTTGCAGATATATTATACAACGATGTTGAAATGTGCCTTCAGGGCCAGCACCTCTGCGGGTTCATGAAGCCAATGTTGGACCCTCGAGACCGCAGGCCACAGACAGAAACCATATCAAGATATTTTCCTTTGCTGAACTTTAACCCGTTCCGACGAGTATAGTTACATGTATAACAGAAAGGGATGGAATGTGCTTTATATATTGAGCTTTTTTAATTACACTGACGCGTTTCGTTAATCAAAGCTGCATTCAACGGGAGATTTTAATGTGATATTTCATCATGATAATTCGTTTAAAAGCTTTCCTAATGGATGCATTTCCCTCTATCCATGGTGTCACTGATTCACCAATAATCCAGACTAAACAGACGAGTTATTTATTTAAGCAAATATTTGTAAAAAGCTGAAACATCTTCAACATCTTCATGGATTATTCCAGTATTCAGAGCTCAGCTGTGCGTGTGGAGTCCAAGGACGTCTTTTTTTTCTAATCTTGTAAGCACAATGTAATTAATGCCAACCAATACCTTGTCAATTAGCCTGTGTATCTCTATGGAGAATTCTACCCCCACAGTGCGCTGACGCGCGTCGTGGACACACACACACACACAAACACACACAAATATGCACACACATATCTTAATGTTTTCTATTTTCTACTAAAACTCTTTCTACTCTCCAGTGCTTATTTTCTAACGTAATACGATGCAAATTATGAATACAACAGTGCTAGAGTATATATCTCTATCTCATATCTCTTAGGGATCAATGTGGATTTATAGATCTATTTAACCAACATCTACTTATTAAACGTGGTTAGATCTATAGGAGCGGCGACAAAGAGCCTCAAGAAGAGATTAAAAGCTATCTAATCGTCACATGCGAGAAAAAGATGCGAGAGATTTCAGAAAAAAATAAATAGTCCCTTATTTTGATAAATGCTCTGCCACTCTTAATTCCTCCCTCACAATACAACAGGCATTAACACACAAAGACAAAAAGAAATCTTGATCCATATCTGATATTCTCAAATCGGATCAGAGATGTGCAACCTACCTCCGTGTTGGAGCTCAGTGACGGGGCAAAGCGGGTTTGTTTACACCATCTCGCTCCGGGTGGGCATCACATCCACACGCCCTGTGCACGGATGCTTGTGCAGGCGAGGCGCTGTGTTCTGCTCTCACACCCCTCTCTCTGTCTCTCTCTCTCTCTCTCTCTCTCTCTCTCTCTCTCTCTCTCTCTCTCTCTCTCTCTCTCTCTCTCTCTCTCTCCTCTCTTGCCGCCCTGCTCTGACTGTCTGCTGCTGCTGCTATCCCCAGCCCAAACGCGTGGAGGGATCCGTGTGGCACCTCAGAGGCAGGACTGGGTGGGTTACATACCAGCTCTGATGCCAGGCCCATATGGCTGGCACGTCATTGGCAAGAGCCATCACATGTGAGCCGGTGATTGACATGCGGCCGCATTCACAGAGACTGGCTTCCCCTGGGGGAGAGGGACTCGCCATCTGTCACTGAGCTGAAAGAGAAAATGGAATAAGCAGTGAATGGCACAAAAAAACGCACTGGATTCAGACAGCTTCTGTTAGCCTCCATCTTTGGGAAAAACGGGGTTAATCTATATAGAAGGTTTAGGGAAACAATCCCCTTAGAGAAATAATTATAGCAATCCTATTATGATCAATTTTAGAATGATATCATCCAAATAATATTGGATTGTTAGAGGATTACTTATAGGCTAATGATTTTGTTGGATAAGGAAAAACAACAAATAATCCACATGAGCCCTGTGGGGACATTTATTGAATATTTTAATGATACAATCAAACGAATTAGGCCATTAGGAACAATTAGATTCCTTTAGAAATGCTGTAAACAGAGTTTCCAACGTAAGACAGTAAACTGCATACAAACAAAGGCCTGCAATAAATAAGGAACCCGCCATAAAGATCAGAGTCAGGGTGCAATTTCCTAAACGAGTCAATTGAACTGAGCCAAGCAGAGCGTCTTGGTTTGGGTTGCCAGGCCTGGCACAGGTGCCGGTGGGCGGGCTGGTGCCAAAGGTGGCTGAGGCA
Source organism: Pholis gunnellus (assembly GCF_910591455.1). Taxonomy (NCBI): domain Eukaryota; kingdom Metazoa; phylum Chordata; class Actinopteri; order Perciformes; family Pholidae; genus Pholis; species Pholis gunnellus. The sequence continues at coordinate 11,926,115 of NC_136548.1, forward strand.
CAGATTGCGCAGAGGGGCCAGAAGACGGGGCAGGACAAGAGAGAGAGAGAGAGAGAGAGAGAGAGAGAGAGAGAGAGAGAGAGAGAGAGAGAGAGAGAGAGAGAGAGAGAGAGAGAGAGAAGGCTTATCATCGTGATGCCGGTGGACAACAGTTTATTGGCTCCTGCCACATTTTCAGAGAAACAACCAACATGTTTGACTGATTAGATCAATGTATTTCTGGTCATGGTTGTCCAGATGCAGACTTTTGGCCGGGGTCACACCCCAACATGGTGCCCCTGTGTTATAATCCTGAGGGACACAAAATGTAAAGAATGGTCATTATATTTGACTCAGTATATTAGTCAAAAAACATTTTAAATGTCGACGATCTGATTGCAGAAAGGTTCCTCCTTGGTCTTTCTCCACGCTGTACTGAAATGTATTTCCATGGAGGCTTGAGTTCTTTTCCAAGTAACAATACGAAGACAATACACACAAATGATTGTATAATGAGGAGCTGGATATGCATATCTGTCCCCCCATAAAATAACGGTTTGATTATATGATTTTGTTTTATAATTTTGAGGTTTTCATGTTGTATGTTACAGGACATCATGGAATTCCTTTCAGCGCTGAGTGTGAATCTTATACTTTAGTGACCACAATATGTTTTTACCAACTTTGAGTAACAAAACTGTGTTTTAAAATAATAGTAATTAAAAAAAACGTTAACAATTAAAACCTAGATGAGAGTCTAGTTTATTGTATTGTTTTACTCAGATTGTCTTTGAGTGGTTTCATTTAAAGAGGAACATGTTGACATCCAGCAGATTTTTGAGGTTTAAAAAAGTGTGAAACTTGAACTTTGTGTCATAACTGCTCGGTTTTGGGTTTCATAAGTAACCTTGAAATAATGCTGTTATCTGTGCAGCATCAGTTGCTTGTTTGGTTGAGCTCACACAGAAGCAGGGACTCTCAGTTTATGTCCTTTCTCCAGCAACGTGTGGGGGACATCTAACGGTGATAAAAGGTTACTGCATGTCAGGGGGGGAATGAATGAAAGTGATGTCATTCCTTTTGCTCAATATTAAACAGGAGTGATGTCTTTATTTTATAGATGTAGATGTTGTTTTGCTAATTATGAATTATGACTTTCATGGAAAGAAGTTTTCAACCTAATTCCTGTATTTTCAGACCTTTAAAGAATAATATGATATTGTTAATTTACATGTTAGGCCTATTTAATTAAATACAATTCCAAACCTGTTTCCAGCATGTCTAATTTAATACTACATCTTTTTTTTCTTCTGGTTTAAATTACCTGAATGGTTCATATTTTAACTCAGGATAAAAACGAAACGAAACATGTCATAATTACATATTCTCCTCCAAAATATTAGGATTTGATAAACTTCTGTATATTTTGATCATGAACCTTTGTAAAGTTAATATAGAATCCCGTTGTACGAGCTGTTAGAATAACCAAACATGTAATTGTTATTCTCTGTGTAAACACTGAGTGTCACTGTACAAATATCCTGCAGGAATAGGTACAGAAATCCCTGTTGTTGCAGGTGTTTGACCCCGGAAAGGTAAAGGGTTTCGATCGCTGTGGCGGTAACAGTTTGTTGTCGTTCTCTCTTGTCGGTGGAAACAATTGGACTTGTTTCGCGTTTGTTTTCACGGCGAAGCAAACACAAGGATTGTCATTCTACAGACGATCAACGTGTCCGCAGATGTTGTACTTAACGTAGCACAAGTCAAATGGTAATTATGGTAACTTACAACCAGGTCACCACTGAAAGACACCTCAGTAATTTACAGGAGTAGATTGGGCTACTGTACTTGAGTACAATTTTGAGGTAGGCTACTTATACTTTACTTGAGTATACCCATTTTATGCTACTATACTTTTTACATATTTTGATGTTAATACGTCCTTTTACTAAACTGACATTTTGGATGCAGGACTTGTAATGGTGTATTTCTACACTGTCCGGTTTAATTTTACTTAAATAAAATATGTGAATACTTCTTCCACCACTGTTTAGCAGCAGTACACCACGAGGGACTGTTAAGTAGGTTGGCGCCTCCTAGTGTTGGAATAAAAGAAGACACTGTGTCTGAGAGTACTGGTCTCCACATCAATCACTGATGGATAACTCTTTACAGATATCTTTTGTGGTCATACGATAATCCTTTAGATTATTTCTCTGCAGATCTGAACATTTTGTGTGAGAGATTGATCGTATTATGGGATGTTGTGATGTTTAGATATATGCAAACCTCTCTCATTTCATCACCTTTCATGTCACACTTTGTTCCAAGTGGAACACATATTGTTGCAAATGCTCATGAACAGTCCGTCCGTATGTTCATTTGTTTTTCCAAGGACGACAGTTGAACTGAAAGTGAAGTGAGCCACAGATGGGCTGTTATTTTTATTTCCAAGCGGGACGTTTTGTATTTCATCTGAAGACCTCCTACAGCAGGTCTGAGTTTGCTGTCAGCAGCAACTCTCCCTGCAGCTGGCAGAGATCCAGAGCCTCTCTCAAGTTCACTTCAGTACAGGGTGAACCTGTGGGCGGCACACAACATGGGACCCCCTTCTCCAATCAAACATTAGGGCTGAAAGGAAGTAATCAGCCACAAGGACAACAAACAGTTAGTCTTTTCAATGCCTGTTCCTCATTTCCTCTCTTCATCCTTTTGTCACCTCTTCCTCTCCCTCTAATTTAATGCTGAATTCATTCACAACATCATGAAGCACTTATTTGTGAGTGCGTGGTCAGGAACCTCCAGCAGATTGTCTGCTGTTATATTGACATTAAATGAAAATCATATCTGCAATACATTGTTGTCCCCATACTGTTAACCTGCCAACCTGCAGCAAAATATGGCATATTAATTTTTACTCTCCTACCTCAACTGTATTGTAAGCGCACACACACACACACACACACACACACACACACACACACACACACACACACACACACAATATTACTGGCTGCCAACACTCAACACTGCAAAGAGCAACTGTTGCTATGGCAATGAATTTCCCAACTGACTACCCCTTATATATTTACAGTACATATGATAGAGAAGGTTGGTTTTTTTACTCTCCCTTGATAAAAATAGCAATGGCATCTCTTTTATAATTCAATAAAGTTATTGTACTTTGTCGCATTTATTTTAAGTATCATTAAATATATTCAATTTACATGTAAAACCCTTGTAGAGGTTGTGGTTTTTAAAAACAACGACCTTATAACACATTGTCGTATACCTTCCTAATTCAAAGAAGAGTTTTTGAAGCTATGTAACATTACAGGGCTCTCAACAGTGTAAAAAACCTTTATTTGGGGGTTTTTTCCGACGGCAACTGAAAGCATCACAAAGCTTCCGCACGCTCTGCTGCACGTACACTCACTCCTCTCCTCTCCTCTCCTCTCCTCTCCTCTCCTCTCCTCATCACACAACACAGCAGACACGCACGGTGGGAGCGAGAAACACAAACGGACAGTGTGTGAGAGCGAGAGAGGGAGGGAGGGAGACAGACAGGCGCGAGAGAGTAGTAAGTCAGACGCAACTCAAGAGACCAGAGGACTGGTGGGACTTCTATTGCTGTTTCATTTGCTGACTTTTTTTTATTGGACAAAGGTGCGCTCGGCTGTGCGCTCGGCTGTGGAGGACAGGCTGGATGCCATGGACCCGCTGCTGCCCGCAGACGCGGACGTGATGGAGCGAGAGGCAGACAAGGACGCGAGGAGGAAGATCCAGTTCTCCGTGCCTTCCTCCGTGCCCACCCAGCTGGACCCGCGACAGGTGGAGATGGTGAGAGCGAGGTCGTGTGTGGGTGTTCGTGCTCCTACATAGCGGCGTGTGGTGGTGTGCGTGGGCGAATGAGGTCAAACGCGGGTCATACAGCAAAACCCGTTACAGGATCACCGGTGCGTTCTGTGCAGCTTAAAACATAATCATCACACCACTGTTCGGCTGTTAGGTTCAAGTTCCCTGTCATAATCGGGTAAAAGGAACGATGCAAATGTTTCCTTCTAACTTTCATCCTGACTTCTTAAGTACACAAAAGTGAGTGTTGGCCCCTTTTCTAGCATCAGCCAGACAGTTACGTAACCAGTCTAGCACGACTTTGCAGAACTCTGTATTTTGATGGGTATAAATCTGTGGGCAGCAGGGTGTGGGCAGCACTGGGATTAAGCTGAGCTGTGCAGCCTCAGTTTTTGGAGGCCTTAAAAGTGATGAGGCATCGCTGCCCTTCAAAAGGAGTGGAGGAGGAGGAAGTGAGGGATAAAGCCCCGTTAGTAATATTAAAAATGAGATTATGTGCATGAGTAATAATGCTCCGACCACATCTGTGAAACAAAATATAGAAGGTCATACCGTTAGTCATGGAGGTGGTGAGATATGTAAACATAAATTAAGCCGTTATCTGACACTTATGCTGAACCAATCCAAAACAAATGCTGTTGAAACATGCTGACATGGTCAGAAAGAAACTATGTTGGTGAAATAGTGCAGTGTAAACAGGAATAATGTTGACCTGTGCAGGATGGATGCAGACCGGCATTCAGTCCGGCAAAGACGGCCCATAAAGGTCATCGAGGTAACACTGAGATACCATTTGGATGCAATTTCCCCACTAAATGACAACCAAGTGATGCTTTAAGTTCATCCATCTCTTCCGCTTCATGTCTTAACCGCAGACTTCTCCTGATATCGGGTAATATTGTTGGATACCAAATGCAATATCCTCAGTTCTTCCCAAGATTTTGAGATTTCATGGGGCATCTAAAAATAGGCCAATGAATCAATAATAGCTATCGGCACTCAGATATTTCTCACACATCTGTTATTTACAGCCCAACTTGCACTCCCTTTGACTTTGGACTACTTCATGTCTGGGGTGACTGTGGCTCATTGGTAAAGCAGGGTCGTCCTTCAATCAGAGGATGGGCGGTACGATCCCCAGCTCCGCTAGTCCACGTGGAAGATTAACCCCAACTTGCTCCTGGTGGCTGTTCCTGCGGTGTACGAATGGGTATGAATGTTTAGATAGTCCTGATGGGCAGGTGGCACCTTGCATGGTAGCCCCTGCCATCAGTGAATGAATGCGTGTGAATAGGTGAATGACATGTAGTGCTAAAGCGCTTTGAGTGGTCCTGAAAAGTAGAGTCCTTTTACCATGTCTCCATTTGCTTTACTAAGCAACCCCATGTGCCACTTCTGAACACTATTTGGGTTAAACCAACTCTTACTGATATGTTAATTTAATTACTATTTTATCGTAATTTGTAACTGTAACCGAAAAACAAACTATCAGGGAGAGTTTCACATTACTTGTGTTGCTCATTACGTCCATAGTGTTCAATTACTAAGACCCTTTCCACATACACTTCAAACTGTGAATGTTCATTGGCAGCATCAAGTGAACTGAGTCAGTTTTCTCTATAAGACGCTCTGGTATTTTGCTGTCTCCGGACCTAGTAAGATTACTGATAATCTTCCACCATGGATCTCATGGGAGTAAAAGCAGCATCGTTCCCTGGTAAAGCACGAAAAAGGTTCTTACGTCACAACACAGCTTAGGATACATCTTCTTATAGCCACCAAAGCTAACTCTCCTTATAGGATCACCTGTTGCTGAAAATTCATTACATTTCCTTACTGCTTAACACACCAGCAATCCAGTAGATGGGATGAACAGTCATCCAAAACATATGTTTTATAATCCATGATTAATGAAGACTGCATGATAATCCTGCCTTCTATTGTTTCTCTTTCTGATTTCCCAACTCACCATCGCAGTGCAGGCTGCATCTCTGGTGATTAGAAAAACCGCCTCGCGGTGTTGTCACCTGTGATGAGACTTAATGACTCTGAATGCTGCAAACCACTGCTCTCCTTGATAATTGACCCCAGCATGTTGCTGTTACTTCTGGGAAGTGGTTCTCGTTACATTGACTTTGACAGTAGCTGATCAGGAGCATTTCTTGTTCACCTTTTTTTCCAAACCACACTGGAGATTTGACTTCACTTGCCACCTGTAATCCACCACCGGCCTGCTCAGATATTAGGTTGGTTAATGAATTATTTACACAAGCCTGACCACTCGAGAGTCTGCAAAGTTGCTGTTCTTCAAGGCCACTTTAAGTGCCAAGAAGGTTGTTGTTACATCAATAGCCTTCTCGTACAGCCCTGTGATGATTGCTCAAGGGTATCTCATCCCTTTGTCATCTTTTTGAAAGGCCGACGCTGCTGCACATTCCCACTGACAGTGACTGAAACCTGTGTGAGTTTCAATGGGAACAGCAAGCAGAAGGCTATATGGGGTATATGTGAGGGTAAGCCAAGTTGTTGATTGCAGCTTTTCCAAAACACAGCCATAAAATTAGCATTGAAATGGCAGGAAGTAGCATGGGAAAACCGATAAGGTAGATAAGTAGAGAGAAGGAATTCGGAATGAATAGAACAAAGTGTTGAGATGGACAAGAGGGAGAAAGATAACTGACAGAAGGTATATAAGAAAAGGGAAGAGAGAAAAATCATCAGCCAAGGAGAAGACTGATTAGAACCAAAGAGATTAGCTGTGGATGACTGAGGCCTGAATCAAGGTCAGCTGATGCCAAGAACCCATTTTCGCAATAAATAAACCCGCAGTAGGCACAATATTTTTTAAAGGGGAAACGCTTCATTTAAAATTAACTATTGTGGTGCTGCAGAGATGTCCTGACCTACACATCATAATCAACAGAGTTAAGAAAACAACTTTTTTGGCTACAGATCCTGGAAAGAATATTTTTCATTGATAATGAGAATAATCCTGGAAAAAATATAGTTCCCTCAAACATGTCAAATCATATCGCAATTGCAATACCAGCCGAAATGATCTCGAAAAATATTTCTTTTCATTTTGTGTGTGGCCCTCCCTACCATCCCTACAATGACTATCAAGGCAAGCTGTCTGGTTGATGAGGGTTGAAAATCAGATGTGAGATTTTTTAATCAACTCTAATCTATTTTTAGAAATACATCACTGGAAACCAAGAGGTCAAATGGCAATCGTGGGTTTCATTTGTCTTTTCTTGAACATCAAATCAAGCTCTACATAGGATTATTCACAGAAAAGCCTTGTATGAACACAGCAAGGGATTTATGCCTTCACTGCATGGTCTTAATTGTTAAGTGGATATTTCTCTAAAAAAGGCTCTTTAGGACACTGTGCCCACCCGGCGCTGTCATTGTGCTTTATGAACATCCAGGTTAATGACTCAAAATTGAATGTACCGTGAAGGTCATAACCTGCCGATAATAAAGTGGAGGATTATTGATTTACGATGGGAGGACTATACCGAAGTCCTGTGCTGCTTCAATTCCTCTTTCTAGCAGTTTCTGTGGCAATGAGGTTGTAGTTGCTGCATTTCAAATTTTCGCTGGATAGCTCTCAAAAACTGCATAAACACATCAGACGAGCACAGTTGGCGCAGCGTTTCGTCCAGCTGTCCTCACTCTCACTGGCCGCGGTATGGTGTTCTGTGACTGGTTGCACCAAAATGAACGACTTGATATGCCTAAACTTAGTGTGTGTAAAACCGTGGGCATATTTTATAGTGAATGCACAGACGCTCTTTAAGCACCTCACAATATAAAGCATTGGGCCTGTTTTTAAAGTCCAGCGTTTTAAGATTGTAAAGAAGGCTCGTTTTAAGTGAGTTTCATAGGTCTTTAAATGGCTCATTATTTTGACCTCTCTGGCCATTGAAACAGACAAGTTAATACAGGATTCTGTACACGGTAAGCTATTTGAGTAGAGGCCAGTTGTGAGCCGTTGTCCCAAACAAAACTAAATGATTGAAATCAAAAACAAATCTGGTTCAATAACTGTTCAAGACAAATGAAAACAAAACTAACCCAGCCTTGTATAAATTATATCCCTATAGCTCATTTCTACAATCCAGTTATACTGCTCACAAACACTGAGCTAAATGATTCTCCTCACATGTAGCCCATTGAAGCAGAACACATCTACTAAGCTAAGAATCCAATCTACTACCAGCCAGCTGTATATGCTGAGACATTTGAATCAAATCAGTTGTGCGGTGCAGCTTCACTGAGCGCCCACAGGTATTGCCTGGCATTTCAGACATGCACAACAGCAACCTGATGAAACTACGATGTTCCCTGTAGGTGCTTGACCTTCTGGCAGCCATGTTAACGAAACACTCAGAAAAGGTCACTGTGTCTGAAAAGGCTCTCAAACACGTGTTGAACTTGTGGTTTGGTCCTTTGAATGCATTTGGTTTTGTGTGTGTCCGTCTATGTGTGTAAAACCCCTCATGTTTGTTAGAGTACTGCATTTAAATATTCATGTTGACACATTTTTAACCTCTAATTGGACGCCGTGTAATTCCTATTTGAGTGTGTTCTCCCACAACGGGCAGCGTATTTCTTTCTAGTGCCTGAATGATGAATATGTATGAATCCAGGGCGCAGAGTGAAGCAGAAGCAGTAAATAAGTTACTCCAGAGTGAAAGTCGCCCACAAATCTTTTGCCTACACTCTCAGTTGTGATTGGATTGGCAGCCACTTGTATTTCACAACAATCGTATTACCATAACACGTTACAAAGGAGAGGGTGATGAATCTATTGTATATTTCATAACACTTAGTTATTGTTAACCAGAGAGGGAGGTGTTTTATTATGTATTGGCAACATTTGGCAAAATGTACTTAGAATGCAGAATGGCCCCAGTAGTGTTGGATCTACTATTATTATTATTATTAATAATAATAATAATAACAAATAAGAGAATTTGGAAAAATAATAATAATAACAATGACATTAATCATATGCCACATTTAACCAAATTCACAATTCCTACAAAATGTAATTTATTGGCTCATTATTATTGAGCCATTAACATATAATGAGTACTTTAATGCTATAGTTTGTTGGTAATTTAAACTACTTTATATACTTTGGCGTAGTTTAAATCAGGAACAATGCATTAGTTACTTGTAACAATATTTGTAAAATAAATGTAGTGTACGAAGTACAACATTTCCCTCTGAAAGGGAGTGGAGTAGAATTACAAGTATCTCAAAATGTGTTATAGCTGCCTGCAATTAAAAATATTGATTCAATTGAATAACTGAATTGTATATTCCATGTTATTGTAAAGTTGTGTTGTATGATGGTCTTCTCACATCAGACTGAAACTGATGAAATTTAAAGTACCATTTCAGTTGCATAACTGTTGGTTCTGATGACTCACTCTGTTTACCTGAAGTTAAGGCAGCAACAGGAATGCAGAATATCTGTTTTTTGAGCCCACAGTGTGTGACCCGAGAACAGAGGTCAGGTTGTATCCAATAAGTGCAGTAGTACAGTTGAAACAATACCTGCAATACCAGCTGGAAATCATTTTATGTTTGTAACTGAAAGATGGAAGATTGGTTTGGCTGATAAAAGATTGTTCAAGTCGACTTGCATCCGATGGTAAAATAACATATTGGACAGAAGAATTGAAAAAGACCTGAATGATTACGACCAAGTGATGGGAACATGCAGTAAACACATTTAAATAATCCAGGCAGCCACCATCTATGACAACGTAATCCTTCAGGAACAATCTGGACAACCATCTTTTAAATGTTGTTACGCAATGATATGCGTGTTCTCATTGCACAGAACAAAAGACTGCAGACATAATGCCAAGAACCACAAGGCTGTTGTCACACCTTGTTCCTCACAGGGCCGTCTGTGTTATGAGTTTGCTTAGCACATACATATATGGAAACATACACAAATGTATATTTAGCATGGTTTGATAAACTCTCTCTTTCTCTTTGGTAAGATTCGACGTCGGAGGCCGACACCAGCCACGCTCTTCAGACTGACAGACCCGCCATCACCAGAGGAAGAAATTGGCTCTCACCAGGTAGATCAGATGGTCTGCACTATTTGGTACTTTGAAATCCACCAAAAGAACTTAAGAATCAAAGAGCAAAGGCTGGCCGGAGTCACTTACAATTTTTCATCACATGTCAATGATTTTAGAGTTGGAAGAGATGCCGATTGGTTCGCTGTCAATCGTTGCACCAGAAAAAGATTTGACAAGTTTGTGTTTTGAGTAAGGGGTGAGAGTTTCTTCTTGATTGTTTCACCCTCTTTTTGTTATCAAGCGTTATGCACACAAAGTGAATGCTGCACTCTTTCTTTGTTCTGTGGGGGTTGTAGAAAGGCATTCTTGGAAAGGTTGTTTATTTGCATTGGAGGCAGGAGTATATTAGGTGGGATGAGAGAGAGAGAGAGAGAGAGAGAGAGAGAGAGAGAGTGGGTGAACAGGAAAAAGAAATTCACCTGAGAGCCAATTGTGTATCTGTCACGTGTGTGTGTGCGAGGCAATAGGCTTGAGGTCCAAAATGCAGACAAACACACAAACCAGGCCAGAACATAGGATGAGGGGTAAATGTATGAAAGGCAGGTCAGGAACAGGCTTATTAATTGGCAGTCTGAACGGTCAAACAAATCCAAGAGGTCACCACAGATGAGCAGACCACAGACAGGTAACAGGTTAATGTACAGGAACAAGTCACAATAAAGCAATAACAGGGACAGATGGTCGGACGCAGAGGCGATGAGCAGCACTGACAACATGACAAACTGGCATAAGGACTGGGCTGATGAGATAATGAGAGGCAGATGTGTCAACAGGTGGAGATGATTTAGGAATATGAACAGGTGGGAGTCAGGTTCCAAGGATTGGGGGGAAAAAGTCCAAGGGTGTCTGGATGGACAGCTGGAGAATGGCAGTTCTGGGAAGTTTCTCAGAAATGGGTTAGGGTTTGACTTGCTACGATAGGAAAAGCACCGGTGTAAACAATGAAATGAATGATGGCTGAAGCTGTCTGGATTTCAGCTTCCTGGTTGCTGCTTGCTCACTGTCACTCTCACTTTGAGCCCTTGAATAGAACAGAGCCATTGTTAGTGTTTTTTGCATGGGCCTTGGATAAGTGAGAAGTGTCTGGAGACAGGAACAGAGGGGCTGACAGCAAGATAAAAAAACAGCTGAGGTAGTGGTCGTGATAGTATCTACACATCAGTATCTCAATATCATAAACGGCTGAATATCTAGTGGAGACTAGATATTCCTTTGAATAGCCTGACAGTTAAATGCAATTTAGTTTCTGTTGTGTCTCTGTTTTATTAGACTTTTTCATCTGTAAGAATGTCTCATCTTTGCTGCCTTTCTACCATAATGCTACTAATTAAAAAATTACAAAAGCAGTTTATTATAATTTGGAATGTATCTGAGGCTACAACACTGTGGGCCAGTGTGGGATATTTCCACTGACGACGCAGGACTAAAACATTTACTGTACTTGTATTCGTTAATCCCATTGGATGCTTTGCTTCTGCAGTGGGTTCTGGGGGAAAATGGAGCCTTGAAAGCCAAATTGGTCAACACGTCAACCTACCAGCCCCCCTCACTAAAAGGTAAATGCACTGCCTTGAATATATTCGGTGTGTTTCATATATGTATTTCAATTTACGTAACAAGATGAAAGAATTTGGGAGACCTGATTCTTTTATGGTAACTCCCATTTGGTCTGTATTTGTTTTGGAATATGTTCGTATCTGTGTGTGTGTGTGTGTGTGTGTGTGTGTGTGTGTGTGTGTGTGCGTGTGTGTGAGTGTGTGTGTGTGTAAGTGTGTGTAGGTGGGTGTGGCTGTGTGTGTGAATGTGTGTTATGCGAGATTAGAAGCAGAGACAGCTGTGAGTCCATTCTGGATCATCCTGGATTATAGGTTGGGCTCACAGCTGCAACATGGTTTTCACACACATACACAGATACAACCATCGTCACACGATTATAAATACACACAAAAACATTACTATTTGATGTGAATATGTATATAATATATTATGATTATAGTGGATTTGTCTCTTACGATCATTACTGTTGCTGCTTGAAATGTCTACATTGTTTTACTGAAAATGTATTGGTGTCATGCCTATACATATGTACATAAACACCATCTCTTCATTTCAGAAGTGAGAATACTAGATAATCACACACATGTTAGCAACTTTAACTTCTCACCTTGCAGCAGTGATGTTCAGCTGTACACCATGACTCCGTGACATCACAGACAGGTGCAGGTGCAACAAAGCACACTTCTGACCACACCCAGCCACTTCCATCAGTGATGCTTGAAACAGAGTGGAATGAGCAGTAAAATCAGTTTGTGCTCCTTTATTCTATATTCAGTTTTGTATTTTCAGCTGTCCAGAGAATGGCCCTGGCCCACCTGGCCTCCCTAGACATGTCTTCTGTGGACAAAGATGAGCCCTCTTCTGGGGAGGAAGAGGAGGAACGTGAAAAGGAGAGCCAGCAGACAGCCTCAGCTACAGGTGGGTCGAACACGACAGTCTTTCACATTTAAGCCATTTATCTGTACATCTTATACTGTCATTTGTGCCCCACATAGACATTGCTTACAGGGTAAAAAGCAAACCTCTCAGGGAACAGTGTGCTCCACCGGACAGTTTGACAGGAAGTGCTGATCTGAGCCGCCACGGAGATAAAGAGAAGGCCAAAGAAAGAGAGGAAGAAAAGGGAGAATGACAAAAGAACAGGGCTCCGATGGAGACAAAATGTTAGCGTGGGACAGACTTGCATGGCACCCATCTGGCCAATGTGTGTGCGCGTGTATGGGTGCATGTATGAGTGTGTGTGTGTGTTATCTGGGTCTGTGAGCGTGTGCATGCATGCGACAAATGAGTTAAATGTGGAAAAGAGAGAGAGGAAAACAGACATTGAGGAAGGTCGGCGTATTAATGAGGAAAACTTTAACCTGAGACCTGCGAAGGAAATCACGTCTCGATCAGCCGAGGAAGCGAGAGCTAAATTCCAATCAGCCAAGGACACCGTACAAGAAACATGAGAACTGCAAAGAACTGTGACATTTTCCCGTTTCTATTCAACAGAAGCCTGAGACTATGGGTGATTTTTCTTTGTGTGAAGAATCAGATTATGAATCACCTTTATTCACACACATGGACAGGGCAAGTCACATGGTGCTGGTGCTCAACCACACGTTTCAAAAACAATTAGAAAGAGCGGATAATGTACGCAGCAGTATAAGCCAGCATATACACCATTTTATGCATATTGTAAATACATTTAACATTCTATTTCATCTGTAGTCTGACGGTCAAAGTGCAACAATGTTTGTGGGTCCTGATGAAGTTGTTGTTTTATAGTATTTCTCACACAGTTCGACCGCAAATGTAGTATGATACACGGATATGGCTCGCTTTATTAACATTAAATAGCATACTATAGTATGATAAGTATATAGAACACAGTAATGTCGCAGAGCCGATCCCTATTCGAATTTAACAATCCACCCTCTCAGTTTGCTTTCCTCAACCTCAATCTGCGTGCAAGGTCAAGGAAACCAGCGGATGTATTACAGACAATTTGAGCGCAGTCACAGCCACAGCAGACCAGATTAAATCATATCAGACTAATCCGGCTAATAACGATAATGCACCACAGTTTTACCGGTTTGATATAAACAGGCTTTTTGTAACACAGCGATTAGCAAGCAGGATCTGTTTTGGGAAGGCAGAGATGATCGGTGGGAACTGAAAGAGGACATATTCTTCCAATAACTATGAGTGTGAAGGTTAATTCTTGACCATGCATATAGATGATGTTTTGTGTTGGTTGCTAATCAAACAATTATAATGGGCATTTGGTGTTTGTGTGATTGTATTTAAACTTAATCTGCTGGAATGTCGACGCCCCAATCATATTTCTTTTCTAAGAAAAGAAAGTCAAACGACTTTATTTGGAATTTCACATGGGGTCAGCATGTAATTTGGACATGTGGCAAAGTGGTGTTTGAATACAGCAAATGACGGCAGACAGTGAGTTTTATTAAATGAAAACCCTGAACAAGTTGTTGAACTTTCATGATCTTTATTCTTGTCCATTTGTGAACAGCCTTTGATGTACACATGAATATGTGTGTTGTTTACCGCGGGTCACTATTCCCAAAGAAGTCAGAGTATGCAGCACAAACCTATGTACTCATACAAAAATAATCCCTCTTAACGATCACTTATGACCCACCAGTGTGTGTTGCAGTCCCTATCTAGACCCTGCTCTCCGCCTGTATTTCCAACATGCTTGCACAGTGTGCATCAGGTCTGGCGTTTTTACACAGTATTGCCAGAGCACATTTTACTGTACAAGGCAGTACAAACAGGGGAAAGCATCGTCTCCCAAGATGCAAACAAGATCTCTCTCCCTCCCTCACAACTTTGAACGCTAAATGTTTATGAACTCAAACAGACCAATGTAAAATATTAACATTAGCCAAATCAGAAACATAAAAGAATACGTTTTTGGTCCACGGCTGATATTTGAGCAGCAACTCAAGATGGCAGAACACTGACGCCCAGTGTTCAACACTTCTAATTACACAATCATATTCTCAGTTGTATGGTTAGTTCAGTTGATACCATAGCAAATATAATGATTAACCAATGGAAATATATGAAATGATTTATATATGATCTTAGATCAGAAACCATCATGAAATAGAAAATTGTTTTATCCGCTTTATTCACATCATCACAAATGAACAAGACAGGCAACTCATTAACCTCTTAACTGAATAACAGCAAATTGAAAAAAGAAGCATATTAAAATGTGCTGTTTATAAACAGCTTGCAAACCGCTGTGTCGTGATGTGATATGCTTACACTAAAACAAAAACTGGATGCATTACATTCTTGATGCTGTAGTTTGAACTGCAGGTGGCGATGTGTAATTACATTTCTAACACTGACAAAAGTGAACGTCTCCTTATTCGCCCTCAGGAAAGACATTTACTGGACCAATGAAATAATGTGGAATGAAATAATTCATTCACATGTGAATAGAATATCAATCACAATCACAATCAAAGCAACCTCCCCCCTCCAAAAAATAAAACACATATTTGTGGGTATTATTATTAGCATCACAAATAACCTAATTCTTATTTTAAATGTCAGCTGTGCTGAATCATGCGTATACCTCTGCTTAATCAATAACAATTTCATCTGGATACTTCCCACTTAGCTTTTACTACTTTCTTGCTTTTGCAAAAAACACCCCAGAAACATCATCGACCCCCACCCTCATGTCCTGAGGCAGTATGTAAACCTCCAGCCTGATCAGGGTGTAGCCGTTCTCCTTCAAACTAGCACAGACCTGGGCCTCGTTCAGTGGGACCACGGGGATCTTTACGCCAGGGCCCCCAAAATAATAACTCTCTCCCAGGGCTCCGATGAGCAGGAGGTGGCCACCGGGCCGCAGCAGCCTCCCGATGTGGCCCAGGGCCCTGTTGAAGGCAGCCAAGTCGGGGCTGACGCTCTCCAGACAGAAGCAGGACACGAGACAGTCGGCCCCTGCTGAAGGAAGGTCGTCAAGGGCCAGAGGCTGAGGCCGGTGCACGTCTACGGGGACGACGTCCGTGATGACCTGACGGAGCTTGGCAGCTTTCTCTGTCCATGCTGAGGGCCTGAGACAATATCAATGAATCACCAAATTAGATAAAAACAGCTAGTGTAACAACAGTGTTGTTACACAGTATTAATCTGCACTATAGTAATGTATCAATTTTATTACAATTCAAACAACATGACATTTTGCACAGACATTCATGGTCCTTTTGGGGATCCACTGACTTTCACTTATCCAGTGACATACATGTATTTGATCAATTGGTACAAAATGTTCATGGTTCCAAAATCATGCATCCGACTGACTTTGGTGAGGCCTTTACTGCTACCGTGATGTTAGCATGTGGTTTTGAGTGAAATGGAAGTGTTGGATGGATTTTTGGATCACGCTCAGAATGAAATACTGCATAATCAGTTTGGCGACCCCCCCCCTGACTTTACATCTATAGTCCTATCATCAGGTCATCATTTACTCAGTAAACACAATGTACCGTACATTGCAAATCTAAATTGTTTCCTCATGAGGATTCTAGTCTAACAACCACTATTCTTAGTAAGTGATATTTAAAGTTGTGTCAAGTCTTCAAACAGAGTTAAAAGGGATCTGGTCGCACCGTCGTCCCTCCAGCTTGCAGACATGCTGCAGGTAAGGTGTCCAGTCCAGGCTGCAGCCTCCCTCGTCCTGGAGCCAGCCCCTCAGCTCCTGCCTGTTGACCTCCAGGAAATCTGTGAGGAGCACCTTGTTGAAAACCTCACAGCCACTCAGCACCTGGTACAGGGTGGGACCCGAACCTATGTCCACCAGCAGCTCGCCATTCACATCGCCTGGAAAGGTAAGTGCGAGGATGAGTAAGACAAGTGTTAGCCTAACCAAAATGTGTCCCTAATTCCACTTTATCACTTCAACAATTTCCTTTAAATTAGATGAAATGTTATTTCACACTGTTCAACTTTACCCCAGTTTCACATATTCTGCAATAAAGTGTTGCACCACTTTGTTAAAATTGTATTAAACTTTAGAATTAAGTATGAAAAGAATATATACAAAACAAAGATCTTTACATGTGAACAGTGTTTGGACCCACCTTAAATCTGTGTGATTATTGTATGTATTAGATTCAAGAGAAAGAGTGAGAATAAAGGAAAGGAAACAACATGAGCAACATCCGGCCTCTGGAACATTTGCCTTTTACAGGAGTTAAGTATTGGTGCGGAATTCAAGCAATTTTACTATTACTGTATTTATACACCTATCTAAAGGTGTTTAAATATGACAATATCATAGTAAGTTTTAATCAGGAGTGGTTTGTTTTTTTATTCTACATGATCCATCACCCCATCGCCTTACCTTCAGTGAAAGCTCTATGCAGGCATGCCAGTTTCCACGGCACAATGCTGTCCTTTCTTTCCAAATCTGCCCGTGGTGGAGTGTAGTTATATTGCAGATACGCTGCAGGATCAAATCCCTGGTAGCAGGCCGCCATGGCTGCCACTCCCTTCTCTGTTCCCTTTTCGTCCATCCTTGCACTAACACCCGTGTTTAGTGGTTCAGCCTTCAGGTGCGCTGCTACCCCATCAAACGCCTTATATACCTCTGTGAGTGTTTTTCTCATGTGCTTTGGGCTACTCTGAGCTTCCTGGGCAGAGATAGCAATCCTGTTTTTGGGCCTGTGTTGCTGCCTAATAGCTTTTGTTCTGTTCTCGTTCCCTGCCCTGAGGTGCTGATACCATCAGATCAGGGGGGCTTCCTCCAACACTGGACCCACTAATGGACTTTCAGGTCTTCCACCCACCTCTCAGAGGCCCGCCATATCTCAACAATCATTCTAAAGGGCCTTTTACACGCAACCAATAGACCAGTTTCTACTCAGGCAACCCTGTTTCAAAGACACAAACAAATTTGTCTCCATTTTTATGTCGCCATCTTACTTTGATGATGTCTGAACAGAGCGGCGGAGAGATGGGGAATGGTGAGTCGTAGCAAGGGAAAGGAAAAGTCTCTCATGTTGACAGGCAATAGTAAATGATTACAAAATTAGAGGTTGTCGTATGGCGCAGAGAGAAGCTGTTATTACATTGAGTACTAATGGTTTCACTCAGGAAAGACACTGACAGCACTTTTTCAATAGATCTGTAATTATTTCTTGGTGTAACTTCATACACGCATTTTGGGGACAAATTAAACTTTATAGGATATTTAAATCCATAACCGTAATAAATTCAAGGAATGAAAGAGTCCTTTATGTGTCCATGCAAAGACAATTAAATCGACAGAGTAATATTCAGTAATTGCCCGCCATTAATACTGATATTCTATGGGATTGGATGCTTGATCACAATTTAAACTTTTGTTCTGCTTTCTAACATCGACCTCCACGAAATGAGGAAGTGCTTATTTCTGGGGAAAAAAGACTCCGGCTGTTTGTACACTGGTGGTTTACATTTAAGATTAATGTCAAACTTGACAGTGTTATGTCAGCTCTTCAAATACATTTAGTGACTCACACAACAAGTATTTTCAAATTATCCAAATTAAGAATGTCAACAAACGTCTGTCACCTCTCTGTAGATGTTCAGTGTGGTTATTTTGCGCCAGGGAATGGGACAAATCCTATTTATTGCTCAATTGAAATAACTTTGTGTATATTTTAAAACCACTAGCCACAGCGGCCAGCTGACTAAACAGTGAGCTTCAACCCCTGATTGAATTAATTTTCCGTCTATTCCCAGCGTATCCCAAAGCAACAGCTGAACTAATCTATGCCATGTTGTAATCAACTGTATTCTCCCCAGGAGTCTCTTAACACCTCGTTTATCCCCGGCAGCTGTACCAGAATCCTGAGTACACGCGCTCAAAAAACGTGACCGCCATCAGACATCCAAAACCATACAGTGTCCAGGGGACACAAGGTATTTTGGATTTGGAATTCTGCAAAAAAGTCAAGTTAAATTGTAATGAGAATTTATTTCAAACACAATCTATCACTCATTAATTAAGCTAAAGGTACAATAGAATATTTAGGTTTTGTTGAAATATTGAATATCTTTATCAAGAACAAAAGTTTCAGCGCAGGAATCTTGGCAACTTGGCCTTCTTCACCACAGTCTTCCTCTCACTCGTCTCTGACGCTCTTTGCTCTTGTGGTCGCACAACATTCTTCCTTCTGTACATGAGCTGGACTTTGTTGCACCTTCGGCCCCATGGCAGAGGGGTCTGAGACAAGCTGATGTGGTCGTCTGGTCAAGTGTGTTTTGGGATGTGGGTAATTCTTGCTGATGGCCCCCGAGAGGAATCTCTGGAGGAGCTTCCTGGCCTCCCATTGTTTTCCTGAGCGCTCTGCCTCCATCACTGTCCTAAGAGGGTCAGAAGCACAAACAACTGTACTTCTTTCTCAGCGTGTTGGTTAAGTGTCATTACAAACATATATGCCCCTGTCATTATACCTTGCTTCATTTTTAAAAAGCATTCAGTGTGGCTCTTTCACTAACCTGTGGGGATGCTGTGGTACGAGGGTGAGGCTGTGCCAGTGAGCCATGTAGCTCTGTCCTGTCTGCCAGTCCTCCTCCAGGACGCTACACTCCAGTTCAGCTCTACCCGCACCACCCACACTGCACATCCCTGCTGCCTCCGCCAAGCAAACCGACAAGCAATCCTTTCTGGATTGGATCCGTCTGAATAATAGAGGTCAGAAAAATTGTACAGAGTGCTGCTGGTAATCATCTGTGGGCAGCAATAAAGCACCTCTAAATTAATCTAATTGATGTGACTATGATCACTTTCCAGGATAATGTTGCTCCTGCTCACATTTTGTTTTTTATTTATTTATACATATTTTAATTGTTCTGCCTTGACTGTCTTTAGCTCTGCTATATATGCTTTGATGTAAGGTTGTGTAAGGTATGTCTTGTCTTATTTTAAGAGAATAAACATACAGTTTGAAAAATTGGTTGTAAATTGAGGACGTATTTCCCTTTCTGCCTCAATGAATACAAATCATTCTCTATTAGATTTTGTCCATTTGCACAATATGAAATCTAGTCTAGAGGCTATATTATCTTGCTGACATTGTTATTGATTTATTGTAACAATGAAATGTTTTTTGTTACATTATGTGTGATTCACATTTCATGTTATGAAAAGGAATATGCTAAAAAAAAGTATTAAAAAGGATACATTATTTTTAAAAATACAGTAATACAAAATAAATACTGAAATTTTGAATAACGGATAGTAAAATGGCGATGCAACTTACTTTTTACGCTGATCCTTTCTTCTAACAAACCTTCTTTCCGCTCACTCTTTATGCCGCTACTGTTCCGTTTGCTTCCAGCAATCTTTCCCTTTGAAGTTTGCCTGTGTCAGAACTTTTCCGCAGATAAATGTTGATCTTCAATGGAAACAGTTCAGCTTCTCTGATCTGCTTTTTCTCCAGTGGATAACGGCTCAGCTTGACTATGTGGGTTGAGTATTAGAGGGGTTATATAGTCGCGTATCTGCAGCTATTTTAGACTGGCTCTGCTACCACACAGACATGTTGATATTAGAAACAATCAGCCCGTTTTCATTCCCCGGGAGTCAAATACCAAAGCTTTGTCACACTCTGCGTGGTCACATGGCACTCGTTAGTGTTTGCATGAGACTCACTGGGCTCTTAAGTAACTACAATGTCAACCCATCCGAGTCCATGATTTAGACGCTCAGAGAAAAAGCTCCAGGAGTGTGATTACATATAAAGACAGAAAAAAACCTCACATAGTTTGGAAGGCAGGTTGGGTCAAAACAGAACTTTCATCCAGAAGACTGGTGTGTTCTTTGTGTCCCAAAGTTACATTAGTGGTGTTTTATATTCTGTTGTTCATCCCAAACCGTAAATGGTTTTGTTTCCTAAACCCAAGCAAGTGTTTTTGTTTGAATTCACAATCTGAGAACATGATGAAACAATCACATGCTGCTACTTTGACCATATAAAGAGGCCCAATGAAGGAAGCACACACTCCAACACAACAGAACCAAAATATCTGTATAACTGCAATGCAATATTCACGGCAGCAATCCATCGAAAAAAGGTTTTACGGAAGTGTTACTTTCAAAGTGATATTGTGTTGTGTTGCAATCCGTTACAATGTTATGGTGATATATTAGAGCAAAGTATTAGTTAGTTTGTTAGAATATGATTCCTTCCTGATAAAACGTTACTGTCGTCTGTGAATGTTGTATTCATTTTGTTCATAGGTACATTTTTCTGTTACAAAATTGATTTGTTTGTTTTAGGAGGAAAAATCTGTACTTCTACCAATAAATTGATCAAAATGTACAGACCAGCGATAAGTCAAAAGGTTGTGCAGATACAAACACACACAGACACGTATAGTTAGTGAATTAGTGGAGCCGGGAGTAAGGTAGGGGTCAGTTCCTTCCCATGAGTCGGATGGAAAGATAAAAGAGCGAAGGGGAGGAGGAACACAGAAGAACAGATAAAGGGTAAGAGCGGACAACAGAGAGAAGAACAGGACACATATAATGGAATAACACACATTTAGCCAGAGCTACAGGAGCCAATTTAGTTATCTAAGGTCTAGAGGCAGTGGGAGTCCGACAGTGTCAGTCAAATCTGGGTTACTTTTCATTTTGTCACAGCATGTTGGTGCAGGTACAGAAAACTTTCATCTCCCTGTGATTTCTCCACCACATGGTGCAAATGAAATGTGCACAAGTTAATGAAAGAACTAATTAGGACAGCTGGTTCCACTTTGTCCTCCTATTAGTTTCAGATTGATGAACTGAGAATAATTAGAAATTAACTTTGGTGGCCCTGTATATTTATACATAGTGTAAACTATGGAGTTAATTGTGTAAAAGCAATGTAGAATGTGTTATGCCAGCAACAATCATAAAAACCCAGTATGGGTTGTGTGCCCGTATTATATTCTCTGGTAATCTAGAGTCAGCATGCTCAATGACATTGCTTTTTGTATATGCCGCAAACATTGTGTTTATAAATTCCACTTCACTGCAAAACATCACTAAATTTCTTTTCAGGACCAATATGAACATAAGTCTTGTGTCTGCATTCCCTGCAGGTATTGGAGGTATAGGCGTGGCAGAAGGTCATCAGCAGAGTGGAAAAACCTGAGCTCATCAGCAACACTGGCAACACATGGGCCCTGTTTGCCAGTGTAATCTTTTAAAAACCCTCTTTGAGCTCAGTTGGCCCCTCTCTCCTCCCTGAGAAACCCATTTGGTTTTTGGTTGACATTGTGGCTACAGCGACACTATACAACATTGCATACACACTTTTCACTCATGCACTAACCTACACTGCTGAACGTACTGACTCCACTGTTGGTTTAAGCTTGCCTCTTATGTTGCCTTTAAGTAAATAAATCGTTTGTAAATTTGCTTGGTTGTGTGCATCTCACTCTTCTGTTATGGCCGTGCGGCCCGGTTTGTGACAATAATAAAATAAGTATGCACGGGCGTGACTCCAACATGGCACCACGACATAAGGTAATTACACGAAGAAATGCATAGCAGATAAAGTATATGGGTACATGTTTTATTGATTATAAATTGGATAGACTCATTTAATCCTGAAGTGTTCAAACGACGGACAAAACATTGAGAACTTTGCTTTATGGATGTTAAATTTCCCCAAATTTATAACGTTAATAAACTGACAGTCTGCTGAACTTTATGGTTTTTGTTTTTATAGTACAATATTACATCCTTGGTGTCCAGCTTGGTTTAAGTGTTAACATAGTCCTCAATTTTCTTCCAAAATCTTAATATATACTCATTAAAATGTAATGAGTATACATTAAGATTTCGGAATGATTAAATAGATGTTTAGTTCTTGATGTTTTACAGAATATACATGCGTTATTTGTTAGAACCATAGACTGTATATAAAAAGTTTAGAACCTCAAATCTTAAGAAAAATGTGTTAGTGCTTTAGTTTGAAATGTGTGTCACTTCCGTTCGTGTTCCGCATTTCGCCGGCTAGCCCGACGTCACATCCTGCCACTTCACCGCCACTTTACGAGACTTTTCTGTGTTTACAAACTTGATGTGCAACATTGCATCTTAACGTCAATGCGACCATAAGTGATGCGTTAATCGTTGGTCTTCTGACTCTAGCGGGAAAACAATTTACAGACGCTGCGGGGGCAACGGTCGTTGCAAGCAGCAGTGGCAGTTTCATCAGCAGCTCTGTCACACTCAGGGGAGGAGTCGTTCACATGCAAAGTCCACCTCTGTTGAAGTATTTCTGTGATAAATGATGAAGTAACGGGTTCACGAAGATGAGAACAACTCAATAGAAGACGTTGCTCAGGGGCCAGGGCAGGTACATAGCCCACACAGGACAAGCCACACGGGGACTTCAGGAGGTTAAGTAAGAACAGAGCAATTACATTTTGACCTCACCTCAGGTTACAAGGGATCACTTTTTATGCTGCCATTTAGATACAACACCCACCTCTAATTTCTTGAACGTGTTTGATGCTTATATGTTGAGCATTTCTCTCTTTGTATGTCTTTGTGACAGTATTAAACTACTAAACTGACCATGCTGCTGCGAAGGCTGACCCTGTGTTCAAGGATCCGACTGGATTACCAGAGACACGTATGCCGGGTGCTCACCAGACCACTGACACAAGGCAAGTCATGCTGCACCACATTGTGATAAATATATATATTATGCATATTACGTTCTCGATCATCCAGTAGTGTGTTGTTATTGCAGATCTTTAGATATAAAAAGAGGATTTTGTTCTAATATAGAGTCTCTGAATCGATTTCTTGATTAATAAAGTGACAGAATATTACATTATTCTAATATGTGATTCATCATTGAAGTCATTTTTTCTTGTTTTTAGATTTTCAGGTTTGAGGATTTTCTGCATTTCTTTGTTTTATGTAACAGTAAACTGTTACAAGCAATTTTAAGACATCGCCTTGGGCTTTAGCGACGTGTGAGGAAACATGTTCACTGTTTTCAAACATTTTACAGACCTAACAATTCATTGATGTATTTAAAAATAATCAACAGATCAATAATACAATCATTGAAAGATGCAACCCTAGAATTAACAAGTTTTGATAATTTATCAAGCAGTTTATCAAGCAGAAATACCAGATATTTACTTTCCTCTGCTTTATATTACTGCAAATTAATACATTGAAGTTTTGACTGTTTTTTAAAAATGTTTTCTGACACAACATAGTCTAAATGATTTATTAAGAAAATAACAGACATTTATTTATAATGAATATAATTAGATTCAGCTTTAATACGCTCTTGCTTGCAGATTCGAAAGCATCTTTCTACTGAAAGTGGACAAATAAGTTCATGATTGTGTCCATGTCAACATAGTATCTACAGGCAGATGTGATGAATGTCAGAGGTGCACCCAATAATACTTTGCTGTTGTAACTTACTGTGTAAACTTTGACTAGAATGTTGTTCCTGCAGGGACCAACTCTAGTCAGAACAAGATGTCACAGACCCCTCTCCCTCTCTCCCTCCCTCCCTCCCTCCCGCTTCATTGCCTCAGAGAGATGTGTACTGTCAGCACAGTCTTTTCTGCTTCCCCTGCTGATGTGGCGGTTTGAAGGCTGTGGTTATCTGTTTCCCAGGTTACAGATGAATCTATAAGAGGGCTTTACTCTGTTTGTCTCAGTCATATCATCCATGAAAACCAGCAAAACATGCCTGTTTGTACATGGATGTAATGACGGCAGTGTTTTTGTGTGGAAAGGTTTATATCAATAAATGAATAGGATATATAGATTGAACGTGCCGCCTACAGCAGTGCATTGATTTTATTCCTCTCATGACTTTACTTTTGGATTTAATTTAAATAGATTTGTATTAATAAATGGATCTCCTAACTTAGCTCCCCATGTCTTTCAAGAATGATTAATTAATCTCAATAGAATAGTTTGCCTCTGATTTTTCTCCTCAATGACAGGTGTATCTTTTTCTATTCAGGCATCATTTCATTGTAGCTCAAAGTGACTTCTGAGCGATAAAACACCCTCTATCACAAGCAGTGTAAAAATAACATCTTCGCCCTCTGCACCTCTACACAGCTCCCCAGGGGAGGGCCCACGGCAGCTCCTTTGCACATCGCGGTGAACTGCGTCAGGCCAAGAGGATCGTAGTGAAGCTCGGCAGCGCTGTGGTCACACGTGGAGATGAATGCGGCCTGGCACTGGGGAGGCTGGCCTCCATTGTGGAGCAGGTAAGAGGCCAAACACCAGCACGAACTGCACGTACATGTGGAACATTATTGATGAGAAACTAAATACAAGCTTAAACAGCATCTGTTTCAAGTTCTGTGATATTTTTTCATCCACTGCAGTTTGTTGATCTGTAGACGAGCTCCCAAACATACATATTTATCTGCATAAGTATACTTTCTTTCTGATTCCAACTTATTTTATTTGTTGTTAATTGATTTTAATGTTGTTACATACTCAACTTTACTTTTCTCTTCTACTTTTCCTTTACTACACATCTATGAGATGTATCGAAGCGCTGTAACCTTTCATTATTAGAAAAAGGAGCACAAATCATAATCGCAACAAGATTATGAATGAAACATTTGAATGAATATAGTTTATTTGAAAAGAAAATTCAGGCACATTTAATTTAAATTCTAATTGTAACTTTTCTTGCTTAGAGCACCAAAAGCGTAACTCCATTCACCCCATTGTAATTATGTAGAGGCAGAAATCTCAGTGACAGATACCTCAAAACACTCACAATTAAAGCAATAACTAACATCATGGCTAGTTACAACAAGGGGTAAGAAAGAAATGTTTTTTTTCGTCATTTTGGTGGACCAACCTTTTGAAGCTGATTCCTCAGTGAGTCTGAGCAGAAAAAAAACACAAAACAAACTGCAGCCCCAGCTGTCGTGTGCGATTCCTAATTGGGTGTATCGTTGTCCAGGTGGCCATGCTGCAGAATCAAGGCAGGGAGATGATGATTGTCACCAGTGGAGCGGTGGCCTTTGGCAAGCAAAGATTAAGACATGAGATCCTGCTGTCCCAGAGTGTCCGACAGGCGCTGCACTCAGGAAACAATCAGCTCAAAGACACGGTAAGAGAAGGTGGAGGAATGTGTTGAGCCTTAAGGTAACGTTAAATCTACACTGAGTCAGATAATTAGATTAGATTTCTGTTGCTGCTCTCCGCGGGCTTTCTTTCAATTATGTAAATAGAGATCACCTCAATGAGACTGGTACCGATCCATTAGAGGATTTGTGCTCTTACTTTTCACTCCGTTACATACTTTATTTCCCCACCGTTCTGCAGAACACCTGGCATAGTTTGATTGAAGCGTGTTGCTGGTTGAAGCCGTTTACTGAGAGAATCAGTGTAACTACGTTTACTGCATTTCTGTTCAGTCTTTGCCAGTGCTGGAGGCCCGGGCCTGTGCTGCGGCGGGACAGAGTGGCCTGATGGCCCTGTACGAGGCCATGTTCACCCAATACAGCACTTGCACTGCACAGGTACTTCTATACCTCCATAGGAAAAGAATCCCTTTTTAAAATGCTGAAGATTTGTATGCATTATGCAGAGTGACATCTTTTAATCTGTCTCTCTCACTCGGCGCTCTTTGTTAATTCTGCTGTCAGGTCCTGGTGACAAATCTGGATTTCCACGATGACCAAAAGAGGCAGAATCTGAACAGCACACTGCAGGAGCTGCTGCGTATGAACATCGTGCCCATCATCAACACCAATGACGCTGTGGTGCCCCCGCCGGAGCCCAACAGCGACCTGCAGGGGGTAAATGTGGGTACAGACAGCATGGGGTGGCGGTGGTGACGGTGGCGGTGGCAGCGGGGGATGCTGAAGTGGTTGGTAGAGACGGTGTTCCTAATGTGTAGACAGTCACTGTTCATTAGCGGCAGTATTCTCTTTCATCCACACACACGCTGAAACCCTTCTGCCACCCGGAAATCACCTCATCAGCTCTGCCTTCACCCATTAAGGCATGTGCATGCAGGGAGGGTGTGTGTGGCAGTGCATGCCGTCACTTGGGAGGAGGTGCTGTCAGAAGGTATGGGACTAACTTCTGTACATAGACCCATCCTCTACCTGTCCTGCAGGAATAACCAAACACTAAAAAATATCTAACGTATAACACACCTTTTCTGCTTCTCTCTCTCTTTCTCATTACATACGTATTTAGATATTTGTTTCCGTTTATCAGCTTGCCTCTATCCTTCAAGAAAAGGCTCAGACGGGTAAATGTCAGATGGCTGACTTTCTGTCTGCAGGAGCTGACATCAGCATTTTTCTTTGTTTCTTAAGGTGATCAGCATTAAGGACAACGACAGTCTGGCGGCGCGGCTAGCTGTAGAGATGAAGGCTGACCTCCTCATCGCGCTGTCTGACGTGGAAGGTATGTGCGTTACCACAACAACAGTCTGGGTCAGCTGTTAGGTAATAACACCATCTGTCCGCGCTCTTCACCGGGAAAAAAAAAAAAACCCCACCAGCCCATCTCAGGGTCACATGAGAGTCATGTGAAAGAGACAAACACAGACCTTCTGCCTTCATGTTTGAAATTGATGCTGATGGGGTTAGCACAAGGTGTGTGTGCGCACACGAGTGTGTCATGAGCTGAGCAAGGGTCCATTCAGTACCAATTGAGTAGATTTAGAAGGTTGACTGAGAGTCATCAGTTTTATCAAATTTATTTATGCGTCAGTTAAATGCTGACACTAGTATAGACACTAGTATAGAGTGTATTTTACTAAAGTTGGAGGGCAATGTGTCTTGCTGCTTTGTGTATTTTAGACGCATGTGTGAGCAAATAAGTTGTGTAAGCACCGTTGATTTCTTAGGACTGTACAACAGCCCTCCTGGAACAGATGACGCTAAGCTCATTGACATCTTCTACCCTGGAGACCAGCAATCCATCATCTATGGTACAAAGTCCAGAGTTGGAATTGGAGGCATGGAGGCCAAGGTATGTCAAAAGCACTCAATCACTTTGTTAAAAACTCTTTTTTATTTACATTCAAGTCAAAAAGCCTCATCTGAGTGCAAAGCTTTTTGTACAATGGATTTTATACTCATGTTTAGAGGAAAAACATGTATGCCCAAGCCTGTTAATGAGAGATTTAAATTATAGTACTCCATCAGTCACAGCAACATGCATCTTTTTTCATAATGACTACTTTTACTTTTGATATTTTAAGGACATTTTGATGTAAAAAAATCTGTATTTCTATTTCAATTTATTTTGAATGCAGGACTTTTACTAGTATTTTCACATTGTTAAGTGAGATAAGAAAAAATACGTAAATTATGTTCTGCTTCTTTATGTAATGTATGTGGAAGGTAACGTATGGTTTTGACATTTATATTGAGATTGTAAACTCATCCTTTAAAAAAGTAAAGGCTTCACATAGAGACTTAAGAATCGCGTGTCTCTTTCTGTGTTTATTTGCAGGTCAAGGCTGCCATGTGGGCCCTGCAAGGTGGCACCTCAGTGGTCATTGCAAATGGCACCCACCCCAAAGTAACGGGTCATGTCATCACTGACATTGTGGAGGGCAAGAAAGTGGGAACCTTCTTCTCTGAGATCAAACCTGCTGGTGAGTTCACCTGGGTTGCATGCCTTCCCTCTCACGTTCGTGTTGTTGCAGACAAAAAAAATCAACCCAGTATAATACAACAGTCCTTCAGGAAGGTTAGAATGTTAGAATGTTCAACTTCTGTTTTTGTCAAAACAGAAGTTGCTATGCTATGGTAATTTTGAAACTTGTTTGGGGTGCTATCTGCTATCTAACATTGTGTCCACCTCTCTATAACCAATACAGTTCAACAGCACCACTATAGCCTCCAAATTAAAAAGATCAAGTTGAGTCAACACCTCTATAAAGGTTTTTGTTGAGAAACTGTTTTAACCTTCATGGGTTATGATTTGTTATAGGACTGTTGTATTAGACTACATTAGTGTTAGGTAGGTGTACCTAATAAGCTGGCTACTGAGTGTACTTTGAGTGTCTGTCCCCGATCCCTAACCAGGCCCAACTGTGGAGCATCAGACAGAAATGGCACGAAAGAACGGAAGAACCCTGGCTTCTCTGCCCCCAGACCAGGTGCCACATTGTTTTAAGAAAAAAAAAAAGACTATTCTTGTGTTCAGTTAACACTGTTAGTTGTGTTTAACGATTTCATTTTATCAGTAAAGATGTGTTTCTATTGTTATGAACAACAACATTTTAGAGCTAAACTTACCTTTTTATCAGAAACAGAGAAACACTGACCTCTTGTGGATGGATGTGCTGTATGCTCATCCTGCCTGTGTTTGGTTTACTGTGTTGTCAGAGGAGTGAGATCATCTGCAAGCTTGCAGAGCTGTTGACTGAAAAAAAGGAAGAGATTCTGACTGCTAACAAGATGGACATGGACCTGGCTGTAAATGCAGGTAACAGAGGTCCACAATGTGTCCGTTTGTCAGGTTTACAGAGGATGTGACAGTGTTGCACCTGGCAAACTTTTAGCACTATTTTAAGTTTTTAGAGTCCATAATATGTATTAAGTATGTGGCATGAGCTAATAATTCCTTTGCAGAGGAAAGGGTGGTATTTCCGGGGCTTACTTAGAAATATAAGCTCTTATCAAAAGACTCTTCTCTGACAAGAAAGAATCAAATCTAATTATAATCATGATATTGCAACTTAAACGTACCTCAGAGATCATTTTGTAAATATTTCCAAATGGGCAGTTGTGTTTATATCTCTCCACCAGAGGGCGACTCTGTCATTTTATCCTTCTGTGGTTTGCCCTCAGTTAGTGGAAGCCCATATCACCTGATAGCAAAGTGCAACCTTGCTCTCCCTCCTTTCTACAGGCCATTTGCCACCAGCCATGCTAAAGCGCCTGAGTTTGTCACCAGCCAAACTTAACAGCTTGGCCATAGGTCTGCGCCAGATTGCCGTGGCCGCCCAGGACAGTGTGGGTCGCGTGCTGCGCAGGACCAGGGTGGCTCACAACCTGGAGCTGGAGCAGATAACTGTGCCCATTGGAGTTCTCCTGGTCATCTTTGAGGCCCGACCTGACTGCCTGCCACAGGTATCCAGGCAAACGGATCCGGCAATTTGACTCTGTACTGACAAATGCAAACAACATAGATAAATTATCAAGATGTCACACCAAGAACACCTTTGTCTGTAAATGTATATACATTCCAACAAATCTCTCTTGATTCTCATTCATGTTTTTTTGCAAGACTCTTTTGAAATGACTGCAGTAATATCACAAACCCTGTGTGTTTTTACCTCCCAGGTGTCAGCATTGGCTATAGCCAGTGGTAATGCCCTCCTGCTGAAGGGAGGAAAGGAGGCAGCCAACACCAACCGGGTCCTCCACCAGCTCACCCAGGAAGCCCTTTCCATGTACGGAGTCAGAGAGGCAGTGCAGCTGGTAAAATATGTTTCCTATACATGTATTCATTACAAAGCAATACAAACCTGACATATAACACAGTTTATGGACTGGGAGAACGCAGAAGTCTGGATGGAAATGCATCACCTCAATTAGAAACGTAGCTGCTGTGGTTGACATGTATTTTGTTACAAGGTGAGCACTCGTGAGGATGTGGAGGATCTGTGCCGACTGGACAAGATGATCGACTTGATCATCCCTCGAGGATCATCCCAGTTGGTTAGGAACATTCAGCGGGCTGCGAAGGGCATCCCGGTGCTGGGTCACAGCGAGGGAATCTGCCACGTCTACGTTGATGGGGAAGCCAGCGTGGACAAAGTCATCAAAATCGGTCAGCATTTATAAATCCCCCTGATTACTTGTGCTGCAGAAGTAACCGTATTAGTAAATGTACACGACTCACACATTTGAGTAACTGACGATCGCCTCTCGTGGAACAAGCGGTATTACAAGCAGATGCGGGCCCGGGGTAGCTGGTTAGCTTGCTAATTTCAGTAGAAATCTCTGCAACAAAATGCATAGACGTCTTTAACATCGGGTCAACACCGTAACTTCCTCGCATTCTGTTGATGGTAGTTCTAACTACTACTAACATACTGTCTATTTTTCCCGTTCCAGTCAGAGACTCTAAGTGCGACTACCCGGCTGCATGTAATGCCATGGAAAGCCTGCTGATTCACAGGGACATCCTCAGGACGCCACTGTTTGACCAGATCGTTGACATGTTGCGCACCGAACGGGTAAAGCACCTTACAAGTACTTTTACATGTCATCCAACATAAGATGAATGATTAAAAAAAAAAAAAGGACTTGTTATCTCATTTGTCATGTTTCTGTGTGGCGTCACTAGGTGAAGATTCATGCCGGCCCTCGGTTCGCCTCCTACCTGACGTTCAGCCCGTCGGAGGCGAAGTCCCTGCGGACAGAGTACGGGGATCTGGAGTGCTGCATTGAGGTGGTGGACAGCATGCAGGAGGCTGTGGACCATATTCACAAGTATGGCAGCTCCCACACCGACGTCATCATCACAGAAAACGGTAGGTGGCCCAATGCGTTCGTTCTAGTATTTTCTTGCTGTGTCTCTCCATCAATTTGCATTTTAAAATGGCAAAAATCTTTCATTATTATGGTCATATTTTACCTCACCATGGTCTAAACGGCACTGGTGAGTCTCGGTCTATCTTGCCTTGATTTATTCCTCTTCATGAAAGGTGTCTGATATTCATCGTCTTGATTCACCTTCCTCGTTCATCTCACTTTCTGCCACAGGGACTAATGAGCAGTGACACGTTGTTGTCAAGATGAGTGCACAGCCTCCCTGTGTGACGCCAATGTAGGGGACAGAGCTCATTTAAAATGTAGAGCAGATGCTAAAACACAGTTTACAGGAGTCCTCCCTGTCATAACTTTGGGTCGTGTAGCAGTTTCAAAACATTTTTGTCTTTTTAAGTGAGCCGTCACACCGCCTCTTTCTAATTCGTGTTGATTGAAACCTTCCTGAGTATCTCCTGATTTTAAAGGCAGACAGTGTTGAAGACCAACATATCGCCATTTTTATGTCTCATTCATTTGTCGGGCAATTTTTGGGGGTATCATGAAATCTTGGTGTGAACTAAAGGTGTCGCATAAATAGCAGCATTTGTAACATGGATAGACTCCTATAGAAGGAACCATTCTGAGAAAATAATATCTACAATAATGCATGAAAGAAACTCATTAAAGGTTGATATACAAATATGCAGAATATTTGAAAGTCTCTTCAGGCAATCGTATAAAAAGTGAGCAGCGTATGAAAAATTCAAGGCTGTGTTCCAAATCCCATACTTCATCTTTTTTCTTTTAGCACAGACTGAAGCTACCCTTACAAAGTACGTACTGTTGCATTCTTTATGCATGAAATTGGGACATGTTACTTTGAACTTTGACCCTCTTGCTCATACATCCGTCATTTATCTTTGCGGCTTCTATCAGTGAGCTGTCGTCGGTCTGTGCTCATCTGCTGCGCAGAGGATTGTGGGACAGAATAGCCAGAAAAGCGTGCACACCGCAAAATGCAACCGCATGCAACTAAACGTCGTGGTATTTTTGGCATACTGCATTTGACATACTGTGTGTTGGGACATACTGAATCATTTTCCAGCATAATAAACAATATGGGTAGTGGAACACACCCAAAGTGTGCCGTTCACATTTCTACATTGAGGATTTTTCTCACCTGCAGTGGAGGATGTGCTGCTGCCATCTGGTGACCACAGAAGGTACCTCGATGAATTAAAATGCACTCAGTTGTTTGTCTCGGTGTCGGCTAATCTCAAAGAAGA
This sequence comes from Pholis gunnellus, assembly GCF_910591455.1. Lineage (NCBI taxonomy): Eukaryota > Metazoa > Chordata > Actinopteri > Perciformes > Pholidae > Pholis > Pholis gunnellus. The sequence goes on from NC_136548.1 coordinate 11,958,441, forward strand.
GGGATTAAGATGAAGAATGGATACAATAAGTAGCAAGATACACTGGATAGAATATGGACATGGATAGTTAGGTAGGTGTTATAGCTATTAGAGACACACTGGATGAGAGAGAGAGAGAGAGAGAGAGAGAGAGAGAGAGAGAGAGAATATAAACTAGGTATAAACGTAAGTATAGATAGATTTATTCGTGAATTGGAAGATAATCTGTGATGTAATCTAGAGAAAACCTGCATTATTTCAGCTCAATTTCTATGGCACCACCACGATGAATAGTTGTTGTCACATACTTGTCAATGCCTGGAAGGGTCTAGCGATGCAAAGTTGTGACCTAGTGGCACCGATAAGCTGCCTTTCTCTTACAGAGGACACAGCTGAGCAGTTCCTGCAGCTGCTGGACAGCGCCTGTGTTTTCTGGAACGCCAGCTCCCGTTTCGCTGATGGCTTCCGCTTTGGACTTGGTAAGTGTGGTGGTCTTATCATTTGTCTTTTGTTGCCTCTTTTTTTCCTACATATTCTTACTTGTATTTCAATTGTTGTTCACTCTCAAACTGCTGCAGAGCCTCTTTCAACAACACAAATGTTTAACATTCTCACTTGCTGTCTTTGTCTCTAGGAGCAGAGGTAGGTATTAGCACTGCACGTATCCATGCCCGAGGCCCCGTTGGGCTGGAGGGGCTGCTCACCACCAAGTGGGTCCTGAGAGGTGACGGGCACACAGCAGCCGACTTCTCTGAACAGGGTACCATGAAGTACCTCCATGAAAACCTGCCCGTCGTGCCACCTCTTGCTGGGCAGAGGGAAAGCAACTAGCCCAGAGACTTTCACAACTCTCACTTGGTCGAAATGGTTTGCATTGCCCACCAGCAGCTCCCTCTGGGGTCTTGTTGCAGATAATGGCTGATGTCACTACTGTTTACACATATTTTAAATTCTACCTCAGCTTATGATTCTTTTATATGAGTTGGGTAAGTCCCCCTAATAGGCTCCGGCAGGATGTATTATGTGGCAATCACAACACAATACCTCCCTAATAATAGATTAATTGGAGTACCGTGAGCAAGAATGAAGTTAACTAAGATTACGTTCTTTGAGACAGAGTAAATACATAATATTTACATATCAATATCAAAGGACACTGAAGTGCTTGAAATTCTTCTTCTAATAAGGCAATCTCAGGAATGACACTGACACTAATTCACAGAAACATTTCCTTCATTTCATCGTAATATGTGTATGAAAGAAATTCAAGATCTTTATTGTTATACGCATAATTTCAGAGAAGAAGTCGTCGGCAATGAAAATCTTCTCAGGCTCCCACCAACAATGTTCATTTAAATATGTATGCAAAGATAAACATGCAAGTAAAAGCGGGACTCTTTAAGACGTGTACAACATTGACTTTCTTTGTCAATGTTATTGTGTAACGTCAATGGTCAGCACAGTTGGTAATTCTCTGTAGCCCTTAAAAACACAGTAATATGATGATGGGCATGTTGTATCTTTATCTTAGATACATTTATTAGATATTGTATATCGTTCACAAGTTCCTGCTATAATTGTAAATATATTCTAAGTGTAAGGCCTAATTTTATTTGAGCTGATTGCATTAACTCATTTCCCACTAGCTTCATGCTGATTCTACAGTAAACACTTTCTTTGTTTATGTAGCATCCCTTTTTGCTTTTCTTGTTGTAATTTCATTTTCTGAATGTACAGGTATTCTTTAGATGATGTGCTGATCTTTATGTCATTTCAGACTTGGAACTAATGCAACATATCAAGTTAGCATTTAATAGAAGACAATGTTGCTTTCTCTCAGTTTAACCAAATCCGGGTGTGTTATGGATTAAGATTTTCTGTACTAAAACCTAATGACGTGATTAACATTTATACACAAGTATCCGACATTTACCAGTTTTGTTTTACAGCAATACAAGTTAGAATACTTGTATGACTCCATTTTATTTAAATTTTTATTGTTACAAGTTGTGCTCATTTTTCCATGCTTTGCTGCTTTCCTGCGTGTTCATTTTGGCGCCCAAAGCCTCTGTCAGAGCAGGAACGGTAATTGACAAGCTGCCTCCTTCAAGCTGGAGGGGCAAATGCGACTGCTTTTAAATTAAGCTCTGTAACATTCCAGCCTCTGAGCTCCTGTCTGATGTCTTGCAATGCACACTTAAGGATTGGTTTGGGTTGTATAATAGCGATATTGTAGAATAAAAAATAAAAAGAATATTTGGATATTTTTCTTACTTTCTTTGATTTTTGCATTTGAAATGTTAAGGATTTTATACGCTCATCTTCATCTCTGTCCTGGCACTAGTCTTTTTACTTTCACAAAGAACACAAATTAATGGGGGGAAAAAAAGTCGTGCTGATCTGAAAAACAGATGTCTAAAAAGAGCCTTTTTAAAGTTGCCCATAGGGGAATTCGCGTTGCTGGAAGTGGGGCAAGGAAGATGGAAGACAATACTATAGAGGTTTAATTATCCAGCCATCAGAAATGAAAAGAGGGAGAAGGAGAACTGAGACTAATAATGGAATCACAGGCTTACGTTCTGGGTTTCTTTCGTTTTCTTTCTCTTCTCCAGCATCTAAAGAATTCATTCTCTAAAACGCACTACTTACCCTTCAATCAGCTTCCCATCACCAAGTCCAAAGGGTTCAGAGATGAAGAGGGAGACAAAACTCGGATCTCACTCTTTTGTCCTTTTTATGTTTGAAGCGATTGAAAATATCGTCTAAATGACTTGAGGTAGAGAAGGAACAATCCAGGGACATTGAGTATTGCCTGTTTGATGCACAGTGTGTTATAGAGCTGTATTTTATAATATTGCATCAAAGTTGTTTGCTCCAGTAACGCTAGCTATTCAGGATCATATGTGGATACCTAGTTGCTTTATTAACACCAGTTTTCTACTTAAGTAATAACGTAATTCTGATGAGTGTTTTGTTGTGATATGGAAGGCTTTCATTGTCAGGTTATTGACTGAAATCTCTATTATGTTAAGGTTGAGCAGTGGATTTTGCATTGAATTTATCATATACTGGCAATAAGCTGCGACCCTGTATGTAGACTCTCACAATTCTCAGCTAAATCGTTCCCAAAGTGTCTGATACTCCAGGTTTGAATCCAAGTCAACAACTTATTTTACGTTGCCATGCTATTTTTGATCAGCCCAGTTCTGTCCTCTGCTGATGTACCAACTTATGTCTCTTAAAAACTGAACTTAGGACAGATTGCATTGATGCTTTAAGTAGAACTAGTAGATTGTGCAACATGACTGTACTGAATATTTAAGCTGTTTACAAAGTTTTCAGGTTTTTGCAGGGTTGTAACCATACAATTGAAACCACCAGTTTTCTGTAGATCTATGCAAGTCTAAAGGGCTTACTCCCTAAATTAGGTTAATATTTGGAGACACTGCCCCTTTTATGATTTTAGATTAACTTCTATTTATGGCTGAGAACTCATCTCTTATCTGGTATCGCCCCCAGACCCCAGCTGATCAGCTCCCATGTTGCACCCTGTTGATGTTGTCCACAGATATAAAAAGAGTGATGAGGGCAAATCACTGGACTTGTACAGCAAAGCAGACAATCCTTTAATTGGACATTACTCAAGGCCAAAAGTCACATTTCTTGTTGTGCTTGATCTTAAGAGACACTCAAATGCACTCCCCACTGGGCTTAAATTTTTTTTGAATCAATAATTAATGGTCAAAGTTATTTATTCATCTTTGCCAATTACGCAGCGTCTAATTAACAATTTCAATAATTGATATTTATTTCTGAAAGGGTTCAGTATCTTGGGCTGATGAAAAATGCATGAGCAGGGATGCGGACTGGGTTTTGTTTTTTGTTCTGAGAGAGCTTGATGCTCCGGGCTAATACCAGACCACTTTGACTCCAACTCTTTGAGTTGGCACTGGCCCTGTGATGTGGATCTAATATGGGCATCTTTCATGGGCCCAACGCGCTTACTCTGTACCATGTGATCTCATAAAGACTCCTACATGCTCATCCTCAGATACCCTTTTTTTGGTCTTTTAATATTGAACTTCAAAGAATAAGCTTCTGTTTCCTTGATTTTTTTTCTTTGTGTATGTGGAATGACAATATCACGGCAAACTGTAGAAACTCTCGGTCTAGGACCTCGGTGGTTACATTTCGATCTAACTCTGTGGCCTGATGAAACTAAGTTCAATCACCATACTAAAGAGAAAAATATTCCTCAGATTTATGAAAAGTCATATCCCCCTGATCTTTTTATAGTGACAGCTGTAGTAGCCAATAGGAAATTAACAAAGGCTCCCTTTAGTTGACTTTCATCAAGTTTTCTTTTATTGTGATTCCAGTAGGACAGGAGGTTGGGGACCGGCGAGGCAAATCATTTTGCTCTGGGACGACCAAAGCAAAAAAAAGATCATCACTATTTATTGAGCGTTGCTTGAGCACTGAGTTGGGGAGGAAGTTTACCCAGCAATGCAAAGCAACCCAACAAAACCAGAACCCAACATCAGACACACCAAAACCCGCCATCATTCAAATGTATGATTTTGGGGTTTGGGGTTAGGACACCACAGTGTTGAGACCACACTGAAACAGTGCTGGCATTAGGGGGGAACAAGAGGGTGGGATGTTTAACAGTGGGGCTCAATAAGGATAAAAAAAAAAAAAGAAGAAGCTGGGAATCAGTTGAGCTCAGTGATACGTCTCAGAGAGCCGCTGGTGGGGCTGTTGCTTCCCCACTCGCTGTGCCTCCTGTACTCTCCGGGACGCAAGAAGAACTGGCGTCCCCTGTAGTTGGGGTGTTCATGCAGTATCCAGTAGCCCTCCATGACGTTGACAGAGGAGATGTCACGGGTGTGGAAACGCTCGTTCAGATCCGGGCAGTCGTCCATTAGCTCCATATTCTGACCTCCAAAGTCAGACCGCTCAAAGATCTTCATCCTGTAGTTACCATTATACTAGGGAGGAAATGGTGATAATGTCATTTAACACAAGTATTTATTAAACTTTATATTACCACAGTAGAATAACTTGACAATTTGAAGTTATTGATAGACTAACTGATCCAATGACCCAGTCCATATTTCTCATAACACACTTTTTTTTTAACTTCAATTATAGGTCAAGGTACAAAGAGATGCTTTAAAATAGCCTCAGGTACTGGCACAAAGTGGTGAAAACAGTAGGACCAGGCTTGAGAACTAAATGATCTTAAACTGGCACATCTACAGGAAGCTTTTTAGTGAGAACATTGCTGCAAACAGGGTAGGGCATCAGTTAAAACTCACAGGTGGCACCATGCGGCAGGAGCGGATGCAGTCATTGAAGCCTGCCCAGCGTTGGTAGTCGGGGTACTCGCCCTTGTTCAGCATGTACTGGTAGCCGCCATAATTGGGCTTCTCATAGGCCACCCAGCAACCGCTGTCCACCTTTATCGAGTTACAGCGGCTGAAGTGGTTTTGCATCTCAGGACAGTCACTATTGCACTCATAGTGACGACCCTGGAAGTTCTTCTCTTCGTAGAAGATAACCTGCAAGTGAGGGATGGGTGGACGTTATCACCACGCGGGTTTATGTCAAAGACCAACTATTATTTGCATAGTTTTACAACTCTGCAGACTCTTCAACAAAGCTAACTTTTAGTCTCATTTAGATTCATAACCATACCATTTGGTATTCTGAGCCAGGTTTGCAAGTGAGCTTTGTCAAACAAAGTTCTTCTACAAAATAACTGCAAGTGAAATTTTGAAATAGATAAGCTTAAGGGAGTTTGAAGAAATGTCCCAAATGCTGTACCAGAAGCAAAGTTTGATAAAATACTGAACAGCATGTGGTATATTTTAATGAAGAGGAAAAAAAAATCTTGGCCCATTTATTTTTATTTTTTTACAGGAATTAGGACTCCAAGTTCAGTTGAATAATTGCAATGTTTTACTATCCTCAACAGAAGACAAAGGCATCTTTTAATTAAGTATAACTAACTAAGTCTTATTGTGCCGCTTTTATTTAGCTTTTTTTTTCTGCGATTCTTTGCCATTTCTAGCTTACTTTCCTGTATGAAAATATGGTAATTCTTCCCACACAAGGTTAAGTTATCACTCAGCGAAGGTCTTTCACATTTTATGTGACAAAAGGAAATTATTTTTTAGTGTTTCTATGCAGCTTATTTACCCTTTTAGATGCAAATGATCAACACGCTACGCACAACACACAACATTTTAGGAGCTTTTACTGTATAGATTTTAAATTGCATGCTTACCTTGCCCATTGTAACTGTGTTAAGTTCAGTCCAGACCAGATGTCGGGATGTACCAGACCTCTTTATAGACCCTGCTGGGATCAGGGCTTTGCAAATGTGAAACAAAGCTTTGTCGTGTCAGCACAGTAGGCTGTATAGACAGCAGAACACTATAGGACTGGTGAGCTGCAGCAGCCGCTTTGTCTCTGTCAAAGCCACGTCTGTCTATAGAAAATACTGTACAACTGCACTTTCTCAAAGGGCTACAATAAGAGTTGCAACATCTGCCTTTATTGGCATGAATGCCAGAAACCTACATGCAGACTGGGAGGATAGGCAGGGCAGCAAAAAGGGCAGGTTGGGTTTGTTTCAGTGGGTATTTGACAGTGACATAGATCATTGAGCAGCAACAGGCTTTTATCAGTTGAAGATGTTCACTTAGCAAATGTGCTACTTGGCCAAAGAGTCTTATTGTACATCATTCTCATGTTTGCATAATGCGTGGATGTGTTCAAATAAGCTCACGAAGCACATAGTTATTTGAAAATGAAGTTTTTAATTTGAGTTGCGCATGGGGTTAGAGTTTACATGACAGTCCTCATCCTCCTGAATGAGCCCACCATGGGATTGTGGCAGCCCCAGTCACCACAGGCCCTGTACTCTCCGGGGCGCAGGAAATACTGGCGTCCCCTGTAGTTAGGGTGCTCATAGAAGATCCAGAAACCCTCCATGATGTTGCAGGAGTAAATATCATGGTAGCGGAAGCGATCGTACAGGTTAGGGCAGTCATCCATGAACTCCATTGTGTGTCCCATCATGTCAGGCCTGTTGTAGATCCTCATCTTGTAGGAGCCTCTATACTGTGTGTGAGAAAGAAATCAGAGCACGATTATTATCATTCTTTTGACGTGAACCTGAGAGAGCTCTTTTGGTAGAGCTTTCAGCCCTGAGCTGATATCTTTAAACTTTAAATTCAAGAGAGTCCTTGTACACTTACTTACATACTTACTTGCTACGGATGAGAATGAGCACCAACTCTTTTAGAGCATGACAGAATTACATTTTTTTTTCCCCCTCACTTAACTGCCAGAAACACTCAATGTGACTAACAGAATTAGAATGAAGGCACCAAGTCTTATGGGGGGGTGTATCATATTCCCTTTTAAAAGCTGACTGGGTCTCCTTGTGGGCCTTGCAACAGAGACTTTTATGCTCTGACCTGCCTGAGTTTCTGTTAATGACATCAAAAGGCCAGTGATTGACATTCATTTCTTTGATGCACAAGGTGAGTGGTGGAGGGGGGGGGGGGGTGAGAGGACTACCGATCCCATCTGTCTGTTTGATTGACTTACAGGGGCGTACATCTGGCAGGAGCGTACACAGTTGTTGAAGCCCATCCAGCTGTGGTGGTCAGAGTACTCGCCAGGGCCAATGATGTACTGGTAACCCATGTAATGAGGCTTCTCATAGGCCACCCAGTGACCACCGCTGACACGGATGGAGTTGCAGCAGTTGAAGTGCCTGAAGGTGTCCATGCAGTCATTGCTGCACTCCCAGTGGCGGCCCTGGAAGTTGCGGCCTTCGTAGAAGATAATCTTGAAAAGGAGAGAGAGAGAAGCATATATCACTCAGGTTAATGTTAGGTATATAGATCTACTAGTTGCAATACTCATGAATGAACTGCAGGGGACACTGCTCTCCCTTGAACAAACTCCATCACTTTTTTATGAGTCCTACCGAGTGTACAAGCCTCTCCTGTCTGCTGAACACTTGTATATTATTTTTCAGAGCTTGACAGGTGAAAATCAAGGCAATTGAAACTATTGTTTCAGCTGACTTCTATTTAAAGAACTCATTATATGCTCGGCCAATCTGAACACATTCAACTTTGTTGTCACTGTCACACAAACACAATGAATCTGTCATATTTGGATACCATATAATTGTTGATCTCCATAGACGCTTTCCTTTTAAACACCTATAAGTGTGTTTTTTTCTCTCAAAAATAAGTTGTCAAGAGTTAGCACTCCATTCTATTTTTTTGAATCTGATATTTTAACTCGAATGAGGACTTTTTTGAGTGCCTCTCTTTGCCCATTGCTGCATTTTCTTTAGCTGGTACACTATTTGACACAAGTTCCCAAATCCTGCCATTTTCCTTCTTCACTTCTCCGTAAAAAAAAAAATGTTGCTATATTGCATGTGAGCTCATACCTTTCCCATGGTTGTAGGACTGTGGATGTCTAGCGCACCATAGACCTAGACACACTTACAGGTCCTTTTATACTCTCCCACTGACGATGAGGCCTCTGACACGTCAGGGACTACAGTACTACTCTTTACCTTTTCAGATGCCAACTGCTGTTCCCTTTGTCTGGCAGCACACAGTTACCTTATCTCCTGTCTGCTAGAGTTTACCTATAGAATTGACAACCGCCTCCCCCCTCCCCACTCCCCAAAAACCAAAAACACAACTGCTATTCTGTGTTTGTATGACCCTTGTTCTTTCATGACCTGGTGATGCAGCCTTTTGAAATATCACACAAAGGCCCTTTAGGTACGTGGCCCCCCAACAACAAAGCTTTAAAAGTGTACATGGGGTGAGGTCATTTTTGGGGGCCATTCTCTAAACTAGTACTTCACCGTTTCAGGATTTCATTTCATACGTGGCCAGCGTGGAAATTTGGATCATAGTTACTTTTCAGTCAGTCCCAGTTTAAGCGAGTTTGGATTGGTATGTTCCCTAAGTACGTACGGGTCACAATGTAATTGTTATTCAATTCCTGTTAAAGGAAAGCGGTTTTGATACTGTGGACTGAGTCAAGCTTTTGTGTTGATGTAATCTACAGTGATATGTTGTCTCTTTTTGCTTCCATAGCCTGCAGTTGTACTATGATGCCAGACGAGACTGGTCTGTTTGCAGATGTACAGACAGAACTGTTCAGTGTGCGTGTGTTTGTGGGATATAAAAGGAGGGGTTCGAGGCATCTGTGTGTTTGAGTCTTTGTATAAAATGATAGATGTTTGGACTTGAATCTTTGGCTTGTAAGCATAGCCCAGAGCTGAAGGGGAAAAGGCCAGAAAGAGTTGCCGCCATGTATTGTGTTCCCAAAGCCCAGCTGATGCCAGAAAGGTCAGTCTCATCCTTTAGCCTTTCATCGGGATAAAGGGCTCGTGCCCTCTCTCCACTTTGTGTGCTGTTTGCAGCTTCAACTGTGTAAAAAGGCAAATGGTTTCAGAAAGCACAATAGCCATTATGTTCCTGGGCAAAAACACTGCTACTGTGGAAGCATATCCAGAGCCATATGATTCTGTTTCGGTGTTAAGGAACAGCGTTGATAAGCTTTTGCTCCTTTGATCATTCATTGACTTGAAACTCTCATAGGCTTCAACAGCTTTCATGTTTGAAGCTGCACTCTTTTTCTATGACATAAGTAGATCATTGATATCCTTTCATCACAGTGTGCAGCGTAATTGTGGCAGATTATCAGATGGGATGTTGTTTTTGTTTTGTGAGTTTCTTGAGGAAATATTTACTCCGGCGGAAAGGTTTTATCGGAACATATAAGAAACAAATGTGTAGATTTTCCTCATATGTTCATTCTTAGATTAATGGTTTCTTTCATCGGGCTAAATGTAAAACCTTTGTACTCCTGATGCAAGAGGGCAGCAGAATGACAGGGAAATCATACTCCGGCTGGATCGCACATGTTCAAGCGCCGCATGGTGCAGAAGCAAGTGTTCACTTTTCTCAGGTGTCTTTGAGCGGGACTCTGCCTCCTCTGCTCAGCCTGACCGCTGACCTCCGCATTCAGAGAAGCATATGTAACAGAGGTGCAATGCAGTGCCTAAACCAGGAATAAAACTGACTCATTGTCATTGTTCTTGTTTTCATCACTGAGGAACATCAGCTAACCCTAACTCATTAGTCGGGACCTTGGCTCTCTCCACGTCTCTGTGGCTTCCAGAGGGGAACCTTGTTTCACAGGCTCTCAAATGATCATCTTTAGCTGCGCTACAAGACATCTCCTCCCCACCCTGAAGGGAAAGTAACATCACAGAGGCCCTTGCCTGCTTTCTCAGTTCCCCCCGGAGGAGAAGAAAGCTACCCGCTGTGGAGCATACCACTCTTCATCTCAGAATGATGGAAGAAAAGGAAAGGAGAGGGGAACAGAGTGGGGGGCTAGATTTGCAGCTCCATTGTGTCCGAGGATCTCATTGTGCAATCTGTGTAATCGCGTGGGAGATGACGACACTATTAGCCCGCAGAATGACTGTCAGTTGGGGACCTCGGTGATTGATGTGCACCCCACAGAGATTGGAGAAACTTTGACAGATAGCAGCCCCAGCACTAGTTAACTTGCAACCTTTTTTCATCTCCCCGGCATCCAAAAGAAAAACCCCATCCGTGTAGCTGATACCTAATTAGAATGTGAACGTGCAATTCACTCAGTAAAACACATTTCAGGTCAGAGGAGACTTCTTTCAATTCAAAACAAATCATATTCCCTTAATCCAAACCGTGGTCTCTCTGACCCTGCTATATACAATAAGCCTCACCCCTAAAATGTTGTAGGCAGAGATAGGAGAGCAGCCGTGCTTGCAGTGCCTCCAATGTGCTCTTTTTCTGAACAGTCATTACAGAAACACTGTGGTACTGAGGTGTAAACAAGGGGTCTATGTGAGTTTTGCTCCTGAGAACTGGCTAATCTGGTGCTGAAAATGTGGTATGATCGGAAAGCGCTTGCCAAAATGCCTCCCACGCCGGGAGTAGAATGAGGACCTCTCTTTTGCTGAGAGATCATCCTCTCCATTTTTTCTGTCAGAAAATCTCCAGGCATCCTCCCTCTCTTGTCACTGCCAGCGCGCAGGCTCTATCGGGATTGCCAGACGCAGGAGCCACTATGAGCCTGTGCCAGGGCCAGGATTTACCGCGATGCGTCTGATGTGCTCCATCTTTTTGCTGGGGGATAATTAAAAGAGGAAATGGTCTTGGAAGAACAGAGTGGAAAAAGCAGGAGGAGGGGGCTTGGACCGAGCAAATGGATGCAGCTGTCAATTATGTTGAGTTGTTGATATGTTGTTTGTTTTCCCTTCTTTGAGATTTTTGTGTTGAACTGTTTCCCCATCAGGATTTAGTTTTAAAGTTTGTGCTAAATCTCCACTCCGTACATGTAATTAAAAAAACAAACATTTAGGCTAATTAAGAACTACTCTTAGCAATGAAATCACCATCAAGATGTTTCTCTTAGTTGCATTCGGATGACCTGCAGGTGATCATTTAGGTGCAGCTGTGAAAGAAAAATCGTGTTCTTGTTTACGTCAAGCTGTCTTTCAGGAAACCTGGACGGTTGAAATCACTCAAGCATCTCGCGTCGTGTGACTGAATCGATTTGAGATGCTCCACCACACAGCGTGACCCCAAACTCTGTAAGAAGCAGGACAAGTCCTTCGTCTTTCAGCAGACACACGAGGGGAAGTGACGGCTTTTAGTTGCTCTCACTCCTCATCTCCGCACTCTGTTTTGACGTGGCGTGTCTCCCATGCCCCAAAGCTTTAAAGGTTTAAAGAGCAACTTTTCGCCCTGTAATCCAGGTGCCTTTCAAACAAGTCACGCTGTTTACTGACACATGACAAAAAAAGTTCAACCCCCTTCTCATCTCTCTGCTTACAAGACTGTAACTCACCTCAGAGCCCGGTAGTCAACCCTCCTGAGCGCCCTGAACAAACAGAGCCTCAGCGAGAAGGGGCCGCTGCCTTTCACCACTCCCTAAATTTGTAATCAGATGCGATGCTGTTGTTCACTTCTTCAAATTTGTCATCAAAGCAAATGTGTTCTGACAACAGCTAGTGACAAGCGCACCAGAGGAGAGGCAGCAAATCAGCTTTTTCACACCGCATATCAATTATTGATCATGTTGCCCCCCCCCCCCCCCCCCCCCTCCCTCCCCAGCAAGTAGACACCTTGTGATAATGAAATACATCAATTTAAAAAATAAATAATAAACTGGGGTCGGCTCCATTGTTGCAAAGCCTTAAGAGCTTGATTGACTGCCTGCACATTTTCCTGGTTGGCAGTCAGGCAGATCAAAGGAGGGTTCCTCTTATTGCCCAAGGCCACTTGCAATTTATTTAGAGGAGCAGTGCTGCTGTCCCAGCAGGTAACATTATTGGGCAGAGACACTCAGGATAATCATAGCTTTGAGGTGCCTCTCAAATCCCACCTCTGCTGGCTCTATCATGCATGCGCAAAAAATACACGCATATGATTTACAAAAGCCCTTCCTTATTGTATTAAATTAAGCAGTAGATAAGACGTAGTGTCACCCAATTGCTCAAAGAGAGTGACCTTAGCTGCCCTAAATATAGAATAGGTTATATTGGTTTTAGTTCAATATAACAAGATGTATTGTGTTTTTGACTTTGTTTAACTTAAGACTGAATTGCGAATTGATTGTTATGTTATATTTTATTTCTCTAATAAAATTAATATCTTCAGATATAAGCTAAAACTTTTGTATCCAACAGTCTAAACTATTGTTTTATCTAAAAATGTCCAGTATTCTCACAGGGGAAAATGTTCCATGATGTGACATAAAATAAAAATGATTTCTTTGCAAAATGATGTGCAATAAACATGATCGATTGAAGAAATTAATCATTTGAGGGGAAAAAAAAAAGGTGTTGTGTTACCCAGTTACATGAAAGATCAAGTCACATTTTATGCCAAAGATTTTGTTTGTAGTGCATGGCACCTTAATAATGTTACCAGTCTTTCAAAGGCCTTTCCTGTGCACCACATTAATAATACAAAAGAGAGAGCATAATACCGGGATGCTTTTTTTTGTTTGTCCAGAAGCACTCGTTTGCTTATGAGCACACAGTATAACACTCCTAATATAAGCTTTACATCACTTTCCCATAAGACCCAGTTAAAACAAACTATTGTAACTACTAACCAGTTTAACTATGTATTTATATATCACTGTTTTACAACTTGGCTATAACATTTATGTGATTAAAATCCATAAGAGATTCATTTTCTTCAGATTAGGAGGTATTACCGTCAGCCGAACAAAGTGAAAATGTATTTAATTTTTTTTGCAGCAGCAGTTAAGTGCTTGAGAAAAAAGACACATTATTTAGAACATGTTAAAATGAACTTAGTCCTGCAATAGTATTGATTTTTTTATATAAAATAAAAGCTTGAAGTTTGATTTATCTTATTACAAAGCAATTTGGTGGGACTCAACAGATCAGACAGGCTCCTAATAGTATTTAAAATGAGCTTTTCCCAGCCAGCTTTGTGTAAAGAACATCTTGTTTAGGATAGCAACTTATAAAAACAAAAACAAAGTTAATTCACTCTCCCATTTTTTACATATGGGGTAATTATTTTAGTATCATCCTTGATGTTGACAAATTCAAAATATGTATGTAAAATATATCTAAATATGAATAGATAAAAACATGAAAAATATCAACTTTGTTATGTATAAAAATTGATCAGTGGAATTATACTTGTGCCTCTTTTGAACTGCAGAAATGCCCTTAGCAGAATTTGCAGAGTAGATATGACTATTTTAATGTTTTTAATTGTTTATGAGATTTATTTATTGTTCTCTGAAATGACTTCCCTCCGCTTTACTCTTATCAAAATCCTTCAGGATTTGTACGGAAATAGCCACCTTTATGTTAGAATTAAACTAATTTCTAAACCGCTTTTTTTACATAAGTTAGTCAAGATATATTGTTGTTCTTTTTAATAGTTCTAACACATTTCAATCGCACCCAGTTTGTCCTCACAGTTGAGCAGTTTCAGAACAAGTCCCAAGTAATTTGCCAGGTAGTTCCAAGCACTAGAGGGCACTAGAAGCCAAAGCATTGGCTTCCTGCAGGATGGCCGTTTTAAGTTCTTTATACCACAGCCATATCTCTGAGCAGCTTGTATGTGTGTTTGTTTGCTTGCATGTATACATTTGTAAGTAAGCTTGGACTCACATATACAGACATGAGTTAGACAATGGCATGAATTCATGTGGTACATCGCTCTGTGTGTGCGTGTGTGTGAATGTGTGTGTGTGTGTGTGTCAGTGCCATAGCTCCTGTCTGAACTGAAGCCTATCAGTGCTTAGACATAGTTTTACCCAGGGAAAAGTAAAAAAAATAAAAAATAAAATCGAGAAAAATCACTAACAGGCTGGCATAACCTGTGTCCCAGCACACATGCTGCTTGGCCACTTGTTTATAGAAGTGACACACGTGTTCGCTGCAAACACACACACACTCACATACACACACAAACAGCGTAAGAGTTGATTTTAGAATTCTAGTTTCAAACAAACTTAGACTCAACACACACATTCATGTGTACACACACACATACACACACACACACACACACACACACACACACACACACACACACACACAGCACGGTCACTCAAAGTCTCAGACAGACAATGAACAGTTAGCTTTGTAGTAGTTTCAAGCCAGTGTGTGTTTTTGAACTGCAGATGTGGATGCTGACTGAAGGATCAGTGCACAAACTGCAGGACTGCAGAGATGGCAGTTCTCCCATAGGGTCTGGCACAGCCCCGGCCTTTTTTCGCTGTACCCCATTTACACTGTTCATTTAGCCATGTTGAAGAGGTGGTGGTGGTTTGTATCTGTGTGGTGTGCCGGGTGATCATTTGAAAGTACATCCTCAAGCCTGCGTGTGCACATTGTACGCCATATGCCACTTGTTTGCTCCTAGGCAAATGTTTGCGGATACACAGTGTTTTAAAAAGATCTCATGCTGGGGCATTCAGGACAGCAGAATCTCAATTTACTGTCCATCTTCTTGTTGGTATTGGAAGCTACAAATCTTAGATTTATGAATTCTACAGAAAAGGCTTATCTCGGTGGAAAGCGCCGGTTCCCATTTCTACTGGGAATAAATTGCACAGCCATGATGCGAAGGTGTGCGAGATGGAATCAAGAATGTTATTAACATTCGTGCACAGTTGTTTTGTGCTGAAGGATAGGGTAGTGAGATGCATAAGAGGCTTGACTTGATCTGAGCGATGCCTCAGAGGAGCAGGAGATTGGCGCCGCTGTCCCTGGACTGCGGCGAGAGCGGGCCTTCAGCTGAGTCCCTGGAAGACCGAATCCTCCACTCAGGGGAGTTTCAACCAAATTAAAAAACAATGAGACACCAAGGGAGAATCTAATGCCAATTCCCATCATCAAGACCCACATTCTTCACTGTTTTGCTTTTAACTTTTGTTTTTTTTTCTTTCCCTCTCTGTCTCTGACTCTCTCTCTCTCTCTCTCTCTCTCTCTCTCTCTCTCTCTCTCTTCTCCCTCTGCACTGTTGTTTTCTAGTTTGTTTTCCACCCGTACTCCTCTGGCTGTCGCCGCGCGCTACAGCCACTTTCAAAGGCTCTGCTGTCACGCGCCGCCTTTGAGTCCCGTTTGAAATTTTAACGTACATGTTGTCAGGGTGCCGTCAGGAGTGATTGACAGGTCCGTCCCAGAGCAACACCGGGCTTGGCAGGCTGGCTGTCTTTTGTCAGAGGCAGCCGAGGAGAAGCAACAAAGGAAAGGAGCAGAGGAGGAAAAAACATACATAAATAAAACAAAACTGCTCTTACCCATTTCTCAATAAAGACCAAATTAGATTAATCTTAAGGCAGTGCAAGGCACGCAGGCAGTTGTGGAAAAAGACTTGATATTTTCTCTGGCTTTGTTCCCTGCCATTGATGGTGCACTGCTTAGACACCCTCTCAACAGGACACCAAAGGCAGCACGGCAAGAGTTGTATAAAGAGCCAGCTGTACATATTAATGTTAATTATCACCTCCCTTCAATGCAGTGAAATTCCAAAGTACAGAGTTTGTCCCGGCCTCACCTTTTGTTTGAAAATGCAGATGTGATGTTTGTGGCCTTGTCAGCTGCTGGTGTTTTAAAAAAAAAAAAGCAGGTGACCACTTTGAATCTGGCTGCAGGATACAAACAGAAAATCCATCTACCTCGAAAAGATGAGTTGTCAGCATTAAAGGTGGATTTTGAGGGATTTTTGTGCCTGAAAATTAAAATATTGTATATGTGAGAAATTGGATAGCGTGTTTTTGAACTGACGACTCAACAACGCACGGTTCAGAGATGTCTGGCTGTGAAAACTCTCTTTCCAGCCCCCCTGATGTGATTCAACCACTCTTAGATGGAGGAGTGTGTGACAACACAAAACCACATCCTCTACCTCTAAAAGAAAATATAGGACAAATGAAAAAGCTGTATTATTGTTTAGCGTGATATATTTCCTCGATATATACCTCTATCTTACCTCTTTAGTAATTAGCTCATTCACTTTATTGCTGATACTTTCATTTCTGGCTATTGTTTTCCCTCAGTTACAGGTCACCTTAAGCATTGCCAGAGATGTTGTAATTTCCTATTTGGAGATAAGAGTCATTGATTACTCTCAGTCTCTTTTGACAATCCAAGAGCAGAAGTGCAAGATAAAAATATTCAGTGTCTTACAGTCTTTGAGATTCATATCAACTGTCAGCGTTGGGGTTGCAGGGCAGTATAGCTGGGCTCGAGGCCCACAGTAGCGAGCACCCAGTCTGCTAAAGTGTCTTTGAGCAAGACACTGAATCCTTGCCAGCTTCAGCCTGATCTCTGACCTCCCCACGCAGCGAGCACGAAGCACAAAGAGACTTTCTCCGAATAAAATCAAAAATAATGAGAATAGAAATGTAGGTTCATGTGAAAGTTGTGCAGAAGTTTGTTTGAACAGTGCAATGCCGCAGAAAAGAATTGAATTGATTCAGTAGTGTACATGAAAATGAGGGCATTAACAAGTCGCTTTGAAAATCAAGGACATTGTCGTCCCATCTCCCTTTTGGTACAAGCACCGCTCTGTGTGAGGGGAGTTGAACAACATCAGCCACAGGAACTGGAACAGCGAAAATACAGTTGTACACCCAGTGTTGAGCAAGCTGTTCCTGTCAGTCCGGGCCGATGATTATGACATGAAATCTGCAAACATGATGCAGGAGAGCGAGGGGTGTGGGGAAAAAAAAGTCCTTGAAGCAATTATAGATCAGAAAGTGACCAAGAATTGAAGGAAAGGCCTGTTTAAGCTGAGCTCTGTGAGGGTGTCTTATTGTTCAG